>NC_143195.1:29170833-29816666 GCF_051530095.1 Phoenix dactylifera
TTGGCACTAATATAACTAAAAAAATTGAGTAGCTTTGGCATTTGGTGGTCGCATAGTGTGAGGGTTACAGGACAGCCCACCTTAAAAGATGAACAAGAAAGAAACTAAAAATTGGCCAGGACATAAGCCCCATAGTTTCAGAACATACTTATTAAAGAATTAAGTGTTGAACTTTAACTTTATATGTCAAGAGATCATCGCCCTCAATAAAGAATCAACTTTATGGATTCACCAGTTGCTTAAATTCGATAAAACTAGACAAGGTACAAATAAGACTATCAAAAAAACATCACAAAATAGATTGCATAAGTCTAAATCTAACCAAAAAGGCCAATTTGAAAACCTAATTCCAGCTGACACCCAACAATGAGACATCAATTGATTCACTTCATAAAACTTCACAATCAAAGCATTATAGAATCAAGGGAGCTTCTTGAATCCTTTACTTATCTTTCAGCTTGGACATATTATTAAAGGTGTTAAACTTAGGTTAAACATTGGTATCAGAGGACCACAGAGTTTAAGATGGAAGGGTGTTTACAATGATTGTGAAAAATAAAAATGAACAAAAAAAAGGGCCAAGAGCCAAAAGTAGTGTCAGAAGTGAGGAATAACAAGATTCTCAAAGGTAGATTTAGGAGGAACATGATGAACTGATAATTGTTATACATGATAACAAGAATCTTTCTCCATCAACCAGCTTAACAATGGCAAATCTAGGTGAGCAAGGGAAACCCTACGAAGCAACTAACCTCATACAAGATCAAACTCAGCAAATTGGACCCAAGTACTAAAGTAACGGCTCTTGAATAATGCCAAAGACAGAAAAAGGTGCATAGAACTCTTGACTTGGCTGCATTCCTTGCTAAGAAAAATAAACATGCTGGCAACTAATACTATTAACTTGACTTGATACATAACAACCAGAACCAGGTAACAACTTCTATCAGATGAGCAGTCATATTATGGTATAGAAAATGAGGTGAATTTGATAATTATTAGCCAGCATAATAGCTCCAAATGTTCATTGCATGATATTGGCCGTTGCAGCAACAAATCATCAATCCGGTAACACAGGTTATTTCATATGTTTAAAATCTCCTGATTTATATTATGTCATCAACAAGCTATATATCACTTATGAAAAGTCAAATAAATCCCAATAACTATCAACAATGTTAATTTGGACTGCAGTTTGCTGTAGGATGCTGAAAAGCTGAATAAAGAAACATTTTCAAGCATTATCAACCAGTGTATTTAGAGGGCCTGACTTAGTAGCTAAACTAAGAAGAAAACAACACACGGTTGCATTAAGGGCCAGTCAAAGTCTCAACTCGGGCTTTGGTATTCAATCCATAAACAATAACTGGAATTTGGCGACAATCTCATTAACACTGTAAAGAGGGTACCGGAACCGTAAAATTCAGTGGTCAACGTCATCAATAAACGGGTTGACCTTCCTTCGACAATCTAATTAGCAACGGTGTTATGGATCTTCCGTCACAAATTCCACCTGTTTGCCCCCAGGCATCACTGTTCTCTTTCTCAACCCTTCCGCACAAAGTTCAAACCCCATTCTTTATCTCAACCACCTCCCATCTTTTTTCCAGATATCACAACTACTTGATCATATAATAACGAAACCCCTCCAATAAACTTCCATCCGCTTTAATTGAATCAGTCTTCAGCTCTCCCTACCTTACAGAGATCAAAGCAAGAAACTAATCCAGAATCGATCCCAATTCAAATAAAGAAAATAATTTACTTTCGTGTTCCATAAAGTCGCTATCAGAATCTGTTAGTAAATCAAAATGTCCAAAAAGCAAAGCAAGAATTCGAAAGATTGAGATCCTTACCGGAGTCGCAGTAAACCCTAGAATTTGGGGAGGTGTTGGAGCCCGGAGCGGCTCGCGAGCGTTTGAGGAACGGTTTACAATACCGAGGCTCCATCGTTCTCCGCCAACTCGAATGACCCTTTTGCGCGCCAAAAAAAAAGAGAGCTCTGAGATCCAGATTGAGTCGGTCAGGGTTGGGGATACTTTTTCCCGAATTATCAAAAATCACAAATCCAGATAATCAAATTAACTAAGAATTAAAAAATAGTTATGTAACTTGCCTGCTGTTTTATTCACAGCTAATTGAGAAAATCAAGGATTAAGAATTAATGATTTTATGTTATCCAAAAGGATCACTAGATACATTGTGAATTAGCTCACTAAATTGAATTATGTGTAAAAACTTCCAAAAACTATAAATTCCCCATGTGACATTTAATTTTAGTGTATTTTTTGTTGAATTAACTAATTTTTAGAGATTATTGAGGGTGTGCACCATCCTTAAAAGGATTTACTGCACCCCAATGATATTTAGGTTTAATGACATTTCAGTTTCAAAGTAAGTCGATCAGAATAAAAGTTTCATTTTCAAATAAAATTTTGGTCGAGTGTATTTTCTAATCTAGAAGAAACTAGGCAATGAAACTAGGCATTGCAACATCAATCAAAGTTGGTACGATATTGAGATTTAGCTCTGTAATGATTTTATGTTTTCTGTAATATTTTTATCCATTATTATTTTAGTAAACTTCTAATCTTTTGTAACTAAAAGAAGAATTCAATTCAAATTTGGGACTCAGATCTCATTAGCATAAAAAAAATTATTGTAACTTAATCTTATCACATTAATGAAAGCAAAAATGGTCTATAACCTTGCTTTGAGTGGCTTGAAAGAATTACATCGCTCTCTTTGATGAAATTACCATATTTTGTTGTTGATAATAATTTTTGCATACATTTTATTTTTGCTTTTCCTTCTATATAATCTATTTAGGAAACAGAAAATGGCCCACGTGTGCTAGCATGCTGGATTAACTCAATTGACGAATGTGTGTATGTCAATTATCAAATGATGAGCAATTAAGAATCAAATTATGTGGATTCAATGCCTTATATAAGAGGGCTGCGCAATTTCAAGATCTCAAGTGGTAGTGATGGCTAGAGCAATTGACAAAATAAGAACAACAAAATTTTTAGTTGAAAAATAAAGATGAGTATTTGAAACATCATTCATATAAAATAAAATATAAAATAAATCTAATCTCAAAGTATAATCACATTTCATCTTTTACTTTTGAAACAATAGTCACAAACTAGGTATGTGAGAGCAACTTATTTGGCAACGAAGAATTACAATGCAGAAAAATATTAGTAAAACATATACTATTTGGAGAAATAATAGGCCAGGGAAAAAAGAATGATCAAAAACTTTTTCAATCATTCAAATAACATTGCTAGAGTTTAGAACATTAGAAGAATACGGCATTACATTATAAGATAAAATGGAGTCAACGCACCTATTAATGCATCTCACAATGTATAAGTATGAAGCAGTAGGTTATTGCAAACAGCTGAATGTAAAAATAAAAGCTATCTTTCTCCATGTCGTCAGCCTTTGTCCAAATATCCATTTGGCAATGTGGACCAAGGTCAAAGTCATTATTTTGTGATATAAAGCATGAAGAGAAATATCAAAGTGGAACTTATCCACTGATCCTATTGACTTGATCGATCAACTGATTTGTTGGAAATGCAAAGTCTTTTGAAATCATAATTTTCAGCCAATTTAATCAAGACCAACTCATGGCAAAGTATTGGCCAAGCCACTCCAACTTGGCCGAGTTTTGATACAGATTGCTAAATTTGGAGTTAACTAAAATTGCTTATTTTTAATGAATAGAAATGGAAAGAATTGAGGGAATGTTTGGTCGGGAGAAGTTGGGCTCTGAAATGAGAATAAGAATAACTCCCGTTTCAACCTTTTGGTTAGAGAAGTCTCATTCTCATTTTAATTTCAAAGAAAAATGGAAATACCCCAATCTCCCAAAATCCAATCTTGACTTTTTCCTACTATTCAGATCTCATTTCAATCCCAATTCCAGTTACAAACCTAACACGTCTGAGAATATAGCCATTTTGATTCCTATTCTGAACCATTCCAATTCCAATTCCGATTCTAATTTCGGTCGCGAACCAAATGCAAATGATTCAAATCAAATCAGGTGGCCTGCAAGATTGAGCACTAGGTTACCATGCCTTTGGAAAGCAAGGTTGATTCTTTTTATTCCTCAGCTCTCTCTCATCTTGTGAGGGTGTAATTATAAGCATATGAGTACTCCTCTTATGCTGATACCATCTTTCTTTCTAAAAGAACTATCCAGCCAAGATTCATGTACACTGGTTCAGTGCCCTGGAAAAGGTCATCATGTATGCTTTGAGGAAGCTTATTATCGTGTTAGATGTAATGGTTTAAAACTGGATCTTTCAATTTGAAGACTTGATATCAAGACATTAACTTTTCTGTCCTTTCTATATTTTGGAGGATGACCGTGAGTTTTATTTTAAACATGTACTAATTTTTTTTCAGCACTATCTTATTTTTCAGGGCTGCCAATATATCAGGCTTGTCCAAGATGCCTGAGTGTCTGACCTAACAAACTGGGTCAGGCCAATTTTAGGCCTAACTCAGTTTTAGCCCAAACAAACTCAAAAGGACCCAGAATCTAGTCGGGCTTGGACCCATTGACATATCTATTATTTTTTAAATTAAACATTTGCTTTCAATTTGTGGCCAATCTTAAATCATACCAGTGCCAGAGAATGGCCAATAAGAATAAAAGACCAGTTGAAACTCTTCCAAATCTTGCTACTTGTTTGGGACCTGATTTGTATCAGCCTTTAACCTAAAGCGTATTGAGTATGTATAGATCACCCTTAGAACTGACAGACCTCATGACATCTTATCTATTCCAGCCCTAACACAGATATAGAACTGAATTCTCTGATGGTCTAGCTCCTTACATGCTTTCAAGTTGAGGGGTATTAGAATGGTCCTCACCTATGAACGGAGGGTTACCTCATTGGTCATACCCCTTGGCCTAGTAGTTTGGTAGAATTCACATCTTCGCATGTCAAAAAGGAAAAAGAAAAAAAGAATGGAAACTCTATAAAAAATAGAAGGAAAAAAAAGTATGCAAAGAGCTAGAGTGATAACCATCGTAATAAACATGTAAAGAACTAAGACCGACCTTTAGGATTTACACCATCTAAGTTAGGCATGCCACTAATGGAAAGTGGGCAATCGCCTTTCAAGATCTCTATTTGTTTGGTCTAGGTCTGGATCCACAGCCGTGCTCCTTTTGTACTGTACAACTCTCGGCCATCATGACAGATGGCTGTCAAATAGAATGCAGCAAGTCATATTGCTTTACATGCTATATACAATGCATCATTTTTGAATGCTAGACAGCTATCCATATCCATGATTGGATTACAAAACAACAATAAAATTGGCAATCGCCTTTCAGGATCCCTATTTGTTTCGTATCCATATCCATAGTGCACCATTTTTGAATGCCAGAAGGCAATCCATAATTCCATATCCATAATTTGAATGCCAGAGGGCTATACAACTCTCTATAGTACAAAACATGCATCAAGAGGATTTCAACTAGTTTGTTTCCACCTATAAATGGCAAACGAACGGCTGCTCGAAGGATTACCAATTTTGTGAAATTCATTCATTATTGGATAGCAAACCAGTTGCTGGTCCGGAGCTTCCTACCTATGTGAATCCTGGTTTACTAGTTAGATGGCAAACAACTAGGCACAAATGGGATTCTCTATTGCATGAGTTCTTGTGCACTAGTGAATGGGTAGCTGCCCATGCCACCAAGATGGTATCCTAGTGATAAGAGGACGATAATTCCGCCCAAGTTGCTCGGGTTCGAAACGCGCGGACGTCGATTAAATTAGGGGACCGGATGTCCCACGCCCGGATGACTTGCTGGTGGTTATGTTTTTCTTCCACTTGTACCAAGATGGCGCTGGGGTGACGTACCTATACGTGAGGCGGTGAGCCCACGGGTCAGGGAAGGCACGCGAAATCTGCGACCTGTATTGAACATTTTCTGGTAGAAGGGGGGCCTAGTGGGAGCTGCTACGCGGGTGGGCTGGTCCCTCCCCCTCCCCTCCTATCTTCCACCCAAAAAAAAAAAAAAAAAAAAAGTAGCTGCCCATGGGATTACCCTTCACATGAATTGTGATGAATTGGTGAATAACGAATGGACGGCCACCCGATGCTTCTTGTATGCATGAATTTTGGAGCCCTGGTGACGAATGGACGTGCTCGTGAATCGCAAATGGCAGCCACCATGGGATTTCCATGCACAACTGGACATTTAAGACCTAACAACCATTTTGTTTCTTGGAGCACATATGTTTAATTGTTTCTCTCCTTTTCTTTTAGTTTTTGTATACAAGCAAAATTAATTCAAAAGATTTGGCTATGCAGAGTGATGAACTACTACGTTTAACTAGCAAGAGCAAAATTTGATGCGAGAATTTTCTTGCTACCACCTTGTGTGTTAGGTAAGTATTTCCCTATTTACCATGGTGTATGGTGAGAGCTGTATGGATGGCCTTGTCTACTTTATTTTTAATATAAAGTGAAAATGACCAACTACTGGCAATGCTCGGGGATTATAAAAGATTAGAATATTGATCATTAACATCCATCTAAGGTACCAAGGTTTGGTTTCCAGAAGGTATAGATTTTTTTTTCATTAAAAATTCATTAATCATATATTTTAATATGTTTCAGAAAGTTATGGGCTTCTTGCTGGTGTTAAATAACAAAACTCAAAAGAATTGCTGCAAGTAGACTAATTCACAACCGCCGCTACAAGCAGTCCATTGACTATTATTAGCATTGCGATTACCCGAACGGGGTCCTGCTATGTTATTTGAAAACTAAAGACTTCAGATTTAAGTCTCCAATAATACATCTTGAAGAATTTGAACCTCCATAACTATAGTATTAGGTGATCGCTCTCGCAACTCTCTCAAAAGAAACTCCCATCTTAGTTATACTTATCATAAACAATGATTAGGTAATACTATAGGACTAAGTATAACCAAAAGTGATATTATAGTGAATGTTAAAATGGTGAAGAATTTTGAGATCAATAATATGCTCAAATTTTGTCATGATATAATGTAATATGTTATAAGGCAAATGTTTGGAATTGATCATGATATGTTGGAGACCAAAGCTTGAAGCCCACTCACAGTTTTCCCTTGCATGACCCACTCGCATGCATCGTAAAGCAAATCTTTTTTTTTTAAGATCCTTATGAGAATGAGTAATGCTAAATACTTTTAAATAGAAACGAGCTTGATCAAAGGTGTAGCTAAATACGTTCATGTCGTTTACTAAGAATTTTAGGGGGGGGGGGGGGGGGGGGGGGGATGGGAACATGCGGCCCCATCGGTCCGGCCGGTTTGACCGGAGGCACGACCAAAGAAGCATAGCACGCACAGGCGCAAAAGATCACCTTGAAATCACACCGCCGGCCGTTGATCAGCGCAATCGGAGTGTCTGAGCACCCACCACCTCCAAGAACTCATCCAGTGCCCTCAGCGATGCCCCCTTGACCCCCCCGGATTCCGACACCGCCGCCTCCAGCTCCGCCGCGACCTCCCTCGCCCTCCGTCGTATCTCCCTCCCCCTCTCCCCCTCCCCCATCACCTCCGCCACCGCCGCCGCCGCCTCCGCCGCACTCCCCACCTCCATGCACACCCCGAGCTCCTCCTTCATCAGCTTCGCGTTGCAGAACTGCTCGCCCCCCAGTGGCCACGCGATCACCGGCACCCCGTGCCGCATGCTCTCCAACAACGAGTTCCACCCGCAGTGGCTCACGAACGCCCCCGTCGCCGCGTGGGCTAGAATCTCGATTTGCGGGACCCAACCCCTGACCACCAGTCCGACTCCCTCTCCCACGACCCCTTCCGGCGCCTGGTCCGCCGCCGGCGCCGCCCAGAGGAACGGCCGCCCCTGCCCCTCCAGCGCCGCTGCAAGAGCCGCCGCCTCCCCGGCCGGCAGCCGGTTCTGCGATCCGAACGACACGTACGCCACCGACCCCCGCGGGTGCCGGTCCAGCCAAGCTCGGCAACCGGCTGCCGGGTCGGCGGCGCCTCCGTCCTTCACGCCGCGGCCGGCGGGAGGCTTCGGCGCGGCGGCGAAGAGGGGGCCCACCGCGAAGACGGGCAGGCCGGAGGAACTAGCCCAGGCGTCGAGAAAGGGCTTCTCGAGGGCGTCAGCGGTGTTCCAGAGTGCGGCGCCGGAGCCGCGGCAGAGATCGGCTTGGCGGCGGACGAAGACGGCGGTGGAGTGGTCGGGGGAGGCGGCGGAGAGCATGTTGCGGGAGAGCTGAGAGCGGCGGACGGCGACGCCGGGGAGGTCCGGGACGGCGAACTCGTCGGCGTCGGAGGCGGCGTGGGGGAGATAGCTCCAAATATAATTATAAATCGACATGGCGAAAGGCCCGGAGGTGTAAAGGACGGCGTGGAAGACGCCGAGGGATTGGGCAACGGGGACGGTCCAGGGGAGGAACATGTCGGCGATGACGCAGAGGAGGGGAGGGTCGGCGCCACCAGCGCCGGCGGCGGAGAGGTCGGAGAGGAGGCGGTGGAAGTGAGGTTGGAGGGAGTAGGTGGCGTGGTTGAAGGGGGTGACGAGGTGGGCGGGGAGGGCGAAGGTGGTGTCGGCGTCGGGGGGGAGGCCATGGTCGGAAGGGCGGAAGGGGATGGCGGCGAGGCGGAGGGAGGGGAAGAGGTCGTGGGGGAAGAGGCGGCGGAGGTGGGGGAGGTTGCCGGTGGTGGTGACGAGGGTGAGGGTGAGACCGGGGTGGCGGGCGGCGAGGAGGCGGGCGAGGTCGAGGCAGGGGTTCATGTGGCCCTGAGCCAAGAACGGGAACAGAACTATGTTCCCTTTCGCTGCCATCGTCGACGCTCGAGAAACGAAGAGCTGAGGCGGAAAACAGCGGAGCCTTCTTCCAGGGAACTTTACACTCATCACAGAGAGTATAAGAGTTTTGTGCGTAAGTGCTACGTAACCATTCATTAGGGTATATTCCATGATACATCATGGAAAGTTATATTTTTCTTTTTGTATTTAAATGATATTAGTAGATGATGAAAAGGTGATTTTGCTGGATGATGCATTTTCTTATCGAGACTGATATTTTTAAAGGATCGGGGCCTTTTCACATGTCTGGTTGTCCATTTAATATTTTTTAAAATCCTTTCTTTTTTTTAAGATCTAGGGTCACTACATAACAAGGTCAAATTGTCCTTACTGATGCCTCAGTTTTTTTTAAGGTATTTGTTGTTCATTACTCGCATGGAATACGTGGCAGAGTTGCTCACTAGGGCCGGCTTCTATTAAAGAAAAAGTGAGAATGTCGCAATCTATGATCTCATCCAAAAAGATTAGGTCACATACTCTTCTTTGTGTGAGCTCTAACATCCTCGTGCGGCTAAGAGATTAAATCTTATCAAATCTAATCATAAGTACTAGGATCAGTCTGTGGTCAGCTTCAATAAAACTATGCTGCAGACTGCAGTGTCTCCTACTCTATGTAGGCTATGAGTCGGATTTGCTCTAATATCATTTGTCACAATTCAAAATCTCATCCAAAAAAATTATGTAAAATATATTATATAAATTTTTTAGCTTTATATAAATATCCAAGAACTATTTGATGTATAATCGTTGTGGAGCTATATATATACATCCGCATGGAGAGAAAACTAGGATGTGTTTATGTGGCTGGCAAATGAAGGAAAGGCTAGGCTCAAAGTGGTCTGCATTTTGCACATCTAATGCAGGGACTATCGATCATCCACCATTAACTAGCCCTTCATCAAAGGCATCTGGCGTGTTTGAGAGACTCGAAGGGAGACCAGCCACTCTTAAATCACTTGGGACAAGCTCGGGGTCCAAACGGGCTTCTAAGAATTATTGAAAAATATTGCCTACTACTATATTATGATTATAAAATTGTGTTATAAAAGAATAATCTACTAAAATATATTAAGAAAATTGAAAAAACTTTTCCTAGATTGAGGTGTATGATACATATTGTCCAAAAAACATGATTCGCTCCCTATGTGCGGATTTATGGCGATCTCGTTCCCAAGGTATAACAATCCGACTCAGCCTAATGCTTCTCTAATGAGCACAATCGCTAAGAAGGCAGTGACCTAAATGACTCCTTTAGATGCCCAGAAAAGAAAAGAATAGAAAATAGAAAATTAAAGGGTGGAAGAACTCTGCCTGTGGAAGAAACTTTAGAAAAATAAAGCACCAGTGAATGAGAGAGAGATCGGATTGTGTTGGAATAATCTTGGATGCTGGATTCAAAGCCTATTTATAGACTCTATTTAGGTGACCGAGGAGAGGCGATGGTTCCAAAGATACATAATATTTTGGAAATATTGTAACTTTTCGGAAACCAATATTCTCTTCCAAAGAGTCGCAACTCTTCTGAAAGAGGTATGTGACAAAATAGTATTTTAAAGCATTTAAACCAACTAAATATAGGGGATAAGAAAAATTTAAATCTTTTTAAAATTAAAACTTCAACAATCTTCTACAAAAGATTTAAATTTTTAAAAATTATATAGTAGACTATCTGGGCAGCTTATACTGTGTAATGGTGAGGTGACCTATAGACTTGAACCTCGCTTAGTGATGATTGTATCCATATGAAGAAACCATAGTAGATTAGACCTTGAACTAGGTCCTTTATTTTAAATTTCTACTTATTACACATAGATCAATTGAATCTTTATGCGGTCAGCACCATTTAAGACCTTGTGCTTAGTACCTTGATTTTTTTATTAGAAATTTGTTATTTGTTGGGAAATGTTATTCTTGTAAGGACATGTTCAAACTCAGTCTTCATAATAATAAAGTATCTCCAAATTTTGCTTATTAAAAAAAAAGTCTAAACTTGATTGTACTAGAAATTGCTATATATATATATATATATATATATATATATATATATATATATTTGTTTACCCCAATTTAATTTGATAGCGATTTAGGCACCTCAAAACCTTGAATTGTTTTATTATTTTCTCCATTCAAACCACTCTTCCCCAACAAGAACTCCAAAGGAACAATTCGAATAAATCCATCATTGCATCTAGTTGGGAGATTCGGAAAGAAAGAAGCCAGCATGCGCTCCTCCATAAGACTTGCTCTCCTGCTGGTCTCGGGCTAAAAATGGCTAATCCCTTCTGAAGGTGGGGTTCGCTATGTTCTAGTGAAAGTGCTTGAGCCTCACCATCTTATCCTACCTCTTCTAAATAGACTTTCCTTGTGA
The DNA here is from genome assembly GCF_051530095.1 of Phoenix dactylifera. Lineage (NCBI taxonomy): Eukaryota > Viridiplantae > Streptophyta > Magnoliopsida > Arecales > Arecaceae > Phoenix > Phoenix dactylifera. Next base: position 29,182,064 of record NC_143195.1, read on the forward strand.
TGCAGGTAGTTTATTCCCTCTCTTGTGCTGTCGTACTTTTGGCCAACCAAGGGTCTATAAGATCTTAACTTACTCTCTACATTATATCTGATTTAATAAAACTGAGAATAGGTCTATACAACCTCCCCATTTACTTCGACGGAGAGTAAACAACTCAATAACCATCAATACCAACGTATTTACTTTTCAAAACCACATTTTGTTTGTGGGTGAACTATTTTTCCTAGAAAAAATAGTTTTTGCATATTTGGTTAATAATAGAAAAGTGACACATTACAAAATAGTCTATATTTGGTTGAGTATCTACTTTTTTAAAAAAAATTATGTAAAATACATGTTATGCCCTTACTAAGGAGAAAAATTTACCTCATTCTACTTAAAAGCTTAAAGGTACTTTTGGGAAAAAAAACCCAATGTTTAGTAGGTGAAAATTGGATTTTACAACATCCCACATGGATTTTTTTTTTCAAGAAATGTAAGAATTTTATTTTCATGGAAAAGCTGCTTTTCCATCTCTTTTTTTTTTTTGAAAATTCCAATTCAATATGAGGTATTTCTCCATTTTCTCTTTTCCCTTCATTTTTTTCAGAAACCAAATGAGTCCTCAAACATAAGGGTAGAGCTTGATACACGTCATAAGAGTAGAGCTTGAAGTTTTAGGGGTCGAGCCGTGTATGTCGACGCTGCTTCTTCATATTATCCATTCTACATAGAATTAAAAGCCTATGCATGTCCTTCAAACGAAGACTATTCCCGAATATCCCCGATGAAACTTGAATGTTAATTTATGTGGAAAAAATAAATGTTATGATAAATTATATTATTTTATTCATATAAATACTGTACAAATACTAGAATCTGATGGCTGCATACTTTGAACATTGTGCTGCCGATTCCAGCTTCAGACTTGAGAATCTCCATCGCACCTCCAAAGCTAAATGCGTGAATGACGTTCTAGCACATTCTGCCTCAACGCGTCTCTAGCTTGATATAATCATTTAGGCCTGCATATCGAGGTTGCAACGATAATCGCAGCTTTGTTTGATGTAGCAACACATGAGGTTCAATTTGGATCTTGTGATGGTGGACTCTAAGATTCCTACTATGCGAAGTTGCAGGGAAGTATTTCTGCTGTTAATCAAGGGGCACAAGATAAATGCCAGAACGAATGATGAGGAAGTATGGTGAATATGGGATCTGAGGTTAAGAACGAAGCAAAACTTCGATAGAGCATCGCAATGAAAGTGGTTGTGGAGGACTTTTGAAGGCTAAGCGGGATTATGGAAGGAACTCATAGTAGCATTTGCTTGCACTCGGGCGAGCAGGTTGCCGCTGGATTGTTGGGAGGACGATGAACCTCAGGATCACAATTCTGACAAGGCCCGCAGAAAATTGGACTTTCCACTAGATTTTGCGGATTCTTCTTTTCAAATAATTATTTCATGGAAGCAACCACAACCAGATTATCTGAGGGTGAACTTTGATCCTCTTTTTTAGTTTTTGTCTGTAACATGATCTTTACACACATGGAAATAAGGATCTTGCCCCACCGCAATAGTCATTTCAAAACTTAGACGGATTAAAAATTGTCTGCTTATAATGTCAAAAACAAGCATTCACCAAAGCACTACAAGCATATAGCAGATATAATGTCTTGTTCCTGACCGCACAAGTGGAAAGTAGAAACCACCCCCAATACACCCGTTTCGATGCAATGATCAACGATAGAATCACTCAGAACATAACAGAAGGATTACAGAACAAAACACTCATTCAAATGATACAAATTGCCCAAGAAATACCGAGATGCACTTATCTCACTTGAGCAAGCATTCAACGAATGCCAGGACGGAGAAGTTGGGATCTTAGCATTCTCAAAGAGTGGGGATAAGACGGAACAATTCTCCAGCTTTCCTGCCGTTTCTCTACCGTCAGTGACCACTGACCCAGGCATCTGAATAGCTCCTAGATCGTTATTGTTTTCTATGATCAAATACTGTAGATACAGAAATAAATATTTTAGCAATCCTACAAAACAATGTGCAATTACGTAATGTAAGGAGAGAGAGAGATAAGAATTTCAAGAGACAGTTGTCTAAACTGCTATAGAGTTTTAGGCCCTGTTTGGAGGAGCTGTTGGCAGTAGAGCTGTTGGAAGTAGAGCTGTTGGAAGTAGAGCTGTCTGAAGTAGAGCTGTTATAAAAAACTGTTTGCTGTTTGGTAACTACATTTGTAAAGTGCTGTTGGTTCTTTGTTTTGTGTTTGATAAACAAACTGAGAAAGTACTTTTATATGATAAAATTACCATAAAGGACATGCATAGTATTATACAACAGAATATAATAAAATATAACATAAATTAATACATAAATATATGATATAGTATAATATTATTGTAATATAAAATAATATTATGTTAATATAGCATAATAGTAATATAATTCTTAGAGTAAATTAATATTTGGTAATATAACATAATATTAAATTATTTAACATAACATATTAATGTATTATGATATAATGTAATGTATATTATATTTATAGTATAATACAATAATAAAAGTATAAAATATTATAATTATTAGTATAAATTAATTTCTCATAATATAACATAATATTAAATTATTTAAAATAACATATTAATGTATTATAATGTAATGTAATATAATACAATATTTATAGTATAATACAATAATAAAGATATAAAATATTATAATTATTATTATAAATTAATTTTTCATAATATAACATAATATTAAATTATTTAAAATAACATATTAATGTATTATAATGTAATGTAATATAATATAATATTTATAGTATAATACAATAATAAAAGTATAAAATATTATAATTATTAGTATAAATTAATTTTTCATAATATAACATAATATTAAATTATTTAACATAACATATTAATGTATTATGATATAATATAATATGATATTATATTTATAGTATAATACAAAAATAAAGGTATAAAATATTATAATTATTAGTATAAATTAATTTTCCACAATATAACATAATATTAAATTATTTAACATAACATATTAATATATTATAATATAATATAATATGATATTATATTTATAGTATAATACAAAAATAAAGGTATAAAATATTATAATTATTAGTATAAAATAATTTTTCGCGGTCCAGGGGCTCTTCTTCGTGGTCCACGCTCGAGGAGGACCTCAGCGTGGGCCGCGAGGTTGATGATAAAAAAAACAATAGATTGATTTTGGAAGGTATGGAAAAGGATTAAAATTTTTTTTTTCTAAAATGTGGTTCAAAAGATGCATACAAAAATTGAAAAGAAAAATACCTTTTCTTACGGAAGGGAGTCTGACGGCTAGGATTCTTTGCTCCAGCAGATTTTTAGGTTTATAAAGGGACAAACTATGCAATTATGTTATTTTAATATGGGCATTTTTGTCAAAAATACAGCTTTTCGAAAAAGCTGAAACAGCTTCCTCCCAAAAGCTTCAAATTGGAGCTTCCTCTCAAAAGCTGTTTTCAGCTTTCCGCAAAAGCTAAAACAGCTTTTTGAAAAATTTACCAAACACAGTTTTTCATCTAAAAGTACTTTTGGAAGACCAGAAAGTGCTTTCTGACCCTCCAAAAGCTCCCCCAAACAGGGCCTTAGTTTTCAAGGCTTTAATAAAAGCCCCAATGTATTAAAAAACCTGGTTCCTCAAGGAAAAAATTATGGATAGTGTTTGTAACAATGAAGTTTTTGGCAGCAGAAACATAAATATTCCAATAACACAACTAATTTCCTCTGTGATTACATTAATTGATGCCGCCAGTTCAGCACAAAATTTATGACAGGTCAAACTCCTAATCTTCGTTCTCTGTGATTTTGGAACAACTTGAAAATAATTTTAGTAATCCATTCCTCCCATGCCTCCACCTGGGGCAGGAACATCCTTCTCATCTTTTGGGAGTTCTACAACAACAGCCTCAGTTGTAGTCATCAACGAGGACACACTGCAGCACGATAAAACAAAAGGTTAATACTGGAGCAACAATTATGAGGACTATTAAAAGTGTCTTTAATGAGTGCCTGTACCCAGTAAAGAAAAATTCTATCCTTGTATTCACCAAGGATAGAGGCTACTGAAGGGTCATCATCAGTCTCAAAAAAACTCATATTTTAATTTGGTGGAGATTTGAATGGGCATTTGCTAGAAGTTGGGGGAAAACGATATGAAAGAAATGGGATATGGCATCCGAAAACATATTATTAGCATATGCAGGTGCAGCCATTTCAAATAATAATAGTAACTCCAAAAAAATAACTGAAGTACATAATAACAGATCCAGTCAACCAGTGGCGTAGAAGCATGCGCCACTAAAAGTGTTATACTTAAACAGTTAGTATTGGTATACTTGAACTATACATCCAACTTGTACATCTCAAACTGGGAGGATGGATGATAAGCTAGACTAAACGGAGAGCAACTAAACAGAATATACAGTAGTAAAGATATAAAAGAATGGATGCTCTAATTATATGTACAGGCCTAGCATAAAAACAACTCCAGTGCATTTTTCTATATTTCTTACAAAGGTAACTTATATCCATTTTGGACAATGAATTTGGAAGAACTGCAAGATGATGATATTTGGAAATTGAAGGCAAGCAGCCACCCTTGTTCAAGTCCCTGCATATGCTTCACTGAAGGGCAAACAAAGCATTGTTTAAAGCATGTTCATGGGACCATGGGCACCACAAAGTCCAAGCCTTTAGCGGGTGACCATCGTAGAGGATTCTAAAACTAAAATCCAACTGGTGCTGGGAAAGTTAACACCTCACCAGATGTAGAACCATAAACTTAACCAGAAAACCCACAGTTACTTCAAATGGCAAAATGAAATGGTAGCCAGGAAAAAGTTTAAAGGACAAATATGTGTTTCAGAAAGAGACAATGGTGACTACAAAGCCTGGGATGAATATCTAAACCAGTAGATGCAGCAGTTTTGCATTTAGGGATAGCAAAATGTACTGTCCTTTAGCAGTTTTTAACACCTTTAAATGGGTCTTTTATTATAGGAACCACCTTGAGTTTCTTTCTTTATAATTTTATAAATATTTGCTGCCGCTCCCAAGAAAAATATTTATGCTATCTTTGCTAGATTACATGTTAATTGCATTTCCAATTTTTTTTTCCAATTTTACCATGTCAGGGCTGATTAAATACATCCCACTCATTCCAATTTTACTATGTCCTGCTTATAAACATAGCATAGTGCATTCTTTCCTTTGTTAACAGTTCTTTGTCTTTCTTTTTAAATGGGTCTTTTATTGTACAACCTTCTTATGTGCGTGTCTATATACATATACATATACATGCATATATATATATATAATCTTTGTAGTTTAAAAAAGAACGGTGATACTCCCAAGAGAAAAGGTTTAACTATACCTTAACTAGATTTAAGTATATAACTGCTTTTCAGTTTGTTCCAACTTAACTATGTCAGTGCTGCAATGCATTGATATTTATTCCAAATTCACCAAATCCAGATGCAAGCTACTACACCAAAACACAGGTTGAATATCATTAGTTACCTTGCAGCATCCACCAATGCAGTTCTAATCACTTTCAGTGGGTCAATGATACCTGCCTTAACCATGTCCACATATTCACCTGGATAAAAACCCAATGAAGAAACAACTATCAGCATCATAGTTGAGAAAATAAGAAATTTAGCTAATTTATTTTAATACATACACACACATTATATATACACACACATACATACACCCACGTAACTACATACATATACATACATACAATATAAAGAGTAGAAAAGAAATAGCCAACCTTTGGCTGCATCATAACCAAGGTCAGGATTATCCTGCTCCAAAAGTTTGCCAACTACCACAGCCCCTTCAACTCCTGCATTTGCAGCAATGGTGTGCACTGGGGTCTGCAATTTGAGAGGTTAAGCTCAATATGAATATGACAAATAAAATCTTGCATCTGAAATTGATGAACAAGTTAATTTCGATAGTCACTGAACCTTCAGGGCATTCTGGATTATTTGAACTCCAATTTTCTGATCAAAGTTAGCTGTCTGTAGCTTCTCCAACTCCTTTGATGCATAGAGAAGAGCAACACCACCACCTACAAAGAACAGAATGATATTTTATCTTTAAAAAACAATAAGAATGATATTTTATCTTTAAAAAACAATAGGAACGCCACAAACACAACATGTCATAGAATGGTAATCTACCTGGCAAGGTACCCTCTTCCACAGCAGCCTTGGTTGCATTCAAAGCATCATTTACTCTATCTTTTTTCTCACCAACTTCGGCTTCACTGGCCCCTCCAATCTGAAGAAAGATGAAAATGTCAAACGAATACCATCAGGGTAACTGCATTGTGAATGAATTGTGAATGGAACAGTCAATATTAAAGGAAGGTGGTAGATAACTGCCTCTCTGCTGGTGAAAGATGAATTACATAAGTTTAATGATGCTATAAGAAGTTTCCTAGAGTATAAACAATGTGTCACAGCATTACTGTGGTCTTGCTCTCCTTTTAGGCAATCAAAAATCAATTCTGCTAAAATGCTGCATAGAACTTAACAAAAAGAAAAATTAGTAATAACTACTACTGAAATTGTAAAATATTGTTAAAGAATAGTGGTAAGATAATCTTAGGGATTTTCCAATACCTTCTGTATAGAATGAGTATACCTATATGCCTAAGATATGCATATAGATAGTATACTCTACCATAACCAATTTATCCTACACATCTTCCAAGATCTTACTTGACATTGCGATAACCTGCAGCTTATGCCACTTAGATAATTTCATTAGCACATTCTTCCTGTAACTATTATTATTGATTCCTTGAACTTCTAAAGACTTCAAAACTGGGAAATTTAGTTTGATAGTTATGGGGCTGTTTGGCACCGCTAGCATTTTTGTGTTTTTGTTTCTCTACATGTTAGTTGAATCCCATATGGAGATTGATGATGTAACAGACAGCATTTACACAACTTCGGCAAATCATTGCTTTTATTTTCACTCATCTTTAAAAGCAATAAATCTTTGCTTCCAAAGTCCCAAGAATTTACAAACAATTTAAAATATAAAAAAACAAGATTTCCACCATGTGGGTTGTCCAGTCAAGTACATTTTTCTTCTTGCAGTCTTTGAAAACAGAAACAGAAAACACAAGCATTACCAAACAGGTCCCTTTAAGATTCCATTCTGAAACCCTTTGATTTACACAATGTTATAAATACTAATACACAATAACATGCAAAGTGAAATTGCTTTATTACTTGTTTATTGCAGTTGTAAACAAACAAAGATGCTTTTAATTTTAGTAGAGTTCAGCACCTGGTGGTGGCACGCAACACCAGCACCATACTCTATTTCTGTTTTTCGTAACATAAATTACAAATTTGTGTCTGAATTTTTTTTTTTTTGTCTACAATGGCACCGCCTAACAATATGAATTTAATGCTATAAAAATGACAAGCAATACCTTTAGGACAGCAACACCTCCAGAAAGCTTTGCCAATCTCTCCTGCAGCTTCTCTTTATCATAGTCAGAAGTGGATGCTTCAATTGCAGATCTCAGCTTTTACAACAAATGAACATCAAAGAATTTGATTTTATCATTCAGTTCGATCAGATAATGACAGTCAAGCACTAAATGAAGTTAAATCACAAAGAACACAGACCTGCTCGCATCTCTCTTCAATGGCTTTCTTATCTCCAGCCCCGTCAAGAATAACAGTGTCATCTTTTGATATTGTCACCTGCATATATTGCAAATTGTGGTAAAAACAGCCCAACATATTTCAGCATTGCCAGACATCCTCAAATTAAATCCCAAAATGTTTGTCACTTTGGCCAACTTATGTAATCCTAGCTTATATTACAAGAAAGTGAACATATAAGCCATATGCACAACCATGAACAAAAGGTAGATCCATCTCCATTACAAAAATACATGACAATCGATGACAAGGCGAAATGGGCACCAATAGATGTAAACTTGTGGTGTTAAGACCGGCAAAAATAACTAATTTTGCCATGACAATCAACAAGATCTTGGAGATTAATATATTTGGCCCAATATCACATACCTTCTTGCATGTACCAAGCACGTCAAATTCTACTTTTTCAAGGTTCATACCAAGTTCTTCGGTAATGAGCTACAATATACAAGAAAGCATTGTCAACAAAAAACCACAAGAAAAATCCATTTACAAAGTTCAAGAGATTAAAGGGCAAACTCACCTCACCCCCAGTGAGGATAGCAAGGTCATGCAAATTGGCTTTCCTGTTCTCCCCAAAACCAGGAGCTTTAATGGCACAAACCTACATATGGTCACCATTTAGCAAAGCAGATTTACTAAATAATGCTATATGTACTAATATAGCTATTTACAGGGTAACAAGCAGAAACCTTAATTCCTGCACGAAGCTTATTAAGGATGAGAGTAGCCAATGCATCACTTTCTACATCCTCAGCAACAATTAGTAGAGGCCTTTGTCTCTGAACATACAAAACTCCAGTTAGCAGACAATGACGCATAACCCTCTACTTAAGGTCAAGGTGAAATCCACAATGGAGCTGAGGTGGCGGAAGCATACTTTCAGGGCCAACTCTAACGCTTTCACCACCGCATTAATGCTTGAAATTTTCTTCTCATGTATCAGAATGAGAGGATCTTCCAATTCCTACAAATAGTAAGTAGTTAAGCAGAAAAAATCATCAGTCTTAAAAACTGCAAAAGTGAGAGACCAGTAGTTATATAAATAACAATGCAGTTTCTTACACATTTTTGGTTCTTTTGGTTGGTAATGAAGTAGGGAGATATGTAGCCCCTGTCAAGTTTCATTCCTTCTACAACTTCCAATTCATTGTACAGAGTGTTCCCATCCTGAAAGAGGTTCAAGAAAACAAAACACACCATTATATCATGATGGGCGCATGCATCAGCAACAAATGGAGAAAAAAACAGCAAGCCTTAATCCTTAATAAACTACCATCAGCAAGTTAAAGACAAACTAACCGAATAGTAGCAGTAAACTGAAGTTCAGTATACCATGTTTTAAATACTATATCAAAGGATTGGTAAAACAGCAATATCTATGCACTGTTATTGATAACCTCTAACTAGTTCACATATATAAACTTGTTAAATCTCTTCTTAAATGCATCATCCTTGCACTTTATATTGTATTCAAAAGCAAAATAAATGAAAGACCAGTAATCTAAACAGAATCAGACCTAGTCTGCTTAGCAGGCATTACTAATAAATTGAGAAGATAAACAAAATAAGGCACAAAGGTTTGACGTAGAAAAAAAATTTAATCTGATTAACTGAAATTTACTAGTACACAGATACAGCAGAAACTAGAAAGAAATTGAATCACCTAAAAATCTGAAAATATTGCATCACATACACTATAGTTGGTTGCTCAACTTATGTCCATGGAACTCTTTATCTTTTCCCCCATTAGTCTCCTCATATTGCTGGCCTTTCCATTCGCCAAAATAGTCACACCAATTGGTTGCTTAGTGTCCGAAGGCCAAAGATCTTTACTTCTGAATGGACTTTTTGGTAAAGCACTCCACCGAAGCAAGACTGTTCTTTGTTCAAGTCCAAACTTGTTTGGTTACCATTGGCCGCACCATTTCTCATCGGTCCTCCTTTTAGTTCTTTTGTAATAGTAATTCTTAAAATAACTCAGATTTAAACACGTCAATGTTAGGGTGAAGGTATTGTGTCTTTGTATTCATTCATTAAACAGTATTTCTATATATTTTATATTTTTTAGTCACATTACTTGATGTCAAAGATGCATTTAGTTTTTCATCAGTTTTTTATTAACCTTAATTAACCCCCCCCCCCCCCCCCCCCCCCCCAAAAAAAAGAACTCATTATGGGCCTAAAATGTGCGGATGATATATACAGCATGTCTCGCTAAAAAAAATAATGCAGCCAATCAACTTATCCAGATTGATAAACATGAATTCCACAGTACGGCTGATGCGAACAATGCAATTTTGTTAAAAATAAACCAAAATAAACAAAACAATCATACAGGAAACTTACCGAGATGGTGATTACTCCCTCTTTTCCAACTTTCTCCATAGCCTTTGCAATTAGCTCACCAATCTCTCTTTCTCCATTAGCTGATATGGTACCAACCTTAAAGAGGGAATATCAAATTAGATAAGAAACTATCATGCATTTACATCCACCACTTTCATTACAAGAAGACATATAACCATGAAGCACTATAAAAAAGTACGTTCAAGCAAATTAACTTTCCGACTCCCAGAATTTTACTACCTGTGCTATCTCTTCTGAAGTGCTGATCATTCTAGCCCTACTCTTTAAGTTGGTCACCACAGCATCAACAGCCATTGTGATGCCACGCCTTAGATCCATCGCATTCATGCCAGCTGCCACTGACTTGCACCCTTCAGCAAATATTGCTCTTGTAAGGACAGTGGCACATGTTGTACCTGGTAATGATTAACATATAGAGCAATTAGCCAGCTATTACATGTGCACAACTAAGAACAGAAAACAATGGCAACTTTGGAAAGGTATTCCAATATGTAACAGCAATTTTTCTTTTTTGCTGAAATTATAGCCAGAACTCATTTGATCATATTATTTGATATGGTGCACCCTGGTCGACCAAGCCAAGTTAAACTCTTGATTCTGCTTGAATATGGTCTAGTCATTCATAAAACAATTAGTGTACATGGAAATGTATATAAATGACACATACGAATTTGCTTCCAAGTTGCATCACCTTAAAGTAAAATTAATTATCATTAAAACTTGCAAAACTCTGAGCAAATTACATGACTTCACTGGGAAGAGCAAAACAACTCTACTTTCTGAAGCTTGATCAAGACAATTAACACACTACATACTCAACTTAGCACATGCCACACATGTGAGAGTACAGCAGGCATACATGAGGGGGAAAGTAGATCCTGCATAAAAAGCAGTTAGACTTTCAGAAAGTGCTGTGAGTACCGAGGACTCCAATGGTTTGGTTGCTGTTCGGATTTTTAAAAAAATTGAGGGCAGACTCGAACAGATTGTAGAGCCCAGTAGCAGAACTAGGGTGTTATTGCAAAAGCACCCAAAAGCTTAAAGTATAATGATAGAAGATTCAGGCTGCGTTTGATTGGGGAAAAGAAGAAAAATAAAGAGGCTTTTAACCCACTTTCCACCTCTTTTCAGCCAAACACTCGTTTAAGCATATGCATGAAACTATGTTTTCAAAAGAGCAGTATGGAATGACTAATTCCAGTGAATGGTGCAGCAATTGATCCCCCCCCCCCCCTCTGACTTCATTTAACCTAACTAACCTGAATATTTTATTCCCCAAAAAAGCACAGCCTTATGTGCTAATACAAGCAAATATACACATACATGAATGCATGCACATGCACATATATGCATACAAGCATACCTAGACATATCTGTAGTAGAAAATGACAATTTTTAAACAGGGGAATGTTCCTTCTAGATTCCTCCTGCCAATTTCTAGACCAAAGATGCCCTCCAACTTTTTGTACAATAATACATAATTTATCCTCATTGATTCTAGCTCTTAAAAATATGAAAAAATATTGGATTGCTTTTGAAAAGCCATCATAATAACAATATCAAAGATTTCTTCCAGATCAAATCGTATCTGTTGAAACTTACTTCTAAAAACTCCTTTAAGAAAATGATTTGATAAAAATGTAAAAGATTTTGGACCGCATTTAAAAACCCAATTTGATAAAATATGAAATATTTATTTCAAATCAAATCCTATTTGTTAAGAATTATTTTTTAAACATATACTTAAAATATTTATACATACATACATAGATGCATGTATGTATATATAGATGTATGTATGTATGTGTATGTGTGTGGGTGCGCAACTGTATTACTTACGTTTGAAAAAGGCTAAGATATATATTACGCTAGCAAGATATTCATGACAACATCCAAAACAGTTTGCTAGCTCAAAATACAAAATGCATTAATGCACTATGTATTAAAAAACACGAGGGAATAAATGACGGCATCAGCTTCATCTGATATTTGAATAGATTTAAACTTACCATCACCAGCAACATCATTAGTTGCATTGGCGACCTGCTTCACAAGGCTTGCGCCCATGTTCTTCACTCTGTCCTTGAACTCAATGCTCTTTGCAACAGTCACCCCATCCTTTGTAACTTTTGGTGCGCCAAAGCTTTGCTCCAAAACAACATTGCGACCCTTTGTGCCAAACATAACAAAACATTAATTTGACATCCACATTTTTAAAATTCAACCATGAATTAAGTAAGAACAGTTTATATTGGAAAATTATAAGCCAAAATCATTAAAAAAAAGAATTATTGATGAAAATGTAATGAGAATTATTCTTTTCCAATGGCTACAGCAATATTCAGCTCAGTCACGTTAAATATAGGTAATATGGGCCAATAGAATAGTGGATCATGTTATAACATCTTCGGCAAGGAGCAAGAGTTCTGAGAGTATGATTCAGACTACATGGAACAGTTCTTACAAACTCTGAGAAAGTAATTGCCCCTAATTGTAAGGATCATATTTCTTATTGCAGAATACATACATTCAACCAAGGATTCAAGTGTCAATGGTCAGCTGGCACCATACAGTCCCCAATATAAAAAATGAAAATCAAATGGTACAGTGTGTTAGTACAACATGAGATTTTAACCCTTCCACAAAGCAAAACTTGAATATAATTATGACCAACCAAAAATAAACAGACAATACATGTCATCAGCAAAGTTTCTTGCCTACCAAATATAGGTTTTATTATAACAGATTAAGTAAAGATTGAGTATAGAAAAGTGCTGCACAGAAGGGTAACTGCCAGAGATCAGTAGCTAGCAGAATGTAACAGAATTTCAGAAGATCAGACAATTTACAGAAATCAATAAGTGTGAATTATGAAAGCCATTGCAAATAAATAGAAAAATACAAGAAGCTGCAATTGATCAAAGGTGTGAAAATAGGTTTAAACGAATGATTTGTAAGGGAACTTTGCCAGTAATGACAGAAGATGGTTATACCATTATCATCATTCCAAAAGATCCAGCATGTAAAAGCATAAATAGATCAAGGGCCACAAAAAAGACTCCTTAAACAAAAAAAGGTCCAGAAACTGTATCAAAGTATAACAAAATGAGTAAGAATCTGACATCACTAAGTTTGCAGCTCATTTGTTATGCAATGACAAACCAGAATTTAATAGATTACAATAAAAAAAACTATAGCTAGCAATGCATTTCTAAACACATTAATGAGATAGTACTGATAAATAACCTACGAACAAATTCAAAATTCCTGGATCTCATTTTATCACAAGTCAAATTTGAATAAACTCATGGAGTGGCATTCCTTGACTCTAACAACCACTGCAAGTTTTGAAATTTTCTTTACTAAAGAAGTCATATAACAATGTACTGGCCATTCAGGGAAAAGAATGACAAAGGATGCAAAGTAACACAATCAGGCTCAATGACAAATTGTTTGCCCAAATTCGGATTAAATACAAGTGTTTTCATATGGGTGGTGATATTATAACAATATGTGGATGCTTGCCTACCCAAATGTCATATGGTATAACAATATATGACTGAAAAGAAAAGGGAAGTCCATACCTTGGGTCCCATAGTCACCTTCACAGCATCAGCAAGCTCTTCCACACCCTTAAGCATCAAACAACGGGCTTCCACTCCAAATTTGATATCCTTGGCTGCATAGTTTCTGTTCCAACCAAGCCTACTTCCAATCTGTAACAAAACATGGAAGCCCAATTATCACATCACACAAAAACCAGAAACATCTGAACGTTTTCCAAGATAGGTTATTGATTTCAGCAACAATTAATATGAATGAAAAAACATTGTTTTCCCGTATTATACAACAATTCCCTAATTAGGTAGACATCAAAATGCATTCTAAGATGAACAGGCTTCCAGATAAAACTACATTTCTATTTAAGGATGGCAGAAAAAAAGACAAAATCTCATTGGAGAAAAAAATCCCAACAACCTGAATGTCTAAGTAATAAGATATATTTTCATGGACATGATGATTACAAAGCCGATATGCCAGCTCAATAAGCATCAAAAACATCTCAAAACGTCAGCAAATGAACAGATTTTTCTACATTAAACTAAAAACTCATTTCAGAAAATCCTAATATCACAAAATCTAAAGAAGAAACGAGCGAACACCCCCAAACAGGAGATAGATCTTCTAACCCTCTGCATGTTTCCACAAGATTGAAACGATTCATTTTCCAACAACATTATCATGCCCCCAATTAGTAAACAGCAAAACATCAAAAAGACATTGTAAAACCAGCAAACTTTGACGTACTACCAAAAAACCATCTAAGGAAACAAATCCAAGAACAAATATGCAATCCTCACCTGTCGGCGGCTGCTCTCGGCAATCCTACAAAAGACCAAATGAAGAAGAAACCATCAGAACTAAGCAAAACCAGACGACAAACGATCCAAAGAGGCAAAAAAAAATAGATTTGAAAAAAAAAAAAAAACTTGGTGCTACATCCCTAAACCTAACACGTAACGCCACAGAAGAAGAAAGAGAGATCAAAACTTGGAGAAGAAAGAAAGATCGAAACTTTCCCAATTCCATTATCTACTCACCGTGCTTTGGAGGCGAGGCTGGCCACAGCACGGTACATGGTGGAGAAGAGAAAGATTAGGGTTAGGGTTCCGGCGAGCGGAAGTCGGACTGGAATGGAGTTGAGTGGAGGAGAGGGGGAAGGACGGTGGGCGAGGGAGAATTTAGAGAATGGAGAGGAAGTCTCTAGAAGTCTCATATAGGGTTTAGGGTTTTAGCAAACAGATGAGTCGGCTCGGCCGCGGTTCTCGAATGCCTTTACGTGGACCGGTCGTGACCAAGGAAGGCTGTTTTTTCATTAAAAAAAAAAAACATGCATTTTGCATAGAATTGCAAACGGCCTCCTTGCAAGTATCAAATTATTGGTTTACCTAAAAAAAATATATCAAATTATTGCAATGCTAACTCTGTATTTCACATTTTGCTGCAATATAATCGGCCTCTTTTTAATTAGGATCAGGGCTCGCTGGAGATGCCTACATAAGAACTAATATGGTGGAAGTTATACTGACGTGGGCTCAGAGTTTTGTTACGGACTCAGTTTTTTTTTTTTTTCTTTTTTTTGCAAAAGCTCGGACTCAGTTATTTGACATGGAAGTTATTTCTATGAAAGCAAGAGTTAAGGTTTGGGAGAAGAGAAAGAAATGCCATGAACTGAAAAAAATGAAGGTCTTACAAGGGACGGGCAAGCGAGGAGCAAGATAGAGATGCTGGAATTTTGGATCGGCATGATGGTTGACACAAGGAGGAGATGGTGGAAAGGAATCTATCCACACACTCTCACTCTCTCCTGCCTCAAACAATAAAAGCAAAGAAAAGGAGAAATAGATAGAAAGATGGAGAGCAAAATGGCTATAGCATCTATCGAATCAACCACCTCCTATTCGTCTCCATGAGCATTGGAAGGTTGCCAGGCTTCTCATAGCCCTAAGCTTTGTCGCTGAGGCAACATCCTCCTCTACCGAGACCATCAGCCTTATCCCTACTGACTTGAATTGCTTCCTCCAATCCAATTCTGGCGATATTCTGGCTGACTTGAGGCTAAGGTAGCAATCGAGTCGAGTCGGATCAGATACAGATCAAGTCGGATGTAGATCATGTCAAAAATTCGTCAAGTTAAAATTTCAGAAGTTAATTCGACCTGTTTATTAAACAGATAACCTAATCCAACCCGACCCACATAACTCATTTATTAAATATGTCAAGTTATGTTAAACAGGTTAAACAAATCAAATAAATTTTTAACATGTTAAATGGATTTAAATAGCTTGAACTGGTTAAGCATGCCAGGTTAAACATGTCAAAAAATAAGTTAAGTAGGTTTTATACAGGTTAAATGGGTTGCATAACGACCCGGCCTAATTATTAAATTAATCAAAACAGGTTAAACATATCAAATTTCTAAATTGGAACCAAACCCATTTAAAAAACAAGTCTAAACAAGTTGCCCTATTTATGATCAAAACTTATTTATGTCAAACTTAAACTGCTTAAAATAGGTCGTTCATAGGTTGGGTTGATGGATTAGGTTATAAATTACCACCTTTACCTAAGGCAAATCTCCAAGATCGTAAGGTCAAAGGAGTTCTCTAGCTTGATATCCTAGGTTTCTGAGGTCCTGACCTGCGGGATCATCCAAGGATTCGCAAAGACTGAGGGCACCTGAGTTGGAGCTGCAGACAAGCGCTTCAGGCTTCACTAATCGGCATCTTGATAGGTTCCTCTCCAACATCGGGTCCAACTTTGCCTCTTCGGTGATCCTATAAGGACTTAGGCATGGCCAGCTCCTATAGTGGTGTGTACAAATCCTGCCTGGGAACAAAATCACTCACACCATCTCTCATAACCCTCTTTGGAACCTCCTTGGATCTCCTCCCAGGACCCATTAACCCCTTCCAACGAGTAAACCTCATACATAATATATATGTTTCTGATGATACAAAAGGAGGAGACAGAACTCCTGAAACAAAGAGAAAAAGTTGCAGAACAAAGAGTAAACGTCGTACCGCCTTCTCCAGTGGAGGCCCGGGAAAGCTTTCCCCAGTCTGGCTGCCTCAAAGAACATCGCAGAATGGTGGCAGACAAGGAGAAGAAGAGCTTGAACTCCTCTACCTTGCACTTCTGGAGCCGATGGTAGTCCGTCATGTAAAAGCATCACAGAGAGATTTCCTGCTCTCACTTATTACACATATTTTCTCGTTTTTTGAAAGATGAAAAATAACAGCCTAAAAAGCTTTTAGTTGTCAGCAATTTCGAGAAAAAAAAAAGCGAAGCAGAATTCTTGGCTCTAAATTTTTAATTAAAAAAACAAAGATGGCTACCAAATGCAGCCTAAATTATATTCACACCGAATCTCTCTTGGCAAAACCGCTGAAAACACCCGGCAAGCCTGGTGCTATGTCTGACGATTGCTTTGCACAAAGAAAATATTTTCCAGATTTGTCATGGAAGAGCAAAAGTTACAAAACAATCCCCGCTTCACCTACACAATCTTCAAAGGTTTCAACTTCCCGGTCAACTGGATTTTGGCCGCACAGCACTCATTTTGGTGGCAATAAAAACCATTTGGAATGCACACAAATGTTACAAAACGCATAGAACCCCACTATTCACTCCTTTGTACACCAACAATTCAACACTCTAGCCGTTACCACCCACAACCCCCCCCCCCCCCCCAAAAAAAAAGAAAAGAAAAGAAAAGAAAAAGAAAACCCCACTCAGAAAAACCCACATGTTACTGTACAAATACACAATAATGAATAAACAACCATTATGGCACCAGCTCATTCAAACAAATTTTCGGGAAAAATACAATACATTACACTCATCAATGGTTAGCATCAATTGGAGCACCAGACCTTGCCTGTGAAATCCGGTTTGCATAAATGGTAACAAGACGCAGCTGCGTGCTACTAAGCCCCTCTAAGTATGGTAAGAATGCTTTCCCAAGCATGATATAGATATCCACAAGGCAGAACACCACAGTCTGCAAGAAATTCAAAATAAAAGGAAAACGGTAACGATTCCCATTTAAATAGATCCAAGGATAAAACCTGCAGGCATAAATCAAAATGTTGCAATATTCATCATAGGTAGCAAATGATATGTCTAGGGCAGTCTAGTCTGTGGGCGATCTAGTCTACCAATAATGTGTGGAGGACAAAAAACCAATGCTATAATACTTAACATTTGATGCATGAGGCCAGGTTGGCTTGGCTTAGCAAGTTCTTAGAAGCAACACTATGCAATGCATCCTGCAATGCCTCACGTTGCAGCAACAAGTAAACAAATCAGACCGGACTGAAAGAACACAAAATGAAAGCTTTGCAAAAGAGTTGAAACAGTCTTGCCACTTGGAATATAGGGATGTTACCCGTTGCGCAAGGTAAATTTGGACGCTTTAACATGATTAAAAAGGAAAAGTTTACAAGGCAAATAACATTTACAATATTAAATAACTGGCATCAGACAATGTAATAACCAATCAGGATGACCGGACAAACAAGGAAGGCAACCAGGAACATTAAGGGATGATTTAAATGCCTGATGGTCGCATCCAAAGATTTGATCTGCTCATATCATGATAGCAAAGAGGGTTCCGGGATTGAGGGGTTGTGGATTCCATCATCTCAAAATTTTAGGGACTAGAAAATTAGCCTTTTCAATCAAATGTTATCCACGATTACTATGATCCGGAGCATCTCAGTAATTCATAATCTATTCAAATACTCTTCCTGGAGACCACCTTTGCTGGAGACTACTGAAGAATTGGGGGTGTCAGTGCTTGATAACATGAGCATCCCAACAGAAACTAAATAACCCACAACCATTTCAGGCACCATATGTATTCTACATATGGGTATATAGGTTATGTCATCCTCAGAGAGAATGCTGAAGAATCAACAAATGGCTTATATGAAAAGTACGCAAAGCAATTAGAACAATGACCAACCCATTTTTTATTTCTGAACTGTAATGAAAACAATGAAACTCGGAACCATTAATAAGATAATTTTCTAGAAGCAAAGAAAGCAACAAACTAATAACTGTTAATAAACAAAACAAAATGTAGCAAAGGTTAGTAAAGCAGGATTGCAGTAAGAATCAAAAGGCAATATCAGGATCATATGGATCCGTTAAGGCAAAGACCAAGCAATTATGATTTCTCCTGTACGGCCTTGCATTTTCCCTATTTGCTTATGGAAATCATCGATTGTCATGCTTCTTTTGCCATTAGAAACAACATAGACATCTTTAAGTCTGAACCTTATTTAATATGCCAAATACATAAAAATTGATAACCTGGAGTTATCTCTTGTCTTTCCTCTCTCTTTATAAGAAAAGCATCAACGCAAAGTTCCTTCACGTCTAATCCCCCAAGAAGTCATTTTATGAATGATGCAAAAAAAGGCATCATAAAAAAGTAGAGTAGAAAATGCATAATGAACAATGCAACTCCATCTACATTGTCTAAAAGAAGTAAAATCTATACCTTTCGAACATCTGGACTTTGATTTCCAAATGCATCAAAAAGTGCAGGTAGAAACGATGGCAATTGAGTCATTAATTCCTCATGTGAAAGCCGACCAACAAGCTGGAAAAATTGCCAAAGAATTAGAATGTTAACCGACAATCTTAATTGCTTCAGCGTAGAGTGTTAACTTTCCAAATGACGATAATAGCCTCTATGCTGGAATTATAATGGCTGCTGCTGCTGCTAGTACTTTTACCAATATTACAATCATAATCATTTCATCAATTATGATAGTTATTATTTTTGTTGCTATTTTTAATTATAAAGAGCAAGTTTTAAGTCTCATTTAGAACAGAAACTGTATACAGCTTCACCTAATACAGGCTCAAGTCACATAGTGTGATGCATTTAAAAGAAACTGATGCAATTGGGTTAATAAATCAATAATACAAATAGACAGGAAGCAAACTTCAAATATCCTAAAAGGATTTTTCGTCGTCTCTCTCTCTCCCCCCAAAATCTGCCTGTCCACTTTTATTTCCTCTTCTTTTGTTCTTGGAGATATAAGACCTATGTTCTCTTACTGGACCTCTAACCTCACCTTTCTCTCCAAAGAAGAAAGATAAGCAAAAGCCTCAAACCATAATAAAACGTAACCAAAGAACCTAAATTTCTGCTTCGCTCACAAAAATAATGTTGATATGTGAGATCAAACTTTTGAACTCCTAAAAACCCATCTTACTGATTCTAATTTTGTCCTCAACAAACAGACATTACATTCATTGTTATTCCCACTACCACAATATTCTCTCCCTTAAAGGTTGGTTGAATGGATGTGTGAAAAATGAAAAATGGACGGAAATGGTGATTACAACTGTACTATTTCCTTTGATAACTATGGTAGTTAAAGGGTTAGAATAATGACTATGGTAAGGCACAACATGAACATGTTTATATGTAGGGGTGTCAATGGAGGTTGATAACATGCTATGGTAAGGCACAACATTACATTCATTGTTATTCCCACTACCACAATATCCTCTCTCTTAAAGGTGGGTTGAATGGATGTGTGAAAAATGAAAAAAGGACGGAAATGGTGATTACAACTGTACTATTTCCTTTGATAAATTAGAATAATGACTATGGTAAGGCACAACATGAACATGTTTATATGTAGGGGTGTCAATGGAGGTTGATAACCTGCTAATCCAATCCGAAATTGACCTGAAGCATAGGGTTTGGGTATGGAAAATAAACCCAATAAGCCATTACGCTGGGTTTGGGTTCCGAATAAGACCCAATGTCTTATTGGGTCAGTTAGGATTTAAGTAGATCCATACCCGAAAACCCAGAACTGAACCTGATTATACACATACAAACATAGGAATACACACACACAAATAAATTAATAAACAAATACGTGTCTATCTATCATTTTTTTAATCATAAAAGAAACTAATCAAAGTAGAAAAGTAAAACTGTAATCCATCTTATTCCATCAAATTCCTATCCATGACATTTGTTGTAGTCTTTCTATAATATATTTTTGGTGTTTTAATATTATACTGAGTTTGATTATTGTAAGAAAATTTTCATTTATGTCATTGACTGCATGGATGCTTAGGTAACAAAAGTAATAGTTAAATAGAAGTCTTCTTTTAGATATAATTTTTATATCTTTCTTAAAGTTTCATGTTTCATAGTTCATGTGGTAACTTTTTGTGTGCATTAAGTAATTTGAAAAGAAAAGTCCAAAAATGTAGCAAAATAACTTGTTAAATACCCAACATATACCCAAAACCCGACATTTTTGGGTCCAACATAGGATATAGGTACAGAGTTTGTGCTCGGGTTTGGATCTAATAAATAAAATTCGGATTTGGGTATAGATATGGCCAAACCCGACCGCAGCCTGCCTCATTGACATCTCTATTTATATGTAAACATAGTTATACGACTTGTTATGGCTTTTATGATGAACTTTGGGTTAATTTTGCACTTCATGTGCAAATAAATTTACACCATAATAGTTTATATGATAAATTTCTTGAGGCTTAGTAGCATACATGTTAGAGAACAATCAAGACAGCTATTTAGGATGATTCGTGATGCTAGATTACTATAAATTACCTTGGTTAAACAGTTAATGCCAATAACAAGAGTCTTCTCATCATCACTGACCAATAATGGTACAACAACCTGCAGAGTTTATCAAAGAGAAAAAGAGCATGATGAAAATGTTTACCTCAGAAGTTTGTATGATTAATCGAATTCTAGTAAACAGGTTATAGTGAGATTCACTTACAGTAAGACATCTAAATGGATCATACTGAGCTAACACAATATTCAAACATTGGTGTGCTTCATTTGAAACCTGGAAGAAAAGCATAATAAATGAACTAATATACAACAAAACTACAAAGGTATAATGTCAAGGTCAGCTAGAGCAGAAGAGAGAAGTATAATACCTTTGCAACCACGTCTTTGGTCACACGAAGCAATTTTTCAACAAAAATTTCAACAGAATCTTCAATCGCCTCTTTCTGAAAGTAATAGAACATATCGGTAAGCAAGAGGGAACAATCTCAAGACTTAAAACTACTTTGCTCATACAATTGAAAGAAGAATTCTTAGCTAAGTGTCCAAAACCTGATTTTTGAGCATTTCAGCTATCAAAGAAAGAGAGAGTTCCCTTGTGGATGAATCAGAATCGTCCAAAACCTCAAGCACAGCTGTTAAAATTTGATTGAAATACTGCAGACACGATAACTGAAATTAGTGTGCAAACATCTGATGTCCAATTGTTTAAGCCTACTAGTAAATCAACATATATACGACAAATATCAAAACCAGGAAAACTGTCCAACCTTGATATGCAAACACATAATATTATAATATTAAAATTAGGAACATATTCCAACAAGATATGAATGAGTATTCGTATAAAACATTTACCATGTATGTCTTGGGAGATGTTAAAAGGTTAATTTGCCGAACACAGTACAGATTTAATACATAGATGTAGTAGTGTTGAATAATGACCATGATATTTTTACATAAGGTAGAGAAGCAACGCATGGTTTATCGACGAGTCTACCATCTGGCATCTCCTAACAATTGACAGCCTTGACTCAATCAAAACATTGCATTAATCAATGGTTAAACTAAGCTAAAACTAGTGGACCCTTGTTCTCATTCTTTACAATTATGGGCTAACTGCAGTCAAAACAAATTTCTTCAAATGCCTTCTCACAAACTGTAAACATGTTCTACTACACTGTATTGTCCTCTTTCAAGAATTTGTACATTGCTTTGTTGGGGTCTCCTTCAATCCAGACTATACATTATAAAATATTGCTTTATTCTTCATTACCTTATACACCATTTTTTTTGACAAACTTCAACACTTAGTTTTGACATGGGTAACAGTACTCCATTACTATATACCATGCATTCTTTATAATTCCAATCTATAAGTTAATATTCTCTTCAATTGTTCCTTACCCCAAATAACAACTCACAGGAAGTCATTTGGGTTTGTTATATACTCATTGAACTTTGGATTGGGTTAGCCCAAGCTAGCCCAGATAATGAATTCAAATGCAGAGGCCCTATATAGGATGCCGCTCACACCAAGGCTTGGCCCTTGAAAAGTAAGCCCAGTCTCATCTAAGCTTGAAATTTTATCACCTCCTCTCTTGTATCCCACCGGAAATCCTATCCCATCCTAATCACTTTCAATCTTAGCCTAACACCTAACAATTGTCCAAATCCTCTGCCTTCTCTCCATCTTCAACTTAGCAAGTCTAATCTAAACCCAGCAACAATTATACCCACACGACATTATCAAACCAAGAACATACAGTAAAATTTACAAAAAGGAGGAAGAAGATCAAAGGGATGGATGGGAGCATCCATGCAACAAAAACCTGATCCTGCAGCTGTCTTCCTAAGAAAATACATGATACCACATTGTCAACCTCTTTCAAGCATTCAGCATGACATATAAAGAGAGTATACTCTTAAATGAAACCGCTATTGATGGTTTGCCTCAAAGATGGAAAAATTACAGGGCACCACCTTGCTGCTACTTTCAGGAGAGTGTCTATCAGAGAGATAGGAAGGATGATAGTAACTAATTTGAGCAGGTTTTTGGAAATTCATGCTAAGGTCATTTTCTACAGAGGTTCAGTTTATTTGATGTTTAATGAAATCAACAAGATTTATATACAGAGACAAGCATTAAGTACTTTTTGAAAAAATGAAAAATAGAAGCAGGCTAAGCCCAACTCTCATTCAGGATTAAGATCAAAACTTGAACCAAACATTTCTTACACTAGGCCTAGACTAACCTTTCATTGACCACAATGGTCCAATCAACTAATGCCTATCTTATAGTTCACAAGCATATGAGTGAAAATTGCCTGAACCTAACTGAATCACCCCCTCCCCTGCAAAAGAAGCCAAAAGGGGAAAAAGAAAAAAAAGGAGTGGAAGATTTTAAATACCATCAAACGACATCATTCAAATACTTGCTGTTAATCAAATCAAAACACTGCCCATTTGAAAACCCAACATTCAGCCACTGCTTTACTTGTCCTATGTATGTCGAAAAACTTTTACTTTCAAACCCAACTGACCAGCAAGAGGCTTTAGAAAAGATAACAACTTAAAAATCCTCTATATTACTAATTGAAACTTGAGGTTTCCTGAGAACATCCTCAACACAGCAATTTCAATTTGAAGACACCTCTCCAGACAACAATACCAACCAGATAATTCTTTCCAAACAACAACAATCTCCAATCAGCTTCTAGGAAACCAAACCTCTGGCACTATAATTTCTTACATCTCACTCCTTCGGCCATAATAGTTCTGAAAGCTTGAATCTAGACCAAAAAAACTTACTACCTTCAGAGGGAAATAACTACTGGCGCATAATCAAGAAAATCACTCCAAACTCCTTACTAGACTACAAACTAATAAATGAATTCGATGGAAGATATTAACAAATGACTCAGCCTCCAGTTGCCTTGTTCTCAAGATTTTGGATGCAATTTGGTTTCCAATAGGTTTGATTGGAGATTATAAAAACAATGGAATACTTCACTGCCACAGAAACATCTTCACTCTATGTCAATCCTGGTGTTTTATGTACTCACGACACTAAAAGCCAAGAATCATACCAGAATTTTCTTGTGGCAAGTCCTTTTACTTTAAATTCCTTGCTAGCTCCCAAAATCTGGGCCAAATTCACTGCACATGGCCTTATTGGCGATACCTCACCAGACCATGAATGGAACATCCAACAACACATTCCAAAAGCTGTTTCTCCTGATGATGTCTTTCCACAGCAAAATCTAATTCTTGCTTCCACAATCATTATTTTAAGTACTAAAAGATCATAGCCTATCACATCTACCTCAAAGTATTTATGGTCAATGATGATCCTGGAAGAAGTTTCTTTCGGACCACAAGTTACCCAAGACTGTTGGAGCACAAAACGAAAATACTTCACGTATTTAGACAGTCTCACTAGATAAAATTAAACATCTAGTATATGACAAATATCATCTTCTATTCAAGTGAAATAACAAGAGGAAAGTGAGATAATAAGACAATGACACAAAATTCGCTGTCTCAACACTAGATCTCGTACTGGTACGAATGTAGTACAATGTGGTATCGGAGGTCCGTTCAGAATACCAAGATTCAGTATGCCCCTTATACCAAGTCTCAAATCGGTACCGGTACAGTACGCTCGATACGGGGCGGAATGCACTAGTATGTCAAACCATGCAAGGAAAGTTATAAATGCCTAGAAAAGGTTGTGTGCAGATGAGCTCCAAATCTCAGTGTGAAGCAGTTTCACTTAGGAATTAATCCTAAACTATTTAAATCACTCTTACAAGATCTCTTACAAAAGTGATTAAAGAAAAGGAGAAAAACTGTCACCCATGGAACCAGCTGGTTTCAGCTGAAACTAACCAAAACAGTAAAATACGCATTTAACTTTGGAAAAGTATTGGCCACGACTTTTCTATTTCTGGCAGAATGTTTAAATTTCAGTTGAAACTAACAAACAGGTGAATTATTCTGTAAGATGACAAAATCAGCTACAAACTCCAATTGAAGATTGGCAGAAGATAATACTTCGAGCTTTTTCATTCATGCGTCCATGAACTGGACTGTGTGATCCTTTGTATAAGCCACAGAAAACAGTGCCATTCACATGTATGGGTGTCATTATTGTCATATTGCTTGTAACATGACAATGCAGTTGTAATTAATCATAACTAGATTTAGATACATGAGTGATACATGAGACTTTTGATCAACAAAATGCACTTCATATCAATTGCATAATGCAAATGTGCAACAAGGACAGCACTTGATCAAGACATTGTTTCTGTGAGGCTCATATCATGATTCCTTCTCTCTCCACTTGAACCCAGTTACTCATGAACTTTCATCATATCATCAATCACAGGTGATCAGTGTTTGATGATTATGCAGCTAACCTATTTAGCACTTTTAGATGGCATTTGATTATAGACACATATATATATGTCACTAATGCCATTTTACAATGACAAAACAACACAAAATAAAATTGGATGACCATAATCTTAATGGATGCCCATCCGTAGAAGAATCTCCAACAAAGTAGTTAAGTTGTTCTCAACTTTTTAATTAACTGCAAAAAAATGAAAGTTTTATTCCATAAGAGACTTGCATATAGAAAATTATTTCATTAAATGGGATCCTATATACAAAACTGTGAGAGGTCATAATAAATGTGAAGCTTTTGTTAAACAACTATGATATTGGGGGTTTTGTGCAAACCCATTATTCTGTTACTGTCAGCCAAAATTAAATTTCAAGATTTATAAACTCCTCCATAGAACTGAAACTTGCTAGGCCTTTATATGCCAAAACCATAAGCACTGGAGATTAAAAGTCTCACAGCACCTAGCCTCGCTAGGCTTTCCTGTTCAATATTAGTATAGAGTATAGACTTAATATGTAAGTTAGAAACTTCAACCTATACATAATTAAGAAGCTTCAAGAACTGAAATAATCAGAAACGGTACCAATTTCTATCTATGATTTATAACTATATTTGGAAAAAAAAATTCATATGACCAAAAGTACTTTTATCAAGGAACACAAGCGGTTACAGATGAAGGCAAAATATGTACCTTGGCCCAGATAGAACCATCCTTAACCACTGAAGCGTCAATTAATCGTTGCAATGCCTCATGTTTTATAAGACTAGAATTAGCGTCATTGCCATTGCATATCTATGAAAAAAATTGTATATTATTAGAAAAATTTACATTTGCTACCTTACAAACTTGATTCCCTAAAACAACATATTCAACTGAAGATTCTCATCAGTGAAATGACATTTTCTAAAATATAAGATTAAACTTAATACTCACTTGATGAAGAAGTTGGGGAATACTAGGTCCATTAACTGTTGTAGGGCTGTTCTTAACAGTGTTGAGCTTCTCATCGATGATTTCGATATTTTGAATGACTTCGCCACCATGAGTCAAACCAGCAGCCTTGTGCCCATCAGAACTGACCAGTCTATTGAAATCTAAACATGGAGTTGTTATGGAACTCTCATGATCCATGTTATGATCTGTTTCTAGGTGAATTGTCCTTGACCCAGTACTGTCTAATGTAGAGTCAGTATTGAGTTTTAATTCGCCAATTTTGGGACCAAGAACCTCCTTGTTTGAGCTAACTTCAACAGTTTGATAAGAATGTTTTTGAGTTTCATAAGAAGCTGTCTGAGCAATGGAAATATCAGGTTGGGTTGATTCTTGCATAGAACTCCACTTTCGCGCTCCTTCACTATCAATTGAACCTGCTGAATGCCAACCAAAATGGTGGCCTTTCTTCAACGTCACAACATAGCCTTCCTCAGAAGATGTTCCAATAATATCTGCCTGATCATAATGAGATTTGGGACGCTGACGTTCTTTCTTATTCTGCAAGAAATTAACTAGATCAACCTCTATACGAGGTGTATACTGCTTAAGTGCTCGCCTCAAAGAGTTCTGATCTTCAACTGATAAACTGAGAATAAAATTCAGCACTGCAGCTGAATCAAAATGGGAATAAACTGATATGATGCCAGATATAGAAGCTTCTTTCAGTTTTGTGTTTTTATCATTGACTAAAGGAGCTAATTTAGCAAGCCATAGCTTAAGAAAACCACTATTACTATAACCATCAGAATTCATTGCACATTTGTTGAAGGAGTTATTTGCAAATTGAATAACAGCCAATTTTGCCTTTGGAGACCGCTGTTCATCCAGGGAACGCACAAGAGCAGGAAGCAGTGAATCAATACTGTAAGTACTACCAACAATTTCCAAGGTTGTTGAACTTGGTTGCCTAACCAACTCCTTCGGGTCTATCAATCGAGAAAAGACATGCGGTAAGATTCTCTCAAGATAACTCTCAAAAGGTTTTCTGCATGCTGGAATAATTTCCGCTAGTGTGGAAAGAGCTGCCTGTGCAACTTTGTGGTGAGGATCGTCCAAGTATCGGAAGAACAATTTCATGACTTTCTCAAAGCTTTGTGTAACTTCTTGAATACCTTTGGTCCCTTGCTGCAACAGAGTCCGGAGATAACTAAAAGCAGAAACCCTAGCTACCCAATCTGAACTTGGACTCAGACCCTCAGTGAGTGCATCATTTAAAGATGCTGGACCATCCATATAATTAGACATTTCACTCACTAAGAATTGGTTATCATCAAAACTGCTTCTACCACTTGCAGAAGCTCTTCCTGTCACCTGCTTTCTCAAAAGAGGCCTCTGAAAATTAGGAACATAATTACTTTGTGAATCCTTGTAAGGTGTCTCAAGATACTGCCTATCTATATGCATGTCAGGTAATCGCCTAGATGGTCTGACATCAGCATTATCTTCCATAGCACTTCCCTCTTGCAGCCTTTCAGATGATCTTTTCATGTAAGGCAAAGACAAGGCTGATAAGGAATCAGATGACCGATGACTGGCATAAGAAAATTTGGAAAGGTCCCTTGAAACTTGAATCTGAGGGTTTGTGGGATTGGTGAAATTTGAACCGCCATTCCTTGTACCACCTCTCACAGTGTTACCTGTAGTTGAATCAGTCAACACTAGATTCTGTAAAGAGAGATGATTTGAAGCAGGAGCAACCATGGTAAATGGTGGATCATGAACAGATGGAGAGTCAACTCCTGCACTAGGAAAAATAGGTTAAAAAAAAACTTTAGCCCTTTTGGACATCCTCAGCAGTTAGTAGAATGACATAATGAGCATTAAATTCAACAGATAATCATACTATAACCAGAAAATCGGCAATCCAAACAGTTAACTAGATCCAAGCTGGTTGAGTGTGAAATTTAGGAATTATGCTTCTCAGATATATTTGCACCTCTCAACAAACTTTCAATGGCCGAAACCTTTTGTTTGCTTGCATGAAGCATGCTTTCAAGGCTTCTGTCAGAACCTTTACCAAGAGGCTTTGATTGTGATAAAGGAAGGCCGCCCAAAGAAAGAGATGTTCCTGAAGCAATGTTTGCCCTTTTGTCCATTGCAACAATGGCAGAAGTACCGTATCCAGGTACACTTGGAGTACTAGCATGAGAAGGAGCACGTGATAGCGGTGTGCCTCTGTCACGAAGTGAAGGAGAAGCATATCTTTTGTGCATACCTCCATCTTCATCATTTATTATCTGCACAAAGTTACGTCATAACAATAATCAAAATTTGTAAGAAACAATAGGAATTTCTTATACCTAAACAAAATATGGTGTACCCTTTGAATGACTGGATCGAAGGATGAAAAAAGACGACGTGAACGCTCTGGCCAAGTTTTTGCAAACATCCGATAGCAACTTCGTGCAGTTGAACGCACCTACTCAGTTTCAATAAGCCATTTATCGCTTTTAAACATGACATAGCCAAGTCATTTGCATGATAATATAACTTTATCAAATAGTACACTACAGAAAACCTACGGTCCTGCTAATGTTAAATTATAAACTTCAATAATAACTATAGGCAAAAGGATGTTTATGCTGATAATTATACAGAACACTAATCCTCAGCTGATAAAGGCTGATACAAGTGTCTATCTCAACTTAGATATGGTTAAGTGGTTATAATTACTTGAACCTCGTTAACCTATCCCTAACATTTTCTCACAAAGAATCTAGAGTATAAGAAATACTTTAGGCGGCGAGATATGATGCAAATCAATGGAACAAATGATAAAATCTGAAGTCACCAAACATGTTACCTCTTACTAAATTAAACAAGAATTTTCAGCTCTGATAATTCAGTTCAAACTTCAAACTAATCAGTTCTTGACTCTCTCTCAAGGTTGTTTTTTTACGTTGTGTTTTTTAGCATTTATGTCATCACATTCATATTCTACTTTTCATCTCCACTTCCCCTCCAACATTTTTCAAATTTTAAAACATCAACCTTATTAGTATTTTCTGATAAATTCCTTTAACTCCAAAATGTTATAACCATTTATCCATTTCCCAACTATTTGGGGTCAGCTCTTTAACTCTAAAATGCACGAGGCAATATTTCATCAGCATTCTCCCCATTAGCTACTATAATATGATAAACATGTTACTGTGCTATTCTTCATATCCCAACCTCATATAAGCATATATCCTTAAGTATCTATTTGCTCTAATTATTTGTCATCCTACTAAAGTGCATATAAATATGCTAATATTCTAACTCACAGATATACTGATCTACAGGTATAAAATGATCCAATAATTTCCTTCCATATACCATTTTATCACTTAACAGTCACTACTATTATCAACCATGGTTTTAAGTTTCAGCACGAGTACTAAAACCAAAACCTTCTAACCAAGAATCAAACCTGGCTTCAAAGCTTTAGCCAAAAATAACTCATTAAGCCAAATATATTGTATGGACAAGTTTCTTTCTCATTTTGTTTTTATTTATTCATTTCATCAGACTTTGTGGAGCACTTTTTCAATATTAAACTCAGATATTTTGTACTTTAAGCAACTTTCAAAGAATCATGGTGTCAGGTTCCATATGATTTAAAGATAAGTTATTATTTTGGCATATATTTGACTATCCTAGAGCTCAAATCTCATAAACACGTCAATTAATATTTTTCAGATTGTGGGTTGAAGTCCAATACCTCTATTGATACCCTATAGGTACAGTACTATACCGTACTGATACACGGCATGCTTCTTCATGTCAACATAGCAGACAAAAGCTGATGTACCATGCATCAGTGGGGACCAGTATCCAGAGGCATAGTGATACCTGTAGCTTACAAATAGTGTATGGCCGGTACTAAGCAGTACGCACCAATACTTAAATCCTTGTTTAAAATTGTCATAAAACAATAAAATGATTTTATTTTATTTTATAAATTACACTTTTTATGCATTTCCACATGAAACAATTGAAACCACAAATATAAGTCCCAAAACATACAAAATGCTCTAAATTAAGTCAGACCTATTTTATTTCCTAGTTTTTTTCACTCTCTTTTTTAACTTTTATATTTGATTTTATTTAATTTCAAAATGGGAGATAAAGCTGTTCAAGCTGAAAATCAAGCTGTCTTTGAACCTCGTTCCAACCTGTAAATTAACACTCTGCTGTCCATAAGCAACATGCATGAGAGGACCCTTACATGGATACCAAGAATCATATGTCTGACACTCAACAAAGAAGGTCTAAAGAAGCCGAGTAAAGGTCGTTTTACACTATACCCTTGCCAATCCAGTCTAGTCCGAAGCACTTTACCCTTTAAGATTCAAGAACACTTTCCTTTGGCTCAACAATCACCTACTTAACTCCCATATACAGGCCTTTTTTAAGTCAATAAGCATATGTTCGGCAAATTTCATACAATTTTCGAACCAATTGCCTCCACAGCAGGAAAAAATGAAATGTGAAATAAAAAAATAGATATAAAAAAGACAATATTATAATACGAATGAATAAAGAATAAGAGAAAAAGAAAAAGCATACGCATATAAGTGCTATGTTACATGGATTTGGGTATGAGTGTTTAGCTGGTTATATGTCCATATGTCGATCCTTTAAATCTTCAAAAAGAGTCATAGCCAGGTGACCTACACACAATCATTTCTAACTGGAGGGTTCTGGTGCTTTTGGAAAACCAAAGAGTCCAGATAGCATACAAGAGGACTCCACAATAAAAACACAAATCCTTACCCAAAGAAAAAAAAAATTGAAACAACACTTATAATAGCAAGCAGACACCAGACAAATGGTAAATCAGTTGATTCCTCTAATTTAAATTCTTGATGCACTTTATCAGTTTTGATAATGAATGAAAGGAAGATTATCTTTTCAATTGGATAAAATTAATTAAAGAATTTCTTTTTCCATTCAATACTTAAATTGATTTAATGTTGCAAAGAGAATAAGAAACTTTTTTTTTGTGCTGCTAGACATGTGTTGATGCTATTTCAGAAGAATATTAACATCTTATGTAAATCTTTCTTCATGATTGCTTTAAGCAACTTTTAGCAAAAGATCAATCACCATAGCACGCACCTCACTCATTGCATCTGCCACACAGCACTTTATAAGATCTTCATAAAGATCAGCCGAACGATGTATTTCCAGAGAATCAGCCCAGTACTCTAGTATTAGAAGTGCATATTCACAACACCTGATATAGTGAATATGTATAATTGAATAATGGCTGGAGCAAAAACATAGATTATTAAATAGGAAATGGTCCTACCTAGCACGAAGAACTGCATTCCGATCATTCTTTGCAGTATCAGCTATCCGAGGAAGAACACGAGCAACCTTGCAGTTACGCAGCATCTGGAAGACAGACAACAGGTCTCATGATTAGTGAAATGTCTCATTTAAAGGGAAGCAAAAGTTCTATCCTCTCATACAGTTTTTATGCAGTTGTCTGCAGACTCGGCAATCACAAGAACAGTTATCACCACAAGCTTAAAAAGCACCTGAAAATTAACTCAAAAGTTAGTAATCATTCAGGAGAATAAGATCATACTCTCAGAGATAAGAGCAATTTACCGGAATGTACATCTCAGCACAGGCCTCAAAGTCCCCCAAAAGTTCCTTCGATAATAAGCATAGCAGATGGCAGGCCTAAAGATAGGAAGCACATTTATCAAACAGCAAAGACTAAAATCCCATATTATTTTCTCAATGCAGTATAGTGATAGAAAACATTTAAATAAGTAGTGTAATGAACAAGGAAAGGGGCACACAATTTGTTTTTAAAACAAGAAACATACTACCACCAGTACATGTAAATGTCAATTTAGTTTATAATTGTCGTGAGGCATCAACAACCCGAAACAAACATGACACCCATGTTCATTATCAAAATGTTCATGAAACCACAAAATGATTTGAGATAATCCAAAACTATCGGTATAGATGAATGGCTAAGTATATAAACATATAAGGGCCGCAGATATGGTCTTAATATACAAAAGTCCATGAAATGCACAGCAAATGATTATAATTAAGCAAAGCAAGGTTTCCTCTGAAATTCAAAACAAGAAAAAACACACAAAAAAAGATTCCCATGGATACCATGTATGAAATTCACTGTATGCAGGTTATGAATAGAATATCTTCAACATTTGGTAATTAAATACAGGTACATAATTTGTATTGGCTGTCACAAAGGCCTCAGGAAACTATGTATGTGTAGATTTCGTGATATAGATATATAACTTGAACTAGAACTTATATCTTCAACCACACTAACATAACTTACAAAACTTAGTAAGTTCAACATATCATACCTAGCTACTTCAGTAAATGGCAAGTCTGTAAGAGAGCCAACGTAAATGCCCCAAGATGAACTTAAGAAAAGACCTTGGTCATAAACATAAAATATTATCTACGACTGCATCTACCAAAACATTCATTTATCGCACAAAATAGACTATAAGAGAATGCACATAAGACTTCACATTCAAATGTTTCAGACTGGAAAACTGGAATTGGCTGTTATCTTAGACAAAACATGAATACCATTTGGATAAGGCTAGTTCACCACTTCATTGGCATATGCCATTTATAATATATTATTCTAAAATGAAATAAAGATATGTGTTTCATATCAAATTAGAATCAGCTTTAAGGAATATATCTTGCCAGCTGTCAATAGCCAACACTGAACAGCACCGTGACAATCTATGCACCATAACAAAGATAGAATTGAAAGCATACCTGCTTTACTATGCTAGAACGTCGATCTGATAGCTGAGTGCTTAGAGGAGTAACTAACTGCTTTACAAGCATAGGAAATGATGGATAATCCGCAGCACCTGATAGAAATTCAATCAGACTTGGACCAAAAACATCACATAAGTAACAAAGTAATGTGACTATGAATCAAAAGGAAAAAATAATATAACTGTTGAGTAGTGAATCACTACAAAGAAAATGCATTATCCAATAAGGATGAACTGAAGACACCAAAGACAACACTTGCAAGTCACTACAGCAATAAAAATATGAGATTCCTGAGAATGAAACAAGGGGACTATCACTTTGCAAAACCATACATATTCTGAAAAGATGAAAAAGGAAATATTCACAGGTTGGTTAACCTAAATTTCAGGTACTCCCATTAGCATAAAGTGCAAGGAGAACAAAATATTGATCCAAAGTTGAGGTATGCATGATTGAAAAAAAGTTTTAAAAAGAGCGGAGATGAGGATGCATATAGTCCAATTAAACCGAACAAGGCACATGAATGTTCTACATGGATCAGCCCAAAAGTATGATCTTCAATTTGCTCACAATTAAGAATAAAACAAACAGAAACTGAACCAATAGTTGATAATTTTCAAGAAATGATGCAGCCACAAGTTTTCCGAATGAAGCCAGGTATATTCCACAAGGGTCGCAATCATCTACTAACAGGATTTTATGTTCCCGTTAAATCAAAATGCTTTGCCTGGAAGTTTTGGTTCAAATCAATACAAAATCAACCCCAGTTTCAAAATTGTCAGGTAGTGCATGGAAGTTTTGTTGTTTGCTGGAACAACAAACAAGCCTTATCACAGCCCTCGCAAAACAGGATTAGCTTACTAGAAATTTCTACGTATAGGGAGCCCCAAAACCCAAGAACATCACCTTCACCCCAACTGCAATTATTTTAGCATACCACACAATTAGATAAATCCTATCAATATTCATGAAAAGAAGGAAATGCTATGCATGTGGAAATAAAGGACAAGACAAAGGAGCAATGATATAATCAAACGTTCCGATACTCAATTATCATAGAATTGCTATGCAACAGCGCTTAGATACCATGGATTCAATCAAAAATCTAGAAAAGGCTTTCTTTTCCCAAGTACTGCCTGAGTTAGGTCCAGAGGAGTGACAAATAAGAGATCACAAATTGATAAATGACCACCTCTCCTAGTAAACTGAATACATGATATAAAGTCATCCTTGCATATGCATGGAAGCGAAGGGAAAGATCTACATCGTAAAACTTCAATCTACATGGTAAAAGTTCAATCTACATGGTAAAACTTCGATCCAGCATTGAAGTGCATATGTTAGTATAACCAAATAATAGACAACCTTGAAAAAATATGACACATAAACAGCAATAGCCCAATCCACACAAGGGAGTAATATTGAACACCTGGTGTATAAACGCTCTTAGCAAAGTGAGTTCAAGCTAAAAAATTCCAGGCTCCTCCAAAATTTGCCTAGTAAGAAAGATCTTTTCTTCTAACCATCAAATCAACAACACCCTCTATATATGATCCCTCAAGCTGATTATCCAAATCAGATAAAGATTTATTATATGACACTACTTATGATACAACAAGACTTTAAAAGATCAAGGTTTCAACCGGAAAACAAGATCTCAAGTATTTAAACAAGATCAAGGAACACAATTAATAAACTTCTGGCTAGTCTTTTTGGGTAAGATTATGAGTTGTTACAAAAAATATCAGAACCAACCTGGCCCACAGTCCATCCGAACTAGGAAAATGGTAGCACGGGTGCTTCTAAGGCTGATCATGAGTGACACATGATGTTTTTGTTTCCGATTGGGTTGTTCGCTCATGAGGATGCAGGGCATAAATAGGGGGAGTGTTTGAGGGCTTGTGTGGGTGTGTATGTAGTCCTACATTGGTTGTGCACTAGAGAGGTCTCGGGTATTTAAACAAGGCCATATATCCCAATTAATGACCTTCTAGCTAGCCCTTTTAGGTGAGGTCTTAGGTCGTCACAGAAAAATATCTTTGTTTTTTTTTACCTCAATGAGCTCAAACAAAGATATCAGATACTTGCTAATTGCTATATGGATGGTATAGGTCCTGACATATGAAACAAATTCTTCCCAATCATTATTAGATGCTCTGGAGGTTTAGCTAAAACTTCAAAACTGAAACAGAACTTTGCTTTAGGCTGAAAGAGATCAAAAATTATGGTTTCCTCTCTCTCGTCCTCTCTCTCCCTCACCCTCTCTACTATGTCGGTGCGGGCCCAACACGGAACAGCAGGAGGTGTACCGAACCATGCTGCTAGCCAACCGGTATGGGCTACGGTACCAGCACAACGAATCTTGAATAAAACTAATTTTTCACATCCAAATTTATCATATATGGGCTATTTATGCAAAATTTTCATCATTTCTTCAATTCCCTAAATATCAAGAAGCATTCTCTCAGATTTGAAATATTGCAATATTAAACTCTAATGAAAAGGATTAAAAATTTTCAGCATCACTTTTGCTATCCTAGAGCTCAAATGTCATATATATTTACATTGCCATCAAACAACAAACTAAAAAACTATGTTCTAAGCATAAAGTTTTTATATTTTATGAATAGAAATAGAAGTCTTAATCATTCTAGTGAGAAACCACTTGGTAATACATCCGGATATTCCAATACAAGCAATACAGATATATGTTAAAATGATATGGTTTAATTTTTTTTTACTACAACACATTTCTAATTTTTTTTAAAAAAAACAAGATGCAAAACTGAAGTTTTAATATTTGAATTATGAAAAGCAGTTAAACATTGAGTAGCATAGAATAATTAGTGCACCAGCCAAAAGAGTGTTGGAAAACTTGGTTAAGAAAACAATCAATATAGTGCATGAAATCTTAGATCAATTGATTCAGCATTGAATCTGTAAATGGAAACTTTGTCCCTATAATGTCCTTTCCTCATACATTACTTGAAGTATCTTAATTGCAGCGGCTTTTTTATACAAGGGAAAGAACATCAACAATGAATGTAATTAAACAAATATAATCATCTCAAGGCAGCTAGGAGATACTAGCGACTACTCCCATATACAAGAAGAAACACGTCAACAAAATGATCAATAAGATTTGGATGCTTGAATTTAATAAACAGAAATTTTCGATGAAGTAAAACCTCCAAAGACCAGGCCTTCAACTCTTTGCATGGCAGCTATTCGAAGTGACCAGTCTTTTTCTGGTACTAGAGTAGATGCAATCTTCTCGATTTCCTTGATCAATTCCTTTTCGGAGTACACTTTAATTGGGTCTACTGGCTTCTCAGTAACATCGGTTTCTCCTTTAATTTCATATGAAACTAATCAGTAAGAAAACAAAATATCATCCAGAGGCATAAAATTACAGGAAATTATTTGGAAAAAGAGTAGCACCATTTTCAATAAAATTCAAAACATAACATAAATGTGTTGATTCACAAAGTGTCTGCACAATAAAATTCCAATGCATAGAATAATCTTCAACAACATATTCTACTTGGAAGAATTAATATGAGACAAATCAAATTTTTATCGAGCTTGAATAACTAATTTATTTTCAATTATTGAGAATAATTACCCCTTCAGTTAATGTATGTCTGTAGATGCAAATCCCGAAAAAAAGATCAAAACAAACAATTAAAAGTCCCTTCTATTCAAGGATAAGAAATAACATGCAACTTGTGAGAAACATATAGAAAAAAGCTTACAGCAATTGTACGGGCTAAGATTTATCAAACAAAACTCCAACTACATCTTCAGTAACAACTATTGAGAATTACATAAGAACTTCAACAACTCAAACTACTGCCACCAATTGCTTCCCAACCCCCACCCCACCCCACCCCACCCCACCCCAACCCCAAAACACACACACATACACACACTAAAAAAAAAAAAAGACGTGTTGCTTCAATTTGTACCTGCTCTTTGTCTGCCTAATTTTCATCCTAAAAATAAGTAGGCATTTCAGTTAGAACATATATTAACATAAAATTTTGGGAGTTGCCTTCAATATACATGGCTTAACTTTCAAGATATATTTAAAAGAAAAATTGGGTTCACCTAAAATGTAGACATCGTATCTGGAAAATGCAAAACATGATTTGTTAGAAAGCAGAATTAAACTTTGCAACTAGGATAACAATTTGATTAACAACAAATTCAAAAAGTCCACCCACATGAGCATGTGTGTGGGTGTGTGTTGCCCTAATACTAGGAATGCAAGCAAAAATTTTCCTGTCTCAGAATATGGTACATGGAAATGTATTAAAAAAATGCTAGAACAAAAAATAGTACACATAGGAATCCAAAAGGATTGTATTTTCAAAGTGAATTATCTTTGCCCATATTTTTCCACAAGGATTGCCAATACTAGGTTAGTTGATTAAGAATAGCACTCCAGGCATTGTCTCGTTCTACAACCTCCAACTTTTGCAAAGCAGAAGACATAGCAGGGACAGTATCAAAGTCAGGTAATTATGTAATTGAGTGGATCCTTCAACAGCACATGCAAATGGTTTTAACATTTCCATGATATGAATGTACCAAGGTAAAAGAAGACCAACCTCCGGAGAACAAGGATTCCCTTGGAATGCTCTTGGTCTTTGGACTGCTCCTTTTCTGAGTAGAAGTGAATGATTTCAGTTCTGTAGAAATAAAATGAGTTCCAACTCCATCGGATGGACGAACCTTTGGTTCTAATTTTTTTAACCTGGCATTCATCTCTTTCATCTGCAGTATAAAAAGTGGTATCAAACCAAGAACTTTATAATCAATCAACCCTTCAAAAGCATTGGGAAAAAATTCTCAAAAGCTTAGCAATTAAATGAAGCTACAATCTTAAAAGCAATTATAGAGTCGCTACATTAGGTACACTAAAGTCTTGGATGATTACCATGGATGAAGGAAGATGGTAACGCTGCAATTCTTCACGAAATTGAGGTCCAACATGTATATACATCTCCTACAATGAAAGAAGCAATAAGTTGTCTATTTAACATGTTCAAATCATCTAATTTGAAATACCATGTGTTTTATTGCACTCATAACAGCCCATCATTTCCACAAAATTGCTTTTATATGAATTGTTTGTCCATCATGTCCTACAAGCATGTCAACCAGTACATCTCTTTTTTTTTCTTCCCTTGTTCTTGGCCAGCATGTAAATACAGATGCAAATCTAATATATCGGTTCCAAAATTCAAAATTCTCGTAACCTCTGAAGAAGTCTCCAAGCTTCCATTGGACTTGGAAAATGCCTAAATGATGATAAGGGAAAGGAAGGCCTTCCAAAAGAGGATTATGTTCATAGCACAAATTTTAAGCCAACAGCCAATTTAGAAAACAATTTCAAAGCTATATACCTCATTTCAATGATTAAAAGTTCTTATTAGTATGGACAAGCCTTTAATTTCTCAAAACAACACCATTTAACATCATGCAAAATAAAAAATGTGGGTTAAACAAAATTCTTGCATCAAGAGTTCCATAAGCCCCCTATTGGCTAGTTTTGGAGCGATCAAGTATCAAGATTCGATAATAATGGACACTACAACTATTTCATTTGCAAATATAACATTTATCATGATGAAATCATGGATTGAATAAGGTACTGTTCCAAATGTATTACAAAGCCAGAAAGACAGTGGTGATGCAACCAAGGAAAAGTTGGCTTTCAGCATGTTAATTATTTTTGCTATTTAGACCATGGATTTTATGTCTAGCAATCATGATTTCCTTGTCTTTGCTTTTTACACACTAATTCTCCACAATAGCACCATGCAAGTTTTAAGCTACCCAGCATGCTGCATGTGAAGCCAACCTATACTAACACAAATTTCTTTTCGAAGTTTATGAACACAGAAAAGGTGTCAGAATTCCACAACCATAACCATCAAGGGTCCCAATTATTAAAAGTCAGCTTTATAGGATCATCATTCACCGAGCTTCCCTATTTAGAGCTTCCTCTGATGTTACCACAGTTTGATCATGATCAAGTGCTTTTTGGATTGTCTCATGTCTTTTAATTGTTGGTTATCCCTACAACATCTCAATTTTCTTACATACAGAAACTTTGCCATATCCTTCCCTTACAAGGCAATAGGACAAATGTACAGAAATTATAGAGTAGTATATGACAAGTGGAAACAAGACATAAAAGCAGGTTCACCCATACAAACCTCAATACACAAGGTCACAGCTTCCCTAATGCTATGGTTAGGATCATTCAGCAATTGCAGAACCTGTATAGTGAAAACAAGTCAATAGCATATGTTTATGTATATAAATTACAAACATAAAAGACATCCATGAAATGGTAAAAACTACACATACAGGAGGAAGTATAACTCGCTGAAGAGTAGGCTCAGTAGTAGCAAAAAGACCAACTGCTGTTGTAACTGTACGCGCAAACTCTTCCCGAACTCTCCAACTTTTGTGCATCCAAGCATAACCCCCAGCTCTTTCAACAATGATCGTGGGTGATGAAACCTGATTAGGACGAACCTTAATAGCTTATCCACATCATAATCCTTTTTCCAGAAGTTATGAAAAAGGATCCCACATATAGAG
The DNA here is from genome assembly GCF_051530095.1 of Phoenix dactylifera. NCBI lineage: Eukaryota > Viridiplantae > Streptophyta > Magnoliopsida > Arecales > Arecaceae > Phoenix > Phoenix dactylifera. The sequence goes on from NC_143195.1 coordinate 29,222,144, forward strand.
TTCATGAGCAAGAAATAAACCAAGAAAATTTGTTCCTTCGTGAACACAAAGGTAATTACTCAACCTCAATTTAGGAATAACAGTCAGATATATAGACATACAAGTTTTCCTTATATAAAAAGCTCAGAGTTGGGGGAAAAAAATATGCATACAAATCAACTGTTTCAAAATGCATTAATGTAGACGTATTGTGAAGACTTAAGGGAGGGAAGTGTAGGCAAGAAATTTGGCTTACAAATAGAAAATGTTGAGTTTAACATTCCAAACTACCCATAATTTCCTCAATAACCACTATAAGTTTGTACAAGCATTGAAGAAAAACAGATTCAGAAGTCTTGATGTTTCGAACATCAACTGAGCCCCATCAAAGGCATAGCACTTCATTAGACATTGAACAAAGGTTCCCCCAATAAAAACAGGGAAGAACAATAAACCTTACATCCACCACCTTTTTGTTACCCGCAGAAATTTTGAAAACAGCAACCAAAGAAGCTCTGCACTTCCTCTAGGAAGAAGAATGAGACACAAATCCATCATCTTAACTAGCATGCATCTAGGAAAAGGTTTCCCATTGCCATTGAAAAAAAAAAAGCCCTGATTTTATGAGGTTTAGGCAGAAAATTAGCAGATCCAAAAAGCACTCAATTCAAACTCAAAGCCTAAATTTCACAGGCCATCACGGCATTATTATTCACTCCCCAAATCTTCCTCTCTTCCTCATTCAAACCACACAAATTCTCCTGACAAGACTAATAATTTGTACAGAATCTCAAAAGTTGGAAACTAGAACATTAAAAATTAAGAAACTCAGAAACGATATATGTATTTTTTTAGAGAAAATCCTGAATCCCTAACCTCCATGAGGGTGATCAGAAGCTGTCGGGCAGCATCCCGGACGGGCTGCTTCCCATCACCAAGCCTCTCGACGACGGCGGGCACGAGACCATTAAAATGGAGCTTGAAGTGCTCCCCGGAGAGCACAGCAGCGGAGGACAGCGCCTGGAGCGCGCCCTGGGAGACCCGGAAATTGTTGTCCTTGAGGAGATCCGTGCAGCAATCGACGAGGGCCGTGACCTCGGCCGACGACAGGCTCTTCGTAGACGCCTCCAATAGCTGGTGAAGCCGCTCCACCCCGGCCATCCGCTCTTTCGTGTCCTTCGCCCGCGCCATCTCCATCGCCTCCTCCATCTCGCTCCCCAGGGAGGAGAACCTAAAAAGATTCTCCCTAGGGTTAGTGCTTCGGATCTGGAAGGGCCCTCGGCGATCGGATCTGGCGGAAAAAATTTAGGGAAAAATCAAAAGAAATCGAGCCAAGCGAGCGAGCGAACAAGAGAGAAGCGGGGGGTGTAAGTTGGTGGAAGTTCGGTGCTTGGCTTCTCTTTCGCTGGATATGCCGGGCGACACAGCGAGCGAGCGAGCGAGCGAGCGAGAGAGCGAGAGGGAGCAGCGTGAAGTGACTCTCTCGGAAATCGCCATTACAATTGATGTTATCTACGAAACAGTGCCACTCCTTTTCTTGGTTCGTTCCCAAACTTTTTTTTTAACCCACTGTAGCCCGTAGGAATTTGGTTGTTTTATCGGTTATTGTCCGCATGGAAATTTTTATGCGTGCAGAAAATTGCAGTGACAACCTTACACGAATTTTGCCACGCGTCCACGCCGTCCAGGGGACGGGAGTATTTATGCGGTTGCATTTAAAAATTATGCGGAAGTTTAAGAGAGAAGCATGCTTCTATTGTGGGAATCCATCAAATTATGAAAAGTTCTGGAATTAAAGGTTGGTGAATGGTTAACCCTATTATTTGGTAAATTTACGAGACTCGCCAAAGTTCTTCGCCATCTCCTGCGTGCCTGAGTACTCCGAAGAATTGGCACCAAAGAGAAAGATAAATCACCTTCGTCGCAAACGTGGCGAATTATTAGCCTCAAACGTCTAAGGTCAAACAGCCGGGTCATGTTTCTGGTCTCAGTCTCACGTGGCAGTTATAACCGTGCGTGTATTCATATCGTGCTCGTGTCTGGTTCTTTGATGCCGTCCATTAGGTGGCACTTGGAGTGGGCTATCGAAGGGTATAAATTGGTGGACCCATGGATGGGCGCATGGGGAGGCATAAAAGAGATCGAATGCACCAAAGTCCGTTGAGAGGTAACCATCATTTGGTTGGTGCGAAGTACCCTGTCACTGTCTTTTTGGAATCGTTGATGGTATCTAATAGCTGCTTTGATGCTTGCATGGGCTTAGCGCAATACACATTCCGTATGTTGGAGGGCTGGGATCATTCCAATTGACGTGATCGTCATAACTGACTGCCAGTCCGGATGGTACAAGTATTAAAATCACTGCAATTTCATGATCAAGTCAAGTTTCCCATTCCAACCATGTAGTCAAGCGTTACTATTCTGCCATGCACTGGGGAGGCGTACCCGTGTAATATGAGAGTTAACTAGCCCGGCCATTGCTCAATCTTATGAGGATCCGTGCGGACGTGTATTTAGTCCCATATCGCTTATTTGCTGGGTAGATCTTGGGTACTTATACAGAATCAAGAAACCCAAATAATACCTTTCGGCTAGCCATTTTGGATGAGATCCTGAGTTATTACAAATAGTATCAGAGCGGATCCGGCCCATAACCTATATGGACTAGGGGACACTACAGCATGGATTCATTGAGGCTGATCACGGACTGATCGTGGTGCTTGTAATTAGATTTGAATGGATTGGAACCCTTAGCCTGACGAGAACATCAGAGCTTGAACGGGGGAGTATGTGAGGACCCGTGCGGGCATGTATTTAGTCCCACATCGGTTATTTGCTAAGTAGATCTTAGGTATTTATACAGGATCAAGAAATCCAAATAATACCTTCCGACTAGTCATTTTGGGTGAGATCCTGGGTACTTATATATTAAAATGGTCCAGGAAATGGCAAAATTGGCCAGACGGTGGCATTTTTCGGTGTTATGCAGTTAACCGAGCATTGGGGACAGGCGTGTGGTGTGGTGCGACAAGGTCGGTACGTTGTCGACATATGAGTTGTGATTAGAGGCGCCATTCGTAAATCCTTTGCACGTATCGGTGTCGCAAGGTTTCACGCGTTGGAATAGGCATGGGGTGCGACGCGGCCGGTACCGTGTCGACGTATGAGCTGTGATCTGAGACAGCGTTCGTTGGTCCGATCGAGCACTCGCTCCCGGCCCTTAGTCTCCATAGTTACACCTCTGATTAAAGTCGCATCTGCACGTGCGCAGGAATGTGGCGGCATTTGTCGGTCTAGACGAGGTCGCTTTTGGATAGGGGACTCCTATTGCATTGTGCTCCATTGCCTTCTGGTATGCCGTGTAAGGTGGTGCTGTTGGATCCCGTTTAATTAAACCTTGATCCCGTTTAATTAGAACCCACATCTTGACAAGTGTCACTTGTAAATTCTGATAATCACAAGGGCATTAAGGTAATTGCACGGCAGTGAAAGGTTGTCTTGATGGGGGGTGACTCTTCACGGGTGTAACTAATCACGGCGTTTGGTCCCTGGAGAGGGCTATAAATAGCCTGTCAGACCCCTTCTCTAATACATGCATTAGAAGCTCTCTCTCCAGAAGATCTCTCGCTAATCTCTATTCAGATCGCAACTGCAGATCGGATTGCACACATCTCAAAGTTTAATGCAGGATGGATTTAGCGAATCAAAGTATGATTTATGATTGATTAAACTTAATCATTCCATCAGGTGCTCCGCTGTCGGCGGCCTTATGATGATCCCTCCTGCACGCACGCCAGGATGGAAAAGCTCCACACGCTGGGGAGGTGTATCTGGTATCATGCGGGCGCAACCATGTCGGCATGTGAGTTGTGAATTGGGATGGTGTTCGTTGATTAACGGGAGCTCTTGCTCTCGTGGCCTTCGGCCTCCAGCCTGACCCCTTCGGTCGAAGTCCTGGTCATGTGCGCAGGACTCGTGGCGTTGTTCCTCGGTCCGATTGAGCTCGCTCCCAGGTGAGGGTAAAGATGGGCACTGGGCCGGGCCGCCCATGGCCCGGCACGGCCCGGCACGAAGCGGGCCGTGCCAGGCAGAGCCCGCTTGCTAAAGTAACGGGCCGTGCCTAGCACGGCCCCTTAAAGGGGGCCGGGCTGGGTTACCACTTTCTGGCCCGCGGGCCGAGCCCGGCACGGCCCATAAGGGCTTGGGCTGGCACGGCCTGCGGGCCAGCCCAGAACGGCCCATAAGGGCCTGAACCGGGCCTGGGCCGGGCCAGGCACGGCCCGTCCCCCTTAAAATAAATGGAAATAATTTATTTTAGTAAATTAATAAATATTGAAAACTAAGGATTTATTAATATAAAGTCACCTTAATGGTGGGGGGTTTGGCATAGACCCCTACCAGTTTATTAATTTAAATCAAAATGGTACATGAAGGGAGGTTTGGACCTTGGTCTGACCTCCAGAATACAATAAAAAAGGAGAAAAAATAGAGATGACTCACTTTAACAATTTAAAAAATAAAAATATACAATTATAAAAAATTAAGAAATCTTACTAATCATCCGTGATTCAGTATTCACTATTCAGTAGTGTTTGTATCATCATCATCAGAGGATGTTGTATTATGTCCACCTTTATCTTGAAGTCTCACCTCAGCATCCAACCAATTTTTGAAGCAGAGAAGCATCTCAACCGTTTCGCCAGTCATCCTACTTCTCTTTTCGTCAAGAACACGCCGACCTGCACTAAAAGCGAATTCCGATGCTACTGTGGACATCGGCACAGCTAAAATATCGCGTGCAATTGCAGACATAACAGGATATTGATTTTTAACACTCTTCCACCAAGATAATACATCTAGACTCTCTATTTGATTTTCATCATATGCAGACTGAAGATCATTTCGTAAATAAAATTCTAGTTCACTACTTAAAGATGAAGATAAACTTGAAGCATGTGTGTGTTTTCTCTATGCAATGAATTAAAAAATAGATGACGAACGAGAACTACTAGAAGAAGAAATAGAGCTTTGTACGGAGAATCTAGATCCACGAATTTTTTCATCATATATAGCATAAATATCATAAAGAAGTTGTTTTACCTCATTTTTAGCAGGTTCAGGATCTTGAATCATATTTTCACAGTATGCATCAAGTAAAATTAGCACGCCATTCAATTTAACTCTTGGATCAAATACAACAGCTAAGTTATGCATAGGACATATCTTGTCCCAATACTCATTCCATTTAGATTCCATTTGGTCAATAATAGGCATTAAAACATCATCATATCTATGTTCTGCAAATTTTTGACAAATTATATATGCTTGTTGTAAAAATGAACATGAAGTTGGATAATAAATACCAGAAAGAACATTGGTAGCATTATAAAAACTAAGCAAAAAATCTTCCAAAATTTTTCCTTTATTCCAATCAGTTTCGGTCAATGTAAAGCCTAATCCACGATCATTAATATATGCACTTAATAAGTTTTTATATGGGTATGCATCATGTATCATGCTATATGTTGAGTTCCAACGAGTAATTACATCAAGTTTAAATTTTTTAAAACGTTTACCATGATTTATACATAGTTCCTTAAATTCTTGAAGTCTTGATCTTGAAGCATGAATAAAAGAAACTGCATTTCTAATTTTTGAAATCACATCTTGAATCATGCCCATGCCAGCTTGAACAGAAAGATTTAAGATATAACATGCACATCTAATATGCAATAAATTTCCATCTAACATGGGATGCAATGAGTCTTTTAATAATGTAACAGCAGAATTATTATTAGATGCATTATCAAAAGTAATAGACATAATTTTATCATTAATATTACATGAACATGCAGTTTGATAAATGACATTTGAAATTTGTTGCCCAGAATGTGGAAAATCAAAAGCACGAAAAGCAAAAATACGTTTATTTAATTGCCAATCATTATCAATATAATGAGCAGTAATGGCAATAAAACAATTACTACCTACAGATGCTGACCAAATATCAGAAGTTAATGAAATTTTTACATTTAAAGTAGAAAGCGTTTCAATTAAACATTGTCTCATTGCTAAAAAGTTAGTCATAGCTACTCTTCTAAATATACGCTTACTAGTTCTTTTGTAAGCAGGTTGTAGGTTTAATTGAACATATTCTTCAAAATTAAAAGATTCACATAAACTAAAAGGTAATTCATCCTTAACTATCCATTTTACAAGTGCTTTTCTTTGATTTTCATGATTATATGCAAAATTACCTACAAGTGATCCCACTTGTATATTAAGGGTACTTTGAGCATGAGAATCATGCATCCTATGACTCTCTTGATGTCTTTTTAAATGGCCTGTTCCTCCACTACTACTACAACTATAAAGTTTGGCACATTTTTTACATTTTGCTTTTCAGACTCCATCAACCATAATTCTATCAAATTCATTCCATACAGCACTAGTCCTCTTACGAGAAGAGGTTTGATCTTCACTCGGTTCACTAGTTCTAAAGGACCTAGGAACATGGGGTTGGGGATTAGTTTCTTCTCCCTCAGAAACAGGAGGAATGCCAAAATGACTTTCCTTAAAAGATGACATATCTAAATTGATGAATGCAAAAAATAAAAACTAACCACAAGGAGAAATTGAGTAGAGGGTCAGAGGGCAGAGGTAGAGCCGAGATTCTGAGCTTCCTCTTGTGCTCTCAACAGGAGTGACCTCCTCTTCTTAACAGGAACCTCCTCTTGTGTAGCACTTGAACACTTGCTAAATGCAAACTAAAAATTAAATTGCTAAAAGAGCACTTTAGAAGAGAGAAATAGTAGTAGTAGAGAAGGAGAGAATAGTTGGTTTGGTGTGATGAGAATGAGGGAGGAAAGGGGTATTTATAGAACTCCAAATTTTTTTTTTCCAAAATACCCCTCAAATTAGCCGTTTTTGGACTGTTGGGAGAGGTATTTTGGGAAAAAACCACAAATAGCCGTTGGAAACGGCTATTTTCTTCTCCCCTGCCAGGCGGGGCGTGCCAGGCACGGCCCGTAACGGGTCCAAACGGTCTCGTGCCAGGCACGGCCCGTAACGAGCAGAATTTTTCTGCCAGACGGGCCGTGCCAGGCACGGCCCGTTTGGACCCGTTCCCATGATGGGCCGTGCCCGGCACGGCACGAGACGTGCCGTGCCGGGCCCGGCCCGCCAATCCACGGGCCTAGGGCCGGGCCGGGCTTGGGTTTTTGGCTGAGCGGGCCGATGCCCATGCCTAGGTGAGGGACTCATGTCGCAAAAGGCACGATTGCCCACCCCCCTTCTGCACCTTCCTTCCCCACCCCCTCTCGGTGCTGCTTGGTCCGTGCATCCGTCTTCTTTTTTTTTGGTGAAAAAATAGGAGGGGAGGAGGAGGAGTAAAATCCCACCCGCATAGCAGCCTCCATTAGGCCCTCCTTCCATCAGGAAATGTTCGATACGGGTCGCAAGTTTCCGCATGCCATCTCCAACTCGTGGAAAACCCCACTAGGCCATCCACGTGTGAGTATATCACCTCAGCGCCACCTCAGTACTGATAGAAGAAAAGCATATCCATACAGAGCCATCCAGGCATGGGGCATGCGGTTCCCTGATTTAATCGACGCCCACAAGTTTCGAACTCAGACAATTTGGGTGGAGTCCAAGTTCTTCTTACCACCAGGCTACCATCTTGGTATCCTTCTAATACCTCGTACATGACGGTGCTCTATTGTCAAGGGCCTAATAGCGACCCCTCCATGCATGCCGGTGCCGCAAGGCTCCACGCACTAGGGAACTGCATGGGGTGCAACACGATCGCAACCGTGTTGGCACGTGAGCTATGATCTAAGGCAGCATTTGTTGGTCCTATTGAGCACTCGCTCCTAACCCTCGAGCTCTATCCCGATACCTCCGCTCGAAGTTACAAACACTTGCACGTGGAAACGTGTTGGCGTTTGTCGATATGGTCAACCTCCATCTCGGTCGAGGCACTCCATCGCGTCGTGCCTGGTTGCCTTCTGTTGTATCTTGCACGGCGGTGCTCCACGGTCAACGGCCAAACAACAACTCCTCCTTTGCACGTGCCAAGGCCCGATGGCTTCGCATGCCCGGGAGGAGCATGTGGTGCGACGTGGATGCATCCATGTTGGCGTGTGAGCTGTGATCCGGGCAATGTTCGACGGTACGATCGAGCACTCGCGTCTAACCCTCATGCTCCATCTTGACCCCTTCAGTCGATGACGCGTCCGCATGCACATGGTGATGCGGCTGCATTCGTCGATCCGGTGCTCTCTCTCGATCGGGGGACTCCTGCCATATCGCACTTGGTTGCCCCCCATCCCTCCCCCCTCCCACCTCATCCCCATTGGTGCAGCTTGGCTCCATGCATCCGTCTTTCCTTGTGGCTTTGTGATATCTCGTGCTTGGTGGTGCTCCACTGTCGATGGCCTAATGACGGCCCCTCCTTCGTGTATGCCGAGGCCGGAAGGCTCCGCATATGGGGGATGGGCATGGGCACTATGCGGGATATTAAAATGTCTTGAGATTTCTTAGACTGAGGATATTTTGATAGAGCTGTGTTGGGGTCACTAAGACCTTGTTCATGGAACGTCCATTTTCCTGAAGAGGACCATGTCGAGATATTAAAATGTTAGCATTAGAGGGCTTAAACTGTGGAATTTATAAGACCGAGCAAGCCATGAGAGACCTACTCGATATTGGTGAAGTATTTGCCTACCTTTTCTTTTCTTTTTTCCAAGCAGAAAGCTCATCTCCACAAACAATGAACCAATCATTGTTTGTGAATGTGTTGCATCAGAATCAAGCATGACCACTCTTGATTTGGGTTAATAAATTGGAACCATGGTTAGCTTAAACCCATTTGATAGTTTGGGCAGTTTGCCAGCACCTCCTAGCTCGGCTTTTTCTTTCTCTCTCCAAGTAAAATCTGAGGTTCGGAATCGAATGGTAGTAGTGAATAACTATGATATTCTCCAAAAGCGATGTGGATAGTTGGGTTTGATTGAAAGGGACTCAATATGATGATATTTGATGGTCAGGTTCATCTCAAAATGAGCCAACATTTTATTCCCTTGGATCCTTCATGTTCGTTTCTGGATGCAGCAGCATCTAAACTTTGTTCCATAGATTGAGGCCGAGATTTAGAAAAAGACCTCACATATTACAGAGTATCATAAAAGAAAGCCGAGTCCCATCACACCTGAAGACCAATATAGTCAATTATAGTATATATTTCACTTGCACGTCAGTACACTCGTGAATATAATCCAAATATATACAGTAAACAAGAGGGTAAGCTCAGGTAACCTCTCAAGGCTTTAGTCGAATCAAATAAAATGAGTAAATTGGTTCAACTACATCGTAGTTTTATCACATTTGTATGTGTTTTAGGTCATGGTGTTTCACTGACCCGCCCTGATGGAGAAAGCTAAACCTTAGCACTCGAATCCTGCCTATGAGAGTTCGAAGATCAGGATCAGGATTTGATTGAAAAGAAATCTCCTCAGCATTAAATGAAAGTAGGTCTATCGATACAAGTGGTAAGACAGATAATTCAGCATCCAAGACCTGGCTGATGGCTACTTCAAATTCAAGTGCCACTTATCTTAACACTGAGATGGAAGCTAGTCCACCATTTTACAATGTCCAGAATTGGCCCGTGCACGAAATGGTTGCAGCTTTCCTCCACTTGAAAGGAGACTCTGGATATGACGGCTATTAGAGCCGAGCTCAGGGCAACTTGGGAGGCAGTCACCTATGTGGGAAGGATCCTAGGGGTAGATTGCATCATCCTGAAGAGTGACTCGACTACGGTGACTGAGTGGATTTGTGATGTTGGGCGACAGGACGATGGCCACCCCCTAATCCGGGACATCCAGAGCATGGTGGCAGGCTGCAGCTCGTTTCAAGTTTCTCATGTGTTTCAGAAGGCGAACACGGCAGCAGACTTGGCTGCCTTCTTTGCTGCTCACCAGTTAAAAGAGGTTTTATGGACAGTGATTGATTCTATCCTCTACGTTTATGTACTCTTATTTTTCTTGATACTGATGGTAGAACTCACGCCTGGTTGACATGAGCTACTATTGTATAAAAAAATAAAGAAAATAAAAAAAAACTCTAAGAGATGGTACCCAAATAGGAAAACAAAAACTAGTCAAGTCATGCAGTGGCACAGCTTATTTGTTTTTTTTTTGCTAAAACGGGCATCTCATACTACACGAGTACGAATACACTCAGCAGAAACACGGTTTATTTGTTCACCCGACAGTGATGTGGTGGATGATTTAAAGGGTTGGTGAAGTACACTCTACATTGCCGGCTTGGTTGGGATGGTCAATATTGGGGTGCACTCTGCAAAGCATGGATGTAGTCACAGCTGATTTGTGATGCAAAAAAGATTGTTATTATTATTATTATTATTATTATTATTATTATTATTATTATTATTTATAAGATTAGAGAGGGATTCAAACCTCTGTCTATCTTCTTAACTGGCAAGGGACAGTACCATCGGAATTGAAATGTAGAAGCACGATAAGATTATGTTCTGGAACTAATACTATACTATAGTACAGATATAGGAAGAGCAAACAATGTTAAGTCTCCTTCCAGGTGATTGAGATGCTCGTCTACTTAGCGATCAAGGATATGGTCGTACGAGTCCATATAAATAATCTTGTTCATAAAATGCTGTTATAAGGACAATAGTAACAAGAATTCTTAGATGAACCTATGAGTAGCATAAGGATAGATACCGATGGCTACTGCTCATCATTTATGCTTGTTGCAAGCTTTGTCCAATGATGCAACGACCACATATCTCAGCTTCAATGTAGGCCAAAATAACACCTTTTTGCGCATGCCAATCTCAATCAAGATGTCTCAAAGATGGGATGGACAACTAATGATAAATTGAACAATCAAACATTTCAACAATACTGGATCTACTAGCTAGTCCGTACTTTTCACATGCACATTTTAATGATATATATATATATATATATATATATATATATATATATATATATATATATATATATATATATATATATATATATATATATATATATATATATATCTGTCACTTCCTCTTCAATTCAGGTTTGGACTAGAGAGATAGTCTTACAATTACGACGTTTTGTGTATTACATGTGGCGATGACTGCAAGACTAAAGCTCTCCAATACACAAAATCCTTGCTTAAGTTTGAGGCAAAAAGACAATGAACGCTTGTGATTTTGAAAGAATGTCAGTGGATTAGATTGTACTAAGCAGTCCAATGATTTGGGACAGAAGAAAAATAAGATAGAAAAAAATAATTTTACAGTAAAAAAAATTATCTGAAAAGTATTATTTAGATCCTCAGCACTATAAATATATCCAAAATCTTTTATGCACTATCAGCATGAGATTAAATACTCCCGTATGGTTTCTCACATTCTCTTTAAAAGAACTGATGGAGGACTAAATAGGACGCTCAGTTGGAGTCTCATATTAATATTAACAAGATAAGTCCTAGTGCGAATTAATTGAGGCCAGGTCGTGCCATGTTCTTGTGCATTTGTTAGTCTAAAGAAGCTGTCTTCCACTAACGGATCATCCGATAACTGAAAAGCAAACAGTAAAAAGCTAGAAAAAGCTGAGAAACATGGAAACATTATGCAAGGTTGGGCGAACAGAACCTAACAGCCCCAGCCCTTTCAGTAGAGGCTTTTGTATAGGGAGTAAGGCTCAGGTGTGTAACTTAACCCCGCCTTAGCTTCCCCTTGTTCTCCCAAAGCAGTATCATGAGTTCCACTGAAGGAAAACAGACTCAAAAGATCTAATTCATATTCTTTAAAATAATAATGAAAAGATTACATATGTAAAGAGTTCTTGCTTCTAGGATACTTATAACATTGTAACAATATATGGATACATTGACATTTTTAAGTGTCATACGGTGAACATAATAAATCCTACACACCTTAACACCCATACTGCCTGTGTCTTGGGCCTCTTGACCACCCAAAATTCAACCTACACTTGTAAATTCATTAACTGATGTAGTTTAATTGTATGAAAATAGTCTAACAAACTCTGATCTTTGTTAGAAGTGAATAACTGGGACACATGTTTCATTGTTGGTCGAGCATCCGGATTAGGACGTATGCATGCAAGTGCTACCTTAGCTAGTAATATCACGTCATTTGCAACTTGAAGTGTGGGAAGTGAGATGCGTTGGTCTAACACATCCTTAAGAAGCATGTTCTGGCCATGCGATAATAGCGAGGACATAAGGTCACTTGGATGCCTTCCTTGCATTACTTCTAATATCACCACACCAAAACTGTATACATCATATTTCTCGGTGACCTTCATTGTATACGAAATCTCTGTATAAAAGAGCAAAAAAAAAAAAGTTAGTCATAATTTGTTATCAAAACAAGAGGTAGGTATGCGTGTTGTTGGCAAAATGTTTCCTTATAATATATAATTCAAATAGCGAGTAATTATATTTCTCTCAGCATACTGACATACCAAAACTTATGTATTTAATATTCCCTGCTAGAAAGAAATTGCAATATATATTTTGATAAAATAATCATATTCAAAAATAATGAAGTATAATAATTAAAAAAACATAGTTGCTTTAATATTCGTTAGGCAACAATGTAACTTTAGAAATTTAAGTCATACTAAGTTTCTTTGCTAAATTAGCATAATAATATTGGCCGAGTAGTTTACCTGGTGCCATATATCCAAGTGTGCCTGCATGGGCGCTCCAATTTGACGAATCGGGCTTCAAAATTCTTGCTATTCCAAAGTCTGAAATATAAGCATTAAAGTCGGAATCTAACAAAATGTTCTTGCTCGATATGTCCCTATGCACAATTGGAGGAGTGCAATCATGGTGCATATAGGATAAAGCATGTGCCACATCTTTAACGATATTTACTCTCCTATTCCAATCCAACTCCATGGCTGCCTCTTGGCTGCTTAAGGTGGCCGACATATTTCCCCTTTCCATGTACTCATAAATGAGAAACATGCATCGAGCATGGGAGCAGAACCCATACAACTTCACTATGTTACGATGGCGAATCTCGGTTAATGCTTGGATCTCATTCTGAAAGCCTCTTTCATCACCTACTTCTTCCGATGGATGAAGCTTCTTCACAGCTACTACCTGACCCGTTCGAAGCCGTGCCTTGTAGACACTGCCATATCCTCCCGTCCCGATGCAGTATTTCTCATCAAAGTTTTCCGTGACATCAATAATTTCTTCATAGATAGCCTTTCCATCAAATTGTTCGCGTACAGCCTCCCCATCAAAATTCAGTATCGAGAATAGATTCTTGACTGGGACTTCCCTCTCCTCCTCCTTCATAGGCTTTGCTCTCCTAAGAAACAGGAAGACTACGAATGTAACCAAAAGCAGAAGCACGGCAATAGTGGGGAAAACAATCGAAAGAATCAGCTTGCGAGCATTCCTTGGATGATGATGTTGGCTGATAGATGACGGGCATGGAGGCAAACCATGCAAATCGCCGCACAAACCTTTATTGTGTTGAAACCACTCTGCTCGAGCTTTCTGATCAAAGAATCGATCTTTAGGCAGCGGACCCACCAAATCATTGTACGATAAGTCGAGCGACGACAAGCTGAGCAGGCCTTCGAAAGATGATGGAATGGAGCCCGACAGTTGATTGTGCGAGAGGTTTAGGTTTTCTAGCATCACTAGCTTGCCAAATTGTTGCGGGATGACTCCAGTGAGCGAGTTATGACTGAGATCAAGCATTTCTTGTAGGTTTACAAGATTCCCGACCTCGAGTGGCAGGCTTCCATTCAAGCCATTCATGCTCAACTTCAAGATGCGCAGCTGGGTGCAGTCTCCCAACTGTTTCGGTATCGCGCCGGTGAAGCTGTTCATTGAGAGATCAAGAGCGGTCATACTGTACAGATTACCAATTTCCAAAGGTATCACTCCTGAGAGCTGGTTGTTGCTTAAATTCAGCTCGAGCAAAGCCAAACGAAGCAATTCCCTTGGAATCTCTCCGAATAGCTGATTGGAAGAGACGTCAAGCGATGCAAGGTGAGGCAATCTACCAAGTTCAGGTGGTATCTTCCCGCCGATCATGTTCCCCGACATGTGTAAGGTGGTCAGATTACGGCATGCTCCCCAGTTTGCCGAGAGCTCGCCGTAGAGTCTATTGTAACTTAGATCTATGAGGTCCAGATCTGGATACACCCCAAAGACTTGGGAGATATCTCCTGTCAACTGGTTTCCCTCAAGTTCGATCCTCACTAACCGAGTACAGTTTCGCAAGCTTTGTGGCACTGGGCCCTCGAACTGGGAGTTGATCATGGAAAGCCACTGAAGCTGTCCTCCTTTGAATAAATCTGAAGGTAGGGAGCCAGAAAAATTGTTGTAACCTAATTGAAGGTTCACCATGCTCGTGAGATTAGCCATTTCTCGCGGCAAAGGACCGGATAATTGATTTTCGAAGACCTCGAGGTATGATAGGCGAGTCAAGTTGCATAAAGATGTCGGGATCGAACCCGAGATCTGGTTGCTGGAAACGATCAGATCAGTCAAGTTCACTAGATTTCCTAGTTCATGTGGGATGGTTCCTGAGATCTGATTGCCGTAAAAAGACAAGGATTGGAGCGTGGTCAGGTTTCCGAGATAAGAAGGGATGGACCCAGATATCTGGTTCATGCCGACGTACAGAACTTGTAGCTGGGTCAACTTTTGGAAACTGGAAGGAATGGAGCCCGTCAGAGAGTTGTTGGCGAGCATCAGGACCTCCAGGTTCTCCAGCTTCCCTAACTCATGGGGGATGGGACCAGTTAATTGATTGAAGAGGAGGTACAAGAGGTTTAGCTGGGTCAAGTTTCCTAAGCTAGAAGGAATGGAACCTGCCAGAAGATTATATGCGAAATGCACATTTTCTAAATTCGCAAGCTTTCCCAGCTCTGGTGGAAGCCCACCGGAGATTTGGTTTTGGTTTACATACAAAATAAACAGCTGGCTCAGATTGCCGATGGACGGCGGAATGGGACCGGTGAGTCTGTTTTGGCTCAGGCCAAGCAGCTCGAGGCTTTGGAGGCCCCCTATCTCATGAGGGATGGGTCCGGAGAGCTGGTTTGTGAACAGGGACAAGACGCCAAGGTTGGACAAGTTGCCTAGTTCATGAGGAAGGTTGCCGGAGATTTGGTTATAAGAGAGACGCAGTATGGCCAGCCTTGTTAGGTTGCCTAGGGATCGAGGAATGGAGCCGGTGAGGTTGTTGGAATTCAAATCTAGTTGGACCAAACTCCTGAGATCGCCTAGTTCACGAGGTATGGAGCCACGTAGTTGGTTGTCAAATAGACGAAGGATACGGAGATTAGAAAGGTGGCGGATTTCGGTCGGGATGTTTCCAGTGAGCTGATTTTGTTGGAGTTGAAGGTAGGTGAGTCTAGTCCAATTGGCGAAGAGGGCTGGAATGATTTCTCCGGTGAGCTCGTTAGCAGAGAGGTCGAGTTTTACGAGGAGGGAGAGGGTGGCGAGCGATGCGGGGAGGCCGCCAGAGAGGCGGTTGTGGGAGAGGTCGAGCGAGACGAGGCCCGAGAGGTTGGCGACGGCCGCAGGGATGGCGCCGGCGAGGAAGTTGCGACGGAGGTTGAGCACGGCGAGGGAGGGAAGGGCGGAGAAATCGAGGGCGTCGAGGGTGCCGATAAGGCCGGCTCGCGGGAGGCTGAGCTTGGTGATGCG
The DNA here is from genome assembly GCF_051530095.1 of Phoenix dactylifera. Classification (NCBI taxonomy): domain Eukaryota; kingdom Viridiplantae; phylum Streptophyta; class Magnoliopsida; order Arecales; family Arecaceae; genus Phoenix; species Phoenix dactylifera. The sequence continues at coordinate 29,237,873 of NC_143195.1, forward strand.
GGAGCTGGTGCATGTGATGCCGAGCCATGAGCATGGGGAGGTGGTGGTGGAGTTGTGGAGGGCGGCCCATGAGCGGAGAGCTCGTGAGGGGTCTTGGAGAGTGGATTTCCAGTGGAGGAGAGCTGTGGTCTCGGATAGTGGAGAAGCTGTTGCTTGTGGAGGAGGAAGAAGGAGGGAGAGGGATGGGAGAAGTAGGAGAAAAAGATAGGATGATGAGTACAAGGGGACCGAGGATTCCATTGAGGGTTGTGTGGTGGTGGTGGTGGTGGTGGCACAGGGTATGTGAGGGGCTTTTAAAGGCAGCGCGAGTCCTGTTCTTTAGTAGATACATATAATTTTTTTGGAGTTATTGGTCCATTGAAATCCATTGGCCATTTGGCTCCGGGGGATAGTTAATAATATTGAAATAGCCACTCGAATCCTGATATTAATTAACGAAAATGAACAACGACTGCACTGACATCATTGACATGGACGTAAAAAGACTAGGAAGCATTTTGCCAAGGAATTATGGCGACGTAGCGTGGAAAAAAGCTGGCGACCGTCACTAGCAGAAAACCTTAAAAAAATATATTAATTTAGTTCATATATTAATATCGATTATTATTATTATTAAAATATTCAAAAAATGTTATTGTTTTTTTACTAAAACATATTTTTATCAAAATACTATTAGTATTATCGTTATGATTATTAATTTTACTGTTTTTATTAAAATATTATTAGTTTCAATTATTAAACAGTTGCATCAAATCATTTAAAAAGAGGTAATAATTATTTTTTATTTTTTATTTAATTTCTTTTAGATATGAAAAAAAAAGACTTTTTCTTTGAATGGGAGGTCTTTTTTGGCCTTTTTTTTTTTTTTTTTTTCCTCAGGAATTAGGGATGGGGGAGAAAGGGACAAGCCCACCTCCACCTAGCAGCCCCCATTGGCCCCTATCCTGTCAGAAGAGTGTTCGATGCGAGCAGAACTGACCGTGTGTTGGGCATGCTGGCCCTTTTCCCTCATACCCTCCCTACTCGTGGGTCCGGCTCAGTTGCCTCTCTGAGCTCCGACATGAACTCTCCATGTGAGTACGTTATGTCCGGCACCACCGAGGCTATCAGCGGACCAATAAGCCCTCTGTGTCCAAGAAGAAAGCATCCGGTCTCCATATTTAATCGACGTTCGCGCGTTTCGAACTCAGACCGTGCGGGTGGAAGTAATGGTCCAGTTCTACTGAGCTACCATCTCAGTTGCTTTTTTACCCTTTCAATGGACCACGTTTCTTTAGAAAGAGACAATTCCCTAAATAAATTTACGTCAAGCCATGATTTGACCGCACAGTGTGTTAGCTGGATCGACAAGGTGCCATTCTGCCAATTATTTTACAATAATTGGCAGGTTATATTTTTATTTTTCTGTTCCTCAGCGCTCGAACTTGCCACTGTTTATATTTTTTTTATAAAAATAAATATTATTTAAATATGTAGCGAATGGAGAGAACAAGTTATATATATATATATATATTAATTAGATGAGCACTTCATAATTTTATAAAAAAATAAAATATATTTTATAAATTTAATTTGATAAAATACTATTTATTGATAAACATCTGTTAGCTTTGTATACCATTGTAGTTGTAAATGGGTAATTTTATCGTAGATTTACCGTGATCTTAAAATTATCAAAAATTTTAAAATAGTAATCCTAGTCGCCATCTGGTTTAATTTGACTGGTACACTTTTGGGACCCTAGTTTTCAAAGTTGCTCGGCAAATCAGTGTCCAACCAGTTGTTCCATATTTCCACAGACTGCTTGGTTGCTTTCCCACCATCATTCTAGTGTACCGTGTGGACTTCCAATTGACTTACAATGAACCTGATTATGATCCAATAATATGTTCAAAACAAGCTCAGGTGTTGGATACAAATCTCAATTCAAGAGATAGGCTACCGCTAGGTTAAGTATAGAGATTGAAATATTAGAATGTACTTTACTCTTTAGCCAACTGCAAGCTCATGGAAAGAAAAGCCGTCGATCCTGGATATCTAGAATTTAAATCATTTATAATACGTATTTTGCACTGCAGAAGACTATACAGTTCTGAATAGCTACCGTGTCAACTATCTCGAAGATGTGCTGCTTGCAATCTTTTATCTCCGACTCTAGCGTGTTTGATGGAAAACACGGAAAATTATATTTCACACTACATGCACCATATGGTCGACGGACTATAGAGAGAAGACAAGTTGATTGACGTGGCGTATGGCTTCGCTGGTGTACGCGGTTTAAAGTATAATTTGTTGGTAAATACAGTGTGAACAACATTTGCTCGTCTCCGACGAGAACGACGACGACGACGTTGTCCTGGAGATTCCTAATAGAACCAATCACAAAGAGTCAAGTTGTACTACCTGCTTTGACACGTAAAGCTACTTGACCTACTTGTGATGACCCGATCAGCACGGTTTAAGATCGACCTTACTTGTGCCATAATTTGATAAAAATCACCGACAAATGTATGGATGAGACCTGTGCCAGACTTCATCAGTTAGAAAAGCTGCCTTCCTCAAATCTTCAAGGCCTACCATGACTCTCACTGTTGATGCGTATTCTCGACGCTAATGTAGAATGACACCCTTCCAGTTTTATGATTCTTTCCTTTGTGTGGTCTACATGAGTCGATCAACCAGATGGACTGAGAAGAGGAGGACGGTGACAAGGATTTTCTCCGTGCATACCTTGTATGATAGAAGTGTCATTGTTAGAGTAATTGCATGTCTTCGCGCAGAAAAAGCAGCTGCTATGGTCATGGTTTCACACCATCTTACAGATATAATTTTGTGATTTTATTTCTGAAAAATAAGTAACATATTAAACTTGCATTATTCTTCGCATATGACAGCAGTGATTGCAAGTATTCTTTAATTTTTCATTAAACTAATAATGCTAGTTCTCAAAATTGTGGGAGTGTTACTAATTATTAAGAAATATGCATGTCGAACGTTTAAAAACGAACAGCTTCCAAAGTTCAAACAAAAACCCTTCCTTCAATTCTCGGTTTGGAAAGCTCCAGTTTACGGTCACCGGTCAAAGTCAATCATGTACTGTGTGACGATCCACAATGTAATTGGGTCAGGACGTACGGCCTCGATGCTTTTATTTGGCTCGATCTCGGTAAATTATAAACCATCACATGATACGTAGACGACCGGTGATTGAGAACAGAGGACCTCTCAACTTCGATCGCAGACTAGAGATGGTCCACACTCACAAAGATGGAGTGGGCCAACGAATTGGATTGGGTTGCTGATAAATTAATAAGTTTTATTAGGGATGTTTTCCAATTGAAACCTCAACGAGGGATTAAGAAACAAGAAATTCGAGTCTAACTAGAGGAAGGTCTTTATACACAACTAATTCAGACGGTGGAATTGTGAATGGCTTATTAAATCAGTTATAGTTTGTTTGATGATGCATGCTATTCGGATAACTGTAGTAATGTTAGAGCTAATACGTGCAACAAATCCCGATTTCCGGAAGAAATGCATTTATTAGATAAAAGGCGTCTCGCAAGTGAGGTTTGCGGAGATAGCTCAATAGGAGAGATATTGTCCGCTCTAGGATTCGGTCGCGCTCGGGCCCAGTGGGCTCTTTGGGCGCTGTCACCTTTCACGATTTTGTCCCTCTTAGGAGGGCGCCTCGAGGTGCGGCAGGGTCCGGGCCGGACAGGGCCAGAATCCAATTTAACTCACACTTTTTGGGCCAATCATTTATGTCGATCTATCCATATTTCACTAATTCCACACAATCCTCGACATTTTTCTTCTTTAAGATGAGCCGATTTAGACTACTTTTCGAGCTTAATCCATCACTCTCCAATCATTTTCCACGTTCAATTACTCTTATGGGTGCACCATCTATTATAGCTCCAGTGCAAGAACCCCTCTCCACAAGCATGCAATAGTGTGGTTGTGACACCCTGTTTTTGGCCTTCGTGACGTCGAAAACGCAGCCGCAACACCTCCTTGGAGCCAAGGTTAAGTCCCCCTCTTCTCTCCTGTCTCCCCCTCCTCCCGATCGACCCGGTGATGGCCGGAATCCGGCAAAGGGTCGTCGGGATAAGAAAAGAAAAAAGAAGAAGAAGAAGGGAAAGACCACTTACCTGGTGGTGCACTGAGTGTCATAGTCCTCGGCCGCCGCTGCAGCCGCGAGCTGGAGGCCGTCGAGGTGGAGGCCGCCTTCTCCCCCTCCCTTGTTTTCTTCGTGGGCTAGGTGAGGAGAGGAGCGCGATAGAGAAGAAAAAGAAAAGACGAAAAGAAAAGAGAAAAAGAGAAGGAAAAAAAAAGAAGAGAGAGAGAGAGAAGAAAAAAAAGAGATAAATAAATAAATAAATAAAGAAAAAAAAAAAAAAAAGGAGAAGCCCAATCCTGCAACCATTCTCTCTCTACCTAATTTGTAGGCCCTTATCTAATCGGAACTTGAAGCATGCTCAAATCCATTTCAGGTTGTATAGAGGTTTTTAATTTATATTTGAATTTTAAATAGATAATTGCAACTAATTTATTTTTTTTAAATGGTTTTGATAGGTGCAGCAGATTTGCCCAACTGAATCTGGTGATTTTTGGACGAACAATGGTAAGTGACCCTGACACAAATCTTATGAAATTTAAATTACCTATTGATTAATTTTAGGCATAAAATTATGAATTATATTTGACATGATTGATCCTGCATTTTTTTAAAAAAAATTTAGGATCAAGATATGATTGTCAATGTTCTATGTTTTTGGCCAAATAGCATCCTTATTAAATACTTTATTGTAAATGATTTACGATTATGAAAAATTATATGATAATGATATATATGGCATGATTATGCATTTTAAATTTTTGTGATGTCATTTAGCATTTCCAATATGCTATATGAACTGTAGCATGGATTTATTGAGGCTAACCACGGACCGATCGTGTTGCTTGTGATTAGATTTGAATGCTCTTCGTTAGAGCTTAAACGGAGAAAGTATGTGAGTACCCATGCGGGCGTGTGTTTAGTCTCACATCGGTAATTCGCTTGGTAGATTTTGAGTACTTATACATGATCAAAAAATCCAAATAATACCTTCCGCCTAGCCATTTTGGATGAGGTCTTGGGTTGTTACAAATGGTATCAGAGCGAACTCAGCCCGTAGCCTATGTAGACTAGGAGACACTGTAGTATGGGTTCATGGAGGCTGACCACGAATGATCGTGGTGTTTGTGATTAGATTTGAATAGATTTAGACCCTTAGTGCTAGCCTGACAAGGACATCATGGCTCGAACTGAGGGAGTATGTAAGGACTCGTGCGGGCGTGTGTTTAGTCCCACATTGGTTATTCAGCGAGGAAATCTTGCGTACTTATACAGAATCAAGAAATCCAAAATAATACCTTCCGGCTAGCCTCTTTAGGTGAGGTTCTGGGTTGTTACAAATGGTATCAGAGCGGACCTGACCCAAAATCTATGTGTATTAGGGAACACTACAATATGGATTCATTGGGGCTCACCATGGGCCCGTGGTGTTTGTGATTAGATTTGAATGCTCATCGTAAGGGCTTAAACGGGAAGAGTATATGAGGACCATACGGGCGTGTATTTCGTCCCATATTAGTTTGTTGCTGTATAGATCTTGGGTACTTATACAGGATCAAAAAACCTAAATAATACCTCATGGATTGTGAGGTCTTGGATTGTGACGGTGGTTGTTGTTATAATTGTGTTTTTAAAATTCCAACACTCATACCAACTTTGAAAGCTAGTTTTAAAAATTTTATCAAAAGAAATTAAGACCAATTTTTACTTTTCTCAATGTATTGTATTTTTCAAACAATTTACAATACATGGAGGGTATAAAACTTTGGCATATTTTTTGTAGAATTTGGGGGTGCATCTAGCCTGCACAACAAAGAGGGACGCCATTGCTTTGTTTAATGCCATCCAATGAGTAAGCGAGCTTCTCTTTGGCCTCTTGAATATTGCTCCCTATGATGATAATGCATGGTCCGCTCTCCGATCAAGCTTCGTGCCTCATTACTTTCTTGAGTGCACCATGTGTTATAGCTCAGCCAAGATCGAGTCCACTCGCCAAGAGCCACACTTCACTACGATGTAAAACTCTTCAAGTTCTAGAGTCACCCACCCACAAAAAGTCATGTTTTCGGCACAATGCTACGGAAGTCCATACTTTTTTCCCTTCAATCCACGTACTGTACTGCTTAGCACACCTGTAGCCACCATGACTCCACTTATCAGTCTACATGCTACTGCTTTTTGCATGGCACAATGTTACTATTCTTCACAAGAACTATCAATTACCTTTACAACTTCTAGAGCTGTCCAGAATCGTCAGCATCGAATCTAATGCCACTGGGTGGAAGGAAAAAGAGAGTACAAGCCCAACAGGAGAAGATCTGGTCATATAATTAGTTAGCATCCAATTCAACTTAAAAGCTTATATTATTATATTTTGAGCCTAATTATCTATATTATTTAGTCCATAAACTTTTCACTAATTATTTTATGTGTGACTAAACCTCATATGTGTGATCCCAGTATCTTCCATATGTAGTTAAGTATATTTGGATTGGAGGAATATGGGTTGCTGGGAGGATAATTGATATATTGAGAATGACAATTATATTCATTTGCAACTACGTACTAGGGATAATGTTAATTCATCTATGAAGATGCATGCAGATATGTATTTAGTTTTACATTGGTTATGCTCTATAAAAATTTTTCCTACTTATATAGGTTGCTAAAAAATTTTAATAATAATTTTTGGCTAATTTTTTTTTTATAATATGAGATCTTAGGTTATTAGATGGCTGGATCAGTATAATATATGGGTCCTTTTTTTTTCACTAAAGCCGTATAATGGGTCTTTTAAGGTTCAAGCATCATAGGCTAGGCAGTAGTTGAACCATCACTTATAAGAGAGGTTCCAGAATAATAATAATAATAATAACAGTATCAAATTGTACCTTGACTTGGATGTCGGTTGCACCCTAAAAAGCTGTGACAATGTACCTAACCAGAATAATTTTGTCCATGGCAGGTCTCCTCATTCATGTCATGTTGGTCCTTGTGTACCCACTTTTGTCCTGCGTGTCCAATCAATGCTGTTTGAATCCTAATCCGCCTGCCCATGGATTTTTTTTTTTTTTTTTTTTTTTTTAAAAAACGGCTACTCAATCATATAGATCTAACATAAGTACAGCCTGCCATGTCCGTAGAAATAAAAGACAACAGAGAAGAAGGAGCGTCTACAGTAGACGTCCACAAAACATCCCCGGAATGCCGGGCCACAAAAGAGGCGACCCAATCTGCGGCCCTGTTCGCCTCTCTAAACACATGACCAATCTGGAAACCGACCATCGTCTGAGCCATCCTCCGAGTCTCCCAAATGAGGGGGTGACCGTCGCCGTACCTGTCCGCCCCCGGATCCAATCGATCACCACCGCAGAGTCTCCCTCGAGGAACACCCTCTCGACGCCAAGAACCTGCCTGGCATAGGATAACCCCTCCCAAGCAGCCCGTAGCTCCGCACCAACAACTGTAATCCCAGGTGTCCGACGCCCACCTGCAGCCACCAATCTACCACCGTGATCCCTGATCACAAAGCCGACCCCTCCAGTCAACCCGTCTAATGACTTACTGCCATCGAAGTTTACTTTGAGATAGCCAAGGGGTGGGGGAACCCAAGAGACAGTAACAAACAGGGGCGCTGAAACAGCGAAAGGAGAACCCCAGATGTCCCTGGCCATCCCAGAAGAAAACTCAGTGGCAGCCACCATAACCTCCCTCGCATGTCGCGCCGCCCTGTCCACCACCATCCTCGGAAGCCCCCGCCTCCCCTCAAATATGCCTGCGTTCCTATCCAACCAAATGTGGTAAGACAGGTACGCCCTCAATATCCCCTCTGCTGCCAACCTGGGTCTAGACATGGAATCTCTCAGCATCCGCAGCAGATCCTGTGTCGAGACTACCGCATCAATCAGGGGAACCGAAGAGCACTGCCAAATCTGTCGAGCTCTAGGGCACAATAAGAGAACATGCTCAATAGTCTCTACGATATCACCGCACGTCTCACAAAACTGAGATACCCCCATACCACGCCGAACAAGCAAACTCCTCGTCGGGAGACATCCCCACGCCACTTTCCAGATGAATAGTGCCACCCGTGGGTGAATCCGTAATCTCCAAATCCATCCTCCCTCAATCTGTCGCGCTGGCGTCCTGCAGAACAATGCACAAAGATCCCTGGCCCTCACCCGCGACTGCCCCGTCGGAGTCCAAAGCAGCCTATCCGACACCCCTCCAGAGGGAATAGGCAAGGCCAAAATCATCTCCGCCAACTGCTCACCAAACACCTCCCTGATCAGCCCCACCCTCCAATGACTCCCCTCAGAATCCAGCAGATCCCTGACCCTACACCCGGCTAGTCTCGCAGAGTCCACCATGGTCGGCAGACGACAAATCGGCCAATCAGTCACCCAGCTATCCTCCAGCACATCTATCGAGTGCCCGTCACCAATCACCCATCTGATCTCCGGAAGCACCACCATAGCCCTGGCACACATCACTCGCCATGTAGGAGAGAGGTGACGCTCCATCCGCCCCCCAGGCACCAAGACACCATATTTGGCCCTCATCAATGAGGACCACATACTCTCTGGCTCAAGCACAAATCGGGCAACATGCCTCGCCGCTAACACCTCCCGTCTCGTCATCAAAGACTGCACTCCCAGCCCCCCGGCACTGGTCGGCTGGCAAACACTCTCCCAGGCCACCAAGTGGATCCCGCCTCTGCCACTCCTCCTCCCCCAGATAAACTCCCTGAACAACTGCTCAAGGGACCTCAAGACTGACACCGGAATATCGACATGGGATAGAAGATAAATAGGAACAGATGAAAGTACAGAGCGTACCAGTACGATCCTCCCCATCATAGACAATGAATGGGACTGCCAGCCCTCCAGTCTCCGTCTGACGCTAGTCACAAGGGACACACAGTCCCTAATCCTCAGACGACGACCACATAAAGGTACCCCCAAATAAGACATCATGCCCCCCTGTTCTCCTACTCCTAGAACCTCCAGTATAGAACGCTTCAGCGCCCCGCGCGTCTTCGGACTAAAGATAACAGCGGACTTGTCCAAATTGACCTGCTGCCCAGACAGAGCACAGTAATCCCGAAGAATCTGATCTATAACTCGAGCCGACTGTCTCGTGGACCTGGCTAAAAGCATACAATCATCAGCAAATAACAGATGGGAGATCGCCACTGCTCCCTCCACCGGTCTGTAAGCCTCCAGCTCCTGACTCATCACTGCCTGCCGCAAGAATCTAGACAATGCATCCGCACAAATAATAAACAGCAATGGAGAAAGGGGACAACCCTGACGCAAACCCCCAGACGACGAAAAGAAACGGGAGGGCGAACCGTTCACCAAAAGAGCAAAAGAGGGCCCCCTGATGCAGCTCATCGCCCACCTGATCCATGTCTCATGCACCCCAAACAACCGCAAGGACTGCTGCACAAAGTCCCACCTCATCCTGTCATAAGCCCTCTCCATATCAAGCTTGACCCCCATCAAGCTTCTCCTCATCGGAGCTCTGCTAAGATCAAACATAAACTCCTGAGCAATGAGTACATTGTCCGATATACTCCGCCCCTCCAAAAAAGCCCCCTGCTCCGGGGATATAAGCCTGGGGAGCACCCCCCTCAATCTGATAGCGAGAATTTTCGTTGTCACCTTGTACAAGGTCGTACAAAGGCTGATCGGACGAAAATGACTCGGCTCCGTAGCATCCTGTCGTTTCGGAATCAGGGCAATGAAGGTCCTCTGCCACTCAGCCGCCATCACTGCTGTACTGAAGAACTGCTGTATAGCTGCCGTCACATCCCGTCCTACTATCATCCAATATCGCTGAAAAAACACCGGTGGGAACCCATCCGGCCCCGGCGCCTTGTCCCCTCCGAGGGACCACACCGCCTCCCTGATCTCCCTCTCTGATACCGGTCTAATCAAATCAGAGTTCTCCACCTCTGTGACCAACTCCCCTGGCGGAGGAATATCTGCTAGGCTCGCTACACCAGTCTGCTCTGTCCATCTGCTCCTAAAGAAGCTCACCAGAATCCTCTGTATCACCTCCGGCTCCTCCGACTGCTGCCCCTTCTCATCCCTAATAAATCTGATCCTGTTCTGATTCCTCCTAATCACTGTCGCCTGGTGAAAATACCTGGTATTCCTGTCCCCCTCCATGATCCACTGAACCCTTGCCTTCTGTCTCCAAAAAATCTCCTGCTGTCTAAGTAGACCATCATGCAGAGCAAGTAAGGATCTAAGCTCCCCCACATCCTCATCTGATAGACCCCCTCCGCGAGCCTCCTGATCCTGTAACCTAACAATGGCCTCCTCTGACTCCTCAATCCTCCTAAAAATGTCTCCCACCTCCTCTCGATTCCATCTCCTCAGCCTCCTCCTCGCCAACTCCAACCTCCTGGACACCCGGTACATGGCATCACCCCTCACTGGAGTGCTCCACGCCTCCCTGACCATCTTCCATGAACGAGGGTAAGAGAGCCATATCTTCTCGAACCTGAATGGGGGGTGCACCGGAACAAAGGCATCAGTGCTCATCAACAAGGGACAGTGATCAGATGCAATCTTGGGTAAGTGAGAAACGCGATGATCCGGGAACCTCTGGACCCATCCAGCTGTCGCACAAGCTCTATCAAGTCTCTCCCAAACCCTGGCCGGACCCTGTTGATTATTGCACCATGTAAACCTTGGACCTGTAAATCCCAAGTCAATCAACCCATTTGTAGTCAAAAAATCCTCGAATTCCTTAACCTTCCTCTCGTGGGAGAAAGGCTTACCCCCCATCTTCTCCTGAGGGTCGACAATACAATTAAAATCACCCGCCATCAGAAAAGGGAAGCCCTGAGCAACCAACTGCGATGCCTCCTCCCACAACCGTCGCCTCTCCCTGAAGTCAGTACTCGCATACACCGCCGCAAGAACCCAGGGATCGTCTGTGCCCTCCGAGATCACCAGGATCACCTCTTGGCCACAAACATGAAACGGATCCAATCTACACGACTCCAGCCTCCACGTGACAATTATCCCGCCCGACAATCCACGGGACTCCACTGCATAGAATCCCCATGACCGAGGGAGCACTCTCCTTGCCTTCTGAAGGCTCCTACCCGATAAACGGGTCTCAAATAGAATACAAATTTCCGGTCTGTTCTGTAGCACAAACCTCCGGAACGCCGGGGCAAAAGAGGGCTTCCCCGCACCTCGACAATTCCATAGGAGGACCTTCATTGTTCACCCATGGTAATATCACAACCCACCATCCCGGGGTTGCACTCATGAAACTCCACCTCATTCTCAGCTCCCTCACTAACCAATCCTCCTCTGTTCACCTTCCTCACCACACCCTTCAATTGATCCAAGGCACAGAGGGGAACATCACTGGTCTCCGGCACGGGACACCCTACACGAACCACCACCTCATTCCCAGGTCCGTCACAAGCCGATGCCGAGACTCCTGTATGCACCCTCTCCACAGCGGTCTTCAGTTGGTCCAAGGCTCGGAGATGAGCACCACCAGCCTCCGGCTGAACCTCCTGGCCCAACGCCATTCCTCGCTCTGGTGCAGGAAGCACCGGCCCTCTATGCAGTCTGCTACCTGAGTCCTCGCTCTGGCCACCCCCCACACCACAGGGTCTGGAGGACTCTCCCATATCCGGCAGCACAGGGAGCTTACCCCGATCCACCTGTACCGCTGTGGCCACCGCAGACGGAGGTTGGTCGAGCGGCCCAACCGCACCCCCCATCCCCACCAAAGGACACGGCCCTACCTTCTTCCTTGCCAGCCGTGCCGCCTGATCAACTGCCAGCTCCGGGGCCAACGCCGTCACAGAGAGGGACCGGACCAGGGTCTTCCCAGTCGCCCCCATCACCACCCGCCGAGAGGGACCACCGCCTTTGGACTCCCGCTCCGCCCTAGGAGGCCGACCAAGCACCGCCGAGAGGGGCGGAGGGGAGCTCTTGCTCCTCCAGCGGCGGCTACCCCCCGACCTCTCCTTCCTCAAAGAACCAATCCCTCCCCCGGGGGAGGCCGAGCGAAGCAACCCCTTAGAACTAACAGGGCTTCTGCTTCGTTTCATCGGGCTCCGACCCGTTCCGCCGAGTTCATTGGTATCATTCTTGACCCCAAGAATGAATCCCACCTCGCCCACATCATCAGACTCGACCCCATCCCGAACAAGATTGGGTCCCGCGTCACCCACAGTCCGAGTCGGCACTGAGTCGATTCCACCCGAGCTCAGACCTGGATCCGACACAGCTGCCGCACCTTCGGCCTGGCTGGGGCAACTCGGGCCGCCCTTGTTGACACCTCCGCCGGCTTCCGAGACGTCCTTCTCCGGCGTCCTTCGGCGAGCAACCTTGGTGGGCTTTTGCCACCCATCAAGGTCGATCGGGGAAGATCCCGCACCATCCCTGTTCACGCCTGGCTTCTGACCGGAACGGGGAGAGGTAGGTGCCGCACTCGGACCACCCCCTGGCTTGGCCGTCATCTTCCTCCGTGCCGACCCCTTAGCCGCCCACGGCGCCCGTACATGCCCCATAACCATCCATGGGCCGAACAGCGGTGGATCCCCCGGTTCACCACCGCCCCCATTCACCTGAGCCGACGGCCTCGGGGGTTCCATCCCATCACCATGAGTCTCCCCTTCTTCCGCCACCTCGACCTCCGGGATGGAAAATGCACAGTTTACCATCGGATGCCCGATCCGCCCGCATCTGGAGCAGGGAGCTGGCAGGTTTTCATAGATGAAATCCTGCCAGAAAACCTCCGCAACCCCCATCGATGACCCCCTCACTAGAGTGCCCGGTTTGAGAGGAGCTGAGCAATCCACAGCAACCTTCACTCTGGCAAATCCACAGCGCCTCCCCTGCTCTGTGACCCCATCCAAGGCCAGAGGAGTACCAGCCGAGGCAGCAATCCGCATGATGGTCGCCTTCTTCCAGTAATCCAAAGGCAACCGAGGCATGCGGAGCCAAACGACCACCCGACTGAGTCCCTCGTCGCCCGGAATGAAGTTAGGACGCCACCGGTCCATTGCAAGAAGCTGACCGGCCACCATCCAAGGACCGCTCGCCAGAGCAGCTTCCCGATCAGCCTCGTTCTCAAATCGGACAGCGAAGAACCCGTCCGTCAACAAGAAACACTCCACCTCGTATCCCAGGCGCCCCACCCTTTTGATTTCCTTCGCCACCCAGTCCGCCGGAACATACCTCCCAAGACTTCTCACCAAGATCGTAGAGTTCCGCCACTCCGAACGACTTCCCTCCAGCTCCTCCTCCGGGACGTCCACCACCTCAGCGAACCTTCTCTGCAGCAGTTCCAACACCCTTGGGGAGGGACGATAGGAGGGCCCATATTGCCTCCGCGGCTCTCCCTTGGCCACATCTGCCCATGAGCGGCCCTTCTCCGCAGCCCCTGAGCCTAAGCCCTTCGGCATCTCAGCTTCCGGCGCCGCCGATCCACCCCCCGAATCAGTCATCCCCACACACCCCCACCTATTCGACAGAATACCCCAAAGACCCCCTCAGAGAACGCGAATATTGATGCACCCGCTCTCTCTCTCTCTAACCCCCTCAGAGCGAGCCCTTGACAGTCGGCTTTCTGCCCATGGATTCTTTGGATAGCAGACTCCGCGGGTAGTTGCTTGCATGAGTTACAATGGGCATGGCAAGGTACTGTGGTTAAGTGCTACCCATAATGGACGAAGACTTGTAGATTGTAGAACTTGCGCAAGATTTTTTTTGTTTAACGAACATTGCTTCTTATCGCTACTAATTTTGAGCCTCGACAAACTTTCTTGCAGCGCACCAACTGCAGCTTTGAATGAATGCTCTGGGATTTATTCTATTTGAGAAGTGTTTTCCCACATATTCCATTTGAATAGTTTATGATGGAAAAAAAAGTGGATCATCCCACAAAATACAATTAAAGCATCCGAATCCGACGAAAGATGTAATCTCAATAAGTATGGCCGTGACAAGCCCGATCTCAGTACGCACGACCTCGGCAAGCGCGACCTCAACAAATCCGACCTCGACACGCACGACCTCGGCAGGTATGGTCTCGGCTGAGCAGAGCATGATTGACCTTGAGCCGACCTCGAGTCCACCAACAGTCAAGCCGGTCCGCTTAAGGAAAGAACCGCCAAGCCCTCCATACCCGGGATCAAATTCCACAATCTCCGCTACAATAGCTGGTAATATTTGAATCGACACAATCTTAACCGATCGCCAGCTAGCCTGAAATCTCGTGTCATTTAAGGTAATTCATTCAAACCGAGATTCGCGCAATCGCATCCGATTGCGCGAATCCGCTACGCCCCCTCCTATAAAAAGAAGGGGGGACTCTAGGGAGATCATCTTCTCCCCGGGCCAGAAAATGTCTCTCCATTAAAATAACTCCAAAATTCCTCTCTGACTTTAGCATCGGAGGGCCTTTGCCGGACACCCTGGCTCAAGGCTTTTTGCAGGTCCGCCGGAGACAACCGTATGCCACCGCGCCGCAGCAGAAAGCGCCTCCTCCTCAGTCTGCAGTCACCCCCGGGTCCAATTTCCAGCAACAGTTGGCGCTAGAGGAAGGGCTCGAGTCGTGATCATGAGACTAAGGAACAGAGGGGCTTCTAATGCCTCCAGGTATCATGCACCGAGCCCTGGCCGTTCGGTCCAGAACCCACCATCGAGGCCTCCAGCGGATCAACCTCCGCCAATCCAACCTGAATAGTTCGGCTTGCTGATTCAGCAAGTCCAAGCACTAGCCATAACGGTCCAAGGCCTACAACAAGTGGAAGCCCCTTCCGTGCATCCTCCACAGGTTCACGTTCGATCGGCACACCCTCCAAATGGGCCTGTATCCCAAGGTCGGGATCCCCATGGCTCTTCAAGGATCAACAATGGAGAACGACGCCGTCACCAGGGTTCTACCCGAGCGTCTCCCCATAGAGAGTCGTTAAGGAACCACCAAGATAGAAGGCCGTAGCCTTCGGAAGCCGGATCGACCCCGGGTCAGTCGGTACCGGGATGGACCACCACGGTGACTTCTTAAGGCAGAGAACTCGACAAGAAGGTCGAGAAACTCGAGCGGCAAATCGAGGCGCTCCGAGATCAGAGGACAACGTGCAAGGGCGATCTCAATTTTACCATCAAGTCGCCTTTCTCCTACCAAATCGAGGATGAACCCATCCCACCAAGATTCAAGATGCCCCAGATAGAGCCCTACAATTGGACCACAGATTTTCTGGATCGTTTGGAGAGTTACAGAGCCCTCATGGCGCTACAAGGATCCTCGGAGGCTCTGCTATGCAAGGCCTTCCTCGCAACCCTCCGAGGAACGGCCCGGCTTTGGTTCTCCGGGCTAAAGTCGAGCACCATGTTCTCCTTCAAACAGCTATGCAGGCAGTTTGTTGCCAATTTTGCCGCCAGCCGGCACTGGCGGCGAACGTTGGATCCTCTTCTCGACATAAAGCAGAAGAAAGGAGAGTCCCTAAAAGATTACATCGATCGTTTCACCGCCGCTATCTGGGAGGTTCGCGAGCTCGATCAGTCGATCGCCATGTCAGCATTGAAAATAGGAGCTCAGTCCTATAGGTTCCTCTTCTCTATTGAGAAGAATTTTTCTACCGACTTCACAGAGATGTTGGCTCGAGCTCGAAAATATGGAAAGGCTGAAGAGGCCATGGCTTCCCGACGAGACGTTGCCGAACGATCCTCGAAGGGGCAGAAAAGGCGTCGCAAGGAACGCGGTTGCCCGAGAAGTCGATCCCCCCGCCGAGAGAAGAACCTGCCTTGTTTGAGGAGTCTGCCTCATCGGAGGTCGCAGCCCCGACCGAGATCTCCACCTCGGCCGAGATCCCCGCCTCGGCAGAGAACGCCCCTAAGGAGATACGGGAACTATACTCCTCTCAACACTACTCGAGTCAAGATCCTTATGGAGATAGAAGGCTGAGACTATTTTCGACCCCTGCCACCGATGCGAGAATCAGAAGCTCGGCAACGCTCTAGGAAGTACTGTCACCCATCGAGATCATGGTCACGACACAGAGGAATGCTTTCGACTCCGAGACGAGATTGAAGCGCTTATCCGCTGCGGGATACTCAACTGGTTTGTACGAAACCAGCGTGATGAAAGAGGACCAGTGGAGAATGCCGCACCACCTGAAGGTCAAAATGACAACAGACCCATTGTTGGTACTATCAACACTATAGGAAGAGGTCCTACCAAAGGAAGCTCATCTAAAGAACTGGCTGAGAAGGAGGCCCCTCCAAAGCGTCAGCGCACCACCGAAGCTATCTCACTTGTCATAAATAAGTTTGATGTAAAGCGTGTCTTAGTTGATAATGGAAGCTCTGCAAACGTGTTATTTTAAGATGCCTTCCAAAAAATTGATGGAGGACCAGCTCCAGAGAATGAATGCTCCACTGGTCGGATTCACGGGGGATTCAGTCCCGGTTGAAGGGATTGTTAATTTACCTGTTACGGCCGGGTTCGTCCCCCGAGAAAGTATTGTGAGGACAAACTTTCTAGTGGTCCGTGTGGCTTCGATCTACAATGCTATCCTCGGCCGACCTGGACTCAATGCCCTCTAGGCCTTAGTCTCAACTTATCATCTACTCGTGCAATTTCCCACTAAACAGAGAGTCAGCAAAATTCGAGGGGATCAAGCAACAGCTAAACAGTCTAATGGCGACTCTTGAAACAAAGCAATCAATGGAAACGCCAAGTCAAGCAGAATAGCCGGCTGAAGCATCAACCCAAGTCTCGGCCCAGGCACTGCCCATCGAGACCCTGGAGGTACGAGACGATCCTAGGAAGCAACGGGCAGAGCCTGGCAAGCTCCTTCTTCAAATCCCCTTGAGAAAAGATCACCCGGAGCAGACTGTACAGATCGGCTCTGGCCTGAGCCCTCGCGAGCAGGATTGCTTGATCAAGTTTCTTTAATCCAACACGGATATATTCGCCTAGTCGCTTACTGATATGCCGAGAATAGATCCCGAGCTCATGGTTCACCGACTTCAGGTGAAGCCAACCTACAAGCCCGTGAGGTAGAAAAAATGAAGCTTCGCGCCGGAATGACAGCAAGCAGCGGCCGAGGAGGTCGACAAACTCCTCGAGGCCTGCTTCATCCAAGAAGTCTCCTACCCAGACTGGCTCGCCAACGTGGTCCTCATAAAGGAAGCTAAAGAAAAATGGCGTATGTGCGTGGACTACACCGACCTAAACAAAGCTTGCCCGAAGGACAGCTTTTTCCTCCATAGGATCGACCAACTCGTTGATTCCACCTTGGGTCACCAGCTACTGACCTTCATGGATGCCTTTTTGGGATACAACCAGATTCGGATGGCGCCTAAGGACGAGGAGAAGACAGCCTTTATCACTTACAAGGGCTTCTACTGTTACAAGGTAATGCCATTCGGGTTAAAAAATGCCGGGGCTACCTATCAGAGGCTGGTCAGCAAAATCTTCAAGGACCAGATAGGTTGGAACATGGAGGTCTATGTAGACGACATGTTGTTGAAAAGCCAAACAGCCGAACACCACATAGCCGACCTCAGCGAGGCATTCTCCACTCTCAAAAGGTATCAGATAAAGCTCAACCCCACAAAATGTGCCTTCGGAGTTACCTCGGACAAGTTTCTCGATTTCGTGGTGACCCAATGTGGAATCAAAGCAAATCCAAAAAAGATCCGAGCACTGCAGAAGATGACGCCACCGAGGATGGTTAAGGAGGTACAATAGCTCGCCAGACGAGTTGCAACCTTAGGGAGGTTTGTCTCAAGGCCAGCGGAACGATGCCTCCCGTTCTTTAAGATTCTCAAACGACCGAAGAACTTCGTATGGACTGAAGAGTGCCAACAAGCTTTGGAAGAGCTCAGACGCCACCTTGCCTCCCCTCCATTGCTCACAAAACCTCAGCAGGGCATGCTCCTTTATCTGTACCTGGCTGTCTCCTCGGTAGCAGTAAGCTCGGTCCTAGTTCGAGAAGAAGACAAATCTCAAATACCGATATACTACACCAGCCGAATATTGCGGGACGCAGAGACTCGGTACTCCAAGCTAGAGAAGACGGTCTATGCATTGCTCACCTCAGTCCGAAGGCTCCGATCGTACTTTCAGGCTCATACCGTGGTCGTATTAACTGACCAATCTATAAAACAAGTTCTGCAACGATCGGATCGTGCGGGAAGAATTGCAAGATGGGCGGTCGAGCTCGAGAAATTCGACTTTGAGTACCGCCCGAGGCCAGCAATTAAGGCGCAAGTGCTCGCCGACTTCATAGTAGAATGCACCTTGCCAGAAGATCCCGAGGCCAAGCTCACACCAAAAGAGGATACCTCGGAGCAACCATGAATTCTACATGTGGACGGCTCCTTGACCTCGGGGGATAGTGGTGCAGGCCTCATTCTTACCAGTCCAGATGGGGTGCTCGCGAAACAAGCTCTACGCTTCAAGTTTCTTGCCTCGAACAACGAAGCGGAATACGAGGCGCTCACTGTCGGACTGAAATTGGCGAAGGAACTCAAGGTCCTCTGCATCGAAATTGAGCCAAGCTGGATGGATCCACTTATCAACTTCCTCCGAAACGAGACACTCTCCGACGACGAGCTCGAGGCCTGCCGAATCAGGCGCTAAGCCTCCCGCTATATCCTATACGAAGGCAAGCTATAACGCAGGTTCTTCACGTCTCCGCTCCTGAATGCCTCCGCCCCTCGGAGGCGGATTATACCATGTAAGAAGTTTATGAGGGGATCTACGGGAACCACCTAGGAAGTCGGGCCTTGGCCTACAAAATCCTACGCCAAGAATATTACTAGCCCACACTCCAAAAAGAAACCGCGAGCTTCATCCAAAGGTGTGACCGTTGCCAGAAGAATGCTAACAACCAGCACCGACCATCTGTCCCACTGATCTCAATTAGTGCCCCCTGGCCATTTGCTCAATGGGGGATTGACATACTGGGACCTTTCTCTTAAGCCACTGGACAGAAGAAATTCCTTTTGTCTCCATTGACTACTTCACCAAGTGGGTCGAAGCCGAGCCGGTGGCCCAAATCACTGAACCAAGAATGCAGGATTTTGTTTGGAAATCAATAATTTGCGGGTTTGGGCTTCCTCATGTCATCATATCCGACAACGGTCGTCAATTCGACAATGCCCGCTCCAGAAAGTTTTGCACCAGGCTCGGCATCGACCATCATTTCACCTCCGTCGCTCACCCCCAAACTAACGGAGAAACGGAGGTAACCAACCAGACTATTCTTCAAGGACTCAAGGCCAGACTTGAACGGTCCAAAGGGCTATGGGTCGAAGACCTCTACAACATCCTCTAGACCTACAGAACTATATTCCAAATCTTGACTGGAGAAACTCCCTTCAACCTAGCCTATGAAATGGAAGCAGTCATTCCCCTAGAAATCGGACTTCTATCGCCAAGGGTGAAGAACTATGACACAGCCTCCAACTCGTCACAGCTCAGAGGCAACCTAGATCTCCTTGAAGAAACAAGGGAAGCTGCTCGGATCCGCATGGCAAGATATCAATAGAAGGCGGCACGATATTACAACTCCAGAGCTAAGGTCAAGCTCTTCCAAGTGGGTGGCCTCATCCTGAGGAAAGTTGAAGCTTCTCAGCCTACGGAGCAAGGGAAGCTCGCCCCGAACTGAAAAGGACCGTACCAAATCGCTCGGATTTGACGCCTTGGAGCATACAAGCTGGAGTCCCTCGATGGAACTCTTATTTTCCGAAGTTGGAACTCCGAAAATCTTAGGATTGTGGAGTGATTGATTAAACCTCTATTTGATTTTGATAAGCTCAAAGCATTTGAGTATATCTTATGGTATACTAATGAATTCAATCTAGTATTTCAGGCATATATTTGTATAGTTTCAATTAAGTGCCTCAAGCTTTGGTTCAAAATAAGTTGGACAAGTATTGAACCCTATTTGAACCAAGGGCTGATTCTCGAGTCGACTCCGGAAGATTACGAGTCGACTCCAAATGGTTCAGAGTTTCTAGCACCAGCTCGAGTCGACTCCGATACTCTACGAGTCGACTCCGACTGAGAACAGAAAGAAAGACAGAAAGATAGTTTTCAGACCCTGTCAGCGAGCCGACTCTAGAAGGCTTCGAGTCGACTCTGATGCTTGACGAGTCGACTCTCTACAGATCCGAGTCGACTCCAAGGAGTAACAGACATAAAGACAGAGAGGTGTTTTCTAGATCCTATTACCGAGTCGACTCCAGAAGGATGCGAGTGGACTTCAACGTTTGGCAAGTCGACTCCTAATCATGCCAGAGAACCAATTCAGTGATCCTGTGAACGAGTCGACTCCGAGAATTCCAGAGTCGACCCCAAGTTAGCCGAGTCGACCCCAACAAAGTGCGAGTCGACTCCGAGGCAGCTCTGATCAACAGACAGAGGATCGGTTTTTTGGGCTCTGAGAGCCGAGTCGACTCCAAGAGGATCCGAGTCGACTCGAGAGAGAAATGCAGGAAAAATAGATCTCTGGAATTCTGAGAACGAGCCGTCTCCAAAATGTCGACTCCAGGCTTGGACCGAGTCGACTCCAGGTTGGGACGACACTTTTATTCAAATCCTGAACAGTGGGCGAGTCATCTCCAGTAAAGCATGAGTCGACTCCAGCAACAACCGAGTCGACTTCAGATCGAGCGAGTCGACTCCAACCCCAACGGATACATTGTCAGGAGGTGCAGACTGTGCAGAACGGCTACAAATCAGTGTCTAACGGCTATTTTTCAAAAGAGACTATTTAAATAGCCAGAGTAAATAGTAGTAGACAATAAGAGAGTTACTCCATCTGTGCATTAAGGCATTTCCAACTACCAAGAGTCCATTGAGAGAAAAGACAAGCAAAAGAAGGAAGAAACGCATTCAATTCATTCTAGAAGTTTTTCCTTCGCATTCAAGGCTCTTCTTCTGACATCAAATCTTCAGTGCACTCAAAAAGGAGACTCAGAGTTCGAGATGCCCTTTCTTCTTCTTCCGAAATCTGTTTGAGGGCTTCTAACTTTACTCTATTCATATTGATTCATATTTGCTTTTTAAGAAGCTTTCCTTGTATCTTTTACAAAACTGTTTTTCTTACTTGGTTCAATCAGGGGATTGAATCAAGGTTGTAAGGTTTGTTGGTGACCCAAGGTTAAAACCAACGGTGTAAGGGTTTGATTGTAATCCCGGGAAAACAATCGGGTGGTTCTAGTCGGTGAGCCTCTGGAAACCGACCGAGTTCGTTGTGATCTCGCGAAAACAACAAGTTGGGTTGTGATCTTGTAAAACAATCGGCTGTAATCCAAGGGATTATAGTGAACTCCCAAGTGAAGCTTGGGGAGTGGACGTAGGAGCAAGGGTTGGCTCCGAACCACTATAAAATTTTCTTGTATTTGCATTGGCTATTTGTCTCTTCCAATTTCCTCGTCAAGTAGCTTAATTAACCTGCCTGCATTAGATTTAATTATTTACTAATCAAGTTTTAATTTGTCAATAATTAATCCAAACCCAATTCACCCCTCCTCTTGGGTTGTCTCCTTAGGCAACAAGGATATATTACCAATAGAAGCCCTTTTGAGGGCTTCTCCCAAACTATTTGAAGATCCAATCAATAGGATACTCAATGATAATTTTTCTTAACTATCCAAGGCTTCTTCTAACATTGAGATTGCTTATAAACGACAAGACCCCGCTATGACAAAAAATATCCTCATAACGACAAGGAACGCCTCGAGTCATTCGGCGCCAATCTCCAATGACGTCCCTGGAGTCGGGCTCGGGATGCCTCGCTGCGTCGACTACGAGCTAAAGCTCCCTCAACCTCGGGTACTACTCGACGATGCTCCGACCAAGCTCGGGATGCTCCGACCAAGCTCGGGACACCCTGCTGCGTTGACCGCGAGCTAAAACTCCCTCGACCTCGGGTACTACTCGACGATGCCCTAACCATGTTCGGGATGCCCCGACCAAGCTCGGGATGCCTCACTGTGTCGACCGCGAGCCCAGTCTCCCTCGACCTCGGAAACTACCTAACGAAAATTGGACTACAGTCTGGGATGCCTGAGGCAGATGCTATGGGTCGAAGAGCACTCAAGCCTGTGCTAACTTACAATCCTGATGACCTAATAATGGCTCGCCCTCAACCCACACTACAGCTCGATCCGAGACCGGAGACTTAGCAAAATTTTTGAAAAAATGTCGGAACTAGATTCAAAAGTGGGCGGCGCACGAGGCCCTACCCAAGCGATCAAAAACAAAAGTTTGTTGAAAACACAAGTAGAGATAAGTTTAAAGATGCAACAAAATTGAGGAAAAAGGCGTATCTTTTATTGATGAAAAGCCCTGAGGCTAAGTACAAAAACTGAGGTCGGCCTGTTCAACCGTACAATGGTTTCGGTGGCCAACCTCAGCTGCAAATGAAAAATACAAAAAAGAGAAGAAGAAAAAGAAGCTCAGGCTACTTCTGAAGTAGTAGCGGCCTCGGGAGCAGCCTCAGGAGCGACCTCAGGAGCGGCCTCGGGGGCGACCTCGGGAGCAACTTCACGAGCTACCTCGGGAGCCACCTCGATCTTCATCTCGCCAGGTGCGCTGTCCGTAGACTCGGAGCTTCCAGGTGCGCTGTCGTCTTCAGCGACCCCTAGGCGAGGCCGAAGATTGCTGAGGTCGAGCTTGGGGTAAAACCTCCGTACCTGAGCCCGACAATCCTCAAAACCACAGATGAGCCCGTGGACCGCCCCCTCCTCTAGCTCCTCCCGGTACTCGGCCAACTCACGAAAGAGCTGCACTGCATTCTGAGCCTGCTTCAGGGCCTTCTTCTCCCGAGCCTCGAGCTGCTCCATTTTCAGTTTGAGGACCCCCCCTTCGTACTTTTGGCCCGCAAGCTCAGACTTGGCATCAGCCAGGCGGGCCTCGGCAGCATGAAGAGTCGACCTGGTAAGGGCGTGCGAGGCTTCTTCCTCCTCAAGGCGCTCGGCCTTGAGGCTGAGCTTAGACTCGAGGGCCTCCGCCCTCATGATGGACTCCCTCCACCTGGCCTTGCCCTCAGCGAGTTTATTCTCCGCGGCCTCCTGCCCTCTCTGGCTCCTCCGGGCCTGAGTCTGGTAGATAGCCGCCGTGGAGACCAGCACGTCAATCTAATGGAGGTGCTGTAACGAGGAGAAATAAAGGTCAACCGAGATTAATAACCCAGAAGGATATGAGAATGAAAGTGCGGAAACAACTTACCCGGACAGCTGAGTAGTAGGCCTGATCAACAAAATTGCTGACCCGGCTTTGAGCTCGGCTCGGTCAGCTGGAAACACCGTGCAACGGATGACTTCGTGAGTGACTTCGTTGTTGTGGAGTGCGGAGTCGTCCTCGAAGAGCAGCCACTCGGGGTAGTAGGGCCTCTTCTCGGGATGATCCTCAACCCTTGAGGAGTTCGGAATGTCGAGCCTCGAAGAGCCCGGCAAAGAAGCATGGGAAGAGCTCGGGACCCCGAGCGCCGCAGGCGAATGACCTTGCGGACTCTAGAAGGGCCCGAGGTCGGGCAAGCACGGGCCGACGACTCCTCTACTGCATCGGCGGGAGTTGCGCGCTTGGCAGGGGGAGCCTCCTCCGGTCTGGACTCTTCCACCTTCCTTCTACTGTTCTTCCGAACAAGCTGGGAGGACTCGGCCTCAAGATCTTCGACCTTCGTAGGAGTAGAAGTCAAGACCGGGCTAGGCCTCTTCTTCGGCATGGGGCGAGCTCCACCGGCCTCGGCCGCTCTTTTATTGTATTGGGCGAGAAAGGCTTCGTTGCTCGACACCATCCCTGCGATCTCTGAAAAAGAAGAAAACTCAAGTCTCAGATTAACTCCAAAAAGAGGAAAAAGTGCCAAAGGCGGAGGTGAAACGAACGACGAAAAAATAATGTACAACTGCCCTTACCCTCAGGGCATGCCGAGCTTAGGCCAACGTTTATCAGGATCTTCTCGCTCAGGAGGTCAGTCAGAAGGATATCCCCCTTTAGACAGCGAAGAGCCTGAAGAATTCTTTGCTCACCCTCGGATAGTTCAGGGGTTTTATTATTGGCCCTTAGAGTCGGCTGGCCCTATGTCGGGTTGAACCCCCACGGAAGCTCGGAAAAAAGGAAGAAAAATTTTTCCTTCCACCCACGAATGGAGGAATAAGCACCTCGAAAGAATGACCCACCTCCCCGGAGGGCAAAGTACAGCCATCCTCTATCCGCAGGATTAGTTTTCAACATGTAACACCCGCGGAAGATGTTTACCGAGGTCGGTATCCCATGAGCAAGACAAAGGAACAGGAAGCCAATAATTATCCTCCACGAGTTCGAAGCGAACTGCGCTGGGACGAGACGATACCTCTCCAGGAGCTCATTCATGAACCCGTGCAGGGGGCATCTCAGACCGGCCCGAAGTGTTTCCACATACACTCTAATCCGACCTTGGGGGGCCCTAGTAACTCGATCCCACGGCCCTGCGAACTCAAAGGCGAACTCGCGTGGGAAGGAGAACTGGGTTCGAATCACGTCCAATTCTTCTTCGGTTAGATTTGACCCGACCCCGTCTAGACTGTGGCTCACCTTTGGCTCAACCTCCTTCCCACGGGAAGGAGCCCCAGCAGAAGACGAAGCACCGCCCGACATCTTTCCCGCTCACTAATAAAGAAAGGGGGGAAAGGAGAAAACAAAGGAAGAAGAAGAAGGAGAGAAAATGTGCCTCCGAGCATGCGTGGGTGGAAAATCTACCTCGTCGAAAGCGCCGACGACTACAAATGAGGGATCAAGGAGAACCTCCAGAAAATACTCAGAGGCACCTCCGAAAAAGTATAAACAACAATCAGAGGAAAGTAAAACGAAGATGGGAGGAGTCAAAGACTACGGCGGCCAAATGAAAGTTTTTAGGGTTGGACAAGGGTTTATATAGACCCTCCCAACGGTTCGGATCAACAAGAGCAAGCTGCGTCTCCCGTCCAGATCACGCCATTTGCCGGCCTCGAAAATCGACCCGGCGTATCAACCTGGATCGCCGCTTTAAAAGCGAAATGGGAGCGGCCATCCCTTCGAATACTGAAGTCTCATCATTAAATCGCAGCACAAATCGCCTCGAAAAACGAAAAGCCGCCGCCCTGTGCCTGTGCCTTCATCAAGAGCCTCCAAAGGCGCCTTTTTCGAAACGACAAAATGATTGGAAGCAGCCTAACCTCATCAGCATGGCGGAATTAGCTACTTCCTTCACCCGAGCTCAAAAACAGCTCGAACTCGGAAGTCGGGGGTAGCGATGGGGGAAAAAGTGGACCACCCCACAAAATACAATTAAAGCACCTGAATCCGACGACAGACGTAATCTCAATAAGTATGGCCGCGACAAGCCCAACCTTGGTAGGCGCAACCTCAACAAGCCCAACCTCGACATGCGCGACCTCTACACGCGCGACCTCGGCAGGTATGGTCTCGGCTGAGCAGAGCCCGATTGACCTCGAGCCGACCCAGACTCCACCAACAGTCAAGTCGGACCGCTTAAGAAAAGGACCACCAAGCCCTCCCTACCTGAGATCAAATCCCGCAATCTTTGCCACAACAGCTGGCAATATTTGAATCGACACAATCTCAACAGATCGCCAGCTAGCCTGAAATCTCGTGCATCTAAGGTAATTCATTCAAACCGAGATTCGCGCAATCGCATCCGATTGCGCGAATCCGCTACGCCCCGTCCAATAATAAGAGGGGGGGACTCTAGGAATATCATCTTCTCCCCAGGTCAGAAAACGCCTCTCCATTAAAATATCTCCAAAACCTCTCTCTGACTTAAGCATTGGAGGGCCTTCGCCGGATATCCTGGCCCAAGGCTTTTTGCAGGTCCGCTGGAGACAGTCGTCCGCCACCGCGCCGCAGCAGAAAGCAACTCCTCCTCAGTCCGCGGTCGCCCCCGGATCCAATTTCCAGCAACAGTTTTTGTTGGACATATTCTGCCGCTGTGCGGGCCATACCTTGCGGGGTCCCTGAGCAGCACAGGGAGGGTCACTGTCAGCATGTCCTGCCGCCTGCCAACGGCGATGGCTTGGTTAGTAGGTGGGTTATACTCGAGGGTCCCTGAACCTATAGCGAGGCCAGGTCGGAGTCCGGGATGGGCGAGGCCTGGTCGGAGTCGACTCGTGGCGCTGCCTTTGGTGGGGTTTAAGGAAATAGAGTTGCGCCTTCACTAACATCGATCGGTTTTGGTGTAATGGTAGCGCTTGATCCTGACAACTGGTATCAGAGCCAGAGGTCTCGAGTTCGAAACCCAGGCATCGCGTTGGGGGGGGAATGTTGGACATATTCTGCCACTGTGCGGGCCATACCTTGCGGGGCCCTGAGCAGCACAGGGAGGGTCACTGTCAGCATGTCCTGCCGCCTGCCAACAGCGATGGCTTGGTTAGTAGGTGGGTTATAGCCGAGGGTCCCTGAACCTATGGCGAGGCCAGGTCGGAGTCCGGGGTAGGCGAGGCCTGGTCGGAGTTGACTCGTGGCGCTGCCTTTGGTGGGGTTTAAGGAAATAGAGTTGCACCTTCACTAACACCGGTCGGTTTTGGTGTAATGGTAGCGCTTGATCCTGACAACAGTTTTCATATCATTTTTCTTAAAAAAAGTAATTATGCATCACATTCCAACTAAAACACCCACACACACACATATATATAAAGATGGATTATCCTTCTTTTGATAGAAAAAAGTATGTACTCTCAATTTCAAAATTAATAATAGAACATTCAAGTGGAACATCCACACCTTTAGTTATAATCTATATTAATTAAAATACTTACGATGAAAAATCTTGCATTTGTTGGTTTGTAACCTGCATATCATGTGCACATAAAATATATAATTTTTTATTTATAGATATTTTTAAACTTACAATTTAGATAGCTCTACTATAAATAGAATAGTATCTTATTCGACTCAAGGCCTAACTTGGCAAGTCTAATTCCAAGCACATTCGACCCTAAATCTAGTTTATTCGACCTAAACCACGGCCTAACAAACCTAAACCTTAGCCTATTTAGCTCAAACCCTTGTCTGTTTAACCAAAATCCTAGTCCATCCACCCTAAACCTCAGAACATTCAGCCCAACTTGACCATAATCTTAACCCACCAAATTGACCCTATCCTATTTCAATGTGGTCAATTTAAACACCGAGCACCCCTGATCTAGATCCGATAAAATTGGATCGTATCTAATCATGACTGATCACACATAAACATACTCGATTATACTTGATTAAATCTATCCTAACCAAAACAACCCTTTCTCGAACTTATGTATGTATCTCACCCTAATTTGTCAAACTTTTGAAGGCCAAACATAGTATATATATGAGCCTAATTTATCCCTAACCTTACACTTGCAACTAAAATGAGCTTGGTATGAACCTAATGTAAGATTGGAATAAGTATTAATTGTGACATTTGATCTCTTGATATCCTATCGCAAATGTCAAATTTACGCTAATCAGATCCATGCATCATGAGCCTTACACTATGTCAGCACCATGGCCATTTGTAACCTAGGAAATAAATGTGATTAGAAAAATTAATTTGAAGGCATCACAATGCTAAATGGGTAGCAGCAATACCATTCATGATAGTTAAAGCTACCATCATAGTTAAGTTTATTCAAGGATTAATTTTCCACTTTGGTGTATCACATGAAATCATAACAGATAACGGGTTAAATTGTATAGGGCTGAGACTTCAGAATCAGTTTGTTTATTAAACAAACTAATCTTGGGCTTAGGTATTAAAGCCTAACATGGCTTGAAATTTCTTTAACACTAGGATTTTATGATTAAACCCTAGGTTAAATGTGGGCTAGACCAGGCTAGTTTGGACAAACCCTTGCCTAAGCCTGGCCTTTTATAAATAGGCATGAGCTTGAGCTAAACCCAAAGTCCAAATAGGCCTTTCCTGATTAAGCCCAAAGTGGTTGAGCCAAAGTGATCGTTGATTGTGAGAAGGAAATCTGGGGTTTCGAACTTGATGACAATGATGTAATACTTGCTAATGGATCTTTTGGAGCACGAGGATGAGGAAGGTGATGATCTTATTGAAGATGATGCAGGCCACGGCAATAACATTGGTTCTAGAGATGATGAGGGGTATCATCTTGCACATTAAGTGGAGACAATATGCCTTGTGAACGTGAACCTGCTGAACTTGACCATGTGGGAGAGGCTTGTTCATTACAATGGAAAGGCTTCGATTCCCTCTATTTTCTTAAGGCTCTTTCCACCGCCTTTGCTATGGAGAGAAGGCTCATTCTACCACCTTATTGACTAGGATCCACTGTCCGCTGCTAGGTTGGAGCCTTTGTCCACCACTAGGGAGAAAATGTAAGACAAGAGAGCAGGAGAGAACCAGATGTGAGTGGAGAGAAGAATTTGGAGTGACTAATTTAGGATATAGAAATTAAAGGGCAAGATGCTCGTGACTCGAGAGGTGTAGCCTCCAATCCATATAGGGTCTAAAGTTGGGTTAGTTAAATAGAGATCCAGGTCTGATTGTGCTTAATATACAAGCTTGAATCAGGTCGGTTTCGATCTTAAACTTCGGGCAAGGCCTAGGCTAGGCCAAGCATTAATTTCATTTTATCAATGACGTACGGAATATGGCTTGGCTTTTAGATGGAACCAACATATAAAAAAATGAATCTCAAATCCTGGATAATTCTATCATTCCCAGTCGATCGGAGCAGCAACCGATAATTCCATAAAAATTTTATATGATTAATGATATGTACATTCAGCTTGCTTCGAATACGACATAGAGGAGAAGTTTGGATTGTAGTGCTATCATCCCGGATCGAAAGTAGAATGCCGATGGATAACATGTGGTGATTTGGTTTCTTTTTTGTATTCTGTTGCTGCTTCCGCAGATTTTTATGCTTAGGGCATTCAGGTGGAGGGTGCTAAGGCATCTATGTGCACGAAGAGGGCTAGTTCGCTTAAAGCTTATCGCGCTTTTTACGAAAATGCTTCTTTTTCTGACTCTATTCTACAAAAGGGATAGGAACCGACAAATCCAAGGTTTTTGTTTTATAAAATATTGGAAAGGTCAAATATCATGAAAGCTGACACCACTCTAAATTTAATTTTTTGGCCCCTAAGTTAAAGCTCAATTTATAGTAAAAACACATTATGAGATGCAAAATATTCTAATACAGAATAGTTTATGTTTGTAACTGTTAACTTGGGATACACTGCTTATTTTGTTTGAGATTGGTTGGGAGGGTATGTAGCGACTCGAACTTTGGCAGGTCTTTGTGTTTGTACCTAGCAGGGGACTTGGAGTGAATCCCCATTGATCATTAATCATTAAGTTATTTTGATGAAACATGAGTTGGAATTCTGCAGCCTTGAAGAGCATGATTACAGCATATCCCAAGTTCAACTTAGATGGGATGGGTTAAATTGAAGTCATTGCAGCCCAACTCAATTAAGAAAGTACTCAAGTCGAATCTAGCCAAAAATAACTATCAATTTGACCATCTAAACCTATCTCTGGCCCAACTCCAAAACTTTCTTAATTCGGATTAGGTTGTGTATTGTCAATTGATCAGAGCAAATTCTAAATTAGGTTACAACGAGAGCTTAATTATTGAAATATAAGTTTGGATTGGGTTGGTTAGGGCCTTACGCAAAATGAGGCTTAGGCTTAGGATGAGACCGGTGGATCTAGTTAGGTGCTCTACTATACAAATTAAGTTGGATTTATATTGGAATGGGTCACCCAAGTTCTCAACCTGAACCCTACATTTTCCAAGCTGACCCAAATTACAATTTGGCCAAACAACAAGTATGAGTTCCGCTGAAGGAAAACAGGCTCAAAAGATCTAATTCATATTCTTTAAAATAATAATGAAAAGATTACATATACAAAGAGTTCTTGCTTCAAGGATAGTTATGTCATTGCAACAATATATGGATACATTGACATTTTTAAGTGTCATACGGTGAACATAATAAATCCTACACACCTTAACACCCATACTGCTGGTGTCTTGGGCCTCTTGACCACCCAAAATCCAACCTACACTTGTAAATTCATTAATTGATGTAGTTTAATTGTATGAAAATAGTCTGACAAACTCTGATCTTTGTTAGAAGTGAATAACTGGGACACATGTTTCATTGTTGGTCGAGCATCCGGATTAGGACGTATGCATGCAAGTGCTACCTCAGCTAGTAGTATCACGTCATTTGCAACTTGAAGCGTGGGAAGTGAGATGCGTTGGTCCAGCACATCCTTAAGAAGCATGTTCTGGCCATGCGATAATAGCGAGGACATAAGGTCACTTGGATGCCTTCCTTGTATTACTTCTAGTATCACCACACCAAAACTGTACACATCGTATTTCTCGGTGACCTTCATTGTATACGAAATCTCTGTATAAAAGAGCAAAAAAAAAAAAGGTTAGTCATAATTTGTTATCAAAACAAGAGGTAGGTATATATGCGTGTTGTTGGCAAAATGTTTCCTTATAATATATAATTCAAATAGCGAGTAATTATATTTCTCTCAGCATAATGACATACCAAAACTTATGTATTTAATATTCCCTGCTAGAAAGAAATTGCAATATATATTTGATAAAATAATCATGTTCAAAAATAATGAAGTATAATAATTAAAAAAAACATAGTTGCTTTAATATTCGTTAGGCAACAATGTAACTTTAGAAATTTAAGTCATACTAAGTTTCTTTGCTAAATTAGCAGAATAATACTGGCCGAGTAGTTTACCTGGTGCCATATATCCAAGTGTGCCTGCATGGGCGCTCCAATTTGACGAATCGGGTTTCAGAATTCTTGCTATTCCAAAGTCTGAAATATAAGCATTAAAGTCGGAATCTAACAAGATATTCTTGCTCGATATGTCCCTATGCACAATTGGAGGAGTGCAATCATGGTGCATATAGGATAAAGCATGTGCCACATCTTTAACGATATTTACTCTCCTATTCCAATCCAACTCCATGGCTGCCTCTTGGCTGCTTAAGGTGGCCGACATATTTCCCCTTTCCATGTACTCATAAATGAGAAACATGCATCGAGCATGGGAGCAGAACCCATACAACTTCACTATGTTACGATGGCGTATCTCGGTTAATGCTTGGATCTCATTCTGAAAGCCTCTTTCATCACCTACTTCTTCCGATGGATGAAGCTTCTTCACAGCTACTACCTGACCCGTTCGAAGCCGTGCCTTGTAGACACTGCCATATCCTCCCGTCCCGATGCAGTATTTCTCATCAAAGTTTTCCGTGACAACAATAATTTCTTCATAGATAGCCTTCCCATCAAATTGTTCGCGTACAGCCTCCCCATCAAAATTCAGTATCGAGAATAGATTCTTGACTGGGACTTCCCTCTCCTCCTCCTTCATAGGCTTTGCTCCCCTAAGAAACAGGAAGACTACGAATGTAACCAAAAGCAGAAGCACGGCAATAGTGGGGAAAACAATCGAAAGAATCAGCTTGCGAGCATTCCTTGGATGATGATGTTGGCTGATAGATGACGGGCATGGAGGCAAACCATGCAAATCGCCGCACAAACCTTTATTGTGTTGAAACCACTCTGCTCGAGCATTCTGATCAAAGAATCGATCTTTAGGCAGCGGACCCTCCAAATCATTGTACGATAAGTCGAGCGACGACAAGCTGAGCATGCCTTCGAAAGATGATGGAATGGAGCCCGACAGCTGATTGTGCGAGAGGTTTAGGTTTTCTAGCATCACCAGCTTGCCAAATTGTTGCGGGATGACTCCGGCGAGCGAGTTATGACTGAGATCAAGCATTTCTTGTAGGTTTACAAGATTCCCGACCTCGAGTGGCAGGCTTCCATTCAAGCCATTCATGCTCAACTTCAAGATTCGCAGCCGGGTGCAGCCTCCCAACTGTTTCGGTATCGCGCCGGTGAAGCTGTTCATTGAGAGATCAAGAGCGGTCATACTGTACAGATTACCAATTTCCAAAGGTATCACTCCTGAGAGCTGGTTGTTGCTTAAATTCAGCTCGAGCAAAGCCAAACGAAGCAATTCCCTTGGAATCTCTCCGAATAGCTGATTGGAAGAGACGTCAAGCGATGCAAGGTGAGGCAATCTACCAAGTTCAGGTGGTATCTTCCCGCCGATCATGTTCCCCGACATGTGTAAGGTGGTCAGATTACGGCATGCTCCCCAGTTTGCCGAGAGCTCGCCGTAGAATCTATTGTAGCTTAGATCTATGAGGTCCAGATCTAGATACACCCCAAAGACTTGGGAGATATCCCCTGTCAACTGGTTTCCCTCAAGTTCGATCCTTACTAACCGAGTACAGTTTCGCAAGCTTTGTGGCACTGGGCCCTCGAACTGGGAATTGATCATGGAAAGCCACTGAAGCTGTCCTCCTTTGAATAAATCTGAAGGTAGGGAGCCAGAAAAATTGTTGTAACCTAATTGAAGGTTCACCATGCTCGTGAGATTAGCCATTTCTCGCGGCAAAGGACCGGATAATTGATTTTCGAAGACCTCGAGGTATGATAGGCGAGTCAAGTTGCATAAAGATGTCGGGATCGAACCCGAGATCTGGTTGCTGGAAACTATCAGATCAGTCAAGTTCACTAGATTTCCTAGTTCATGTGGGATGGTTCCTGAGATCTGATTGCCGTAAAAAGACAAGGATTGGAGCGTGGTCAGGTTTCCGAGATAAGAAGGGATGGACCCAGATATCTGGTTCATGCCGACGTACAGAACTTGTAGCTGGGTCAACTTTTGGAAACTGGAAGGAATGGAGCCCGTCAGAGAGTTGTTGGCGAGCATCAGGACCTCCAGGTTCTCCAGCTTCCCTAACTCATGGGGGATGGGACCAGTTAATTGATTGAAGAGGAGGTACAAGAGGTTTAGCTGGGTCAAGTTTCCTAAGCTAGAAGGAATGGAACCCGTCAGAAGATTATATGCGAAATACACGTTTTCTAAATTCGCAAGCTTTCCCAGCTCTGGTGGAAGCCCACCGGAGATTTGGTTTTGGTTTACATACAAAATGAACAGCTGGCTCAGATTGCCGATCGACGGCGGAATGGGACCGGTGAGTCTGTTTTGGCTTAGGCCAAGCAGCTCGAGGCTTTGGAGGCCCCCTATCTCATGAGGGATGGGTCCGGAGAGCTGGTTTGTGAACAGGGACAAGACGCCAAGGTTGGACAAGTTGCCAAGTTCATGAGGAAGGTTGCCGGAGATTTGGTTATAAGAGAGACGCAGTATGGCCAGCCTTGTTAGGTTGCCTAGGGATCGAGGAATGGAGCCGGTGAGGTTGTTGGAATTCAAATCTAGTTGGACCAAACTCCTGAGATCGCCTAGTTCACGAGGTATGGAGCCACGTAGTTGGTTGTCAAATAGACGAAGGATACGGAGATTAGAAAGATGGCGGATTTCGGCCGGGATGTTTCCAGTGAGCTGATTTTGTTGGAGTTGAAGGGAGGTGAGTCTAGTCCAATTGGCGAAGAGGGCTGGAATGATTTCTCCGGTGAGCTCGTTAGCAGAGAGGTCGAGTTTTACGAGGAGGGAGAGGGTGGCGAGCGAGGCGGGGAGGCCGCCAGAGAGGCGGTTGTGGGAGAGGTCGAGCGACACGAGGCCCGAGAGGTTGGCGACGGCCGCAGGGATGGCGCCGGCGAGGAAGTTGCGACGGAGGTTGAGCACGGCGAGGGAGGGAAGGGCAGAGAAATCGAGGGCGTCGAGGGTGCCGACAAGGCCGGCTCGCGGGAGGCTGAGCTTGGTGATGCGGGAGCTGGTGCATGTGATGCCGAGCCATGAGCATGGGGAGGTGGTGGTGGAGTTGTGGAGGGCGGCCCATGAGCGGAGAGCTCGTGAGGGGTCTTGGAGAGTGGATTTCCAGTGGAGGAGAGCTGTGGTCTCGGATAGTGGAGAAGCTGTTGCTTGTGGAGGAGGAAGGAGGAGGGAGAGGGATGGGAGTAGTAGGAGAAAAAGATAGGATGATGAGTACAAGGGGACCGAGGATTCCATTGAGGGTTGCGTGGTGGTGGTGGTGGTGGTGGTGGGAATGGGAGGGGCTTTTAAAGACAATGCGAGTCCTGTTCTTTAGTAGATATATATAATTTTTTTGGAGTTATTGGCCCAGTGGAAATCCATTGGCTCCGGGGGATCGTTAATAATATTGAAATAGCCACTCGAATCCTGATATTAATTAACGAAAATGAACAACAACTGCACTGACATCATTGACATGGACGTAAAAAGACTAGGAAGCATTTTGCCAAGGAATTATGGCGACGTAGCGTGGAAAAAAGCTGGCGACCGTCACTAGCAGAAACCCTTAAAATAATATATTAATTTAGTTCATATATTAATATCGATTATTATTATTATTAAAATATTCAAAAAAATGTTATTGTTTTTCTACTAAAACATATTTTTATCAAAATACTATTAGTATTATTGTTATGATTATGAATTTTACCGTTTTTATTAAAATATTATTAGTTTCAATTATTAAACAGTTGCATCAAATCATTTAAAAAGAGGTAATTAATTATTTTTTATTTTTTATTTAATTTCTTTTAGATATGAAAAAAAGACTTTTTCTTTGAATTGGAGGTCTTTTTTGCTTTTTTTTTCTTTTTTTTCCTCAAAAATTAGGGAAGGGAAGGAAGGGACAAGCCC
This sequence comes from Phoenix dactylifera, assembly GCF_051530095.1. NCBI lineage: Eukaryota > Viridiplantae > Streptophyta > Magnoliopsida > Arecales > Arecaceae > Phoenix > Phoenix dactylifera. Next base: position 29,272,681 of record NC_143195.1, read on the forward strand.
ACCCCCGCATAGCAGCCCTCACTAGGCCCCCACCCCGCCAAGAGAGCGTTCGATGTGGGCAGCATTGACCGTGTATTGGGCACGCTGGCCATTTTTACTTATACCCTCTCCATCCGTGGGTCCGGCTCAGTTGCCCCTCTGGACTCCGACACGAACCATCCGTATGAGTATGTCACATCCGGTACACCGAGACACATCCGGCACACCGAGATTATCAGCGGACCAATAAGCCCTTCCGTTTTACGTGCCCGAGCGGAGCGCATCCGGTCTCTATATTTAATCGACGCCCGTGCGTTTCGAACTCAGACCGTGCGGGTGGAAGTAATGGCCCAGTTCCACTGAGCTACCACCCGAGTGGCTTTTTTTTTTGCCCTTTCAATGGACCACGTTTCTTTAGAAAGAAACAATTCCCTAAGGGGGCGTTTGGTAACCCTAACAGGATCACCACGACGATCTAAGCTCCTCGGTGATCCGAATGCTGGGGTGATTTGATCTCCGGTGATCTGAGATCAATGTATTTGGTAGGCTATGGTTCAGTGATTAAAAATCTCCGGATATTCATGAGTAACTTGTTTGGTATGGTACGGAAATCAAGATCACTGACCACATAATACCACAAATACCCTTGATATATTTTAGATGGATTTTTTTATGTATTTTTAATTAAGTCAATATACTAATTCCTATAACAACTCCATAATTTTGTCACATATTCTACTTTTAGTAGCCCTTATCATATATTTATTAATCATATAAAATATATTATAATAAAATATCAATATATTTATCAATATATTGTATAAAAATATATTTATTACTCCTATAAATTATTATCTTATAAAAATATGTTATTTTTCATTATAGAACTAATATTTTTATTTATACTTATAATAGGTTTTTTAATACTAATAATTATTTTGATTAGAAAAATAAGGTAAATAGAAGTAATATAGTAATATATTAAATATTTTCATTATATAAATATAAAAAATTATAATATATTTCTACTAGAATTTAAAATTATCCTTCAATAATAATAGGATAATAATATGATTAGTAATATATTATAACATAATATATATCATTAATATAATATATAATATTAACATAACATATATATAATATTGATATAATATATTGATGGTATATTGATATATTAATTTTTCTGCTAACTTGAGGGGTATTTTTGTCTTTAACTTTCAACCCAGGAGCACTGCCTTGGGGTGATCTTGGATTCCCGACCGCAAGGACGGGTATCCTATCACCGAGCTAGGAGGTGATTTGAGGAGTGAAGGTGATTTAAGATCACCACCACGTAGGATCACCGTGGTGCAAGCAAACGTGGTGATCTCATCACCTCCACCCACATCATCCTTGATCCTAGGACGATCACCCCATACCAAACGCCCCCTAAATAAATTAACGTCAAGTCATGATTTGACCGCACAGCGTGTTAGCTGGGATCGATAAGGTGCCATTCTGCCAATTACTTTACGATAATTGGCAGGTTATATTTTTATTTTTCTGTTCCTCAACGCTCGAACCTGCCACTATTTATATTTTTTTATAATTTTATATAAAAATAACTATTATTTAAATATGTAGCGAACGGAGAGCCCAAGTTATATATATATATATATATATATATATATATATATATATATATATATATATATTAGATGAGCACTTCATAATTTTTATGAAAAAATAAAATATATTTTATAAATTTAATTTGATAAAATACTATTTATTGATTAAGATCTGTTAGCTTTGTATACCATTGTAGTTGTAAATGGATAATTTTATGGTAGCTTTACTGTGATCTTAAAATTATCAAAAATTTTAAAACAGTAACTCTAGTCACCATTTCTATGTCTGGTTTAATTTGACTGGTACGCTTTTGGGATCCTAGTTTTCAAAGTTGCTCGGCAAATCTGTGTCCAACCAGTTGTTCCATATTTCCACAGACTGCTTGGTTGCTTTCCCACCATCATTCTACTGTACCGTACGTGTGGCCTTCCAATTGACTTACAATGAACCTGATTATGATCCAATAATATGTTCAAAACAAGCTCAGGTGTTGGATACAAATCTCAATTCAAGAGATAGGCTACCGCTAGGTTAAGTATAGAGATTGAAATATTTGAATGTACTTTAGTACTCTTTAGCCAACTGCAAGCTCATGAAAAGAAAAGTCGTCGATCCTGGATATCTAGAATTTAAATCATTTATAATGCGTATTTTGCACTGCAGAAGACTATACAGTTCCGAATAGCTGCCGTGTCAACTATCTCGAAGATGTGCTGATAGCAATCATTTATCTCCGACTCTGAGCGTGTTTGATGGAAAACATGAAAAATTATATTTCACACTACATGCACCATATGGTCGGACTACGAGAAGAAGATAAGTTGATTGACATGGTGTATAGCTCGGTTGGTGTACGTGGTTTAAAGCATAATTTGTCGGCAAATACAGTGTGAACAACCTTTGTTCGTCTTGAACGAGAACGACGATGACGACGTCCTGGAGATTCCTAATAGAACCAATCACAAAGAGTCAAGTTGTACTACCTGCTTTGACGCGTAAAGCTACTTGACCTACTTGTTATGACCCGATCCGCACGGTTTAAGATATTCGACCTTACTTGTGCCATAATTTGATAAAAATCATCGACAATGTACGGATGAGACCTGTGCCAGACTTCATAAGTTAGAAAAGCTGCCTTCCTTAATCTTCAAAGCCTACCATGACTCTCACAGTTGATGCGTATTCTCGACGCTAATGTAGAATGACACCCTTCCAGTTTTATGATTCTTTCCTTTGTGTGGTCCACATGAGTCGAGCAACCAGATGGACTGAGAAGAGGAGAACGGTGAGAAGGATTTTCTCTGTTCATACTTTGTATGATAGAAGTGTCATTGTTACAGTAATTGCATGTCTTCGCTCAGAAAAAGCAGCTGCTATGGTCATGGTTTCATACCATCTTACAGGTATAATTTTGTGATTTTCGGCACGCTGCTACAGAAGTCCATACTTTTTTCCCTTGAATCCACTTACTGTACTCCACTTATCGGTCTACATGCATGCTACCGCTTTTTACCTGACACTATTATCAATCTGCATGTTACTATTCTTTTTTTTTTTAAAACAGTAATTTATATAGTTCTAATATGAATACATCAAAGTAATATTACTATTCTTCACAAGAGCTATCAATTACCTTTACAACTTTTAAAGTTATCCGGAATTGTTGGCATTGAATCTACTTAATACCACTCGGTGGAAGAAAAAAGAGAGTACATCAGGAGAAGGTCTTGGCATATAAGTTAGCATCCAATTCAACTTAAAAAGCTTATGTTGTTATATTTTGAGCCTAATTATCTATATTAGTCCATATACTTATCACTAATTATTTTATGTGTGACTAAACTTCACGTGTGATCCCCAGCATCTCCCATCTGTAGCTAAGCATACTTGGATTGGAGGAATATCAGTTGACGGGAGTATACTTGATATTGAGAATGACAATTATATTCATTTCCATTAACTAGACTATTTAGCATATGCTTTGATATCATGTATACATTGTCCTATGGCTAATTTGGGATAATGTTAATTAATTTGTAAAGATCCGTATAGATATATATTTAATTTTATATTGATTATATTTTATAAAAATTTTAGGTACCTATATAGATAGCTAAAAAATTTAAATAATATTTTTTACCTATTTTTTTTTACAATATGGGATCTTAAGTTATTACATGGCTGGATCAGCAATAATGGGTCATTTGAGCTACAAGCACCATTGGTTGGGCAGTTGTTAAACTATAACTTATGAGAGAGACTTAAAAAACAAAAAAAAGACAAAAAAAAGCAAGTACCTTGACTTGGATGACGCTGGCACCTTAAAAAGTTGTGTGACAATGTACCTAAACCAGAATTTTTTAGTCCACGGCAGGTCTCCTCATTCATGTCACGTCGGCCCAATTTGCGCCAACTTTTGTCCTGCGTGTCCAATCAACGCTGTTTGAATCCTAATCCGTCTGCCAACGGATACTTTGAATGATAGGAGTCCGTGGGTAGTTGCTTGCATGGGTTGGAAAGGGCAAGGCAAGGTTACGTGGTTAAGGCCATGTTTGAAGGAGCTTTTGGAGGATCAGAAAGTACTTTCTGGTCCTCCAAAAATATTTTTAGATAAAAAATTATATTTGATAAATTTTTCAAAAAGCTGTTTCAGCTTTTGCGGAAAGCTGAAAACAGCTTTTGGGAGGAAGCTGCAATTTGGAGTTTTTGGGAGGAAGCTGTTTCAGCTTTTTCGGAAAACTGTATTTTTGACAAAAATGCCCATATTAAAATAACATAATTACATAGTTTGTCTCTTTATAAATCTAAAAATCTGCTGGAGCCAAGAACCCTAGCCGTCAGACTCCCTTCCGTAAGAAAATGTATTTTTCTTTTCAATTTTTGTATGCATCTCTTGAACCACATTTTAGAAAAAAAATGTTATATTATGAAAAATTAATTTATACTAATAATTATAATATTTTATACTTTTATTATTGTATTATACTATAAATATAATATATATTATATTATATCATAATACATTAATATGTTATGTTAAATGATTTAATATTATGTTATATTATGAAAAATTAATTTATACTAATAATTATAATATTTTATAATTTAATAATAAAGGTATAAAATATTATAATTATTATTATAAATTAATTTTTCATAATATAACATAATATTAAATTATTTAAAATAACATATTAATGTATTATAATGTAATATAATATAATATAATATTTATAGTATAATACAATAATAAAGGTATAAAATATAATAATTATTATTATAAATTAATTTTAAATAATTATACTATAAATATTGTATTATATTACATTACATTATAATACATTAATATGTTATGTTAAATAATTTAATATTATGTTATATTATGAGAAATTAATTTATACTAATAATTATAATATTTTATACTTTTATTATTGTATTATACTATAAATATAATATATATTACATTATATCATAATACATTAATATGTTATGTTAAATAATTTAATATTATGTTATATTACCAAATATTAATTTACTCTAATAATTATATTACTATTATGCTATATTAACATAATATTATTTTATATTATAATAATATTATACTATATCGTATATTTATGTATTAATTTATGTTATGTTTTATTATGTTCTGTTGTATAATACTATGCAATGTCCTTTATGGTAATTTTGTCATACAAAAGTACTTTCTCAGTTTGTTTACCAAACACAAAACAAAATACCACATCACTTTACGAATGTAGTTACCAAACAGCAAACAGCTTTTTATAACAGCTCTACTTCAGACAGCTCTACTTCCAACAGCTCTACTTCTAACAGCTCTACTGCCAACAGCTCCCCCAAACAGGGCCTAAGTGCTTCCCATGATAGATAAGGACTTCTAGATGGTAGAACTTGCGCAAGATATTTCATGTTTAACGAACATGCTTCTTATCGCTACTAATTTTGAGTCTTGACAAACTTTATTGCAACGCACTAACTGCAGCTTTGAATGAATGCTCTGGGATTTATTTTATTAGAGAAGTGTTTTACCACGTATTTCATTTGAATAGTTTTCATATCATTTTCCTTAGAAAAAGTAATGATGCATCACATTTCAACTAATACACACGTATATAAAGATGGGTTATGCTTCTTTTGATAGAAGAAATATCTACTCTCAATTTCAAATTTAATAATGAGGCATTCAGGTGGAATATCCACACCCTTAGTTATAATCTATATTAACTAAAATACCTACGGTCAAAAATGTTGTGTTTGTTGGTTTGTAACCTGTATATGCACATAAAATATATAATTTTTGATTTATAGACATTTTTAAACTTACAATGTAGATGCCTCTACTGTAGATAGAATAGTATCTTATTCGACCCAAGGCCTAACTTGGCAAGTCTAATTCCAAGCTCATTCGACCCCAAACTTAGTTTATTCGACCTAAACCACGGCCTAACAAACCTAAGCCTTAGCCTATTCAGCTCAAATCCTTATTTGTTTGACCAAAATCCTAGTCCATCCACCCTAGAACATTCAACCCAACTTGATCCTAATCTTAACCCACCAAATTGACTCATCCTATTTCAATGTAGTCAATTTAAGCCCCGAGCACACCTGATCTAGATCCGATAAAATTTGATCATATCTAATCATGATTGATCATACATAAACATACTCGATTATACTTGATTAAATCTATCCTAACCAAAACAATCCTTTCTCGAACCTATGTATGTATCTCACCCTAATTTATCAAACTTTTGAAACATAGTATATATATGAGCCTAATTTATCCCTAATCTTACACTCGCAACTAAAATTGGTTTTGAAACATAGTATCACAAGGCATACCAGAAGTCCAAACAGGCTTGACCTGATTAAGCCCAAATTGATTGAGCCAAAGTGATTGTTGATTGTGAGAAGGAAATCTAAAGTTTCGAAGTTGATAGCAATGATGTAGAACTTGCTGGTGGAGCTTTTGGAGCACAAGGATGAGGAAGGCAGTGATCTTATTGGAGACGATGCAGGCCATGGCAATAACATTGGTTATAAAGAGGATGAGGGGAATCATCTTGCACATAAGGTGGAGACAATATGCCTTGTGAACATGAACTTGTTGAACTTGGCTATGTAGGAGAGACTTGTTCATCACTGTCGAGGGCTTTGATTCCCTCTTTTTTCACCGCCTTATCAACTAGGCTCCACTGTCTGCTACTAGGTTGGAGCCTTTGTTCACCACTAGGGAGAAAATGTGAGGCAAGAGACTGGGAGAGAACCAGATCTGAGAGGAGAGAAGGATTTGGAGTGACTAGTTTAGCATATAGGAATTGAAGGGCAAGATGCTTGTGACTCGAGAGGTGTAGCCTCCAATCCATGTAGGGTCTAAAGTTGGGTTAGTTAAATAGAGATCCAGGTTCAGTTGTGCTTAATATACAAGCTTGGATCAAAGTTGGTTTCGATCTTAGACTTCGGAAAAGTCCTAGGCTAGGCCAAGCATTAATTTCATAGGTTAGGGCTGGGATAGGAACTGACAAATCCAAAATTTTTGTTTTATAAAATATTGGAAAAGTCAAATATTATGAAAGCTAACACTACTCAAAATTTAATTTTTTTGGCCCTTGGCTTGGGTGTGAGTACTCAGTTAAAGCTCAATTTATAATAAAAACACATTATGAGATGCAAAATATTCTAATACAGAATAGTTTATGTTTATAAATGTGAACTTGAGATATGCTACTTGTTTTGGTTGAGATTGGTTGTGAAGGTATGTAGCGACTCAAACTTTGGCAGGTCTTTGTGTTTGTACCTAGTAGGGGACTTGGGGTGAATCCCCATTGATCATTGATCATTAAGTTATTTTGATGAAACGTGAGTTCGGTTTTTGTAGCCTTGAAGAGCATGATTATAGCATATCCCAAGTTCAACTTCGATGGGATGGGTCAAATTAAAGTCATTGCAACCCAACTCAATTAAGAAAATACTCAAGTCGGATCTAGCCAAAAATAACAATCAATTTGACCGTCTAAACCGAGCTCCGACCTAACTCCAAAATTTTCAGTTGAAGCATAATTCGAATTAGGTTGTGTATAGTCAGTTGGTCTGAGCAAATTCTAAATTAGATCACGACAGGAGCTTAATTATCGAAATATAAGTTTGAATTGGGTTGGTTAGGGCCTTACACAAAATGAGGCTTAGGCTTGGGATGAGACCGGTGGATCAAGTTGGATTCATGTTAGAATGGGTCACCCAAGTTCTCAACCTGAACTGAACCCTACATTTTCCAAGCTGACCCAAATTACAATTTGGGGTTATCTTAGACTCATGAGTTCTATCTCTAAAATAATTTTAAATTATGTTATTATGTTCATTTTTATTTAACAAAAGTTGCTAGAACTTACATTTCATTGAATAAGGCAGTTTTAGCAAGTGCGGTGGAGAGGTAAGCAATCCATTGTAATTCTAGTGGTGCGTTTGGACATAAATAGTGGAGTCATTTGGGTCTATGGATGCCACTAGCTAGAGAGTTTATCATCATTCATACCAATCTCTAGAGCTTATCTAATGGAAACACTACACTTTCCACTTCATATTAATTGAAACCAGGGTCTAGGAAGGCTCTAAAAGGGCAAAGCTAAAAGTTTTGCACCTTGGCATGGCTATGACGGACTTTGGGGGCAAGTTTTATCGATGAAGCGGTGGTGGAACCACCAGCATCACATCTCTCTCCTTTTCTCGCATCCACTCATGGGTGGATCATAGCAATTGAGAAACCAAGACCATCACAATATAATATATTGTTACCAGGGGAACTTTAGCTCATTGTCTCGCTATACAATGGGCTATACACTTTATCATGCATACAGCTAATGAGGCTAAACGAGTGGGTTCCTCTAGATTGAAGTCATCATTGAGGGCACTAAGGTCGTAATCAATGTCACCAAACAGCACCCTCTAGTTGTTAGAGATTGCAGGAACATAAGATTGCCCAAATAAATTTTCGTGTTTGGATGACTGGACTGAAAATTCTACTGAAATTGTGGTTGAGTCAGTACAACCTTGGCTAGCTCAAATCCTATATATATATATATATATATATATATATATATATATATATATATATATATATATATATATATATATATAAGATTAGCTGAGGTTTCTTTTTTTTCTTATGGGATTCGGACTAGCCTCCACCAAAGTTACTTTTTGGTATTTATAAATATAGGTTTATCCCAACCTGTAATCTTATGGCTTTGCTGGTTATACTAGCTCAACTCATGAATCCAATTGGATTTTCAATCCAATCATCTAAACAGCCTCTAAGAGCAATATCCTCCTCACAAGCAAACTGAACTCCATCATTCAATAAAGAAGCAATGAAGTTTCCTTTTTTTCGTCCTTTAAGCAACCTATTAGAAGTAGATGTTTCCATCGGTGGTTCCTCATGGACCAAAGGGTCCTTGTGGGGTCTTAACCTACTTGATGACCCGACTAAATTCTGGTCAACTTGAAATATGGACCCAATCCAAACATGGGCCTTGGCTGAGCGTTCTGACTTGAAAAATGACTCCAGTGAAGCCAAGAGGTAGATTATCTGGAGGAGGGAAAGCTTTTTTATTTTGGCTTGCTATTTGCTACCTGTTATTTTGTTTTTTAATTAATAAACATAACTTATTTCATTATTTTCAACAAATTTTATGTTTTCAATCTAATAATCCCTATCCATCATCTGGCCGTATAGGTTTTCCTTAATAAACTTTTTTTATGCACTTTTTTTTTGAAAGAATGGATTTGAATGCTGAAAATTAGTTTTGATATTGAACGATATGTGGTAGGAAAAATTTAAATTTCATTGCTTGAATCAAATAAGAAAGCTAACAATTCTATAATATTTTAGAATAATAGAAAATAAAAGGTTTAATAGAAAAATTAAACTTAATACAACCAAATTTTAAAGCAAAAAAAAATCATATATATATAAAAACCAGAAATGCCAAAGTTACAGAGTTTATAAATTTTAAATACTAAAATCTATAATAAGAATTTATTTAAAAGTTTTAGCATGCAATATTATCAACTATCAAGATGGGAATTTTTTTCTTAGACCGTTAGAAAAAATATAATATGTCAATAACTTACTATTGTTTATTAATACTTTAAATGAAAAATATGAGGGGAATAAAAAATACATGCTTGGAATGAGACATGGTGGAACACTGGCTTATAAATGAAATTTGCTCTGTCGTATAGGTATCTAGTGAAATCACTCATTGTATAACAAATCTGGCTCAGTCTGAAGACTTCTCTGATGAGACGATCATACCTGAAGACACCTATGATGAGACGATCATGTTATGGTATGATCGAGTTTGGATTTTTATGATACGTGTTTTGCACTATAGAGGACTATGTATGATTGGATGGATGATACATCACTAAATGGATGGCTGGCACCCATCACATTAAGAGAAGGACGACAACCATTCATTTTTGAAATAGGTGATTGGCCATCCAATCATGCACGGCCCTCTATTGTGTAAAACAAACGCTACAAATGATCTCATCTCCTATACCAAGAAGGCTTTTTGGCATGCCGAGAAGGAGAGCAGAGACAGATGGAAAGGAAGCAGAGGAGAAGTCGAGAGAGAAGAAAGGAAGCAAAAGTGTCTGAAATCTGGAACTGGAGCCCATATACAGGCGCAACGCAGGTAACACCTGGAGAGGCTCATAATAGCCTTAAAGGCCTATATATTTACACTGTTATCTCATAAAAGCTCGATAACGCCAGCATTTCAATGTAATGCTTGCATTACAGATTTAAATTTTGTAACGCCTACATTACTGATGCTAGAGTCAAAAACGAAATAAATCTTTAGCATCTACGTTACAGATTTAAATTTTGTAACGCCTACTTTATAAATGCAAGAGTCAAATGCGACATAAATCTGGTTCTTCAATTTGAATATTTTAAATGCCAACTTAACTATTGAACTTTAATTATTAAATGGAAGCCTACTTGCATTTTTACATATCCAATATAGGATTATTCAAATCATAAATATTTTAAGCTTTAAACCCTTTCCAATAAATATTATAGCAGTGAATCTTTAGCTTTATCTGAATTTTTTAATATACTTTCTTTGGAAACATTAAGGGCATTGGTTGAACTGCCTCCCATCCCTCCTTTTCATATGAGTTCTTTGGCGTAAACCATACCAAAAATTTAGTGATTATTCTTCAATTTTAAAGTTAGAGGGTACATTAAGTTGTAGCTTTGGTCCTAGTAGTAGTAGTATTGTTGTTCTATAACACTGTATGTTTTCATTAAGAATTAATGCATGGTAGAAGCACTTTAAGGTAGGAGTGGCAATCGGGTCGGGTCGGGTCGGATTTTAAACGGATCGGGTCACATGCAGGTCAGATCAGAAAATTATAAACCTGAACCCGACCTGTTTATTAAACAGGTCAGAAATTACAACCTGAACCTGTCATGTTTAATAAATAGGTAACCCGACCCGACCCGTTTAACCTGTTTAATAAATAGGTAACCTGTTTGCCCAACCCGAACCGACCTATTTAACATGTTTGCCCAATCCGATCCGTTTAACCTGTTTAGATCTATTTAACCTGCCCAACCCGACCTGTTTAAACCCGTTTAACCTGTTTAGACATGTTTAACCTGTTTAACCCGTTTAGACATGTTTAACCCGTTTAACCTGTTTAGACCTGTTTAATCTGCCCAACAGTTAAACGGGTTAAACGGTTCAAACAGGTCTGACATCTAAAATCCGTATCCGACCCAATTAATAAACAGGTTAAACGGGTCGACCTGTTTACGACCCGAACCTGTTTAGGCCAAACCCGAACCTGTTTAGGCCAAACCCAAACCTGTTTATGGCAGGTTCAACAAGGATCAAGTTGGCGGATCGGGTCATATTTTGTCACCCCTACTTTAAGGCTAATTAAATATTAAGGGAAGCAAACCATTAATAAAGTAATGACAAAATCGAATTGCCTCTCGCTGCAACCCTATTTGACTTCTAATATTAGTACATATATATATGACAATGAAAAGGTTGAAACTCTACCATATATGACAATGAGAAAGTTGGAACTCTATTGGAGTCTTATGGGGAAGGATATACCTACATACACTTATGCATGCATACATATAGCTTGGTTTCCTTAAATAAAGAAATTGACATGTCATATTACTTGTTTAAGTTAATTTTTATTAATCTCAACAATTTCTTAAGCATGCAATAGATTTAAGATCCAGTCATCTTACAATTTGAAAGCATGGAATACTATCCTTATTTTGCCATAATGAGCATAGATTGAGTTATCCTTTTATAACATGTAAGGAGAATAGCTACCTTGAACTAGCTAATCAGTGAAGAGTTGGATGTCCAATAATCTGATAGGGGCATCTTTGGCATTAAGATTAGAACCTTAATGTCAATGGTCCCTCGAATGCTGTTGTTACACTGATCTTGTGGTGACATCAATATTGACCAATATTGGAGCGGTATATGGAATAAAACATACCAAAAATCTTTGTATTGGAGCTTGGAGCCACCAGTATGCATGATAATTCATGAATGAGCATTCTATGTCCGTGTAGTCATAGATGTAACGTCTGAGACATAGAACAAAGTAGGTTTTGAGGCCTAATGATAGATAACGTAAGCTGCCAACCACCTCGAAGGTGCAGAAGAATGTCGACTTCCTAATAGGGCAAACAATTAGATTTTGATTACTTTCTGTGGCCCTTCTGTCCACTCTATTGGTCTTAAGTAGGTGGAAGAAGAAAAAGTTGTGAGTTTGTGATGCAAGGAGCCCTATACATGCCACCACCTTTGGAATCCAAGTGCATATAGCCCCCCACCACAACCTCTAACTACTAGTGTTACTGCTCCCATCCAATCAAAACCATCTCATTCTACAACCATGGATGCCTATTTCCTTCTTGCCTTCTTTCTGTTTGGCCTTACAACTTTAGGAACTCTTTCAACAACAATGGAGGCCCGAGCCTTCTTTGTTTTTGGTGATTCTCTTGTTGACAATGGCAATAACAACTACTTGGCAACCACAGCTCGTGCCGACTCGCCTCCTTATGGGATCGATTACCCGACTCACCAACCCACAGGCAGATTCTCTAATGGGCTCAACATCCCTGACATTATCAGTTAGCAGTCCTACTTAGCTTCTTCTACTGCATTGTTAATGAATGCATGTTTCAGTGAATGTTTCTCTCTTCACTTTGATATGATCTATGTTTGCCATGTTTTCTTGACCAACAATTTCAATGTGCCTCAGGTGAGCACCTTGGGGCCGAACCTACATTGCCTTACCTCAGCCCTGAGCTCCGAGGAGGAAAACTACTTGTCGGTGCCAACTTTGCGTCAGCAGGGGTTGGAATTCTCAATGATACTGGAATTCAATTTGTAAGCCAAATTATGCATTATTTTCCTTAAAAGGTTGATGAACTTGAGATATAGATCGGCTGATATATCGGTTATGTTTGCAGGTAAACATTATTAGAATCAGCGAGCAGCTGCTATACTTTGAGCAGTACCAGCAGAGTTTAAGCTCGCTTGTAGGACGGGCTCAGACGAAGCGGCTTGTGAACCAAGCTCTTGTCCTCATCAGTCTTGGAGGCAATGACTTTGTTAACAACTATTTCTTGGTGCCATTTTCTGTACGATCTATCGAGTTTGCGCTTCCTGACTATGTTTACTATTTAATCTCTGAATACAAGAAAATCCTTGCGGTATGTCTTCTTTGCCACCTCAAAATGTTCATCCTTGCAGAGGGTAGAAATCTGATGCATGAACAGTGCTGAAACTTTCAATTATATGATGCCAACTGCCTTGAGCTCTGCAAAATAAGTCATATATTCTGCATTTTCAGAGTCTGTCGTGGTTTTGCATCAACTGAGCAACTAAATCTTTATTCTCATGAAGGCTCCATGGTCTACATTCAAACCAAAAAAGATCATTGCTCCGTCCATGCTGCTCAAGCTGCTCAACTTCATTCATATTTTGTGTGAATAAGCAGCAAATTTGAAAATGAATATCATGAACAATGTTCGCTTATTTTCCTCTTGTATGTTATATATTTTATGGCACTACACATGTATAACCTCGTATAATAATTCTCAGAGAATAGAACTTCAAACCATAGAAATTTTGGTTGCTATAAGTTTGCACTGCAGTTTGATGTCAACAACCTCTGAACTAGGAACTAGTACGTCTAATACTGAATCACTGACTATTTCAACATTGTCCAAAAATTGGTTTGAACTCAATATCGAAATAATATTTGTGGTAATGGAAGGGAGACAGCTGATCTTTCACAAAGTCAGTAATGTAGGCCTTGATTGCCATAGTAAATCTTTGCACATGAAAGGCTTTAAAGAAAAAAAACAATTAACATTGCTCCAGTTTTTCATGCATCGTTTCTATCCAATTGCAGAGGCTATATGAATTAGGTGCCCGTCGAGTCCTGGTCACCGGAACTGGTCCTCTTGGCTGTGCCCCGGCAGAGCTCGCTCAAAGAAGTCTGAATGGTGATTGTGACCCTGAACTGCTGGGGGCTGCGGACCAATTCAATTCCCTGCTGCTCCAAACTTTGAAAGAACTAAACAACCACTTTGGATCAGACATCTTTATCTCTGCCAATGCTTTCAGGACGCATATGGACTTCATATCAGATCCAGAGGCGTATGGTAAGAAACGTCATGGATACTTACTAATAACTTCATCTTCATTCATTCACTTGATCTTAACAATGTGTTTTATAAAAAAATTTCAGGTTTTGTCACATCAAAAGTTGCATGCTGCGGGCAAGGACCTTACAATGGGCTTGGGCTATGTACCGTGGCATCAAACTTATGTGCCAACCGCAACTTGTATGCATTTTGGGATGCATTCCATCCCACAGAGATAGGAAACCGGATCATTGTGAGCCAGTTCATGATTGGTTCCGCCGAGTACATGCACCCCATGAACTTGAGCACCATTCTAGCCATGGATGCAGGAACTTAGTGTCTTGGCATGTCCAGTGTTTCATCCTAGAGATATTTCAGAATTCGTGCCTAAGGTTTCATGCATAGGTTGGCAAATGATCGATCCATCAATCTGTAGCCTTTCAGCATGTGTCTGATGCATGATAATGGGGATACTTTGGTTATTCAGACACTGCTTTTGATGGACTAAATCTTGTGGATGTGTGCACCATGCATTTTCTTGCAAAAAAAAAAAGGTGTGAACTGGTCGTGCAGGCAAGAATGAAGCATTGGGCTAAGGATGCATTAGCGTGCATTTAGCTATGTTTGGTGACCTACATTAAGAGACTGTGTGAAGTATTATTAGTATTGGGGAAATGGGACTTCGAGAACCTGCTGCTTTTGCAACTGCAATTAAAGCAGTGGAATTGGTGGATATAAGTCAGAATCTTAACAAGATAATTGATCAAACAGTGGAATTGATCAAGCATCATCCCAACTATATAATTGGAGTTGATTTATGAATCGTAACTTGTCAAACATTTTTTTCATGCAACCCCTGACTATTTGATAATTTAAAGTTTTTTTTTATCTTCCCTCAAATCCCCACAACTTCCATTCATCTTCCCTAATATCTTCCTCTCCTCTCCCTACGTTCTCCCGGAAGAACCTAGTGGTGGAAAATAGCACCATTTCAATAAGAAAATGGCATGACATAATAAGAAACAGAACAGGAGAATATATGCCACTCACTCAACCTAAAGTCAAAGCAAAACAAAAGTTCAGAACAAGAAGTCAACTCGAAAACTTTTTTTTTTTTTGATGGTAAATCAACACAAGAACTCACCAAACAATCCTGGCCTTACCAGGCTGAAGAGCCAAAATCCTACTACAAAGGAAACCGTAGAAAGGAAAATAAAGAGAGATGCTTAAAGCCATCAAATGAAACTGTTGGAAATGCTGTCCATAGGTCTATCAGACCAGAACATCCGGTACAAGTTGACCAAATTCCAATTTGCTCCTCTCAGAAGCCATGCAGCATCATTCTAGGAATGAACAATGAAATAGATGAATTTGAGGACTCAAGAGTAGGATTTCCAGCAAAAAAGAATCTGCGAAATTTTCTCCACCATATTGCTAGACTCGTGGTGGCAGCCATGCAATTACATGATCCTTTTCCAGGATTTCCCATGTACAGAAAGATCATTCTGGCAAAACTTCCACCATTGTGGAAATACAAATTGTTTGGGAAGTGAAAGTAACTGGATTTTGGGAGGATATATCGATATCGCTATGAGACTCTTCTCTTTGCCTACTCTATCCTCACCTCTAAGGGAAGGAACATCATAGTTGCTTCACAAGGGAATTATTGCAGCTACAGATGGAGAATCAAAGTCCGGTCTCCTCTGCCAAGAATGGCAATGACATAGATCACTTCCATGATGGATCTTCTACTAATCTACATGCCTTCCACTCATACCGATGTTATTTGGAGAGAAAGAACTCTTCAGATCACCAGTGGATTTCTCTCCATGGGAGGGAGAATCACCAGTGGCTTCCTTCTTAACATGTTTCTAGTTGTATGGACTGTGACTGTCAATTGTAAGTGATTGCAGGAGATCTAGACTGGACACAGGAATAACTGAGTGTGATAATTAGCTATAGACTTAACACCAACTATAAGTGGGTAAAAATTGTCAGTTCATTTAGTGAGTCAAAATTAAAAAAAATAAAACAAAGGGAAAGCAATGAGGGTTTGCTTCCTTTATTCTAAAATATGCTGGCATCTGTTTGCAATAGTTATGGGACTGGTTGGATTTCCTCTTACGACGTATTTTGGATGTTTGGGTCCTTCTGATGTCCTTCTTTTCTGTCTTCTATTTCATTATCTATATGAAAATGAAGCAGGGTGGGAGTTTTCCTCATCTGTTTGCTTGAAGACAAGAAGAGGGGGGGCGGGATCCAAGAAGCAAGCAAGAAAGAAAAGCATTTACGTTGATTTGTGCTCTAAATACTTATTAGAATAATTGAGTCAATAAACTTTGCTCAGCTACACTATTTTAAGTGCAACATGAATGAGATTCCCCACAATCCACAACATATTATAATAAAGTTTGATTTTTTTTTTTGGTGTGAGAGTTATTATATTCAACTGACTGCGAGACTAGATTGATTACGATACAGATCATACAAATTAGTATGTTAAGCTTGTCTTTTCTGCTGCTGTGGTCTAATCTGATCAATGAATGGAACCTTTACTGGTATGTTCCAAAAGACCAATGCGATAAGTATGCTCCTTATGGAACACATGGTGTTTACAGTACAAGTAAATCAAACATAGTGAATTAAAAGAAATATATTAATATTTGTACTGAACATTTCATTCTGAGTTTATTTGAAGACCTTTTCTAAGGATATGTTTATCAGTCGTTTGCTTAAGAATGGGCATCCTTCTCACAAGAATTCTGTTCTTCCTCAATATCAAAATTAAAAATCAAAACTGCTTGGTGTTTAGCTTTACAATATATGCATTACTTGAAAATGAGTCATTGTAGGATAACAAGGAATGAGAAAATGTTAGCAGGAAACCATAGGAACCACATTACTGGATTAAGTTTCTAAAAGTTTGGTTTATATCTGTTCACTTCACTCTCTGTTTATTTTGTTTGACATATTAATGCAAGGTTAATCATGGTTTCTGAGACTTCCATGCATATGAAAGATAGTGTAGAATAACCATCTTAGCATACTTATGCTGGCAAAAATTCAAATGTTGCACCAGATAAAATAAAAGATGAATTGTTTAGTTGGCAAAGGCATCTTGACATTATTATGGGAATTGCTCGAGGACTTCTTTATCTTCATCAAGATTCTAGGCTAAAAATAATTCATAGGGACCTGAAAGCTAGCAATATTCTGCTCGATGAGGACATGAATCCCAAAATTTCAGACTTTGGCACTACAAGAATTTTGAAAGGAGACCAAAATCAAGAGAATACAAGGAGAGTGGTTGGACCATAGTAAGTTATACTTTTAATGAAGATTTATGCAAATATGCATGCATTACAATCATTAGATCATATAATAATTCTGCAGATGGCTTTCAGAGGCTATATGTCACCAGAGTATGCAATGGATGTCATCTTTTCAGTGAGATCTGATGTATTTAGCTTTGGAGTTATCATACTAGAGTTCCTAAGTCGTAAGAAACATAGAATGGTGAATCAAGAAGAACCCTATGCAATTTGCTAGTTCATTTCAATATGTCTATGATTTTGTGTAGGCATAGAGGCTATGGGAGGATGATAGATGCTTGGTGCTACTTGATGAAGTGAAAGAATGCTCAAAACCCTTGTGATGTCCACAAATTGGTCCCTTGTGTATGCAAGAAGGAAGTGAACATAGACCAACGATGGCAGACTTAGTTATCATGCTGAGAAATGAGGGGGCGGAACTGCCACAGCCTAAAAGGCCTGGTTTCTGCATAGATGGAACTCCAATAAAAAAAGACCAGACTACGACCGAGCAACATTTACATGCGGTATATGAGATCACAGATACATTGCTTGTAGGCCGATACAACACTGATCTCAACAAGCACATCTTTGTTTGGCAAATTAGCCACTTCTGCTGCCTAAAGATTAAGTTGGTTTCATTGGGTAATTGTGGACTACCTAAGTAAATTTAAAAAGTGCAATTCATATTGTTGGCATTCATAAACCTGTAAAGAAGCTGAGAGCATAGATTCCTGACTTCATTAGATCCATGGTTTCTGTCAAAGACCCCAAGTTAATTACCAAAGTCTGAAAAAAAAGGATAAGATAAAGCATACTAGTTATTTTTTTAAACCATTTCTGATTCTAGATTCTAAACCCTCTTCTTGTGAAATTATAGATAGCCTGATTAACAAATCCATCAATTCAAGTAAAATGTAGTTTTTTTTTGGCTATATTAATGCCACTTAGAAGCCTCCAATCATTCTTTTCATAAAAATTGCTCATCATTCTTCTTCTTCTTCTTCTTCTTCTTTTGAAGTTGTAAGTTATCTCCACCCTAACCTTCGCTTTCACAAACACTTTATTAACTTTTGCTAAAAGAAGAACAGACACTTTATAGCTGACAAAATTGTACTCACATTCACTATTTCACCAGACACCAAAAGCTGGATTTGGTCTGGGGAGCGCATCATGGGAACAGTTAAGACCACTATTTACGGATTTTCCTATTATCCAAAGCGCTTGTAGTCCTTCTATTCCCAACTTGTCTTTCAAATCAACAATATTTGAAGCAGTAGATTATTATATTATTCTGTCACCACATAATTCAAACAACTCATCTTTCAAACTGATTTCCTTTTTACTCAAATTTGCTGTTGTTGGAAGGATATTTTTGAGATCATACAGCATAAGTTTTTTAATTCTTTTCAGAATACTTGCTTTCTTCAAATCTTCTTGCTCTATTACCAAGTGGTAAGCACTCTTAATAGTGAAAGTTCCATTTTTGTGGCATGCTATTATAAATCTATCATCCAGTAATCTTTTACTAATTGGAATTTTAAGAATGATCTGAGCTTCGTGGGAAAAAGAACAATAGATTAACAGTTATCTTATTCCAACACCCTCTATATGTCATTGTCACTTAAAGCACTAACTTTAGCTTTAGAATTCAATATGTTAACAAGAGAGAATCACCATTCACCCTCTCATCATTTCAATTTGACAGCATAAACCTGCTTTAAGTACTGATATTATTTCCAGTATACTTCTCCATGCATATGATGGGTTATATCCTAATCCAGCTTCTATAGAAAAGAGCATGATGGAAATTATCTTGCTTTATATATTTGAAACAAGAGAGAATCAGAATGCTATAATAATCTCCATCCTTGCTTTGCAAGTAGTACTCTATTAAAGGCTTGGAGTTCTCTGAAGCCCACACCTCCTATCTCTTGTTCTCAACAAAGTTTTTTTCTAGCTTATCCAATGAACCTTCTTCCCATGTTCCTTTTGCCCCCACTAAAACTTTACCATTAACAAATTTAACTCCTCATTTACTTTTTTTTTGAAATAAGAAAATAACTCATAGCATATATTAGAACTGCTCATGACCGCATTCAATAACATTTCTCTTCCTGCCTTGGATAGATTTTTTCTCTTTCTACCCATGGAGCTTTTTTGCCATTCTTTTTTTGATTGAACTAAATATATTTTTTCTTTGATTTCCCCCATCATAGAAGGAAGACCTAAGGGTGTTCCATTTTTTTACTCCCATTAAATTGCCAATTTCCGCTTTTGCTTCTCACTATGTTTTTGTGTTGAAAGTGATGGAGGATTTATCCAAGTTGATCATTTGCCCTGAAGCTTTCTCTTATTTTTGTCGCAAATTCAGTATTTTTTTGCCTCTTCCTTATTGGCATTTGTAAATAGTAGACTATCATTTAAAAAGAAAAGGTGAGAAATTCTTGGCCCTCTTTTGGTAGCAGAAATTCCATATACTTCTCTTCTCCTTCCCGCTGCCTCGTCAAGACAAATCTTTTGAGGCTCATTTTGTTTGAAGAATTTTTTTTTCTCAATAGAATATTTTTTCTAGAAAATTGATGCCCAGATATATGATGCCTAAAAAAGTGGTTTTGCATGTTTGATTAGTCATAGAAAAGTGACATATTCTACAGTGACATATGTTTAGTTGAGCGTCTATTTTTCCGAGAGAGTTATATGAATACATGCCTTTAATAAAGAAAAGAACTCTACCCCATTCTTTCTAAAAACTTAAGGATATTTTTAGAAAAAAAAAAATTCCAACTTGCAGCCATTAAAAATTTGACCTTTTTATGTCCCACATAAATTTTTTCCATAAAGTGTACTGAAAGTTTTATTTTCATATGAAAGCTAATTTTTCATCCCTCTTTTTTTAAAACTTTAACTCAATATGAGGCATTTGACCATATTTTTTCTTCTTTTCCTGCGAACCAAATGAGTCATTGCATAAATCCAGATAACATAATGAGATAGAGGGTTGTCTTGTTGGGGACCTCTTGAAGGAGAAAGAAAAATAACCTTTTGCCCTCCCTCAATAATAGAATAAGTCATCCCTTTTATTATATCGATAACTGATGAAAATAAAAAGGATACGTCGTTCACGGAGATCAGTATTTTTATAGCCTCAAGATAAACGAACAACTAAATAGTAGGATGATATGCTTCAGCAAGTTTGCACCAAACCTGGTTTCCGTTAATGCACTTCAACTTTTTAGAAGAAAAAAGATGTTGCTTTTTTTTTTTTTGAGAGAGAGAGAGATATATAAAGTCTGAATTTAGCAATAAATATTAACTTGGCTTTAGAATTCACGTACTATAAAAATTGAATGTGCCATTATGATCAATACTTCCTTGTTTACTATTTTGAATCCTCTGGTCTTGCCAAAGGTACCAAGCTATCGACAAATCTTTATTTCGCAATGGTTGGACTTCTAGAAAGATTTGCTTCCTTTATGCAAAACTTTGTTAGGTGAACTTACTGTGGAAAAAAAAGAGGAGGCCTAAACAGGTGTATATGGAGGGAAATGAAGGCTAGAGAACCTAAAGGAAGCTTCAAGTCCTTCTCTACTGTTGTTTGAAATCCTTTCTCTATAGTTATTTGAAATCTGGGATATTCCATAGACCCCCTCCCCCCTTCTCTCTCTCTCTCTCTCTCTCTCTCTCTCTCTCTCTCTCTCCCCCCCCATCTCTTAAATTTTTAAATAACATATATGATAATATAATATGCTATATAAAATAATAATATATATTATAGATTATATATTTTAGGTTGGTGTGGTCGGGCTGGGTTAAAAAAACACCATGCCGGTTAGATCGGACATCTAGGTTTGACATGGTCAAGTCAAATGATAGGAAATATTTTTTTAAAAAATAAAAAAAAACTAGAGATGAAATCGAAAATACTAAATGCTTACTATGTTAAAATTTTATTTAAAAACTCAAACATATACATAAATGGGCTCGAAAGTATATATGCATCACAAAGTTCTTAATTCATCCGATGTGGAGCTATTGTTCCACAATACGTATAATAGTTTATTTCGAATTAAATGAAAAAAATAGTTTTATCAATTTCTTAAAATGTTCATTTTTTTCATTTGATTTAAATTGGTTATTTTCATGATGTTTGATGGATTAAAGTAAAACGAATAAGTTTAAATGATCTTTCTTTTTTTTTTTCTTTTTTCTATTTAACCCTCCCTTAATCCCGAAACAAATGTAGATTGACTGCAGATTTCTTGCGGCCATGGACTCTGCGTGTCATTTGTTCGCGGCGCTGCGTGATCGCTGGGAAGGGCCTATATGTAATTTATGTTTTTCAATGTGCAAGGCATATCGGGGAACGCATGGCCATGGGCTCAAAGAAACCATGCTCGAGTACATGGTGATGAAACATAGCATGTGAACCGCACTATGTATGACATGACATGTGAGCCACACTATGACGAAACATAGCATGTGCCCATTTAACGTCTCCAGGATTTTGGAAATGGCATTCGTAATTAGACAAATCAGCCCATAAAGCTATAAAAACTCATCGCCTAGGAGTCAAAATATACCAAATAATATTCGTCTGAATTCATTTTCACATCCCAATCTATTCGGATATTGATACATATTTGAGCATCCGACTAATATCCATATATTCATATTTATATCCATCAAAGAAAAATGAAAATGAATAAAAAAATATAAATATTCGATTTATATCCTAGTATTCGATTCTATTTATAACTCTATTTAATTTTATATATAATTCATAAACTTTTATGTAAAATAAATGATCATGTTAATATATTATTAACTTGATTTATCATCAATTCAGTAAAATTTCTGATTCTATAGTTAGAAAGTTTAATTATCCTACTTATATCTATATTTATATTCATATTTTTAGTATTCGATTTATATCTGTATTTATCTAAAATATATATAAATATAAACTTTTGCATCTGACTAACATTATACCCATATATAATAAATAAATATAAATATAAATATATAAATATTAAGTCCATATCTAACCTAACTTTAAGCAAATTATATATATATATATATATATATATATATATATATATATATATATATTTGGTAAAATTGGATCCTATAGTCTTTGGCCTTCCGGTGGTTGATGCTTTTTTTTTTCAATTTACGTTTTGAGCGTGCCTTGCAACCAAAAAGAATTACTTCTATTTTATCGTTTTGCACCACTAATCTAAAGAGAAGCCATTAGAGCTCTGGGTACAACCCTACTTTTATATATTGGAGGACAGTCCTTGCTGAGGAAAGGATGGATATAGTCCGAGTCATCATTCTTATCCGTTCGTTGAGTAGGGGATTTTTATCAGCCGTGCTGCTGTAAAATAAAATTTGATAAATAAATACCTGTAGAGTTACTCTGAAACTTTTATACTTGCTTTTTTTTTTTTTTGTTCCAGCAAAAAAAAGGGGAAAATATTGGACAAACTTCATGCTTTGACGAAGAAAAAAAGAATAGAAAAACACTATAAAAGAACTAGGAAAAAAGACAAAAGAATCACAATGGAAACTAAGTTAAAAGTGGATTAATCTTTTAGGAAAAGGGCTTCAGAGCATCTTCGTATTTGCTCTAATATAACTAAGTGTTAACCAAGGAATTTATTAAGAATTTGTTGGAAATACTATTGCTGAATTTACTATATATATTTTTGATATATCTTTTACCTTACTGTAGGATTAGGATGCTTTTTTTGTCATTAATGAAAGTGTTGGTGTCTCTTATCATTTCAGTGTACTCGCTTTTAATTGCTCGCACTATACATATACACACAACAGACCTATATATGTATATATAAGTTGGATTATTTATTTTACAATAGTTTTTTAGGAAAAAAATTTGATTCAAAATTGATGATGCACCATCTGAAAAATCAGACTGTTAAAGTTGATCTACACTATAAAAACATTGAAATAAAAAATTACCTATTTTGCAAGTCTCTAACCTAAATATCAAGTGGATGCAGAATTGAAAATTTCTAAAAATATGATATTAACTTTAATACATTCTAATAATTAGAATATAGTAAATTTAAATGTATTCATGCTTTAAACTGATTAAATTCATCAAAGACTGAATCTAAAATACATAGTCCACTCCTCTCTCTCTCTCTCTATATATATATATATATGCATCTATGCATGCATGCTTATAATTATAAGATTATGCAAGTTTTAAAAATTATTTATATAAATTTATATTCAAGATTTAAATTAAGTACTTGAATTTATAAGAGAAAATTGTAATAGTTTTATGTGTTGTTTACAAAAATTTCTCAAAATAGTTGAATCGGAAAAAAAATGAAATGAAGTTGGTAACTAGTTCTTTTTCTCAAAATCTTTTTTATTGTCATCAAAATAAAATATCATCAATATATTTATCTATCCCTTTACTGCTACCAAGGCAATAGCTAAGAGTTGGCCTCCTCTTTTCTGAAAATGAAATAATTAAACTCTTCATGGACAGCTTAGACCTTGTTGGACAACAAACTCGTTAGGTCTGGTTGGATAACAAACTTGAATGAGCTTGTTTGATTAGGAAACCAACCAAGCTCATGCATTATTTAAAACTTGACTTATAAACAAGTCTAGCCTAAAATTTTTGGTTTGAAAACACAAATAGAAGCTCAAGCTAAACTTGTTAGCAAATTCATTTGGTAAATAAAAGAACCAGGTTGAGTAGTTGTTGGCATAGCTCATGTGCACCCTTAAGTGTGATGTTTGTAATTTGAATTAATGCAAGCAATTTCAGCATGCATAAGAATAGATTGGTATGATTCAACAAAGTTTGGTACATGTTAATATGATTCTGAATGTTTTAGCTAGATTTAAGAGTTGTTCATCACCATGCCTTTTTTCTTCTTATCATAACCATCTAGCCTTTTTCCTACTATTTGGATTCAATTTCCTTCTTTTATATATAGATAGATAGATAGATAGATAGATAGATAGATAGAGAGAGTATGTGTGTGTGTGCATGTGTGTGTACGTATGGTGCCTAAGTGAGCCTCTATTTCATTTATATTAATTTCAATTAATTAGCAAGAATATACTTTGAATGTAACCCTTTAAACTTCAAAAGTGGTACCTGATTTTGTAAGTGACGCCCGATTTTGCACATAGTTTTTATCATCCATCATTTAAGCTAGCCGGTGCAATGCTATCAAAGAATGCATCCCATCCCCCCTTCTCCACATATATATACAGAAAAATTTGATGTATCAACATTTTATTTTATTTTGAAAAACTACGATGCCTGTACACAAAATGCCAACTTTTTAGTTACGAGCGAGCCTCTAATTCATTTATATTAATTTGAATTAATTAGCCATTTGCAGATAACCCTACTTTTGAAAACAGTAGGCTTTTAATTTTGTAGATTTTATGTCAAAGCTAATGGTATGAGTAAAATAAACGAATATATAAGGTTTAATATCTTAATATACTTTTGCATATGCTTTTATCATTCATTATCTAAGTTAGTTGGTGCAATGTTAACATCAAAACATCACCTCCCACTTTCCCCGCTTAGAAATCCTTGGTCAATTTGGTGTATCAACCTTCCATTTTATTTTGAAAAGTTATAATGCCTGAAGACACTTTGAAATTTGACATCAATGTCCTTGTCAAGTAATTGAAAACTGAAAAATAATATATGGTGTGATTCTACAGCCGGATGCTTAGAACATATATGATCTCTATGAAGAAAAATAATATAGGATATAAGATGAGTACTGGAAAGAGGAGTAGAGGAATTGTACAATCTTATGATTCTCAAAACTCAAAAACAGAGCATGTTTATAAACCTTAGCTATTTATATATGTACTCAACAATACTAGTCCTAAATAGAGAACTTCCGATATCATACCCTCCGATCTAACAAAAACACTCCTTATAGTAGTAAAAATCCAAAAATTAGAATGAAATCATCATTAAATTACAATAATATATGCTTACTAGTTTTTGACCAGAAAACATTGGATGGCTAAATTCTATGATAAATTTCATATCTCAAAAACAACTTTTTTTCATGAGTATAAGATCACTAAAATGTAATTACAATAACTTATGTAGATTGTACTAGGTTTTGACTCATTGATCGGGTCGACCATATTTGTATTATGTTGTTCTCTTCCTATCGTGAAGAACCCTCTTCAAGTTTAGATTTTGATTGTCTCATTGTTTGCTCTTTGCTGACTGCTTTTGCTTCGTTTGCTTCCTTGGAAAGGGAAGATTGGAGAGTGAGGATATAGGGTTAGATGAAGGAAGCAGGGGGAGGCAAGGTAAGAGAGGCTGCTCTCTTGCCCGCAAGGATATAGTAGTAGTAAGTATCGATCTAGCTCATTTAAACGGCCATACAATTACTATACTTGCGCGTATATTTTTTCCATAAAAGACATGAATTGGAAAAACCACTGATGACAATTTTCACATGAAAATAATGCAACTATGTTTTGCATTCTTAAAGCATCATAATTATCACATCTCCCTAATTCATGGAACATTTTTTACTCTTTGTATACAAAAGAGTAAATATTAGGCTGTGTTATGAATCATGTTTTTGTCAAATAACCATGGAATGTCAAATAATTGAAACAGCCAACTTCATATGTGCCCTTGTTATAAAAAAAAAAATAATAGACAGGAGCATATGAGATATGGGGTTAGTAAAGAGTCAAGACAATTTTCTAATCCATCACTCATAAACATGGCAGAACAGATCTGTCCCTTTTTCTTCTGTTTATTGAGAAACCTTTTGCTCTCTCATAACACCAATTTGATCAATTATGTTTTTGTTTTATAAGTATTTCTTCATTGAATTCTAAACCAAACATGCAAACAAATGATCAGGACATGTGATGTAGAGAATCACAAATTAAAACTCTTTGATGAACATGAGGGGAAAATGGTTCAAGAAAACCGGTACAAAGAGTAAAAGAAGGCTAAAGAAGAAATGAAAGACAGAACAGCTAACACCCACAAAAGCCAAGAACCAGACTTGCCTATAGTTTCAACCATATTTATGATCTCTTCCTTCTCTTTAGCTTCCATCTTTCTTCTTCTTGCTTATGCTTACAACTTGACCTCACAATTGTTGGCGTCTTCGATGAGCGAATCTGATTCTTTCGATGAGGATCGTTCCCGTATCGATCGGTAGAAAACCGTGCCATATCGGTCTCGATCAACGACTGCAGAGATTTCCCCCTGGAGAAATTGAGATATTTAGAAATCTGTCTTTGAATTCAAAACCAAAGTTATTTATAAGACAAGGAAGGAGGAGGAGGTTAGCTTGAGTTCTCTCTTTATCATTGGAAGGGGTTGATTGCTTGTATGATTTCCCTTAGTTTATTGCCAACTATGCCTACAGCATATCTTGAGCCAAGCCCAAGCAGAATTCTAGGCTCAAAAAGAAATAAACTACGCAATTTGCTCTTCAACTTTTCTACTGTGTGTGTGATGTTATCTCATTAACTTCTCACCTAAAGTTTACTTTTCCAATATGGAATCCAAGGCTGGAGGTCCTACTTGAAACAGTTAATTAGTGGGGCTTGATTCATCTCGGAATGATATACTCCTAACACCCCATCTTAGCATTCATATTTTCTTTAGGAACAAAGGAAGAAGAGAACATGGTGTTGACTTTAATGGCAAATTGTAAAAGACCATGTAAGACTGCTGCCAATTTAGATTCTCCACATTGTATTGAGATGTCTATTTGGGTCTTTGGATGTTCTGCTTTCAAAATAACCAATCCAATAAATCCATGGAGTTGCCAAATACTTAACTAATCTTACTGTTCTTAATGACAATCATAATCAACGATTTCTTATACAGCTAGAACGACCCTCATAAATTATAGATGCTAATTTGATAAGAATCAATCAGATTGAAGCTATGGCATCATCAAACCTTCTAATTCGATATTAATGGACAGATGCGTTATTAAAACTTGTTAGGGCAATAAATCGATGGACTATATTAGATCTATACCCTTGTAGGTGAAGGTTCACCTATGACATTTGATGACATTTTAAGTGTACACCTCTAGCTTGTCATTATTCTTGCATCAAACCCAAGAGGTTGAGCATGAGGCATTAAATGTATACTATACAATGACTGTCTGATGATATGAAACTCGCGAACAAGTCATTGCATACTAGTTTGGTGAGGATGGTGATGGTTTTCTTTGATTGTGGGTCCTTTCGCACTAAATATTGTAGAGATCAGCAAAAACATTAATTTACACCAATAATTCAAAATAAGTTGCTTGATGTAACCTAAAAGTAAAAACATGATGGTAAAATAAGCTGCATCTCATGGAGTAATACTGAAGACATACCCTTTATTATTGAATGTAAAACTTTATTGAAAAGGTGGTTTCCATGTGAAAATTCTGAAATATGTAAACAAAAAAGATGAGGGACTGGTCCCCATATTTACTCCATGTGGAGGCGATTATTATATCATCCTTTAAAGCAAATTACCAATCACTTTTTGTAATGCCCCACTTTCTAGGAGATCAATTTTCTAACAACAACTTGTTCTATGAGTTTTGTAATCCCTTGCTTTGTAAGCTTGTGGTTCCAAAGAACCATGAGCACTAGTTGTTCAATCTCAACATGACCCCAAATATAAAAAATAAACTTCAACCACCCACCCACCCCCCTCTCTCTCTCTCTCTTAGAGTTGTCACTACATGGAATTTTTTAATGAAAACACTTGCAATTTCTCTAACAAAAAAAATTCTTGCAATTGGAGTTGTAGGAGCAGCTTGTGGAGGGAGGATATGGAAGAATCCTGCAAAGTGCTAGCTGAGAAGTCGAGGCAGTGCTGTCACAAACTGAAGCTTTTGATTGCTTGATCTCTTGGTGTAAAGAACTACAGAAAGCTTATGAGTCCGGGCCGGAGGCAAATTACTTATTTTAATGAAGAATGCGTAAAGGCTAAGGTGAAGGATAAGAGAAATTATTGGTGTACGGCGTCTTATGAGGCCAAATGTCACTGGTTTGGTTTACAATTAAAAATTTTCCACCAAAGCTTTTGCTCAGGACCACAAGAACATGATCAACCAACCATATAATACTAATCATCTTTGTGGCAAAATGAGTCACCTCTCCAACTTTGATTAATATCTCTACATAAGTTTCAAACATCATGCTCGTTATAGATGCGGTCTGAACTCATACACGCACCTTAGCCTTGATCACATACATAAAGGCACCGATTATAGTTCACATTTGGTAGAAGGTAGCCTCTCGTGCTGCCAAGTCTTTTATAAAACTAATCAGGGATGCAGCATCATTCAATTTATAAGAAGATGCTTGCGCTTATAGAAGGTTAGCTTCGATTTTTCTCTTCTCGAGATAATGGTAAGAGGACTATCACGTGTGGGCTTTGTTATCAGGGACCACAACGTCAGACTTATGGCGGCCGAGGACTGGTGGATCTTCGACACCTCTATCATTAGAGCTGAGCTTAGAGCTGCATGAGATGGCACCTCCTATGAAAGGCATGTATTCACCTTGAAGGAGACTCGACCATGATGATTGAGTAGGTTTGAGGCCAGTATAGTGAGACAGGCAGGCAATCACTACTCCACAATATTTGCAGACTAATGAGAGGGTGTGGCTCCTTCCGGGCCTTCCATGTTTACTGGGAGGCGAACAGTGTGGCCGATTATGTAGCCTCCTTTGCAGCTCAATATTCTAGAGGATTCATTTAGGAGAACCAAGCGGATGCTCCTTCTTCTCTTTGTCTGCTTATCTTTTCTGATTTTGTCGATTGCACTCATGAACGTATGGTTTGAGGTGTGGTTGTATCAAAAGAAAAAAAGGACCACCATGTGTCATCGAGGAGATAAAATGAGAAAAATAGTTCCTATGAGCTTAGTCATATCATGTACATGTTGGAATATAAGTCATGCTTCATTAGATGCAACAAAGATCTAACGATATTTTGGTCCAATGCTAGGACGCAAACTTATTCTTTAATTATGACTTATGAGCAAAGCTGCCACATAGATAAAGGCTGCATTTCAATTTTTTAAGTTTCATAACAATAGCAACAGCTTTGCTTATAATTAAAGATTAAGTGGCATCTGGGTTCACCCACAAAGAACTTGGTGCACCTACCTACTTGATCGCCAAATCAGGTTCATTTTTTTTTTTGATAATTAATATAAAAATAAATTATTCATAAAATTTTAAAAAATAAACTTGTTTAAGTGTAAGAGTAGTTGGTTCAGATCAAGTCGGATTGGGTCCAAAAAGTTTGAGATCGGATGGTTCAAATTGGTGATGGATGGATGGCTCTCTTTGCGACACACCGCAGCCCAATCGCTTCATTCTCTTTCTCTGTTCCTCTGCCACTGCTTGCTATTTTTCCTGTCTTCCTCTCTATCTGTCTCCCTCTCTTTTCTCCATCTCGGTACGAGAATGGCTGCAATGCACTGTCTTGCTCTCTCGTCGTCCATTTGCAAATTCCGCCACCACCATCACTCCCTTTCAGGTCGCTCTCTTTCTCTCTGGTTCGGAATAATGACAAGTGGATGCATTTCCTGTTTCCAATTATGGGATTGGCTTCTTGCTAGATGAGTTTTTTTTTTTTTTTTTTTTTTTTTGAGTTAATGACAAGTAGATGCATCTCCTGTTTCCAATTATGGGATAGGATTCCTGCTAAATGAGTTTTTTTTTTTTTTTTTTTTTTTTTGAGTTAATGACAAGTAGATGTATCTCCTGTTTCCAATTATGGGATAGGATTCCTGCTAAGTGAGTTTTTTTTTTTTTTTTTTTTTTTTTTTGAGTTTCTGTAAGCAAGAAAATTCAGTTAAGAATACATGATCATGCTGGAAGAAGAAAAAGATGCTTACCGACAGTGGATTTCTTCGTCAATTGTTTGTTTTCTTTGTTTCATTATTTAATTTTTCTCAAATATTTTTATTTTTATTTTTATTTTTATTCAATTGATATCATGGTTTACTGGTGGTGGAATGGAATGGTTTGTTCCCAGAATAGATTTTAGGTTATGTTTGAAGGATGGGTTTTCAGAGAATGTAGTTTTTTCTTTTCTTTCTTTCTTTTTTTTGATAAACAAGGCTTAAAGCTCTTTGAAAACAATGTTTTATTAGCAAGTAATTATTGCGATTTGAATTTAGCTAAGCCTTATTAAATCAATCTGGTAATGGCTCAGAAAGGTCTGAGAAAATTTACTTACAAAAAGGTCTGATTAGAATTAAAAAAAGGGGAAATGTGTTGATTAGATGTGGGGATTACTCTTCTATTTCTTTGTCATACGCTTCTTTATACTCATGGTTAGCAAACCAAGAGTAGTGATTGTTCTACATGATTGGCCTTCAAATCATCAATTAAAAGCTGATTGCTTAAGGATATGCTCGTGGGTGGATTAAATTTTAGGCAAAAAGATAGAGTGTTGTTCTATCCACTAATGGATTGATTATCTTCTATGTCTGCCCTAGGTAAAGTTTCAAAATTCTTCTACTCTTTTAGTAGAAGTATAGACTCGATATGAGTGTGGTTTCTTATCAAATTAATTGAAATTTCTTGCCAAGGATGCCTGAGATTCCTTAAGTAACCTTAATCTGCTATTGTTTTCCAATTTGTGTGCTTGGTGTTCTGGATATAGGTATGTTCCATAGAAATATTAGAATTTTCGTAAGTTCCACCTGTTGCTGGTACCGTATTCCTCTTTTGAGGAAAGTCTAGGCTCCAGAGGGCTTGCCAGAAAACCTAGTACGCTGGTTAGCAGAAAGGAAAATGCACCTTATCTTAAACTTATATTAATGAGCCTCCATGATTGTGAGGCCCAATAGTCCCACATCGGAAAGACTCGTTCCAGAGCCTGGGCATATGAGGCGGGTGTCTCCTAATCCTGCAGACGCGTTTTGGGTGGAAAACAAAACCGGGGAGGGGTGAAGGATGCTTGCGTGAAGCTCCAGAACCGGACAATATCTGGCAGGGGAGCCCCGTGTTCCCCCCTCATGTGGCCCCCATGTGGGCACTGGGTGCCTCACGTGCCTCGCGCAGGCAGGGGCGTGACATTTGGTATCAGAGCCAAGGACGGCTCTTGTCCGATGGTGGGAAGGGTATGAGGCCTAATAGTCCCACATCGGAAAGATTCGTTCCAGAGCCTGGGCATATGAGGCGGGTGTCTCCTAATCCTGCAGACGCGTTTTGGGTGGAAAACAAAACCGGAGAGGGATGAAGGACGCTTGCGTGAACCTCGAGAACCGGACAATATCTGGCAGGGAAGCCCCGTGTTCCTCCCTCATGTAGCCCCCACGTGGGCACTGGGTGCCTCACGTGCCTCGCGCAGGCGGGGGCGTGACAATGATTATCCTAGACTTAAAATAGCATTAATGATACGGATAAAGGAATTTTATGTTCATTTCCAAGGATTAAAACAGGCAAAGAGTAAAATCAGTAAACAATTGCAATACTCTTGTAAAACAAAAAAGTGGTTCTTTGAGCATCCTGATTCTTCAAGAAAAGTTAATGGGCCATGTAAAAGCTAATTCCATGCTAAACATGACATCTAGAACATGGTGGGTGATGTTCATTTTCACGAAAATATGCTTGATTTAATATGACATAGAAAATTATAGGTATATTTGTACTTTATAAATATGCTGAAAATAAAGATGTTTCAAAATTTGCTATTAGAAAGGAAAAACTTTACGAAAATAGCTTGCAATATTTTTCTGTTCTGCAGATTCGGACCATCCTTTTTTTTGTTGTAGGAATAGCATTATAAATTTTTTTGGATAATTTCATCCTTGGCTCCAGCTGCTTGTTCACAGTGAATACACATATGTTTTGTATGATTGTACATATTTTTAACACTGAATGCATAATTTGTTCAGTGCTAGATGCACATTTTTTTAAAATATTGAATGGCTGGAATACGTGCATGAGGCCAGGGGAAAAGCATCTGAAATTTTCAAAACTGGGCCATTAAATAAATGTGGCCTAAATCTGCAGAAAACAGGAAAAAGAAGGGTCTCCTGCATAATTCCCTTAGAAAAAATGAATCACAACCTATACTATCATTGAATAGATTAATTGATAACTTTAAACAAGTGCTGATTCTGGTATTTTATGTTAAGCTTAATGGAAGGTTTTTCTCTGGAGAGTTATTAAACTTCCTTTTTTTTGATTGGTAAAGTATGTGCCATTACCAACTATTGCTAGAAAGAACAACTTGTACGCTCAAGTGAAGTGCAAACAATAGGAATTCAGCACTCATGACTGCAATGCTGTAATTGATAACTTTAAATAAGTGCCGATTCTGGTATTTTATGTTAGCTAAATGGAAGGGTTTTCTCTGGAGAGTTATTAAACTTCCTTTTTTTTTATTGGTAAAGTATGTGCCATTACCAACTATTGCTAGAAAGAACAACTTGTACACTCCAGAGAAGTGCAAACAATAGGAATTCAGTACTCATGACTGCAATGCTGTAAGATGATGCATAGTCACAGTAGAAAAAAGATAAAAAATTTTAGAAGAGAATGCTTCAATGAAGAATTGCCTCAAGTTTTCAGCCAAGAATTTCACTGTGATCTCATGATATCATTACACATTGCCTACTGAATGGTTTCAAGACTCTTCTAATGATGAAAGGATCTCAAACATGGAAACATCATTATGATATCCTGATAAATTACAGGAAGACCTCACAAGCATTCTTCTTTTCACTATAGAAGTGAAATCCGTAAATTGTTGTTCCAAGAGAATCTGTTAGCTAGTTGGAAAAGGCACATGCTGCTTTGAAATAGGGAAAAAGTCATATTTATTATTTGGTATTTTATAATTATTTGAATAACTGTCCTTTGGTTTTTCTGACTCTGATAACAGTATCTTTTCTTGTAAAGTTATGTATCTTTTTGAGGAAGATAACATGTAGAAGAATTATTCCACACAGTGCTTAATGGTGCAGATGGCAATTCTTGTCAGTGATGTTCACCATTCGAGTCTAAGTGTTAACTATTAACAGAAGTCTTAATGATTAACTAAACCTTTTCCCAAAAGTTGAGTCAGGTGAGAAAATTATATGAGGTTTAGGATATGCATAAAGCAAATCAGGTGAATGAACATGGGACTTTTTTGTTCTTATCTGCATCTTTCTTCTATCCTTTTCAATTATTAAAGTCAGATATTCATTTCTGCAGGCTAGAAAAAAGTGTCATTGCACTTATCAAATATAAAAACAATCATGTCATTTTTTTTTGACAAATTACTTTAGCAGAAAATCAGGGAACAAAAGACTATAGATTTGAGTTTCTGACAAATTTACTCTAGCAAAGTCTGAACCACTGGAGTGCTTTAACAGTCTGAATCACCTAGACCGTCCATGTTCGAGACTTTAAGTAATTCTGAAGTGTTAAATGAAACAAATTACTTTGTCACTCTTTGATAGTGGAGTGCTCTGTTTATCTTAGCCAGGCATGTCAACACTTGGCAAGGTTCTAAAAGTGTTATGTTAAGAATCATTTTAGTGCCAGTTATGACACTTTTAACGATCAATCTTTACAAAATAAGAGTAATATAAAGCGTCTAGACTTCCAGTTAGATGTTGCAGCATTTCTTACTTTATTGTAATATAATATCAAATACAAGTGTTTCTAAGAACAGAATCATTAACAAGTGAACCAAATTATCTATATTCTTATTTTTTGTTAATACTTTTGTTTGTTTACATGTTTTGAAAGTGCCGGATATTGTTTTTTTTCCTTTTTCTCCTTACTGATGATGATTTTTAGACACTTTAGAACATCTTGACACTTTTCTCATGTGCCAAGTGCTAGGTAACACAATCGTCATTTGCAATACAATTGTTTGCTTATGGGAAGCTCAATCTACCAGCCTCTAAGAGAGTGCAGGGAAATTTATCCGTGGAGATACATTCCCTTACCATCCCCATATAGGAGTAGTGATGCAACTGTAATAATTGGAAGTATCTTTAACTGAAAATCTAACATTCCTTTCTCATATTCTATAACCATTTTCTTCTCATTGGTGCACTTCCATCAGCTTTCCAAAAAATACAGATATCACCACCTTTACCAAGACTAAATGAGTAGCCAGGCAAAGTAGCACAGACCTCCCATATTTTCTTGTTCTGCCAGACCTAGTAGATATTGCAAACACAAAAACTCTGTTTGTTTCTGTTTCTCCATTCCCATCCACTGCACCCGGGACCCCTGCTTGAGCTCCATCTCTCCCATATTGTGTCAACTACTCAATCCAAAGGCCTAATTGTCTAGGGCCTTATTAGCATGTGAAGTCTTTAACTTAAATGCTTTCTTACTAGGACAATTTTGTGCTGAAGTTCATCACTCTTCATGGAGAATTTAAGGGGTTTGGATTACCAAAATCATTCTCATGTTGTGCGGCTTTTTATATGTACATCTTCTTTGTATACAGTTTTTTAAATGAAGGTGTGAATATAAATATATAATGTTATGCATATATGCTTAAATGTATAACAGCATCTCTCATTTTCAAATGTACTGTCAATCTCTTTATTGATATGCATATTGATAAAATTTCACACTCATGCAGCCTTGGTATCTCTCTCCAGTGTTCCCTGCCGAGGTATCCGTTCCAGTTTCAATGGCATGTCCTTGCAGCTTCCTCCTCCTAAGCGGACTCAGAACGTAGGAAGCTCTCACTTGTCTAGTCCAATAACAATGATGGTCAAGCCAGCAATCCAGTTCATTCAAGGAACTAATGAACAGACAGTACCTGATGTGAGACTAACCAAATCCCGAGATGGTACAAATGGTGTTGCAACTTTCATTTTTGAACAACCTTCTGTCTTTGACTCTTCTGGCGAACTTGGTGACATCACCGGGTTTTACATGATTGATGAGGAAGGTGTGCTACAGTCAGTTGATGTGAATGCCAAGTTTGTAAATGGAAAACCTGCAACAATAGAAGCCAAATATATCATGAGGAACCCACAGGAATGGGACAGATTCATGAGGTTTATGGAGAGGTACTCTCAGGCAAATGGTTTGCAATTCATCAAAAAATGAGGCAGTGTGTATCCTTTAGTCTGTCCTCTGTGTCTCCCCTACTGGTGATCTTAATATAATTGTATCTTTAAATATGCAAAATTTTGTTCACTGTTGCCGATGGTTTTCATCATAATATGTTCCTTTGTATTTCAAGTTGTAGTGCCCATGTTCTTGCTATTTAAATTACATGGTGAAAGACAAGATTTTTCTGTTCGTGACGTGAGTTTGATCGCTCTTTGCTGAAACTTTTTTATGATATGAGGGATTTCTTTTCCTATTTCATATTCCAGATGAATTGACAACTTTTGTTGATTATGGCTATAATTCTTCTTATGTAAGACCTTAGAAATGTGACAAAGCGAACTGTGCTTACACAGTTGCTAACATGACAATGCTAATGTATTCATTTTACATTACCAGTATTAGACTTAAGTTCTGTGCTGTGGACACAAATAAGTACATGTCCACTAGTGGTCTGTGAATGCAGGAACAATAGCATGCATGAGGACATACATGCACTTGCATATGTATAGAATGCACCTGAACATCCATAATACTTGGTCAGGATGTCTCTGGCTTCGAAGTTTCAGTATCAGTCAAAACCACTGATTTCAATCAGACTGGTGGAACTTTCAGTTTTCAAGAGTATGTATATACATTAATTCTTCAACTTTTAGCAGTTCATAGTTTTCCAAATTTGGTCGACTGTATGAATCTTCTAGGGTTCCTCTTTTGTCTAATTTATGTTAACTTGAATTAAGAATTTGATTTTCTTTAGATCATAGGTTTTGGTTATATTGAGTCATGGCTTGCTATGTAAGAAACATAAAAGAGAAAAAAATATATATTTTGAATGTTATAGCAGATTATAGAGTTCAGGCATTTGACTATATTCACATTGTACCAGTTTGTTTGTGGGGATCTCATTTCGTTCCACTTGATGGATCCTGCAAGCTAGTTTACCTGCTTGATCCCCAGTTTTCCTTCTGGTATTTATCTGTATTTCCAAATTTCGATGTTATTACATTCTGCATTCTATTTCAAATGGAATCTTCTTCAAAAATAGTTTTAGTCTAGTCTTGGCTATTTATATCTCCTTGCTAAAGAATTGATTCACTTTTGATAAGCTGGAAAGCAGTTATTACTGGCAGTAGAAATCAATGAATTAGCTTAAAATTCAACATGGAATTTTATCAATACTCGATAAGTGAACTCTTGGTGACAACTAACTAATAAGGCACGCATGTACCAAAAACTATTAAGGCACGTAGATTATCCTTATGCTGTTCACTTGGAAGGGTACAAGGATTGAGCCACATGCCTCCTTCAGATATTACAGTTATTCTCACATGTTTAACACGGAGGGGAGGATGATATTAAATATTAAAACCACTGAAACTATTTCACCATAAGATCAAGAGTAGCTAAGATTTTTTTTTTTTTTTGGTAATCATCTACACACTTATTCAGACTGTAAAAGAAGACTTTTCAAATGTACAAGCTTCTAAATTTTTTTCATCCTCCTTCTGTTTTATTTTGTTCTCAAGCTTTAGAGATTGTCCTTCACATTTATACAACATTTTGTAAATTTCTTGAAAATTAAGGTTCATCAAGCTCTTTGATTGGATTTCTCTGTTAACTTCACCACTTCACCCAATTCTAGCCTGTCAATACCCAATCATTAACTACTTTGATCACAACTGCTCATCTTGATGGAATTTGATTTGTTTGTCGCATGCATTGCTCATGCCCAACACTTGAAATCTTTTTGCAGGCAGTATCTTTAAGTTCTTTGTCCTTATACTGACTGAATATTCAACATCCAAAAGTCAACAGGAGGCTCAAATGCAACAATAAAAAGGAATCTTATTATTATACTTGAGCTATGTGTAGTTAAATAGATGACCATAGCTCCTTACATGCTATAAAACTTGATTCAAGGACAATTCTCTTCTTTATCACTAATAAAGAAGTTTCATCCTGTTTCCTACACTTCTAAAATCATCTATGAAACAACCTCTTGAGAGTAAGAAGCTATCCTACTCCTATGCCCAAGTCACTGATATTGGGCTTCTCACCTTGTATTGGGACTTTCTGCTATGCACCCATGTCAGATGCCCTTCTGTGAATCTTGTCCCTTTCACTGTTCTTCTACCTGACTGGAACCAAACCGTATAGCTTCTCCTTTCATTTATTTCTCTGAATGTTAAGGTCTTTGGCTTCACTCTCACCCTCACTCCTTGCAGTGCAGTCACTTGTACCGAGTACATCGAATTTGGGGCGCCAACATTGGTAAGTGCCCTCTGAATCATAACTGATGTTCTCCCTTGCCTGAAAGTTACTGAGATTGAGGGGTAGTTAAGACTGAATTGTTTGTTCTGGTGCAGGACCTCACGGCAGCTGGTGTTTCTGTGAGTAATGGTAAAGATCTCCGGCCAAGTGTATCCAAGAGTACAAAGATGGGCGATGTAGTCATCTGGTTTGATGTCGTAAATCAGCCCTGGATCGACTGCTCTTGTCGGGTTGACATGCCCGGCACCGGTAGAAAAGACTCCAGCTCGCTCTTTGCCATCCATTATGGGCTTCCCGAAATGGTCTCCAATGTCGGCGGTCGTCATGATAGCCGACCGAACTGCAGCCGGGCTCCAGGATGGGTGCATTGTGTGGACAAGAGCTACGATTCCACTGACATGGGGGCATGCCATGGATGTCCCTGACAGGACACTGAAATTAGACCTCCGGCGATCTTCTTGCAGGGCCGAGGGACCAAGATTTGCAGGCCATGCTGCAATGATGTTCACCCCTGGAGCAATGATGTCTGGTTTAAGGATCGAGGGGTTTGTCAGGCTCGGCCCTCGTGACGAGAACAAGGCGACCGCCGGTGCCCTTGATCGTCGGATTCTTGTTCCTCCATAGATTAGTCGAGCCACCGGGTGCCTTGTCGAGTTGATGTAGCTCTTCAATCTTATGGACTCTTGGTAGCCTATCAATGTCGCAGGCAGAACATGGACATCAACAGAATCCTCCTCCTGGTTGATCTCGGTGTTGGCCAGGACCATGGCAGCTCCACCTGCTTCCCTCACAGCCTCGCCCTTCTCGGCTCTGCCGCTGATCCCTCGGTTGCAGACCACCATCTTCCCACCAATGCTGGATTTTGAAAGAGATCCCTTCAGACACAATTCAGCTCCATTCCTCCCACCAGTCTCGTAGACCAGCTCCAGCTGCTTGCCGCCTTTTTTCAAAAATCGGTTGCCCGGGTACATGGACTCGCCGTAGAGGATCTGACCGTCGCCCATCCGAACAAAGGCCGGGAACCTCCGGTCGAGCGTGCTTGCACCGACTGTGGTGATCCATGGGGCTTCATTGGCAACCGAGCTCGGCACAGGGCCATTGTTTCCGGCGGCGCAGATGACAGCGACGCCCTTCTCCATGGCCCTGAAGCTACCGATCGCGATGCTGTCCTCGAAGAGTGGGATTGGGAAGCCACCGAGGGAGAGGGAGAGGACATCAACTCCATCTCGGATGGCATCATCCATCCCTCCAAGGATGTCGGAGCTGTAGCACCCGTTAAACCAGCAGACCTTGTAGACGGCAATGTGGGCACCAGGGGCCATCCCTCGTGCCTCGCCGGCTCCAACGCCGAGAACACCGGCGCCAGGAACCAGTGCCCCGGCTGCAGTCGACGCCGTGTGGGTACCATGCCCATGCGCATCTCTTGGGGACATATACTCTAACAAGGACGCCGCTGCCGGCTTCTCCGGCATGTTGGCACGATGACCTTTGGAGTAGAACCGGGCGCCGATGAGCTTTCGGTTGCAGTTGGAGGAATTGAAGCTCTCTCCTTCTTGGCAGGCACCCCTCCACCGGCGAGGCACGGGTGGCATCCGGCGGTCACCGAAGCTGGGGCTCTCAGGCCAGACACCGGTGTCGAGCACTCCGATAATGGTACCCTTACCGAATCCAGACCGAGCCCAAGCTCCACCTGGTGCAAAGTTCAGCCCCAAGAACTTGTAGGAGTAGGTGGTATGCAGCTCGAGCCGGTGGTCGGGACGGACCGAGACGACACCGGGCAATGCTCGCAAGGCCGCCGCTTCATCGTCGGCGAGGCGAGCTGAGAAGCCTTCGAGCGCAGTGTGGTACGAGTAGAGGAGCCGAGAGGAAGGGTCCTCTTCCTCCAAGAGCACGGCTTTCTCCAGGAAGGAGACGTGCCAATGGAGCTTGGTTTGGAAAAGGCTACCAACCATGTCATGTGGATAGAGTTGGACAATGTAAGTTTGGAAGTTTTGAGCATGGAGAAGAGGAGCCAAGCACCAGAAGAAGCACAACGACAGCAAGAGGTCAAGGTGGTGATTGGGTGCCATGGCGGAGTAGTGCTTGTTGGGTACTTCATGCTCTCCAGCTCCAGTGGGGTGTGGGGGTATTTGAAGAGGGGATGGAGGGGTTTGAAAATGGGAGGCATTGCTGAAGGAGAGGTAAAACTCGTGAGCGTAGAGGGCTCTCCTTGTCTCACGGGGAAGGGTGAGGGAGGGGAGCCTGAGGGGAGGGAGCTGAGATGTCTCACGAGATCCTTTGGTGAGATTTATTTCTGGGCTAAACGGGAAGCCAACAGAGAGGGGGCTCGGTGGTGTTTGTCACAAGAGACTAGGATTCAGAAGTCGAACACTATGTCCATCTTTTAGTGTTTATGGATTTGGATGTGGGAGTGGGTGGGGGGACAGAACCTCCTTTTGGAGTGCAAAGGAACTGGGAAGATGAATTGAATGAGGGGAGAAAAGGCTCCCTCTTAAATGCTGCTTCCTCATTCAATGCTGCTTGAGGGGCTCCCTTGCAATTCATTTGAGCAGCTCTGCATTGGGTCTAACCTTGGCTCTATTGCAATTAATTCGAGAAGCTTTGCCTTGGGTGCAAACCTGGCAATCTCCTGATAAAGTTTTTCTTCTTTTTTCAACTAATAATATAATAAATTATAATAAATAGAAAGATTTAATGGCCAAATTTTCGTGGCACATTAGACAATAAAATTTAATGATGGCCAATACATTAATACTAACATTCATATATAACAAGCCGAATCTTATATATATATATATATATATATATATATATATATATATAAAGAGAGAGAGAGAGAGAGAGAGAGAGAGAGAGAGAGAGATAATAGATTAAAATTCTCTTAATCGGATCCACTTTTTGTGGATATTGTTGCTGGTTGTAATACTTGGTGAGGCTTAAAAAAAATAATGAGGCATGACATATGAGTAGAGGCCTATTTCAAATATTGACAGGATTTTCTCAGCAAGAGGAATGCATGTTATACTTGGTTGTAATGCACATATGGGATTAGCTAGGAATGTTCGTCTACCTCATCAGACCACTCCACAACCTCAGGTTGCTGGGTACCTGGGCAATGTAAATCTATTGCTTATGGGACTAAAATTTTATTTTATAAGAAATTCTGGGAGTATCAAAATTCTTGAAGGATGACACCAGTCAAGATTCGATCTCTCGCTTCATGCTTCCTTTTCATAGACTCTATCAAGGGATTTTGGTTTGGCACCTGGTTGCAGAACTCTAATGATGTTGTAATTTTTGATGAGTATGAGTTCCCGGTGAATGATGGACTGATGATCTTTATGGTTAATACAAAGGATGATGATGGCAATCATCTCATTCTGACATGAAGTATGTAAGTCTGCTCTGCTATTTGGTAAAGTAAAAGATCTTCTTCCACAACAAAATCAAATTTGTTGGTCATAAAGTAACAAAGATTAAGCTTGATCAAGCTTGGGACTGATCAGCTCATTCTGAAATTAATTTTGAGCTTAAGTTTCGACATGAAGCTCGGTTCGTTTATTATTTGATCAAGTTAACTAAATCTAATTTCAAATGGAGCCCAATATTAGCCTATTTCAATTGGCTTAATAATGTTGAAACCAAGTCAAAATCAATCAAAGTTTTATAAACTAACCGAGTGCTTGCTAGGATGGTATCTCCCTTGTCACTTTAGTAAAGGTTGGGTGTTCAATTCCAGTTGGAGTCAGCCTTCAAAGGCTAGGTTGGTATGGGGTAAAAAGATGGAGATTCTCGTCTCAAGAAAACTAAAGTTATTTAAATTTGAATTGAAACTTGAATTAAAGCTTAATTTAATTCTAAAAAGTTTAAGCAAGCACGTAGTCAAAATGCTGGCCTCACCTCAAATGTCTCAAACACCAGTCCTCGATTCATTTCAATGACCGAGTGCATAGGTATTTGTATGATACTTTCGAGCTTTATCGAGTCTAATAGAGTTGGTTTTCCCTCAAGCACGAAATGAAATTAAATTCAAGCTTAAGAACCAAGTGCAAGCTTGGGTGAATGTACCTAAAACCAAAGCTTGACTAGGCTTTTAATTAAATGTTCTTGAGCCAAACTCAAGCTATTTGGATCAATTGACAACCATTGTGGCATCTATGGAATTCTGGATGTACTACAATGAACATTGTTGAGAACCTATTGCACAGCATGGCATGACTCATTAACATGATTTTTTGGAAAGAGGAGTTCAAATTTGGTCTTCCCAACCTATAGGTTGGATTAAGGTTTTTCTAAAGTTAGGTTAGTCCATAACTACTTTGAGTTTGGTTTAGCCTTGAACTCATAAACTTAATTACATATCATGCAGCAAGTTTGAGCCGATCCAATTGGACCTTTATATTTTTGTAGCAATGTAGGACTTTTACAAATGACTAGTTAGAAAATATTATTTGGATTTCTTGGCCCTTATATGTACCTAAAACTTCTTTAGCACATGATTAATTTAGGACTAAACACATGCTAGCACGAGCTCTTACATACTCCCTCCTTTAAGCCCTGGTATCTTTGTCAGGTTAAGAGCCCAAATCACATCAAACCCAATCATAAATGCCAAGATTAGCCCATGATAATCCCTAAAAAGGCTCATGTTGTAATATTTCTTAGTCCACTTGGGCTATGGAATGTATCTACTTTAATATTTTTATAATGACATAGCTCTTCATCTGAATATACCAGCTGGGAAATATTATTTAGGTTCTTCAACCTTGTATAAGTATCCAAGATTTTCTTAATACATAATTAATATAAGACTAAACACGCTCTATCATGGGCCTTCACAATTTCTCTGCTAAAACCAATAGAATTCCCCCTTTTTGATTTATAATCCAAAAGATTCCCATGGTTTCAATTATGCTTTGTTCACTCTAAATTCCTTTTTTTGTTTACAACCATTGTTCTAAAACAAAGTAAAAGTCATTCCAGGTTGCTCCATACTAGTTCTTAAACTTCAACCCTTGACAAAAGAATATGAAACAT
This sequence comes from Phoenix dactylifera, assembly GCF_051530095.1. Lineage (NCBI taxonomy): Eukaryota > Viridiplantae > Streptophyta > Magnoliopsida > Arecales > Arecaceae > Phoenix > Phoenix dactylifera. The sequence continues at coordinate 29,315,731 of NC_143195.1, forward strand.
GAACTAGTTGGAGAGAGGTATGAGAGGTGCCTATTGCTCCTCCATTTTTCGTATTTTTTTTATGGTACAAATAAGTAAAGTTAAAAGAAAACTATCCAAACAACTACATCAGAAGATTATAGTCTGAAGGAGAAAAGCCCAAAAGCATTTACAACCAAGTATCCTGCAAGTTCAAAAGGAAGAAGATGATCTATTTCTCACTGCACATCAACCTAAGGTAGGGGCAAATAAGTCGAGTAGCTCGCAAGCTGCTTAAAGCTCGACTCGACTCCAAGCTCAACTTGACTCAACTATTATTTTTTGAATTGAACTCAAGTAGCAAAATACTCGGCTCGAAGGCTCGTGAGCCTAATCGAACATATATTCTAATAATATTATATTTTATTTATAATATATATTATTAATTTAATATTTTAAAATATAATATTATGTTATATTTTATTTTAATTATATTTTTTAATTATGACTAAGGCTCGAAGTCGAGCTCGAACATGGGCTCAACTTTGGCACGGCTGAGATTTGAGTTGAGTCAAGTAGATCTCAGGTATTGCATTTTTTTGATCGAGTTGAGTTCGAGCTTGGATATTAAGGTTCGATCAATCTCGAGTCGAGCCTGAATATTTTACATCGCGCTGATCTTAAGCCTTTAGCGACTCAACTCGACTCGGTTTGATTGCACTCCTAGCCTGACCAATCAGCCATTCTATTCCTTTTCCTGCATATATGCGAGACTTTGAAAACCCAGCAGGCCCGTTTCAGCTGTAATATATCAGGCCACAGAGGATTCAAGTGTTTAGAGGCCTACAGCTTTTGAATCCATCGAGCCACACCTGATATGCTTTAAATTTGAAGACTGCTATCCCCGAGACCCTCCCAGGCCCCTGCAAGTTCAACAAACGGAACGGAGCAAAACGGAAGCGTCCCCCAGGGATCGTACAAGTTCTTTGCTCCTCCGTTCGGTATTTCATTTGGAAACTACTTTGGGTTAGGTTGCCTACGCAGCACTGCATCATATAGGCTTTGTTCTTGACTCTATTTAGGCTAGATATTGAGAATATTCATCATCTACTCTTTGAGTGCAGATGCAAGAATGATTTGGGAAGCGTTAAATGACAAAAAGGACTCAAACTTATCCCTTATCAATGGCAGGGACTCAAGGTGAATGGCTTACTGCATAGGATAACAATCAGCTTGCAGGTAAGATGCTGTTTCCTAATATCCTGTGGGGTATTTGGAAATATCAAAACTCCATGATTTTTCCAGCACCATATGGATACAAATCTTGTTGCTGAGATCAAAACTTTGTGAACTGATAGCTGCACTAATCCTACTATTTCAGACAAGTTTTCTTGCGGTAAGTGGATAACTTTGGATCCTCCTCCTCCTCCTCCGAATTGGATCAGAATTATTACTGATGAATCATTTGATCCTTATTCAGACCAGGCTGGGGCAGGTCCCTTGGACGACGCGATCTCTGTGTTGCAAGGTGAGCATTCCCCTTGCATGCATCCATGAGCGGCGAGCTAGTCTGCAAATTGATCGACCTTTCTATGTCTGATGGTGTAATGTTGAACTGGTTTTCTTGTAGAGTTTCTCCATTTGATGTATTCAATTGAATATGTATTTGATATTATTATTATAATATTATGTTAAATTAATAATATTATTATATTATAATAACATTATATAACTTTATTATATTTTTTATATTATATATATTAGTTATTATCTTATTCAAGTTAAAAATATTTCAATAAATAATTTATAAATTAAGAATACAACAAATAAGTAATATCATTATATTCCTCTCCTATTTTGGCCTGAGCTTCCCACCTCCTTTCTCAGCCTCTCCAAATACAAAAGCTGAGCTTTCTTGGAAGCCAAATACTGTAATATAATTTGCAATGCAACTTATTACAATGCAACCTGCGTTGCTGTACAAGGTCTCAGCTGCGTAACCCTCCAAAACGTATAAATATTTCACGGCAAGTTAGCTCGGATGGCTAACGGATGTGGGCATTTTTAGTGCTTGACGAGTCTTTCAGAAATTTTTAGTGTGTGTGTGTGTGTTAGGTGAGATCTATATTTTTTTCGAAGGAGATTCGACTATAGTGATAAAGTGGATTTGGGGTTGAAGTTGTGTTGTTGGCGGAAGGCCGCTGCTCCGCGATATCCATAGACTCTTAGAAAAATGGCTTCTATTGAGTCACACATATTTATAGAGAAGCAAATAATACTGCCGACTGGGTTGCCTCTTTCACGGCTCACCACTCTGGAGGCTTCATATGAAAGAATCATGTTGCTCCTTATTTTTTATGCTCTCTCTCTCTCTCTCTTTTTTTTTATTTTGTTATGCGCCTCCATCCGCTGTGTGTGTGAGCTGCCGTTGTACCAACTATACATGCCGGTTGACCCGACCACGGTCTGATCCGACCGGAGAGCGGTCCGGTCTACTCCGCTCCGAACCTGAGCAGAAAATAGAGGTGGGCATTGGGCCGGGCCGCCCATGGCCCGGCACGAAGCGGGTACAGTAACGGGCCATGCTAGGCACGGCATATAAAAGGGGGCCGGGCTGGATTAAGAATTTCTGGCCCACGAGCCGAGCCCGGCACGGCCCATAAGGGCCTAGGCTGGCACGATTCGTGGGCCAAGCACGGCACGGCCCGCGGGCCGGTCCGAAACGGCCCATAAGGGCCTGAACCGGCCCGGCACGGCTCGTCCCCCTTAAAATAAATGGAAATAAAATTTTTTATTTATAAATTTTTTTTAATAAATTAATAAATGTTGGGAACTAAGGATTTATTAATATAAAGCCACCTTAATGGTGGGAGGTTTGGCATGGACCCCTACCAGTTTATTAATTTAAATCAAAATGGTACATGAAGGGAGGTTTGGTCTGACCTCCAGAATACAATAAGAAAGGAGAAAAAATAGAGATGACTCACTTTCACAATTAAAAAAATAAAAATGTACAATTATAAAAAATTAAGAAATAAAAATAAATGATCAAAATCTTACTAATCATCAGTATTCACTATTCAGTAGTGTTTGTATCATCATCATCAGAGGATGTTGTATCATATCCACCTTTATCTTGAAGTCTCGCCTCAGCATCCAACCAATCTTTGAAGCAGAGAAGCATCTCAACCGTTTCGCCAGTCATCCTACTTCTCTTTTCGTCAAGAACACGCCGACCTGTACTAAAAGCGGATTCCGATGCTACTGTGGACATCGGCACAGCTAAAATATCGCGTGCAATTGCAGACATAACAGGATATTGATTTTTAACACTCTTCCACCAAGATAATACATCTAGACTCTCTATTTGATTTTCATCATATGCAGACTGAAGATCATTTCGTAAATAAAATTCTAGTTCACTACTTAAAGATGAAGAAGAAGATGAACTTGAAGCATGTGTGTGTTTTCTCTGTGCAATGAATGAAAAAATAGATGACGAACGAGAACTACTAGAAGAAGAAATAGAGCTTTGTACGGAGAATCTAGATCCACGAATATTTTCATCATATATAGCATAAATATCATAAAGAAGTTGTGTTACCTCAATTTTAGCAGGTTCAGGATCTTGAATCATATTTTCACAATATGCATCAAGTAAAATTAGTACGCCATTCAATTTAACTCTTGGATCAAATACAGCAGCTAAGTTGTGCATAGGACATATCTTGTCCCAATACTCATTCCATTTAGATTCCATTTGTTCAATAATAGGCATTAAAACATCATCATATCTATGTTCTGCAAATTTTTGACTAATCATATATGCTTGTTGTAAAAATGAACATGAAGTTGGATAATAAATACCAGAAAGAACATTAGTAGCATTATAAAAACTAACCAAAAAATCTTCCAAAATTTTTCCTTTATTCCAATCAATTTCAGTCAATGTAAAGCCTAATCCACGATCATTAATATATGCACTTAATAAGTTTTTATATGGGTATGCATCATGTATCATGCTATATGTTGAGTTCCAACGAGTAATTACATCAAGTTTAAATTTTTTAAAATGTTTACCATGATTTATACATAGTTCCTTAAATTCTTGAAGTCTTGATCTTGAAGCATGAATAAAAGAAACTGCATTTCTAATTTTTGAAATGACATCTTGAATCATGCCCATGCCAGCTTGAACAGAAAGATTTAAGATATGACATGCACATCTAATATGCAATAAATTTCCATTTAACATGGGATGCAATGAGTTCTTTAATAATGTAACAGCAGAATTATTATTAGATGCATTATCAAAAGTGATAGACATAATTTTATCATTAATATTATATGAACATGCAGTTTGATAAATGACATTTGAAATTTGTTGCCCAGAATGTGGAAAATCAAAAGCACGAAAAGCAAGAATACGTTTATTTAATTGCCAATCATTATCAATATAATGAGCAGTAATAGCAATAAAACAATTACTACCTATAGATGCTGACCAAATATCAGAAGTTAATGAAACTTTTACATTTAAATTAGAGAGTGTTTCAATTAAACTTTGTCTCATTGCTAAAAAGTTAGTCATAGCTACTCTTCTAAATGTACGCCTACTAGTTCTTTTGTAAGCAGGTTGTAGATTTAATTGAATATATTCTTCAAAATTAAAAGATTCACATAAACTAAAAGGTAATTCATCCTTAACTATCCATTTTACAAGTGATTTTCTTTGATTTTCATGATTATATGTAAAATTACCTACAAGTGATCCCCTTTGTATATTAAGGGTACTTTGAAGACGAGAATCATGCATCCTATGACTCTCTAGATGTCTTTTTAAATGGTCTGTTCCCCCACTACTACTACAACTATAAAGTTTGGCACATTTTTTACATTTTGCTTTCCAGACTCCATCAACCATAATTCTATCAAATTCATTGCATACAGCACTAGTCCTCTTACGAGAAGAGGTTTGATCTTCACTCGGTTCACTGGTTCTAGAGGAACTAGGAACATGGGGTTGGGGATTAGTTTCTTCTCCCTCAGAAACAGGAGGAATGCCAAAATGACTTTCATCATAAGATGACATATCTAAATTGATGAATGCAAAAAATAAAAACTAACCACAAGGAGGAATTGAGTAGATGATCAGAGGTAGAGCCAAGATTTGTGAGCTTCCTCTTGTGCTCTCAATAAGGAGTGACCTTCTCTTTCTCTTGTACTTCTAACTTCTCAACAATAACCTCCTCTTGTGTAGCACTTGAACACTTGCTAAATGCAAACTAAAAATTAAATTGCTAGAAGCCTAGAGCACTTGCTAAATATTGCTAAAAGAGAGAAATAGTAGTAGTAGAGAAGGAGAGAAGAGTTGGTTTGGTGTGGTAAGAATGAGGGAGGAAAGGGGTATTTATAGGACTTCAATTCCCCCCCCCAAAATACCCCTCGAATTAGCCGTTTTATGGCTGTTGGGAGGGGCAAAATGGGTAAAAAGTCACAAATAGCCGTTATAGGCCAAAAAATAGCCGTTATGGGCCCATAACGGCTTTTTTTTTGGACAGACGAGCCGCACCGGGCTTAGCCTTTAGGTTAAGCGGGCCGTGCCAGGCACGGCCCGTTTGGTAACAGACCGGGCCAGGCACAGCCCGTTTGGTCTGTGGCCCGGGTGCCCGATGCCCATCTCTAGCAGGAAACCTAGAAACATGGTTTGGAAGCCGTTCCGAGGTAACGAGGCAAGGAAGGAACAGCCAGAGAGGAGCGGTGGTTGCGTCGATGGCCGAGGCGGCGACCGGGGATGCGGCGGAGACGGCGAAGAAGATTCAGATATACTCGTCGTCTTCCTCCTCCTCGGCGAGACAAGTAACTTCCTTCTGGAAAGGTAGGGAGCAAATACACGTAAAAGTCTCACGTTTTCTTTCGCCGTATCTTCTCTTTGAGTCCTTCGTCTTTGAAAAATTGTTCTTTTTGAATGCTTCTTAACGGAGGCCTTTGTTTTCTTCTTTTTCTTGAATTTTTTCCGTGCAGAGAAGTATGAGAGGGATGCTAAGAAATACTGGGATATCTTCTATAAGCGTCACCAAGATAGGGTATTCTTTTTTCTTATTTTCTTTGAATTTTCATTGTTTTATATGTTTATTTCTTGTTTAATCCATTAAAGTTGTTATCTTTGATATGTTTTGGTGGGATAGTTCTTTAAGGACCGGCACTACTTGGATAAGGAATGGGGACAGTACTTCCAGGTTAAAATATTTCTCTTTTTCCTTTCTAAAATATTTTGTAGTTATTTTGTGTTTTCGATTTGGAATCTGAGATATCCTTTTGGTGTTTTTCTCTTGATCGCTATTTTTCTAGGCTCCGGCGGGGGAAAAGCTTGTTGTTTTGGAGGTAACCAACACACCTATTCTTAACTGCTGTTAAAGATTTTATGAATTTTGCACCAGATAACATATTCATATATTCCACATTACACTGGTTTTTCTATTTTATGTTATTTTAGGACAGTTTTGTGGATCCACTTATGAGTGCAAATATGTGTCTTGCTTTCTATTTACAAATTTTCTGGGAGATCTGATCCTGAGTTGGGCAATTATTGTGCTTGGGGAGCAATTATTTATCAGTTAAACATCTTTACACTCATCAATCTATAAGTTTCGTGATTTTTCTTTTTTTATTGAGACATAGATCTCGGTTGTTGAACTAGTGTCTGAGGCATGGAAAAATATGGCACATGCTCACATGATGAACTTTATTTTGTTTTCTTCTCTTAGTAGGTTAGTTGAAGCTTAGTTACTCAAAAATCCTATAAGATTCCGTTGAACCTGAATAAAGGGTCAAACTTCTATGGAACTCACTTGAATTCCTAACCAACTTTTAAATGCTTATTCCTAACATTAGGCTTATTTTTCCATATTAATTTCACCTCATAATTTTGAATTTAGTAGTTGAATTCGTGAAAAATTTTGTGCCTAGATAAAAGATATGGCAACCGGAATTACAGAGTATTGTTGCCTTAAATTGTGTCAAATTTTAAGATCATCACTTGCTTCCCGTCCCTTGTTGAATTACATGCAGTATTCCTTCTTGGATTAGTGTGCTTTCTTGGTCAGGGATCTTAGTGTGCTTTCTTTGATAAGGATCTTTGCTACGTCAGATCTGGCTGAGGGTTAGGTACATGACTACTATGAATCGTAGCTCTTGGCAACAGTTTGGTTTCTCAGCAATAAAGTTCAGGGAGCTCGATGAATGCTACAGATGTGATACTGCAAAGGTTAAAACACTAAAGGTTAACTTGTTGGCCGTCACCATAAATTATTTTTTGGTTTCTACATTATGAATTAATTCCTTGGCTTGTTGTGGAATGGTTTGGAATTGGGACCTCCATAGCTGGCCCAAGAGGACCTATGACTATCTACAATTTTTTTGAGAAGAGGAAACATGATTGATGATTCTTATGTGTATCTTTTTTTTGTGGAAGAAGAATATGTAATGTTTCCTGAAGTGGATTGATTTTAAAGAGAAAGTAGGTAATTTGGAAAAAACAGAAGTAAAGAAATTTCAAATATCCTCATTTAGAGGGCATTGAACTGTCTTTCGTGTCTCCCATTCTTGTCTGGTGATTACCATGTGGGTCATCTAAGAGAGTCTTGCTTTGTGCCAAAAAAATTAATTACCTGGAAACGTGGATGCATATCCTGTCATGTACTGCTATGACATACAAGTTGTAAGTTCATGCATTACCTCAAAAAAAAAAGCTCTTAGCGTTCACAAATGTTGGTCTCTCCCACATCATTATGAGGTCGCTTCAACAATTAGCATTATATTAAGTGCATATTGGGTTTTTATATCAAATATGCAAACCTAACTAGCTATAAGCCAGGTGTGTAGGTCATGTCCTGAAATTAGTCCAATCCTGTGCAAACTAAGGTCTGCATAAACTTGACTATCCCATGTTTCTACAAAACAGGTATGGTACTTTTTATTGGAACCTATGTTGCGGTGCAAACTGTTGGAAGCTACAGAAGTTGCGTCAGTATTTCCTAAATTGGGAGAAGTAGAAGGCTGGCTGATGGAATTTACCTCATCATAGGTTGTTCATCATGGTGAATAAATCATCTAGGTCCCTGAAAAACTTGTTCCACTGTCTCATTTGGTTCCAATTGTTGCTGCATTCCTCCAACAAACTCATTAACATGCTCTAAATTATTCTCATGTCGTTGAAGTCACTAACCATCTCTGAATCAGACATTTTTCCTTTGATTTTTCATTGAACTGAAGCCTCAGGTTTAGAATCTCAGACAGGTGGTGGCTACTAGTTGAGATTAATGGCTGATTATCTTTCTCAAACCTGATCTGTTGAAATTATTGGCAAAATAAAAGAAAGAAGAAATAAAATAGGAAGAGAGGGGCGAAGAGGAAGAAAAGAAAGAGACTTCGAGAAGCAGAATAGCAGGGTCCCTTATAATTTACATTTTGTTCCAAGATTACCAAAAATAAACCCCACTACAGCCAGTCTTCTGCCTTTGCTAGTGGAGTAGCTGGCCACTAATACCTACCAATTGAGTCCCACTAGGCATCTTACATATGGAATTAAGAGTATAACTACAGTTCCAACTTTGCTCGGATCTGTAAAATAAATAGGGAATACTGTTACTTATTTGATCAGCCAGGTTATTATACTTCCTAGTTCCTACTCAAATCCAGATTCTAAATCTGGTTTTGCTACCAACTAAAAGCTGAATCTTAGAGCTTAAGGTTGTGCTTGGCATCGCTTAACAAAAGCACTTCTGTGACTTTTGAAGTAAAAAGTTCTCTTCTCGAGAAAAGAATTAAATAAATATATGTTTGGTCATGCTCAATAAAAGGTGCTTCTCAGAAAGTAAAAATTGGAAAGCTGCTTTTAGGAGAAGCTAGAGAAAACTAGCTTCTTTGGTTACACTTAAATGAAGCATCTGGTTTGTTTCCATAGACACAATGAGTATGCTCTAATTAAGAGTAGAATATTGGAGGAGCACATGTATTAGGTAAACTTGAATTTTATTGATCCATGACTGATTCAATCCAAATCAAACATATAGTTTTAAGGTCATCTTGAAGTTCTTAATTGAAACTGAAATCTCAATAAACTTGATTTACTTTTACGCAAGTCACATTTAAAATGATTAAAACTAAATATATTTTTTTAAGAAAAAAAGGTTTTAAGTTGTGTTTCCAAATACCAAACAAGTGAAAAAATGCTTCTCTTTAAAGTACTTTAACTGAAGTGATTCACAAAAGGCCCTTCTTGGAAAAGCATAAGCGTTACTAATAGTACTAAACATGTCCCAAGTAAGGGTCTGTGAGGTTCCTTTAGATTTAAGTGGTGACTCGCTAGGACTATTTACAGCCTAGGTTTTAGATACTAGTGAGACAGCAGGGCGTCCTACCATCCCGAGTGTCAAGACGGGATGAGTTGAGAAATGGATCAAGACACGACGAGTAAGGAAATCAATCATGATGGGACGAGTCGGAAAATGAATCGGGATGGGACAAGACATCCACCATCCCAAATGATGGGACATGGGACATCCTATTCCACAAAAAGACCGAGATGGCCCCATCCCACAGTATTCAAAACCTTGTTTATAACCTTGTGGCTGCTCATATGAGGCAACTGTTGGCTGTCCCAACTTAAGTAATAATCCAGTTGGAACTTTTTCAGAAAAGGGACATGATTTAGTCCTAGAATTCCTACACATTTGAATTGTTGGAGCATAATGAGATATCTGTTGATGGTGAACTTTTAAATTGCTTGGATTAGCTGCAAAATTTGGGGAAAAGTGAAAGATTTCTTGGTGGATAGTGATAGTTACATCATTTTCATGGCCTTTCGAGCAGCAAACGTACTGTTGTGAAACTTCAAAATATCACTAATGTTTACATGCTGTTGGTCAACTGCAACTGAAGTAATATTACCCACACATGAGGCTTCGATGCTTAGCAATAATATTATCTCAACACCTTGTACAGAATTGTCTTAAGAAATTTGTTACTCTTGATCATATTGTATTTTCTTAGACTGGTGCATAAATTGTAAGAATGTGGAGGAGACACTGGATTACTTGTATTTGCATTTTACATTCAAAATCAATTTTTTAGGTCTTGATTACAACCCTAATGTGAGCATTGTTGCTTGATTTTGTATTTTTAATAAAATTCCCTTCTCACATACAATATTCTCTGGTGTAGGCAGATTATTATATTAACGCTTTTCTTTAATCTGTTCAGTACTTTTTGTTGGCTTGCAGGTTGGCTGTGGAGCTGGAAACACAGTTTTTCCTTTACTTTCCACATACCATGATATTTTTGTTTATGCATGTGATTTTTCACCACGTGCCATTGACTTGATAAAGGTTTGGTTTCTTCTTGGCATACCTTTCTTGTTTACAGAATATCATACCTCTATATTTGTTATGTTTAATGGAAGTATCAAAGAAAAGATTGATTCAGTGATGTCATGGTTAGGTTATGCCTTCGACCTTCCCAACACCATCTTTTAACAAAAGAAGGAAAGGGGAAGGGAGCTCGGTTCCGAACCGGGTCGACTCGGTGCGAACCGTCGAACGGAACCAGCTGGTTCGGAACGGTTTTGGCTGGTTCTGGCCTTCTCCTGCCGGTTTGGGGCTAGAACCGCTTTTAATGGACAAACCGACCGGTTCCCTACCAGGTTGGCTCGGTACGGGCCGAACTGGGCGGTTCGGTCCAGTTCAGCCTACCTTGAATCCAACTTTAAATAGGTCTCTAGAACCCATTCTAAAAATTATCTAAATAAAAGTTTTGAAAATACAATAAAATTTAAGGTGACTGATTTTTATTTGCCATCAACTAGTCTATAATATTTGCCCATCAAAGATGTCCAACAATGATGTCTATAAACAGAATGACCTTGTTGAAAAGCTTCTTAATTCAAAATGAAGTCACCTCACACCCTAGCACTCATAATACTAGGAACTTGTGTAACTTTTTTAAGGGATCTTATTTAAACTTGCAGCTTGGCACACATATAACTAACAACCTCTGCAAATTGTTCAGGGATTTTACTTAGTTTCTACTATTGTAAATTTATATGAAGATATTATTGTTTGTTTTCATGCAATTATCTTTCTCTTAATTTAGAAATTACATGGCAGGGACACAAAGACTTCACGGCTGACAAGATCAATGCTTTTGTTTGTGATCTCACTGTAAACAACCTCAGTGAAATAATACAGCCTTCATCTGTTGACATTGTAACCATGGTAACAGGATATATGCTCTATTCTTCTGTTGAAGTCACTATAAATAGTTTTATTCTTCTGTGTCCTCTATCTGGCATCTTTGTGCCAATGTGTTAGGACACAATTTACTTGTTCTTAGAGATATTATTACATAGCCAACAACTGACATAATAAGTAGGTTTTTGTGTTGTCTGCAGTAGCTCCAGAAAAGATGCCTTTATTTTTGCAGAATATCAGAAATGTTCTTAAAGTAAGTTATTTTTATTTTTAGTTGCGTAGAATCTTATATTAAGTTGCTTGCTTCAAATGTTTTAGATTCATATTTCTTAAGTATTGTTTTATATATCTATGGGTACTGTGATTTTTCCTGCTGAGTACTTCTTTCAGCCAAATGGTCGTGTGCTTTTCCGAGATTATGCCATTGGCGACCTTGCCCAGGTTTGTTTGTAATTTTATTTCTTATTACTGATTACTAAGATTTCTTTCATGATGAGTTGATGACTGGTAACTAGTGTCTCTGCAATAATATTCTGGTATAAAATCTACTCAGTCAATCATCTATGAACTGGTTAATCCTTAAATTTGGATCTAAGTTTATTGTTGATATGTTGGAAATATTGTCCCAATGTGGAGAGCAATGAAAGTGGTAATGCTGTTTTTAGCAATATTCCTTTTATTTCGTTATGTTGCCCATCTATTTTATACTGTAAATTGTGATATAAATTAGGTTATTGTAAATAGTCTGGAAATCCAGTGAAGTAATAGTGAACCATAATGCCCATAACCATATCCAAAGCTATCAAGCCTTGTCCCAACTATTTTGGTTGGTTTTATCGGTCCTTGTTTATCAGTAATTGCTACTAATGGCACCTTAGGTGTTAACATGAGCTTTTTTCAAATTCTTCTTCACAATGTTTTCTCTTTCTTTTCTATATCCTATAACAGAAATTCACTTCCCATAGTTGGGCTTCCGGAAATTTTTGTATAAAATGTCAACCAGCTCTCAAACCATAATAGCTTTTATTAAATCTTAAGTGCAACTCAAATCAAATCTAGGCCCATGATTAACTAGGTTTGGACTCTTTATTAGTTCCAACAGTGCACTCTTAGTTGTCTGTACTTTCCCTTTATGTAGTCCTACGTGATGTCTCTTAGTTTTTCTCAATTGGTGGGCAGGACTTTAAACAATTGACAAAAAGGAAAAAAAGGAAAATATTGTTTCTCATTATTGGATGGAGATGAGAACAGTTATCCCATACTAACAAGCAGTAAAGCAAAATCCCAATCTGGGCACAGACCACTTAGTAAAGGAAAAGATGCATAAATATTTTACTCTTCTTGTTCTTCGCTTAGAGAATTATGCTATTTACTATGAAGAACATGTTTGATTATGGGGTCTAAACTCTCCAGGTTAATTTTTTTATTATGTGTCCTTTAATTCTCTTTGAGAGGAGTAAGAGAATTGAAGTGTATGGAGAATCCAGGTGATAAAACTAACATTTCTTGCTGTTCTAGTGGAGAATTATCATATCTACTATGATGAACATGCGTCATTGTGGGGTCTAAAACTCTTCAGGTTAAATCTTCTATGAGGTATCCTTTAATTAGAGCTGACCTCCGCTACGATATCCACATAAAATCCTTAATACCATAACTCGCATAAGTATTAACCATACCAAAGGGACCAATCATCTTGTCATCAATTGTTATATGGTGAGGAACTAATGGTTTTATTTTAATATGTAGTTTGTTTGCAGTGGGTTTTCCATATGATGTTTGGTGAAGGCATCAAGTTAAACAGTATCAGAAACATTAGTGGATTTGGTTGTCTATATTATGCAGCATCTGGGATGAATAAGATAGATCATTGTGTATTGACAAGGCAGGCTGATTGGAGCAATCATTGAAAGATATCAAATATCATGCATTTCTTTCTCTTAAAAATAAAGAAAATTCTACATCACTTGTCTGAACAAGATTGAAGTATCTGTGCAACTTCCAGTTTGAGGTTTCTGCCTGCAAAATATTGTGATTAACTTGCTAGCCAGTAATTTTTATTATAGACTTGGTGCATTTGGAAACAAGGTGAAGTTGATATTAGATTGATTGAAACTGGAAAGCGTGATTCTTGTATATAATGCTGACATTGAACTTTGAATGAACCTTGTTAGTGTAGAATATGAGGCCCATACCCTTATAGAGAGCACTTGACTTGCAAAATGAGCTGATAGTGCAGATCATGGTCCAAATATTGATGTACGGGGGCATACCAACTAGGAGTTGGTACATGGTGTACAGTATTGAGGATCATATTGACAAAGGATGTCGATGGTTATGCATAAATACGGCTGTTACACACTTGCTAAGTGCTATGGCATTTTGCTTTTTTTTTTTTGACATTTTTCTGTGAAGGTTTTGAGGTTCAATCCAAAACCTCAAAAATCATTGATTTTGGTCTCAGATCCATCCTTTAATGCATGAATCTGAGAATCAAACAAGATTTTATCCTCATTTGACAAAAGCTCCCCTTGCTTTTTTTAATTGAACAAATAATACCACTCATATTTTTGAAGAAACAAGAAAAAGGGAGGAGTAGGAGAAGATTCACCTACAAAGGTTGATTTTCTAGCCCCTAAAATCATAAGCCAAGCTTTGGTCTCGCAAGCAAATCTTGCTTGGCAGTCTTACCTTATCCTTCACTCTGTTCCCGCCTTCAAATTGTGAAGAATCTTTGTGAAAGGAATTATTTTAGTCATACCAAGGAGTGTTAGGAGGCACCGCTCTGTTTGGGGCGATTTTATGCTTGGTTCAGGGTGAATCTGAACTTGATTTGCCCTGAACTGTTCAATATGGGGTCAGTTCGAGTTGGCTGGTTGTGGTTTGATACATACTATGTCAACCATGTTCTGAACCTTGGTGTAAAGCACATTGATGAGGTTTCTTGATGAAAAGGTAATCTTGGAGAGTTGCATCTTAATTTGATGTGATTATTCCCATCTAACAAGATGGCAGAATCAATTTTGGTCATGTTTATCAAGCTGAAAATGGGACAACAGATAGTTTTTGCTCTTTACAATTTTGATTTACAAGTAGCTGGACTTACAGCTTAGATGACCTTTCTTGGACATTACGTGTGCAAAGAGTCTTCTCTTAATTTAACTGTAATTTTGTTCTCATCATAAAGCTATAGTTATAAAGCTGAAGGAACTATCAAGGATTTTATATAAGTGAAGCATTTGTATCCGAACTATATTACATGTCCTCTCATACTCTTTAATACCAAATGTCTGTAAAAGCTGCAAGATTTCAATTTTCATATATTTTATTATTTCATTTTCTTATATAATCTAGAGATTTTGTTTCTCTTATGAATAACTATTTAATCATGATAACCATTTACAGGAAAGATTGATTTGCAAGGAGCAACAGATCAGTGAGAATTTTTATGTCAGAGGTGATGGTACTGTAAGTCATTGATGACCTTGGTCATAGTTTTTATATGTAATTTGGTAATTGGTTCATGTTTCTTACTGATTTTTCTGGTGCAGCGTGCATATTACTTTTCAAAGGAGTTTTTGACAAATATGTTTACACAAAATGGTTTTGATGTTGAGGAAGTTGGCATCTGCAACAAAAAAGTGGAGAATCGGTCACTAGAACTGGTGATGAATAGGTAATTTTTCCCCATCTTTGTAGTTAGTTCCATGTGATAAATTATAGTTTATGCTGTGTGTGTATGGATGATATAAAAGAAATTTAGCTCTATGTTTTCTTACGGGTAGAATAAATCTTGAAGATGACTTAAAAATATGTTAACAGTTGCCGTTATATACATAAGTTTAGACATAATCAACCATCATCCCAGCTGTAGCTCATAGTGTTGTTTGTATTGGAGCTTGGGAGAGAATCAATGGTTATCTTCCATATATGATTAGCAGGTCAATTCATGTGACAAGTATAACCAACTGTGCATTATTAACCTTGCTACCAAGTTTCCATAACATAGCACGAATTATAATGCTTCATATCTCAAAGCTTCGTTTCATCAATTTCTAGGAAATTTAGCACCTTTGAATATATGCTGGCATAGTTAAATGCAATAGAGCTGCACAGCATGATCCACGGACAGTCACAGAAACTGAATTGTTGAAAACAATTTTTTGTTTCTGTATGTAGCCCTGTGTTTAATTATTTCTATTTTGGTTTGCCATTGACCATGGTTATCATGCAGGACATGTTCCATCTTTATGGAATGTGTTGTCCATAGGTTATTGTTGATTATATATTTTACTATTAATATCTGGATAATGAAATATCAAATCTACATCAAAATGTTATTGTATGTTAACCAAAACATATCTGTGCTGTTGATTTATATATTTAACTATTTGTTCTATCAACATCTCTCCATGCAAAATTCACCTTTTCCAGTTAGAAGGAATAATCATCTAGTTACAAAATGATTTTTATACTGTTTTTTTTAAATTCCAGGTGTTGGATTCAAGCTGTTTTCCCCCCCACCGCTTTTAGTTCTCAGAGATCAGCTAGAAGTCTTGATGTTGTAGATCATGAAAGGAATAGGCATACTGGTAATTATCTGAAGGATCAAGATGATATTGAAATTGACCTGTCTGAGAGTATCACAACCATGTTTGGTATATCACCAACTATTGATGAGGTAACTCATTCCATTTGATGGAAATTTTTTCCCCAAAAATATATTCATCTTTAGCAACCACGTAATTGTGTTTATTGAGCTAGTTTGCTATTTTTCAACAAAAAGTTTATTTTTTTAATTATATGTAGCATAGTGCATAGATTAATTAATGATGATGGTTGTTCTGATATCATGTGTTGATTTCATAATGTCTTCCACAATGTTCATGTTGTCTGCATAGGTTCATCTATCATTTTATATGTTGTAATAATCTTGTTCCATAATTTATGAGTTCTTAACATGGTTCGCAGTACCGGCTCGAACCGGCTGTACGGGGCGTACAATACCAGTTTGGTACCGGTATCTGGTATGGATGGCATACCGATACTTGATATGCCAAAAAAAACTCTGTACCATACCATACCGACACAGTACTAGTGTGGCATCGGTACAGGGTCCGAACTTTGGTTCCTAACATGTAGACATACTTATAAACAAGTGAAGTAAAATTTTGTGAAAAATATTAACTATATATTGAAGTGTACTGTGACATTGTTAGATTGTTCATTGCACTAGAAGTTGGCATGTTGAGGCAACATCTTTTTATGATTCACATTATACATGGTCATTCGTTAGCACCTGACTAAAAAATAATGATGCCATGTAGCCTTAGTAATTCACCATGGAATCTTTCACATTCTATTATGACATAGCATATATAATGGTTCTCCAATTGTTAATCAGGTTCTTATGTAGCTGGGATTATATGATTTAGATATGCAATAGTGAGCTAGAATATGTGCCAAATTGTGATATGGTACTTACATTAATGCAACTGATGGGTATACATATTCCCATCATCCATGGATGGTGCAGCATGATGTACCTCTATGGTTGAAAGTTAAAATTAACATGAATGATTGAATCTAACATGACATCTACTACATATATTGCAAGTATCTTAGCTGGCATATGGACTAGGTATTGGAGCATGAGGTTGTTACCTGGCCTCTAAACTACAGTCTTTTTCAGTAAGACAACTGCACTCTCTTTTGTGCGCGCTTGTGAGAGAGAGGAATACATTAACCAAGAATATGTGAGAATATGATTGTACTATGTATGATCAAACACCCAAAATGTGGATGGGATTTCATGCTGTGGCCATAAGGTCACTTGTACCTGGGGCAGCAGATTCAATTAACCGAGATTCAGAAGCTGAAATTTCACCTCTCCCATCAATAAGTTTAGCCAGAGCATTTATAACACGACCCAAGTGACCTCCCTTTTTATATCACCCTCTTCTTTCTTTCTTCATGTTTAAAGGCTTGCGAGGGAAGTACATCAACCAAATGTAGGAGGGTATTTACCTTTATATAACGCCTCAGCCTGTTTGGTTGTTTGTGCATGCCTCTGATAAATTTACTCCTTGAAATGTTCTCTCTGTGTCTCATATAAATGCTGGGAACATGTAATGCGTCCAATCTTGAATTTTTCATTTTTTAGCAATTTTCTGTGCGAAGTATTTATTCTAATCAGAATTATCTTTGGATACATGTATTTGTTTTCTTTTGATGAATGTTTAAGCTGGTGATGATTGGAGCAAAAAGAAAAATTATTATGTTAGTTATGTTTAGTAACGATGCTGTATTATGGCCTAAAAAAATCTAAACCTTCACAAATTAGTTTCTTGATGGGGAGAGAGCATAGCAAATACTGATGGGGAAAATAAAATTAGGGATTTATATAGTTTTTTCATTCTTCTTTTTTTTTTCTTTTATTGGTTTTTATTTTTTTGTCAAATCATATAATTTTCTTCCTTCAACCCATTGTAAGCTTGTTTTTGGTGCCTTTGCATTGACTCGACTTTTATGTTTTTTAAAGGAAACTAAATTGTCTATTAAAGCTTTTCCTTCCTACATACCCGTCAACTGGTTACTTGTTTTCTCTTGTCATCTAGTAAAATCTCTCATAACTTCATTCAAATGATGTGACATAGCCCTTTTTGTTTTGATGTTGTAACACCAAGACCCTTATATGTATAGGAAATCAAGATCAAAGTTAATGATTACAACTTCAGAATAAAAGCACTTGCCAAAGAATATCAGCACACTTGCAAATCAACAGGCCTTATGTTATGGGAATCTGCTCGTCTCATGTGTGATGTACTAGCAGAAAACCCTTCAATTGTATCTGGGAAAAGGGTGTTGGAGTTAGGTTGTGGCTCTGCTGGTATTTGCTCAATGATAGCTATCCAGTTTGCTAAACTCATGGTCTCAACAGATGGAGATACAGAAACACTTAATCTTTTGAGACAGAATATCATCTCAAATGTGAAGCCAGATTTGATGAACAGAGTGATTGTTACAAAGTTGACATGGGGAAATAAGGAGGATGTGAAGGCCGTTAAAGATCTTTGTAGCCCCGAAGGAGGTTTTGAAGTCATCATAGGCACAGATGTAACTTACAACCATGATGCTATTGCTTCTCTGTTTGAGACTGCAAGGGAGCTGATTTGTGACAAAGACAGTGGGGATTCAAAGCCAGCTCTTATTCTCTGCCATATTCAAAGGAGGGTAGATGAAGGCTCGATAATCGCAACTGCATCGCAATTTGGATTTTGGATTGTGGATAAGTGGGTTAATGCAGTGTATCCAGGTAATGGCATGATCGGTTCTTGGTTTGGTGAAGATATTAAATATAAAACCACTTTTCAGAATGCGCCGCTAACTATTTTGTATTTTAATATCTGATTAACTATTTGTTGGCTGGTATTGTGTAATTATAAGTTATTGGTGGTAACATTTAGTATAAAACTGCTTTTCAAAGTGTACCACAAACTATATTGTATTTTAATATATGGTATGCTATGTGTTGATTGGTATTGAATAATTATGTGTTATTGATGGTAACATGTACAACTAGATAATTCATTCTTTTTCCTTTCCTTACTATGTACACTCTTAAAGTTTCATTCATTAAAAAGTTTAACACAGTCAACTCCATTTTTTCCCACATTTTTTCTTTATTGCTTTCTTCTAAGACTATTTATCATTTACAAGTAGTGGCTTTCTAAAATAATATACTCTCATCACTTCTGTCTACATACAAATAATATGTTGATTGTTGTTTAAATACTTGTAGAACTTAGCATGAATAAGTTTTAGGAATAAGAAAGAGTTAAACATCTATGTATATGCAGTATGCCGATTAGCACAAGGAAACCAAAGGAATAAGAAAGAATAAACTTTGGAAGTGTTGGTTCAATGTTCCAAATTTTGAAAAATGGGTTGGATCAAGATAAAATTTAGATTTTTTGGTAACTTAATAGTCCAGAAGTTTTGCTTTCTAATTTAACTAATGAAAAAAGTTTAAACTGATTTAATATGAAAATTTTGGTACAAAGTATCGTGGAAGTTCTAAGATTTCTAAAGGAGAAATGGACTTTGGAGGATGAAAAGAAAGGATAAGATATTTCAGAGCTCTAAAGTTTGAGAGGATTGCTCCCTCCCTTTATGAGACGAATTAAATAGGGATTAAATAGCTTAATCACATGTCAAAGCAAAGTTACATGGCACGAGTTAAAATTCTCTTATAATTCATGGATTGGGAGGTCCAACACCTGCGGCGCGAATTCTATAGGAGTACAAAAGATCTCGCCCGTGTGCTGGGATCATGCTAGGGTTTATGTTGGGACTTGATGGATCCTTCGAATATTACAAGCTGGATAGGCCAACAGATCCAATTCCTGCAGGAATACTCAAATAGGCTCTAAATTGTTGGAAATTTTTACAACCTTGGCGTGGCTTAGGGACATCTTTATTGGGGTCTTTTTATCAACTACAAATCAACAATCTTGATGCATTTGATGTGGAATGGAGTCGCATAACTAATTGAAATCTAGTGTATACCTTGACTTTTAAAATATTCTGTAACCATGCTGTAGAGAAATTGCACTCAAACAAAGGGGGCAATGGAGACCACAACCTCTATTCAGTTGCAATAGTTAAATGTCAAGCATGTACCTCAAAATTTCCATGCCGTCCCTTGACAAAGAAAATGGTGCTTGAAAGAAAGATCAAATTTAGAAAATAACATCTACCTAACTAGCTGGGGCAAGGCTCGACTGCTCGAACTTTGGAAATTAAATTTTCTTCGGTCTTTTATTCAATCACAATTTCCTAATGCTTCTTTATTCAATGTTCGTTTACGAGGGCAATGAGAGGAATAGGAGCACTTAGAAATGAAAGAGAGATAGGTTTAATGGAGCATTTAGGGTATCAAGTGCTAGTGTGAAAAGAATTTAGCTATCTGCTCAAACACATTTTTTTTCTCTGCAATGAAAAATTATAGATTAAAGTCCAAGGATAAAATGCAATTATGGAGATGAAACCTTAACTTTTATCAATACTCGAATAATGCACGAACCCAGTTCATGTAACAAATCAGTTTATATTGAGGTACTGACTAGCTTTTGATAAAGTCTGTTGGTGGTATTTGATGCCTGGGTTCTCTGTTATGATAGGAGGGGGTTTGGTAAATTTTTGGGGAGGGGTACTTCATTGGGTAGCTAAATCATCATCATCATATATTTGAATCAGAATAATCAAAATATCAGATCTATCTCCTCCCGTCTCGCAAAAATGATCTAAAAATCTCATCTATCAACAAAAGATTGGCATTCATTTTTTTTTATATAAAAAAAATTATTTGCATCCACAAGTGTCCATCAGTGATGACAGCAGTCTCCAGTTAAGTGGGAAGATATCCAATGCAGTGCAACCCTACTCTGAAAATATGTAGCTTTTGAAGTGATATCTGGTTCTGGGACCTCGCTTGTTAAACACTTAAGGCAGCTGATGTCTTCATCTGAGTTTTCAAATAGTTATCAAGGAAATGCTAGTGGTATCCAAATAAGAGAATTTTTTTAAAGAAACTAGGAGGAGCAAAACTCCTCACTTCATTGAGAATATGAAAAGTCCTCGACGTCAAGTAGGTTGCATCAGTTATCAAACTTTGAGGAGGAAAGAATGTTCATATCTTTTGGGAACCAACACTTTCTAAGCCTCGAAGGCAAGCAAGGTTTCCAGCAATTCTTGTTGATGTGTAGCATCTTTGTTGAGGAAGTTTCCTTTCCCTCTAGACTGTCCAAGCAAGTTATTACCAAAAAAATCCAAAGCCGCCTGGAGGCTAGAGGTGGTAATCGGGTCGAGTCAGATTGAAAACATGATAGATCAAAATCTACTAACCTAAATTCGACCTATTTATTAAAAAGGTCAAAAATTTAGATTTGAATCTGATCATTTTATTAAACAAGTAATCTAGCTTGATTTAGGTTGAAACAAGTTAAATAAATTAAATGGTTAAGCATTGCCACTCTTACTGGAGGGTTCTGAAATGTGTGCTTCTTCTCTATGAGCTAAGAAGCAGGTGGTTTGGGTTGAGAATTGTGAAAAGGGCAAAAAAATATATGGCTCATCTCAGCGCACCGCTACAAGAACGAGTGGCCATGATTGGTAATGTGCATCATCATCAAGTATATAATTTCTCTTGGACGAGGGCTTAACTGAATTGAACCGTCGTAATGTAGAGCAGCAAGAGCTAGAAATAATGTGCCGCTCTAAGTTTGCTAGCAAAGATAAAATTAACTGTGAAAAGGCGATGGTTAATGGGCTGTAGGAGGGTGGCTTGTTGCATGCATCAAACTGGAAAAACATCACTATCTCAAACAAGATAGCATATTTATTTGATACAATTCCTAACTAAGATGATATTAATAACTTTGGTTTTTTGATGCGGGTTTGGGTTGTATCTTTTCGTACAAAAGAACGATCCATCTTTTTTTCATGATATTAACCATTGGATCGTGCCCCGCACAGCTCACCAAGTATTTCAAATTTTTCTGCATAGATTTTAAAGCAATTATTGTGCGATTCAATGGAAAGTGAAAGGAATCCTTCTTTCTCGTGAAAGAGACAACCTTTGTGCTCTCGATGGATGATTCTAAGCCTGGCTGTACTCGTATACTCGATAACGATGTTGATGGCTTTTTGACTTTATCATATGGTTAAAGATATGATACAAATGATGCAGCATCAAAGTTAGAGAAAGTAAAATATAGAAATTTAGTAGACTTAGGAATTAATTGAATTTCTGAACCTCTAAATTTAAAATTCAGTTAATTCTTAGGTATAGCAAATTTTCATAATTTACTCCCTCTAAATATGATTCATTATGTGATTCAAACTTAGCTTCATTGGGCTTAGCATAAAAATATAAGCTGTTCCAGCTCAGACTTGTAAGCTTATTGCCGAGCATTTATCGAGCCAAGCTAAGCTATCTATCCCTTATTTCATTCACAAGCCAAGTTGGGTTCAAGCTTGCTTCAATTATGAGACAACCTTTGAAAATTGTTTGATCTTGGCTTGCTTTCTAGGCAAGCCGTAACAAGCTGATCTCAAGTTAAGCATGATTATCTTGGTTCATTTGCAGCCCAACCTACCTCACATGGTTCCATGTGTTCATAAGAAAATTAGGCTTAAATGCTGCAAAAAGTGGGTGCTTCAAGTTTTTCTCAAAGCCAAGAACATACCAAACTTCTGACATAAATCCTATAAAAAAAATCATGGTACAAAGTTCTAAAATAATATCTTTCTAAGCTTATGGTTTCAATATGGCACATTAGAATGTGAAATTCTACAAGTAATTTAAAATATAGTTAAATAAAAATATATACATTTACATAAAATATAAATATAAATATAAATTAATTTATTTATCAAGTGAGACTTGATTTGATTTTGAGTTGGATTTAAGCTCAATCCTAACCCAGCCAAAATCAAGACCTCTTTAGGGTTTTTTTCATTCAAGCCCAACCTATACTGGGCCAGAAGTCTACACCCCAATCACATCTTATTACCACTACAAAGAGTAAGAAAAACAAGGGGGTTAAACCCCCTCCTCATGCCCTTCCCGTGTATATGAATGGGACTGCGTCATGTACCGGGACAATGTCAACATATGGAGCCAATTAGCAAATGACCTCCTTTGTCCTCCACTGGATGTCCAAGATTTCGGGACCCCTTCGCCTTCTAGAACTCTCCTTCCCCATCTCTCAAGTCCCAATCTAAGAAAAATTCACCTGTTCTCTTTTTTTTTTTTTTTTTTGGCTAGATACCTGTTCTTTTTCTGTCATACAAATCAGCACCCATACCACAGCTGTTTGACCGTTTCACTTCGCTTTCAAATCCAACGCCGCCTGCAATTTCTTAAAACAGCAAATCCGCCAGCTCTTCTGGAGCCCTCTGCCATGTTCTTTGAATCTGCCACCCCCTGTTCCATGTCTCTCTGTCTCTCTCTCTTCTGACATTCCTCCAAACCAAGCCTCAGGAAACGAAGAAAGAAAGAAAGAAACCTCTCCTCTCTGATTTCCTTTCCTCATCACCGACCAATCTTAGAGGACTGACCTATAAACCCATGATTTGCCTCACAAAACCCACCCCAAATCCCCAACCCTTCTCCACCCTCCCTGCCACCACCCAAAAACTCAATTCCTCACCGCCACCCTTATTCATCTCCAGCTCCTCACAGAACGACCAAAGCAGGAGGAGGGCCCTCCATGCCAAGAAGGCTTACATCCTAAAACCCCTTCGAAACCCCGCCCAGGGGCCTGCCCCCAAGCTTCCCTCGCTCCCAAGGAAGGCCGCAGGGGATGGGTTTGGCCTCGGCGGCATCGGTAGCGGCCATGCGGGGAGGCAGATGTGGGCGCTGTGTGGGTTCGGCTACTGGGTGCAGGGGTTCAGGTGCTTCCCCTGGCTGGCCCTCAACTTCCACCTGGCCCATGGACTTGGTTTCAGCCCTTCCACGCTTCAGTTGGTCCAGAACACCGGCAACCTCCCCATGGTGGCCAAGCCCCTGCTTGGAGTCCTCTCTGATGCTGTCTGCATTGGGGGTGCTCACAGGCTCCCTTACATCTCCATTGGAGGTTGGTGCTCTTTCTCTCTTTTTGGTTTCGTTTTGCATGTTTTCTTCAGTTCTTTTCTTTTGCTTGGTCTCTCTTTGCTTCTTTATTCCTTGTTTTGGCTCTGGGGTTTTGTATCTTTGGGCTGCTGTATTGGTATTCGTTAATGGGTGTGCTTTGGCTATTACATTGGCTTAATGGATGGAATATGAGATGCATATGAGAGTTTTGAGGTTCTCTATGGATTCTTGGCCTCTCTCTCTCCCCTCCCCCCTCTTCTTTCTTTCTTTCTTTTTTGCCTTTATATCATACATGGCTACTTTAGATTTTAGAAGAAGGCAATCCACAACTATAACTAAATCGGCATAGAGCCGTCTTTTGCACCTTTCTATTTTCCTCACTAGAATGCTGGTTTAGTTATGGAGTTCTTGGTTTTTTGTTAGCTGTGGATGAATACGTTATGAACTTGTGGATAACTAAGGTCTTCTTTCTTGGACCGGAAACATATAAAGGGTGTTTGACAGTGTCGAAGAGGTGGTGAAACTTTCCATTCTTTTTCATCGATTATATTTGATTATATTCTGTTTTTAATTTGTTCTGGCTTCCATCTTTTGTTAATTTTTTAACTACTCACAAAATAATGCCACAGATTTGGCTTTTGAATAGAGTGCATATAGGGGTAGGAACTTTTCTTTCAAATCTAGCTATTACATCAAAAAAAATCTAGCTATTATCCTGTCATATTTGGGATTTATAGGGCCTTGTGATCCCAAATTTGCTGCTCATTGCTTGGCAAAGTAGAGAAAAGTGATGTTAAGACAACTTCAAAAAGATATAGGACCCCTACTTTGTCATTTGTTGTTTTCATTGCCTAGCGAAGTATTATGAGATTAAGGTATTCTGCTAATTCAAATGGCTGCCATGTATAAGCTCTAATGTACCGCCTATCGACAGTGAGAAGACAAGATTCTGTATATTGAATATCTGTTTTCAGTGTTGATAGCTGATTTCAGCAGTTTGATTTGATAATTGATGTTATTAGAGGCTGGATTCAGTTGTAGAAATATCCCTCTGTAGAGGGCTAGGTTCAATTCTTGCAGTGTGTCGGTAGAGTGCATATGTTAAGCTCCAGCTAGCAGAAATAAAAAGTTCAAGTCAGCATCCTCCTTCAGATGCAATGTCAAAGTTTAAATTTTTGTTGTACCTAAATTTCTCATCATCTCTTCATATTCCATAAATAATGCTAATGACACTTTTATGCAAGACTAATTGTTGAGGTGATGGAAGACATTCAAAACCCTATCATTTAAAAAGCTCTAGGAATCTGACTCAACAAACATGGTTGTTGGTAATGAATGATGATGATGAATTCGTATTTGTTTCTTGCAACCTTTGTACTTTCCTTTATTATAATCTAACTCCAACCCCCTCCTCCCCCCCCCCCCCCCCCCCCCCCCCCCTTGTGGTTCATTATTGCATTTATTTTGTGCCGAACTGGTAATGCTACTAAAATCAGTTATATACTTTAAATTGTATTCTTATAACTCCAATTCGTTATGACCCTTGGTTATATCTCATACCTCTGCAGTTGTTGCATATTCTAGAATATGTGCTAATCACCTTGAATCGAAAACTTTCTTCTATTTTTTCTGTGGCGTGAGAATAATTTAATCTTTGTTTGTGCAATAATAGCTTAATGATGTCTAACTTGGCTGATGAATTGCAAATTTGTGATTGATATTTTTTAACTGTTTGAGGCTTTCAGCTAACCGATAATTGGTTGCAGCCTTTTTACAGCTACTGTCTTGGGGGACACTTGCAGTAATCCCAGTTACCGGTGAAAGATTTCCCACATTAATGGCATGCATTTTAGTTAGCAACCTTGGAGCATCCTTCGCAGAAGTTGTGAGTGATGCTCTCGTTGCTGAGTTCAGCAGAACACAGAAAGCAGGTGAGCTCCAGTCCTATGCATTCATGGCTTTAGCAGCAGGAGCACTCTTAGGCAACTTGTCTGGTGCGTTTGTCATCCTAAAATCTCAAGAGCCAAAGGTCATGTTTTTCACTTTTGCTCTCCTACTGGCCATCCACCTTTCCCTTTCCCTAAGCACAAAGGAGACATCCCTTTGTTTCCTTCCATACTCAAATCATCATCTTGTTCAGAATTCATTAGCTGAAAATTTCATCAAACAGTTCTGTGACCTGACTACAGCAATTAATGAGGAAAGGATCTTTTATCCTCTTTTGTGGATTGTAGCTTCTATCGCAGTTGTTCCTGTTCTTTCAGGATCTATGTTTTGTTTCCAGACACAATGTCTGAAGCTCGACCCTTCAGTTATTGGTTTGTCAAAAGTTATCGGGCAGCTGATGGTTCTTTCTGCAACTATGTTCTATAACCGTTTCTTGAAAAGAATCCCGATGAGGAGACTGATATTTGGAGTGCAGATACTTTATGCTCTCTCCCTTTTGTCCGACTTATTTCTAGTGAAACAAATCAATCTTAAGTTGGGGATTTCAAATGAAGTTTACGTGCTGTGTTTGTCGGCATTGGCGGAGGCTATTGCTCAGTTTAAGATCCTTCCTTTCACTGCTCTCTTTTCGAGTTTATGCCCATATGGGTGTGAAGGTTCACTCTTTGCCTTCTTTGCTTCATCTCTGTGCTTATCATCTATACTAAGTGGTATGTTTGGTGTTGGACTGGTTTCATTGATTGGGGTGTCTTCTGGGGACTACTCAAGCTTGTCTTCAGGAATCATACTACAGTTTATAGCTGCATTGGTTCCTTTGGGGTGGATATCTTATGTACCTGTCGCACGGAGGAGATGAAGAAAGGTAAGAGAAGATCAAGGGCATGGTGATATGGTCGTTGCCTTGCACAATTGTAAGAAGTAAAACATAAGTTTTTGCGACCCAAAAAATTATTTTGAGGGGCTTTTTAGCTCCTCTTTTTCATTGCTGCACTGATAACTGGGACCCTTCAGCCTGAGTCCATTGGGTTGCATGTCCCAAGCAATGTGTGGCAACGGTATGATCTTTTTGTCATATTGAATGTAAATTCTTTTTCCATGGGCACATAAAAATGTAGGCAATGAAGTGCGCACTTTTATGATGAATATCAGTAAAACGATTTTGCCATAGTTTCGGAAGTTCTTATTATATGAATTTTGCACTCTTATCAACATCATAAGTGACCTAACTTGAACTAAGATTGGGCTCTTACACAGGCATAGCATGCTAGATGATCTAATCTTGAATTGAAAAGCAGTCTATTGGATCCTTTGGAGTTCTTCCATGCTCTCCAACCCTGCATGATTAGCTTCCATGGGAATCAAAACTTGAACTGCCTCATTTAATTCTAATTTACTAGTATTGGCTTAGAAGAAGAAGGTGAGCTTTGCGCAATGGTAAGGTGATGGATTCGAAACATGGAAATGCTCTCTCTGCACATACATGGAGGTAGGATTGTATGCATATGACCTTTCTGATCTTGCAAAGGGAGGAGTCTCATGCGTTAAGTCATCCAGGATTGGGTCAAAAGTCTCTTTACTTGGGTGGTTGTGTGTGTGTTTTTATAATTTTATTGTTAGTGATTTCTGGATTAGTGTGTTCTCAGACACTATAAACTCTTTGAGTTGAATCCACAACCGGATTCATTTACCTCTAACCTAACTAGCTGGCTGATATATATAGATACTTGGCAGGTGGGTAGATGAGATAAGTCAACGATGGGAAAAATAATGATAACAAGGAAGATACTTTAAACTGATACTTGGCACATCGGATGTGAGAGAAAGTTGGATATAAAGATGTAGGGCGATGATCAACGGTTGGACGTCAAGTCAGGCGTTCATTTTTAATAACGTAGATGTGCAAGTCATTTGCCATGTTAGCTTAACAATCCATGATTGCGTTTCTTCAAACACGTCGTCAGCAATAGCTTCCAGAGCTCGATTTGCAAGCGAGCCTAGCTAAATCTAAGCTCAGTTTAGTCAAAAAATAAATATCTAGATAATTTATATATCATATATACATGCATATAATCTTGATTGCTGTTTTATATATCAAAATTTTATGTTTACTTATTATAATTTGCATGAATTATATTTTAACTAGCAAAGTAAATATAGCTAGATTAATTATTTTAAATAAATAAATAAAAGCTTTAAGTGATATCTCGAGTTCTTATTAGATCCTCGAGGCATGCTGTTTGCGAATAACTTGGGTTCAGCTCGATGTTAAATTAGCTAGCTCGAGCCCCACTCAGTTGCAGAGTAAGCCGAACGTAGGGATCTAGCTCTGCCTGAGCTTGCTTGATCAAACCAAGGTCTACTCTCACTGGCTTAGTTGAAATAAATTTT
Organism: Phoenix dactylifera; assembly: GCF_051530095.1. Classification (NCBI taxonomy): domain Eukaryota; kingdom Viridiplantae; phylum Streptophyta; class Magnoliopsida; order Arecales; family Arecaceae; genus Phoenix; species Phoenix dactylifera. The sequence continues at coordinate 29,343,910 of NC_143195.1, forward strand.
GAACCCAACAGCTTTGATAACATTGCTGCTCATTATGTTTGATTCAAGATTTGTTTGAAAGGAGTATGCTTTTGGTCACCCGTGAGTGAATAGGCAGCAATGGGCAGCAACCGGACACCCTTTTTTCGAGTAGGGCTCAAATCAGATAGCATACGGATCGAATACTAGCATATTCATGTCCATATTTATTTTATTTGATAAATACAGATACAAATACGGATATATATATATATATATATATATATATATATATATATTTATTTATTTTAAATAAATACAAATACAAATCGAATACCGAAAATATAGATATAAATATAGCTATAAATATGAATACAAATATAAATATAAATTAGGTAATTAAACTTTATAACTACAAAATTAAAAATATTACTAAGTAGATAATAAATTATGTTAATAGCATATTAATGTGGTCATTTATTTTTCTTAAAATTTTATGAATGCTATATAAAATAAAATAGGATTATAAATGAAATCGGATATTCGGATATGGATCGGATAGTTGTCAATTCATATTCATATTCATTTTTTTTTGACTGATATAGATATAAATATTAGTCGGATACTCAAATTTCTATTTATATCCAGATAAATTCGAAAATGAAAACAGATCCGGACAGATATTATCCGATTCACTATCACCCTTATCTCTTAGTCTTGGATAGGGAACTCAATTCGGGTTCAAGTGGCCAGGGCACTCCGCTGTATGGAAGTGGTCACTTGTAGACGGCTGGACTAAGAGGTTCCAGGGTGGAGTTCAGTTGTCAGGTTGAGAAATCAGGAGCCATGTTGGCCAACCATTTTACTGCCACTGTGAAAGCAAGCAAACATATAAATCATATGAAAAGACCAAGGTTAATTCAGTCCATTCAATTATGCATGCATAGAATAAACTCTAATTCTTTAAAATGATAACTTGATGTTGCTTCACCTAAGAAGGATCAAAACCAGTACATATTGCTGAGCAGCAGCACTTGGCTTGTTATTCAAAACAGCCATCCCCTGCCTGCTCGCCTTGACCAGCTGCCACACCACAAGACAGTGCCCAAAGCCAGGTATGACAAGTGCTAAATAGCTATCCTCAAGTCCATCTCAATATGTAGCCTTCAAATATAGCCTGATATACCATGCCTAGTTGTAACAAGATTCAAAAGCAAACAGAAATTGAAGAAGCTTAAGAAGCATATGAAAATTAATGTCCAGCATCTAGTGATCTAGAATACTTTGCATCCAAGCCACCAAACCAATCAGAAGGCTGAAACAGAGATAAAACCCCACCAATACAAAGGAACAACCTACAGATATGGATGATCAAGACAATATTCTTCTCTTACGAATTTTATCTAAGCAGTTCCACCCAAAAAATAAATAAATAAACGTGAACCCTGGATTCAAAGTCAACTTGGAAAGCTCAATAGCCAAATCCCAGGCACCGAACCCTCTCTACAATGTGCTGCAATCAGATACCATTAATAATTGATAATTATTGACATCCAACAGTCAAATAGCCTCTGTGCATCAAAACTTATTGTTCACTGAGAACATTTACTGCAGAAGGCATCCAACTGCTAACTTGTGCATGTGTAACAATCATCCATAAGTCCAGAAATAAGATCAATGCACACATTTCCATTTAAAAGATGTGATTCGTGCATGTTTTCTCCTATCAGAGCAGATCACTCTGGGATAGAAGTTAAGAGAAACAAGATTTCCATGTACTTTTTACAAAACTCATCTGTCGCTTGACTTTCTTGATGTTTCTCAGGCAGCGCATGTTCGCATTCTTGAAGGACTGTGAGGGAGGGGCATTAGCTGTTTCCAGAGGCTGCAGTCAACAACAATAAAAGAAAAGAAGAAAATACAAGATGTGTTTTTAATTTAACAAAAAAAAAATGCATATTATCTATTTGGTTCTCAAAAGTTTTGCAAGGCCTACCATGACATGATTTACAGTTCTATCCAGGACTCACATGACAATCTAGAAGGTAAATTTTTCATTAATGAATAGCATGCACATGGCCATTGACTTGACGAAAACTAGAATTTGAGGAACAGAAAAATTCGCAAATGACTAGTTTTAAATTACAAAAAGGAGGAAGAGGGCTATCGAGAGTGGAAAGCAATAGCTTGCAGGCAATCTCTATGCACGGTTTTTAGGACTGACACCGGCACAGTGATTATTGAGCTTCCAGATCACAAACCACCGTCCAATGTCACACTTATCTACTCATTAGAGCCATGATCATGATGATGATCAACGAATCAAATTTGAGAATTCTTTCGAGGCCACAAGAATCAAATTTCTGCAGCCTAGAAGTGCTTCTTGAGATCACTTGCCTCATAAATTTTGAAAAACTCTGAAGAGTCCCATATTTGAAATCTAAAGCAAGGTGTACTTTAACAATGCTTAGACCACACCAGCAAAGTGCATGGGAATCAACAATATTTAACAGCAATGTTTTTCAATCCTTTTCTAAACACCACAAAACATTTGATAACTTTTAAAGCATCTTCAAGAGCCACATTAGCAAATAGTACCACCTAGGGGACAAATCTAAAATGAACCAAGCATCTTCGAAAATACCAACTTCATCTGACTTTCACCTAATGATGCATTTGGAACTAAGAGGTTTCCTCACCTAAACAAAGCATCATCAATAGACATTGCAAATTGTTATCTGGATTACAATAGCATCTTGGCATGAGATCTTTGACAGCTTAGCAACTGTGCACATTTACTGAACCCATAGCACACATTCTTAACAGTTACAAATTCTAGCATTAGCAACTCAGTGTACTGCTATAAAATGCAATAGCACCTTCAGCACCCAACTGATTAAAGTTCATTTGAGGAGAGAGATTGCTGAGTAGATTTAACAATTTACTCCATGGGAAATGATACAATCCTGGATTATATAATATATATATATAGAGAGAGAATATATATATATATATATATATATATATATATAGAGAGAGAGAGAGAGAGAGAGAGAGAGAGAGAGAGAGAGAGAGATCAGTAATGGAAAATGGCTCACATGATAGGCTTTGATGATGATATAACAAGGTAAACCATTACTTGGTTATTTCTCTTCTTCTTCAGAATCAGACTTTGCAAAAACAGGTTCTGGCTGAGAGTCTGCATATGCAGGTGCAATGTACTTAGGGTCTTTTGCTGCAACATCAGCATATTTAAGTATTGCCTCCCTTGGATCTTCTTCCATCCAAGTCTCCTTGATTAAACCACCTTGCTGTAACAAAACGTTGTTAATACTCAAACAAGAACATTATCTTCATATCTATGAAAAAAGAAATTCAAAAGCAAAATTTCACAATAAATTCTTTTTGGCAAACTTTATGTACCTTCATAAGATACTGCGTTAACAAGCTGCCTTTAGTGGTACCAACTCTTCCACCAAAGCCTGGACCTGTGACAGGAAGTTCTGGCTTGTGTGATTTCATGGGATCTTTCAATGCTTTTTCACGTTGACGTTTACGGCTAGGCTGGTCTCTAAATAAGGGCAATGCATGCGGGTTGTGAATGACTGGTTGTGCCTCAAAATCATCTACAGATTTTTTCCTTGAAGCTCGTCCAACACATACAAGAGCTCCTCTCTTACTGATAGATGGATCATAAAGTATGTGTGTTCCTCCTTCTTTCTTGTCACCTACTGTTGCAAAGACCTTCAAAAGCAACAGATATTTTAGCATGACATGCTGTCTCAATTATTCCATCCAGGAAATAAATATCTCATACTATTGCAAGCAGGAGGGGGAGGAAAAGGCATGGATAGCAAAATCCTTGATACATGCATATGAATATAGTACAGTCTCCTTGCTGAAGCATAAAAAGGATATTATAAAAAATAATCCATTAACCTTAAATAATTTTTTAAAAAATCTAACAAAAAGAAGTAGAAGTGTTCAAAATTTATGGGTATCCGTACGTGCATTATGTGAAGTCATAGATGCCATAATCACAAAGTTAGGAGCTAACCTGATTAATCTTTGGGTGCCAAGCGCAGCATATAACACTATATTTAGGAGAAATCCCCACCCTTGATACAAGCTCAAGTTTCCTTCGGTCAAAGAAGCAGAGTAGACCTCCGCTGCTGCCTTCTTTTTCAACAGAGGTTCCGGTAAGTATTAGTTGCTCATTAGGACTAAATGCGGGATTTGTCTGAGCATAATGATTTGGAAGGTCTTCAAAGACTTTAACAGGACTTTTCATTTGCCGCAAGTCCCAAACCTATGCAAAAATTTAAAAACACAATATTTTACAATAATTGCAAATTTAAATATTTGGGAGAGACAAAAAGTTGCAAAATGAAGAATGAACACTCCAAAACACAAGAACAGTGGTACAATATGAACGACTGGTAAAATATTACCTTAAGTGTACTATCAGCACTTCTTGACAGAAGAATCTGCCCATCAGTAGAAAATTTTAGTCCAGTAATATCATCAACATGTGCTTTCTCCACATGTATATCTGGTCGGCTTCCCCATCCAGGTTTGATGCTCCATAACTGTAAAATATGAAGCAATTCTTTTAGTGGACAAATTGTGAATCCACATAAAGACCATGCCATTCAAAAAATGTAGGTCAAAACCCAAAGAACAGGCTTGATATTAAATATTTAAAATCACTTAAGGAGAACTGAAGCATCATGCTGGTACCTGTATGGTACCATCCCCAATGCCACCAACAATGCGCTTGCCTTCGCGATCCCAAACACATGCTGTAACTGGAATTCTTGCTGGCCTTGCTAGTTTAGGCTTGATAACCTACAATGAAACAGCTTCTTAGAATTCCTTGATCGCAACATCTTTCACATAGTAAAAATAGATGATATTATGTGTCAATTTGTCTCGTACAAAATTTCATCTTTCAATAGCAAGTGTAACTTTAAGATGTCTTCTAATGCTGGTGGGAGCTGCACCAGAAACTGACTTGCATTGTTCTGAAAAAAATCTTTATAGCTATTTACATCTGAATGTATGGAAAATTTTAGTGAATATTTTTTTCTTTAAAATTGCTATTAAAATTATTTAAAACTTTAAGATTTTCGGTTCAAGCTTGTTGACTGAGTAATGAGATAAACCTGTTTTTGACTTTTGAAGTCAGCTACATCCCATATCCGCAATGAACCATCTTCTGAGGAAGTTAAGATAGTCTCCTTTGATTTAGGGTTCCACTCTCCACCAGTCAATCCAGAAATATGCCCCTTTGTATTTTTCAGGTCACGTATATACATGTCCCCCTTTATGAACTCGCCCAAAGTAAGCCCATCTCGGTCATAAATCTGAAATGTACATATAGTTGCTTGTTAGTGCTGTCTAAACATAAAAAGGTACCATGATAGGAATCATATTACAATGCTTCTGTGAAATTTGTGAAAAGGAAAATCACCTTAGCCTGTGCTGAACCTGTGATGCACAAAAATCTGTCTGATGTTGGACTCCAACTTAAACTTCGGACTTGGTGTCCCTCGAATGGTTCCAGCTGTCTGAAAGATTGCAATTTGGAATTCATCCCTTGAAAGTCATACATACGGACAGTATAATCATAGCTACCAGAAAGGACTCTCGATCCGGAATGGTCGACAGCAAGAGCTGAAACAACCTGCAGTTGAGAAAAGTGGAACACAAAAAGGCCATAAATTAAAATTGTAAATTAGAAAAAAAAAATGGCAAGATTTGTAGATATTAAAATACAAGTTTGTTGAGTAATTGATTGATCCCCTACTTGGTTTTGATGTGCCAAAACATTTTGAGTGCATTCCTTGTTGGACTAACAGCTTTAAACAAGTATTTTCAGGGTAACAATGCTATAACTTCAAAAGAATATCTTAGGAAATGGTTCATGGATCTTAAACTCAAGTTTTGGAACTATTCAAGCATTTTTCAGAACTCGAGTCGACTCCCAGAAAGTACGAGTCGACTCCGACACAAGCATGGCATACTCGCACACCCTCGAGCCGTCTCCACAAAGCGGGAGACGACTCTCTTAGACAGACAGAAAGAGGTATTTCGGTTCGCAAAGCGCGAGATGACTCGAGTCAAGTGCGAGCCGTCTCCCATCTTTCGGACAAAGCACGAGTCGACTCCCAACCGTTACGAGTCGACTCTCTCAAACAAAGCAGAGAACTCGTTTTTCCGCGGACCAGGACGCGAGACGACTCCCGAATCGCGCGAGCCGACTCCAACGAGAATCGACCGATAATCTGTCAGAGGGCTCCCGAGCCAAAGCCGACTCCAGAATCATGCAAGACGTCTCCCACTTCAGTCGAGCCGACTCCTGGACGGGCGAGACGACTCCAGTTTCAACGGACGTTTTGTCAGAAGTACCAGGCGCGACAAAACGGCTATTCTTCTGAGTCTAACAGCTAATTTTTCAAAACGGAGTTATAAGAAGACCCATACTCAGTGAAACAAACACACACACGAAAAATCCAAAAGGAGAAGATCAAGCAAATCGTTTGAAACAAGAGCTCAAAGAACATTCAAAGAAAAATCGAAAGAAAGCAACTCTTCATCGAGAACCCATCCTTTCTCCGCACCAGAGCCAAAATAGAAAGATCCTCCATTGCTGACTGATTCAGGAGAGGATCCAAAAGAAAAGAAGCAGCATCTCAATCGGTAAAAAATTCTCTGAGAAGCTTCTTTTCCCTGTCCTTGTTAATATTGTTTTATCTGCTTTTTAGAAGCTTGTACTTACATATTCATTTTTATATTTGGGTGCTTGATTCAATCAAGGGATTAAATCAGCAGGTCTAAGGTTGTAGTTGGTGATCCTTTGTGAAAACCAACCGGGTTGTTTGTGAGCCCGAGTAAAACAAACGAGGTGGTTCGTTGTAAGCCATTAAAATAACAAGTTTGGTTGTAAGCTTGTAAAACAACCGTGCTGTAATTCTAGGATTATAGTGAAAATCTCAAGTGAAACTTGAGAAGTGGACGTAGGAGTGAAACTTTCCATTCTTTCATTGTCTTCATTCCTCTAACATTCCATACTGACACTTTAGATTAATCACAAGTTAAAAATTTCACATTTTAATTAAGACCCAATTCACCCCCCCTCTTGGGCTGCTTGTTGGGCAACAAAGTTGTTTTAGAAATTTTATGATGTTATCAACACAGATTTCAAGCACACAAACAATTAGGGAAACTTTGTCTAGCATGTGCTCAAAGAAGAATGCTAGTATGATATGTCATATTAAATTGTCTCTTTTCCTCCTTTGTCTTGAGTCTCTTTCTAGGTCTAGGTTGAATAAGCCTCATTACTACCAAGTAACATTCTTAGTGCCACGGAGGTTACAACTCGCACTTAGTTGCCTGAAAAAGGCATTCAGCATTAGCCCTTCAAGAGTTAGTGTTAATGTGAGAGACACTTATAATATTAAGATATTTTGATAGGTGATACCAAGATCCGTAAAGCCAATCTTATATAGTTCGGAAAAGGCATTTTGATAAAGGTATAGGAATTTTATTTTGAATCAGTTTTAACAACATTAGCACAAAACAAGAATACTATGCTTTGAGAAGTTCCATATTTTTTGGCAACAGATGTAATATATGAATATGTGATAAGAAACAGAAGCATATCATTGCACTAGATCAAACAGACAGAAAACAATACATTGTACCATGCTTTTGAAGAGACTAAATTTTTTTATCATCCTTAGATCATGTCTTATGTAGCTAGGATTTAGATTAGGTGCAGGTTGGGTTTTTATCATTTTTATTTGTTTCAACTAGGTGATTTCTAGGAGTTTTTTACAAGGTGAAAATACATATAGTTTTTAAGTCATTATTCTCAAATAATAATTTACATGAATTGCCCCTATGCTTAGGCACTGATGGGTTTGAGTCGTTTTATAAAGGGTTGAAGGAATGCATACAAATTTTGGTTGTAATTTGATAATTCTAATGAATGACAATGTGTTTAGCTTTTTGGAATGAACCGTCTATCTTTTTCTCTTCTCTCTCTATTCTTCTTCATCCATCTTTCCTCTTTTCTGAAGTCCAACATTCAGATCTCGAACAATCTGATTACTTTATCTATAACTTCTTATCCTTCTATTCCAATTTCTTCCATCTCTTTTACCATGTATCCAAATCCAAAGCAAATGAAATCCAATTTCTTCTTCTCAATCTAGTCTTCCCCTTCCCCCTGTACCAATCCTCTTAATTTTCCATCCTTTGCCATACAGAAAAAAAATATCATGGAAATTAATCATCACGAATGTTTCTCAAACTAGTGGTAGAAGCATGTGTTGATTTTATGCTGCAAAAACAAGTCTTGGCATGAGGTTGTCCTATGAAAAGGATGGAATTCTTAATCTTGTGAAAAGCAATTGGATAGCTTCAAACAACTATTGCGAGACTACTACGAATGCTTGGTTATGCTTATAGATTACAGGAACAAAATTAGGCTGCGTCAAGTCCAAGATGTTGGTGCACTGGTGCATCAATGCTAATCCTTGTGAATACATGAAGCATGGTGATTAAGACAAGCATGAAGAATTGTAGTATCAAGAAGTACCAAACAAGCACCTGATTAACAAGAAGTTAACTTTCCTACGTAAGAAGATCTAGACAAAGCAGGAAACAAAATTATTCCTTAATAGATTCAAAGAATGATTCCACTTAATAGTTCTTATCAAGAAAGAGATTTTGGAAAGAGCAAATGAGTTACTCCATAGAAACAGAGAATGCGAGTACCTTCGAATGCCCTTTGAGCACGATCTCATTACTTAGAGGAATCCGAGGCAAATCCTCCGGCGAGTCATCCATTCCAGAGTCCGAACCATCATCATCCGAATCCACCTGTTCCGAAGCCCGCGGCGGCCGCGGAGGCCCAATCATCATCCCATCATCCGCGTCAGGCTCCGCCTGAGCGGCCGCCGGAGGCGGCGGGGGAGGCCCAATCATCACGTCGTCTTCCTCCTCCTCTCCCCCGCCGTGCGGTCCACCAGCAGCATCTCCTGTGCCGCGCTTCCCCAGCTCCGGACGGGAGCTAGGGCTAGGGTTTACGGAGGCGGCGGAGGTCCGCCGGGTGAATGAGTGGACGGCGGAAGGCTGGGGCTGGGCCTTGGACGGCTTGCCAAAGGAGAGTGGGAATTGCGCCCTAATCGCCTCGTCCATGTCGCCGGCGTCCATCTTTCTCCCCGCGCGCGCTCGTATTCTCTCTCTGCTTTTTCTAGGGGGATACTCTTATTCTCTCTTTATTCCTCTCCTATTCCTCCATCTATCGCTGCCAATTCAAACAAATTTATGCTTGGAAAACTGTCCGTGACAACCAGCCGACTCAAGCATACGGTGGGCGCTTCTATTCCGGATAAGATCCGAGCAAGATTCGAATAAGACCCCGAACGAGGCACCGACTCGAAGAAGGGGGAACCCCTTGCGATCAGGCGTACCGCCGTTTGTTAAAAAAATTAAAAAAAAAAGAACTGGTCATATCCAGGTTTGATTAATAAAAATATCACAAAAATCATCAAATCTTCGGATCAGCTTGATAGTTAACTATAAAGCAATGATTGATTAAAAATTAAAAAAAATACATTTAATTTAAAACCAAATATAAGTATCTAAATATATGCTATCATGCGATACTTTTTACTCTATCAATTAAATTATAGCAAAATTGCAGTTTGGAAATTGAAATGTAAAAATAAAGCTAATATTATATATACAACAAATAAATTGAATAATTAATCAGGATCACGGCTACTAAAAATTCTAAATCCATCCATGCCTAATTCATTCATCGATTGCTTGAGATTAAGTTAACCACCGAGTTTGCAATTCAAGTTGGAATGAGAGTTCTAGTATTCTCTTTGAATGTTATTATAAAATAAAATTTTTGAACTCAAATCATTGTTGGAAACTAAATAATCACTATTGTGGCAGCTATTATTTGCCATGTTGATGTTGTAGAGAATATAGAGAACAGAAAACTAAGAACCAGCTGTGGAGGATACAGAAAATCTAAAAAACAAAGACTCAGTTGTATTGATAAATCCTTTTTTTTTTTATGCATATCTAGAACACATAACAGAGTACTCTTAAATATACTCGATGACTTGACAAGGAAGTAAACACGTTCTACACTTGCCCTGTTTTTTCTCTAACAAACACAAATAGTCCTACATCATAGCATTAGTTAAAACTGTCCTACATACTAGCAAACAGGCGCAACATCCTAGCAACGAACTAGACACGTTCTGACTTACTCAAAAAATATGCCTATGATTTGTTAAGAAAATTTGGTATGTCAAGTTGTACTCCAGCAAAGACATCAATGAATGTGAATGAGAAGCTTAGTCTGTGTGATGGCAGTGGAAAGACTAATGAAAAGCACTTCAGAAGTATTGTGGGAGGATTGATTTATCTCACTCATACAAGACCCGACATTATGTTTTCTGTGAGCATTATATCCAGGTTTGTGCATAATCCTAGCAATCATCATCTTGGGGCAGCAAAGAGGATTATGAGATATATAGCTGGCACTCTCAACTTTGGGATTCAATACTCCAAGATTACTAACTTTAAGCTAATTTCTTTTTCTGATAGTGATTGGGCAGGTTGTATAGATAATAGAAAAAGTACAACAGGTTATGTCTTCAATCTTGGCTCTGGAGTGATATCATGGGCATCAAAGAAGCAACAGGCCACGGCACTTTCAAACACAGAAGCAGAGTATATAGCAGCCACAACCACTGCATGTCAAGTAATTTGGCTCAGAAGAATACTGTGTGATTTGAAAGAAAAGCAAGTTGAGACAACATGGATGTTCTGTGACAACAAATCTACCATTGCAATAATAAAAAATCCAGTTCATCAAGGGAGGACCAAGCACATTGAACTTCGTCAGCACTTCATTAGAGAGGCTGTGGCTAAAGAAGAAGTGGAGTTAAAGCATTGCAATACAGAAGATCAATTGGCAGACATTCTCACAAAAGCACTGCCAGAAGAAAAGTTCAAGAAATTCCGTTACATGATGGGAGTACAGCCACAGGTTTGAATTAAGGGGATGTGTTGGAAATAATTCAAACCTGAAGAGAATAATCAATTGCATTTTGTTTTTTGATGAAATTGGACTCTTCCTCTTCCTCGGAATTCATTTCCAACAGATGTGTATGTGCTGAAAAATAGCATAAAATGCATTCATATTATCATACAATGGCTGAATCATATCTCATTTGGGCTTTTAATAAAGAATTACAAGCAACCTTAAGAAATTTCTCTCAGTAGATGTGTATATCCTGAATAATTTGCCATCGGTCTAAAACCTCCTAAATTTCTGTGACAAGAGATTCATCCATTTCCTTCCACATCCGTAGGTGCTTAACTTCTCAGTGTCTTCTCCCAAAAGGTTGTTGTTTTAATGATATATGTATCCCTTACACAAAAAAAAAAAAAAAAAAATGGATCTTATAGTTCATCACAATATTTGTCTTCAACCAACTTTTTGTCACTCATAAAAGCTAGCCTATTTGGGGGATAGAGTTAATGGATGATTTGGCCCGTGTAAGGGTTAGACTAATCCATCCAACATCATTCTGAAGCATTCGACATGAGGTGCTTGTGGATGCTCTAGTCCAGAAAATAAGTAGGAGCAACTTTTAATTTATTATGAGTTCAAAACTTGGTTCCAATTAGTTTCATGTGCAGCAAAGTCTTTGTTTCTTAGGAAAATTTTGGAGCTTATACGTTCTTTTCCAAAACTTGATTCTTGGCTCTTTTCATCCTCCATGCAGTCTACCAGGAGAGTGGATTCGTCGATCTACCGTTGACACCCAAACACTTTCTAATTTTGGTCCGGATAGCGTTGCATGAAAAGGCATGCAGTGAAGCAAGATATGGCTAATTGATTTAGATACGGCTTCGCAAAGAGCATATCTTTCATCGGTTTGCGAAGCTTTCTGTGACCGTCCATCCTTGATACGTAGGCTGTTCTTTTGGGAGCAAGCTACATAAAATCTTGTCTTCTCCCTTGCTGCCAACTTCTGAAGGGCCTTATAGAGTAAAGGCACAATAAACCCATAGAATTTGATCAGAAAATAGGTGAATTTTCACCAGCATAAAGCAAAGAGGGGTGAATCTCCTAGCTGCCTGATACAAGAAAACAGGTTGATCTGAATTCTACACCATTGATACATGCTTCAGGGGTTTAGATCAAGATTCACCGTCTCGGTACCAAACTCTGTACCGGTGCTACACTAGCACATGTTGGTACGATGTGGTACAGAATTTTTTTGGCATACCGAATATAGGTACCTTTCGATTTGGGCCGATACGATGCACTATAGTTTAGATCATGCATGTGACTATCAGGATAAAAAAAAAAAGAAGTTTGTTTCGACCTCTATCATAGGTGAATTGCCTAATTGAAATATTTTATTTATAGTGTTTTGCTTGATCCATCAAGATCTATGTTCTCCTCCTTATCTATTCCCAGATATTTTTGAGAACAGTCACATAGAATTTATTATTCAAGACTGAATACATCAAAGTTCCAACTAAAGATCATGAGATCAATTAAATAGTTTGTACATCGAACATGTCCATTGTTCGAGATGACAGAGACATTTTAGCTAGAAAATTCAAGGTAGGTGGCAAAATATTATCTGGTTTTACTTTTGGTTTCCAAGGATAAGGAGACCATTGAATGCAAATGAGATGAGCCACGCCGGGCACTAAACGGCTCAAGCTCCGCTGGTTACATGAAATTAAACTAGCTTGAGCTTTGTTATCAAGCTGAGTATAGGCTTTTTCTTTCTATGTTAATCCCGAAGTGTCTAGGCTTTTGCTCTCATTAGGTCAATTTTATTTTTTTTCATATGAATTTCGAGCTTGGCTAGTTTTTGAAGTGATTGAGCTTAATTGAGCTTTATGGGCCTACTCATGAACATCTCGGTTAATTTGCAGTTCCATGCACAACCTCAGGGATGAAAATATACATGTTCACCCCCTAGTATATATGAAATGGCTTTTGAAATATTTCTATTGAGTCCCAAAAAAAAAGATGGTACAAAAAATGATTCTAGATTCTCTTTTTATGAATATGGCCTAACAACTATCACCCTGATAACGTGAATATATTATGATGAATCGCCTTCAAAACAACCAATAAATCTAACATTTCTCCCATGGCTTCTTTTAACCTCACCTTGTTCATAAGAGTGCCTTTCTAGCTAGAATAGTTTAGGAAAAGAAATTAGCAAATAAAGCACAATATAGTTAAGATGGCCGGGCCGAACCTCTCTGCTACCCACAAAAAACTCATAACCACCAAAAAAAATCTTTGTGAGAAGAATAATGGCTGATAATTTAGTTGCATATAACTTTTATTTGATATAAAAAAGTTGATATCTCAGTAATCCAAAGTTGGCAGGATATTTTATCACCAGCTCCCATTTTTACCTTCAATTACTTTGTTTTCTATTGTCCTGCCTCCTTTTATGGAATTATATAAGTAGCTTGTGCTCGTACTGCTTATTATCTAGTTAGATACTTATTGTTCTCAGATCCTCAGCATAGGGCTCCCCTTTTGCATCATAACTGGATATCCACTACTACCATGGGCAAGAAGATAAAATCTTTGTGTGCCTTTTTTAAAACTCAGCTGTAATATAGATGATTAGATTCTTATTAGTGGGAGTAACATGAGAAAGAGAGAGAGAGAGAGAGAGAGAGAGAGAGAGAGAGAGAGATGCAAATCATTTAATTAACTTCCACTAGGATTAAGCGAAAATGGGTTCTTTCACATATAATATTATTTATGTTCTCATCATATAAAAGTGACAAAAAGGAGGATTGGGAAAGCATACCATCACAACTAAGTTTCAAGTGATGATAATATGGTAGTGCTCAAAGTGGATTGCTTGCATCCTTATCCACCAACATTACACATTTAACCCCTTCTCTCTCGCTTTCTATTCTCCTCAGTAGAAAGTAAGCACTTGATCTTGCATTGTTAAACCACCACGACACACGCCCTCTCCATCATCATGTACGTCATCAAGGTTCCACAGGCTCCCCCAGGCCTCTTCTTCGCTCGAGCCATCGCTTATGGAGCCGCCGCCGCCGCCCTCGCCCCCTTGAAGCATATAGTTTAGGGGGTACATGTAGGCCATCTCCTGCATGTCCTGTGCGAGTGCTGCTTCCTCTACTTGGGTCATGATCCCTCTCATATCAGCTTGCTGCTGCTCCTCTTCTCTCTCCTGTTGCTCTTGTTGCTGCCTGAGAAATCGAGCTCTTGCCTTCTCGATATTCTTCGAGGGCTTGCTCTTCTTGAAATGGGTCCTCCAGTAGTTCTTGATCTCGTTGTCGGTCCTCCCGGGGAGGCTTCGAGCAATGGTGGACCACCTACACATATGATACCATGGATGTTAGTACCCGCTCGATGAAAACTTTGTGAAGAAAACAACAAAAGAAGGACTAATTTCTAATGAAGAAATAGAGTGTCACCTGTTTCCCCACAAAGCATGGAGCTCAAGGATGATATTCTCCTCATGGGGAGTAATCTTCCCTCTTTTGAGATCAGGCCTCAGGTAGTTCACCCACCTTAGCCTACAGCTCTTGCCATTCCGTCTGAGCCCTAAAATACAAAACCAAGAAAAAGCATAGAGTTGGATCAAAGCTAATGATCATGAAAGTACAGCAATGCAACAAGCTATGAATTTAGTCACAGAATGAGCTCATAACTGGCTCGCCAAGTGGGTGTAGAGGGCTTTCGATTACCTGTTAGCTTGGAGACACAGTTCCATCTTCCTTCACCATGTTGGTTCACATGCTCAATGAGGATCTCATCTTCTTGGGCAGTCCATGGACCTTTCCTCCAACCATTTTCTAGAGTCCCCCAACTCATGAGCTGCCCCTCCATATATGCTTCCAACCAAATCACTGCCTAAAGAACTACTCTCTATTCATAGGCTGTCTCCCGGTCAGTGTGACAATGGTTTGGGAGTGTGCTTTCTTATTTATATCCTAGTTCGAATCAGCATCCCCACCACACTAATTTGTAATTAGGAGAGAATTTACTTAAAGGGCCACCATCCTTTCACTATATTGTTATGGTGCTCAAACTCTCTCTCTTTCTTTCTTTTAACCTTGTTGCGTGTGCTATGTACTTCAGATTACTGACACCACTACCAAGATTTATTATTGATTCCTGTAAGTGATCTATTGGTCCCAAACCAAAACAACAACAAACAAAAACTTGATTTTAATGTTAAAATTGTTAAGAGTCTGCTTTAGAATCTAGATGAAAGGGCTGTAATTGCTGGTATTGAGTACAAAGTTCGATGTTTTAACCTCATCATTTCAAAGGAGATATACTTAAATATTTATTGGTTTAGTGCTAATTTAACTTTTTATCCGAGGCCTAGGACGGTTGTTAGGTACATTGTGCTCAACACGCGAGTCATTCTTCATAGCTATCCGCATGCACTAGTGGGCATTAGCCAACTTATTGCCCTTGGGTTGGCACTTCAGGTCAACAGTCAACCGAGACAACGTGTTGACTAAGTTGACCAAGAGTCAAACCAAGACACTATCAGTTCAAACCATCTCTTATCAGAGCATTATGGCCCACATGGAGCCTCACTTTTGGCGCACCAAGATGACATATTACGGTCGAGCCTTTTTTCTGAAAATTTAGGTATCAAGTTTATAGTTCTTCAGATTGTTGTATCATAAGCTGATCAAGAAAAATTGCATGCTAAATTAGAGGTTTTGAATTCATCTTGTTAGTGGAAAGCCGGTGATGCTTCTAACGTAGCATCATTGCAAAATTAAGAAGTCTTTTTTTTTCTCTAGGGTTAACTGAACTTTTGTTCCGAAAATCAAAAGACAGTGTTTAGCTAGAATCTTAGAAGGATGTAAAATATCTGGATCCTTTACGCTTAGACCTAAAAGCAAGGCCTAGGGTAGGCCTTCATCAAATTAAGGACCATAAACAGACCTAATCAAAGTAGGTTTCGATATAGACGTCACAAAAGAACAATATAACTACTACGACAGAGATGCAAAGTATATTGGTGAAAAATGGTATAATTTGCCTTATGAAATGCGATAAAGGTAAATATATGACCACTAAAAATTAATCAATCAAAAACTAGAAGCATAATAGAAACATTGGTCACTAAATAAATAGTTGGAATTTGAATAGTATCCTATATGAATCTAAACCTAGGTTTAATGAAAGCAGCAAGTTGTGGGTCTGCATACATTACATATCCTTTAAGGTGCCTCTTATTATGTTAGCTTTTGTTCAAGTATGAGTCCAATGGAATTAAAGTATTTTGATGCATCCTCTCAAGTACCTTACAACTAGTTGTCATGGGTCACCTAGCCCAATCACTTTCCCTTATTAACTTCGAATATCAACATTTCTTACTTTGGTTAAAATGTTGATTACCCTACTCGTGGCATATTGAAGCATCTAGACACATCATAATATGCACGTCTAATGCCGCATACAATGCATTCTTAGTCAAAAAATTTGACAAAGCATCTCAATACATCATAGTTGTCTCCTAATGCTACTTGCAATGCGTCACTAATTGAAAAAAAATCGATGATCATATGTGGTACATGATTCACGCTGTAAAGCATATAAACCCTAGTTTATTCGTCCCTCGTCAAGAATGTAGGAGGGTATCCTTTAAAAAAAACATAAGCATGGCCCATTCCGAGAATCAAATCAAAATGACATAGTGTTAGATCCTTAGTTTATTTTAAATATAAGTGCGGACCACTTACCCTACATCCACGTACCTTTGATGCCTCTTGTAGAGGCGTGCCTTTAAGGGACAACCACCTAATCAAGAACGAAGTGGAAGATGTATGTGCCTGATACGGTGAGAAATAGTGGGTGGTTGTTGTTCCCTTGATAGCGCCCACAGGACCCATGGCCTCTCTCCACATGCTACTACTAAGAATTCTTTCAACTTGCTTTCGGCTTTAGTAATCTTTCTTTATTGGCTTGAATGTGGGTAAGCATGAAATGAGATATCTATATATTATATGCTTTAAGCGTGGGGCGACGACCTTGACCCATCACCGTGGCGACACCTGGTCGCCATGATGTAAGAATTAGAGCATATAATTATACTAAATGTTCGCTACCAAAAAGTTTAAGATTATTACTGAAACGACTAAGTGAATGCAATGTTCCATTGTCATGAGCCTCTTGACTCGGTGACTTGCTCAAGCCTAATCTCCAATGGTTAACAAGTCTAAATTAAGAGTGCAGCATTTGATCCCTTAATTTGAAAGAAACACCGTTTCACTTGTCATTTTTTAAGTAATATTAAATCTATTATCGAGGGATTCAAGTTTGATTCTAAGCTGTTAAACCCGATTAAGCTGAAATGCATATGTTGTTTATGTTGGTTTGCTTAAAGAACAATTTAACTTTAGAATAATTAAGAGCAATATCAATCATAGTTCAGTAGGATACGACATACTAAAAAAAATATCAAAGAGGAAATAAGCTTTTGAGGGTTTTTTTTTTTTTTTTGTGAGTTGCAAATGCGTAAGTGGTTCTAGAAGAAAACAACTAGTAATTACTAGGGTTCTAGACTAGACTCTTACAAAGAATCCATCCATTTTACTTAAGGAACTGTCAGTCTGAGTCATTTGCCAACTGATTGCAAAGCACATAATTGAGATGACCCCCGGATAAATATAGATTTTTATCTGGTGTGTTGTTCACGCGTCATTGCTTTTCGCATGCCAATATTTCTTGATATCTAGTTACTCTGGCATGGGACCAAAGCGTAGTGGAAATATCTAATAAAATATTGATATGCAATTATAATTTAATGCCATCCACATTGATATGGGGCCAAGTGGGACAACAAAGATCACTCACTGCAATAATATATGAAACTTTTTTGTTTTATTTAGTTATTTTGTGTTCACCTATAGTCTAGTTTCATCATTTATGAATCCATACATACATATTTATTTCTAGAAATATTTGACAAATATACATACATACATACATACATATATATATATATATATATATATACACTTATGCACAGGTATGTATGTATGTATATATCTGTGTATATATGTATGTATATATATGCATGTATGTATATGTACATATGTATATGTGTATTATGAACTTGGTAATTGAAGAATAATTTTTATGCTACTAAAAAAAATTAAATGATTACTTAATTGATCTTCATTTACAAGATAGCGAAAAAGGCTGAAGATGTTTAATCCTGTTATTTCTTGATCTTAGACCCTCCAAATGAAATTCTATGATCAAGGCTCTAAAAGACTGAAATAAGAGGTTAAAACAATCCAGGATGAAGAAGAAGTCATGGATGCACCGAAAGTTGTGTTGGAATAAAATCAAAAGCCCTATTAGAATCTTGTACTGCCACAAGAGTTATGTAATAAAATATTGATATGCAATTATAATTTAATGTCATCCACATTGGTGATGTTTTACATGGTGTGAAGAGGGACAACAAAGATCACTATCGCAACAAAAAGTGTAAATGAAACTTTCTTGTTTTATTTAATTGTTTCTTGTTCACCTATAGTCTAGTTTCATCATTTATGAATCTATCTTAGATATGGTAGAGCAGAATATTTATTTCTAGAAATATTTGAAAATATACATACGTACGTATGTACGTACACACAGATATATATGTATCTATGTATATATGTATGTACTATGAACTTGATAATTGAAGAATAATTTAATATTCTACTAAAAAATAAATGATTACTCAATAGAACACCATGCTTCTAGAAATAGCTTTTAATCTTCATTTACAAGATAAAGAAAAAGGCTGAAGATGTTTAACCCTGTTTTTTTCTTGAACTTCGAACCCTCCAAATCACGTTCTATGATCAAGGTTCTCAAAGACTGAAAGAAGGGGTTAAAACCATCAAGGATGAAGAAGCAATTATGGATGCACCGAAAGTTGTGTTGAAATTAAATCAAAAGTCCAATCCGAATCTTCTATTATCACAAGAGCCCTGAACGATCTCCTAACCCTTCCAAGACTGATTTTAAAAGAACAAAAATTGAACTTCATTCACAAGTATCTAATGAGCTTAAGTTTTACAAGCCAAGTCGATAAAAGATCGAGTTTCAGTCCAATAAATATTAGCCTAATATATGGTATCACCATAATCAAGATGGATTTCAACATCAAATTACTTTCAATACATCCAACATTTAGTTAGCTTTCCAATGCATATTGAACTGCCTTAGTTGAGGCTCAGATGGGGAAGCTTTGCCTATTTTATGGAAGACCTATCATGCTGATGCATTGCTTACAAAATTTGAGATTGTTATGAAAATGACATCAATGACCGCAAAAAATTATTAATCAGACATAGCAATTTACTAATCAACTAGATGCTCTTACATTGCCTATCATAATTTACATGTTAGTCTTTGCATGGTGGTCTCGTAGAATTGATATTGCGACCAAGTGGAGCTTGATCATTGGCATAGACATGTCAAACAGTCAAAGCCATTCAGACCAAACCATCCCAAAACCATGGCATGTAAAGCGTAGTCTGTTTCTTCACCATCCACCTCTCTTCTCCTGGGAAATTCCCTTAATGAAAATGTCACGCTCCGGATCCGGATCCGTGACACGGCCGTGCTATTGCCGACTACCGCCCACAATAGCACGCAGCCTCATACCTGGGAAATAGGGTAGTCAAACCAACCAAATCTTTTCATGTGTATTCATCTAGTACAACATGCTGGTCAGTACCCAAATACAGAGCTTCTATGTAGTTTATATACACAAAAGTATATACTTGCTTTACCCCAAAAGAAAGAAGCGCTAATACCAAATTAACGTGTCTCTGGCAGCTATCAGTGGTGAGGATCTGAAAGAAAAAAGTAAATAAACGGATATGAGCTACACGGCTCAGTAAGTAATCCTGCATAATCCTACCGGATCAACCAGTAGACTAAACATGTAAATCAGGGTTTTGAGAAGCTGACATGCATGTTTATCTAATAATCATCATGGCATAATAAGTATGCGATTTAAACAAAGCAGTAGTGCAAATCACAACAATTTTCATAATATATGCATATGAAACCGTGCCCCCCGGCATGCCGTGGTCCTTTTTCTCTCGGATGCTACTACGAAGTCCATTCGGCCACTGGCGGGGCCAGCTAGTCATTCTCGGCCACTAGCAAGGCCAGCGAAGTTATTCTCGGCCACTAGCAAGGCCAGCTCAGTTGCATTCGATCAGTAGCATCTTTGAGCCCGTTACAGTGCCTCTTGGCTAACTAAGACTTTATAAACTTACATGCATGATTAAAATATCAGTATCATCATGTCGCATACATAGCCATAGCTTCTGGGATCATGCAAGTTACTTATGCATTGTAACATATCAGGCATGAAACATATATACTTAAAATAAATGCTTAGGAAACATTAATAACATAATATGATCCATAACAGGATTAGGACAGGTTACTTACAGTGATTCGCCTTTCTCCTAGGTCTCCTGCGTCCTGGTGACGAGTCCTAAGTCACCTGGATTTTTGTCATAATAACAATATATTATTTTCTTTTCTACCTGAAATTTAGCCCAAGACTAATTCCTCTGTATTGGGGTCTTGGCTGGGCTCATAAGTCTTAATTGGCCTTCCGATTGGCCACTAAGCTTAATTCCCAGCTTAATTGGGTTTAATTTTGGTTTAATTTATAGTCTGGCTTGTCCAGACTTAGCCCAATTTGCTTGGGCTCGGGTTTAGTCAAATTTGGCTAAACCCTTTCCCTCTTTTTTTTTTTTTCTTTTTCTTTTTCTTTTTTTTTTTCTTTTTTTTTTTTTTCTTTGGGCTTAACGGGTTGCGGGTTCGGATTCGGATCCGACCCGCGAACCCGTTATTGGGTTCTTTCTCCCCCCTTCCAGAGGCTTCCGCCTCTTCACCTTCCCGACCCCCTCTCCCTCATCCGGCCGCTCTCTCTCTCTCTCTCTCTCTCTCTCTCTCTCTTTTCTCTCCGTCGTCTCCACCGAAACCATACCTCCGGCCGGCCCTCCGGCTCCCCTTCTTCTCCTCCGGCCAGATCTGTGGCCTTCCCCCTCTCGGTCACTCCCTCTCTTTCCCTCTTCTCTTCTTTGTCTCTACCGAAGCCCATGCTTCCGGCCCTCTTCTCCGGCTCCCCTTCTTCTCCTCCGGCCAGATCTGTGGCCTTCTTCTTCTCCTCCGGCCGGATCTGCCGCCTCCTCCTCCTTCCGACCTTCACCGAACCCTCCCCGGCCAGATCTACCAGCCCGGAGTGGTGCTTCCCCTTCGGGGCGGCGACGGTGGGAGGCCGGCCCTTTCCCTCTCCTTCGAAGTGATGCCGGAGGAGAGGAGAAGAGCCGGGAGGTGGGATCGAGGCCGATCTCCTCCGGGAGAACTTCTCCGGCTCCGACCACGGCGAGGTAAGGCCGTGGTCCGCGGTAAGTGCCCCCTCTCTTTTTTTTTTTTCTTTACTTTGTTCTTCTTCCTCTTCCGTTTTCTTCTTTTTTTTTTTTTTTTTTTTTTGTGGGAGTCTCGCCACCACCTCTCGGCCGGCGGAGAGGTGGGGCTCGGCTGGGGCTCGGCTGAGGCTGGCGGCCTTGAGGCCGCGTTGGTCGCCGGCACGGCAGACCCGGCGGCCCTTGGCTGCCCCTCAGCCCTAGGGCAGCCACGGCCGGGGCCTGTCACCCGCAGGCCGAGTCCGGCTGGGCTCGGCCCGGGTGGCGTGGGCTCGGCTTGGGCCGTTCTCAGGCCGGCCCGCGGCCTGTTGGTCCGGCCCGCAGCCTGTGGGTCCGGCCCACGGCCCTCCTCCTGTTCTTCTCTCCCGTGCCGGTCTCCTTCTCTCTCTCTGTGCCAGTCTCCTCCCCTCTGTTTCATCAGTGAAACAGAGGGGAGAATACCCTACAGAGGGGTATCTCCACTCCTAAAATTTTATTATTTAACCTAAGGGCCACTTACCTGGATTTTTGCTGGTTACCGTTGGGCCGTTCCTCCCCCTCGTAGTCCCTCCTTCCTCTTGGAGCTTCAGGGCTCTTCCGCCTTAGGCTCCAGGGCTTCGACTCTCTCTCTTTCAGTGTTCTTGGGGGCCTCCGACTTAGGGTTGCCGGCAGGGACTTAAATAGTGGTTTAGAAGATGAGACCCCCCCTCTGAGAGGTCCCATCCGTTCCATGCCTCCCCTCTCCGGGAATGGCCGCCGTCCCCCCTGTCTCCGGTGCGCCGGCATCGGCTGCCAGCAGGGGTGAGGGTCACCCCTCCCTGTCGGTCTTATCCCTTCGTTTTTATTTCTTTTTTTTTTTAAATATGATAACAGCACTGCCCACAGTGAAATTTGGGCCCAACCCTTAACTGGGCCCATTTCTTATTGGGCCTAGTAGGTTCTGGGCCCGGACATTACAGAAAATAAAAGAAAGCTAACCCCAACTAAACTCCTTTCTTCTTATCACTCTTTAGTATCCAAAAAAATACTCCAACAAAAATAACTTGTTGCGATAAATTGCTTGTGGTATATAATTATTAGTGTTACTTTATTATGAAAGCCACTATAATTTTGTTTTCTAGGCATATAATTTAAAGTGCCGGAAACTAGAATTGCAATTATCGTATTTAACTAATATATCAATAAATAATATCATAATTTGTGAGATTTTGGAAGATTGTTGCTAAACCTTAAATTGTTCATTTTTTATACAAAGCTTAGGTCTAGTCACCCTAGAGTCATTAAATATGCTATTGTACACATTTATTATGGTCGTCAAATATATCATGATCGGTATCTTCTTAGCACTAATATATATAGGCCAATGGTTTGATCAGACATATACTAAAATATTAAAATAAAAATAATTTAAGATAAAATATAATATAATGATATTAATAATTTTTTTAATTAATTATTATTATTAACTTTATGTTGGATAAATAAAAAGAATCATGAATTATCTATTCTCATAGAATTGTAAGAAAAATTATATATATATACGCAAATACAAAGAGCTTAATTTTTAAATATTCTTAACAACAAAGCTTTGAAAATATAATAAAGAATAAAATAAAGTAAAATTTTATTTTTCATGTTTATGAAAGAGAAAATTATTTTTTATAAAAAAATAATGATTAAAATATGAAATACCATAATGCACATCAAATGAATACTCAATGATCTAAATATATATAAATAAATTTAATTAATTTATTGTATAATGATAATAGATATTGTAGGCTGGTGGCTAAGAACTTGCTGCTTTTTTTTTTGCTTAAGAAAAGGGAAGAGGGGGGTGAGGAGAACCTCACCCGCATAGCAACCCCCACTAGGTCCCCTCTCCACTGGAGAATATTTGATACGGGTAGACAACTTTTACTCATACCCTTCCCACTCGCGGGGAAGTCCTACCAATGTAGCAGCCCCTTCCACGTGTGAGTACGTCACACCAGCACCACCTAAGTACCGGCAGACTAGATGGCGACTCCATTAGGCAAACCAGGCGGAGGGCATCCGGTCTCCATATTTAATCGACGCCCGTGCGTTTCGAACCTGGACCACTCCAATGAAATCTTAGCCTTGTTCCAACCGTGTTATCACCTCGGTTGTAGAACTTGCTATCGGAACGGGCGGCTGTGGTGCTTTAAAAATGCTGTAGATAATTATTTTTTTTATAGTGAAATATGACGGCCGCCGCCTCCTCTCAACCTTTGCAGCTGTCTTCCAAGTTCCACCCCTCTTTCATCTTCCACATTGGACATCTCATGGGGCCACTTCATTCCTTAAAGCCACCTTACCACCCCAACCCACCATTATTGCACCACCTCCTCATCTTCCCCTCCTCTTATCCACCCTCCCCCTCACCCTCGCAGAGATCAAAGGCATCCAAATTCGTCCCTTCCTTCTATCCACCCTCCCCCTCACCCTCTCCGAGATCAGAAACATCCAAATTCGTCGCCAGGAACCTGATCTTATTCATCTACTTGAGAGGCCGCCATGCTGCCGTCCCCATTCTCATTGAAGCCCCCACCTCAACAGCAGAAATTCGACGTCAACTCCGCATTCGATCCCCCTCATGAGACACTTCATCATTCCAATCCTCGCATTCGAAAACCTCGACGCCGACTCGAGTTGCACCCGGTCGCTGGACGTCGCGAACCAAGACGAGCATAGCCTGCTGTTCGGCAACTGCGAGCCCGACGTCGCGGCGACGATGGACGTCATGAGGACCGAGATGGACGGCATGCAGGGTGGCAGCAAGGATTATCTCCCGGCGGGGACGACTCATCAGCTGCCAAAAAATATGCTTCGCCTTCCCTCTGTGATGAGGACTGGGACGTAGCCTCCTGCGTTTTGGGTTTTTCTAACGGGATTTTTGCTGTTTACTGGGATCGTGCACGTAGGGACGGGATGGTCGTCGTTCTTGAAACCATACCCATAGGTTTGCCGTTCTGATCCAAAGCATTTAATGGTGCAAGCTAGAAATTATGCAAACCAGCTAGATACAAGTTCAAGTAATTTTCTTGAATATTTTTGATTCATTTACTTTTCTTAAAAACTTCTATCGAGAAATTTTCAAAATTATATTTGAAACTTGGTAGACACGATCTTCTATCCAAAAAAAAGATGCAGCTTTGCTAAATTTTTTTATCGAGATCAGTGTTATGCTGTCTGGTCACATTTTGGACCATTTCTCAAGCTTCGTTGATGTGTGTGTGTATGCATATATGTATAGACATATAGAAGAAAAGACAAAAATGTAGAATCAAAAATAAAATAAAAAGAACTCATAATTCTTAAACATCATAAACCATCTTTGTAAACCTATGCAAGCTTAATATTCTCCACAATATCAACATTAGACAACTTTTAAATCACGCCTATATCTAAGTAAAAGATGACTCAAAATATGACAGATTTTAAAAATCAGAAAAAGATTATTGTTAGATTATAGATGAACATTTTGTCACTTTTTGATCCAAAGAATTAGATTTTAGCTGTGGGAGAAGTATCGATTATAGATCTCAAAAAAAATATTTTTAATAAATTGGAAATTACAGAAATCTGATATATGATCAAAAAGTTATGCCTTTCTAAAAAATTTTTGTTCCATCTAGATGCGGCAGGATTGGATATTTTTGTTGTCGTTGTTGTTGTTTAGAGCCGGATTTGATTGTTCAATTTGACAGATTTCTGAATCTATTCCAAATTAGTTAGATTATTTTCCATAACCACTTCCCAACATTTTTTTTGATATAATTTAACTAAGACCGCCAAAATCAAATGGGTAGAAAGGCGTTGAAGAAAATATTTTACAAACAAATATGAGCCTTAGGGTTGTCCTTCTTTCTTACCTTTCTCCTTAGCTCCTCCTCCTCCACTCTTCTCTTCCAAGGCAAAGAATAAAATTTTCTATTTTTCTCGCTGGAGAAGCGTGAGAAGAATGTTTTCATGTTCATCAGAAAGGTGGCTCCGTGCTTAATTATTGGTACAAAAAATGGTGGATCGTAGCAGCAGCAAGATCTAAATCTCAGTGACAACTAAAATTAGTGTTTCATTCTAAATGCAAGCTGATTTCCATATATATATATATATATATATATATATATATATATATTCATCATGTCTCTATAAAGAGACATCCCGGTGCACCAAACTCCTACCAGATTTAGAAAAGATCAGATGTATGTAGTGTTACCTCACTCTAGACATAAAAAGATTATTTCTGTGTTTCGAATCCACAACATCCAGACTGTGATGAAGCAATCTTCACACCGTTATTCATCATGTCTTTATAGCTACTATTATTATAATTGATGTTAATACTTTTCTGAGAAATCCATGCAGAGGAGAAAGGGAAAGAGATCCATCTCTGATTTCCATGGTCCGTGTGACGGGCTCCACACGTGATCTTCGCACAACTATAAACACATCTATATTCATTACGCAAAAAAAAAAAGTCTATATGCTCAAGGCATTCCTTCATTCAGTTCTGACAAGTTTATATATATATATATATATATATATATATATATATATATATATATATATATATATATATATATATATTATCTTTAATTACAAGAGCATAAAATTATCCATCCATCATTGCACCACCATGTGTAATCTTATTTTAACTAAATTAAACTCTTTTGGTTCAATTCTCACTCTTTTCAAGGGAAAGCTAGAGAGATGCTGGCCAAAAGTTAAGATGCATGGTGCATGTTACATGGCTGGCACAAAGCTACCAAAAAGCTTTCCACAAGAAAGAGCTAAGCCTCATCAAGCAGTTCTATAGAGTATTAGGATGTTCCAACCTCCCATATGGAATGTTTCATTGAGATCTCTCATGCAAGATTTCTCTCCAGAGCCCTTCAACAAGGGCCTTCTCTTTTTTAAACTTAAATACTACCCTGCTTCATGAATGACATTCTATCACAAGGAACTTATTAAGTATGGTGAATCCTTGGAGCAGGCATACATAGGAAGATCTAGAGCTTTCTCTGCAATTCTCCCGTCCTCCTGAATCCTCGCTATCAAGCTCTCTAGTGATGGAAAATTGGCCTGTGTATTTCAAGCAATAAGGATACCACATCTGAGAAAAGCAATTAAGAAACCATCTCTAAATTTTGTTGTGTTTAACCCAAATACCTCTGGTCTTATATAGCCCACTATGGCTAGATGTAGCTCCTCTCCGTAAAAGTCCTCATTGAATTTGTGAAGCAGCCATGGTTCCTGTGAGCAATGATATTTAGAGGAAACGAAAAAAAAAGAAGAAATAACTGCAGAGGACTTTCGAGTAAAGCACACTCACTATAGTCTTTTCAGTGTTGTCGAAATATGGGTTCCAACCAATACTCATGACCATCTTATAGATACCCCGTGTTGCTAGCCCTGCCCAGCCAAAATACACCCCAGAAGTATGTTCCGAAAGTAATGCAGAGAAGTTTTCTGCAGGTAAGTTAGCTGCAAGAAAGGAAAAACAAGTTTTCAATGGTGGCAACAAGTTCTGCATACATGGAAATTGAAACCCATATAATAAATATAATTACCAAACACTGATCCACTAAACTCACTAAAAGTTTGATAGTTGCATGACTAGTATATTACAGGGCAGAAAACAAATTTTAGCACATGATGTTCCTAGAATATTTAATGGAGCCTCACCTACATGATAAAGAAATGACTGCTAATCAATTCAGATCTGGATCAATCTGAAATTTATGACAGAACTTGGCCCCTTAACTTAGCAAATAGTGTAAAACAAAGTCAACTTGAAGCTCCAAACTGAAACAGAGAAGAGATCGGCAGGGTATCACTTGGATCAGATGTTCAGATCTACAGAAAGGAGATCTGCACCGGTAGTATTCAGATATGACATATAGCAGTAAGATGCTGCATTTGTAGCAATAGAGAGAACTGAATGAGGGAAAAGATGGAAAGATTTAAGAAGTAAAAAAAGGTAGAATAAGAGAGAGAAAAATATGATAAGAGAGAAGAGAAAATAATAGAGAAGAATATGAAAAAGGTATTAATATACTTCTAATGTCGAATCAGGATCAACTAGGACAGAAATAAAGCATTGGGTCAAAGTCTTCTTTGGTGTCAAGGTAATAGTTATGAATAGTCATCGACTCCCGGAAAAAGGTAGAAGAATAGGACCTATTATGGGACATACAATGTATTACAGATGTATGGTCATTACGCTTCAACCGGGTTATTCTATTCCACCCCAGACCCCAGCGACTTCAAAATATTTATATTACAGGAAGATGTAATCCAAGGCATCTTTGAGAAATGTATTAATTGGCAATATGATGTTATGAACACCATCACCACCAGCATGATAAATGTATTAGATTGTGACTCACCTGTTGGTATTCCAAGTACCTTTGAGCCACGGCCAAAACCTTTGATAACAGGTCCTCCAATATACCATGGTTCAATTGGCAAAGTGCCTTCTATCCCTGTCATCCACTAATGGCAGCTTCATTTTGGGGAAATGCTATGAAAAATTACAGCTATATATGAGCAGCAAGGTTGAGTAGCATACAATCTTCGAATGGTGACAAACCCCACTTTTCAGGATGCAGATCGAGCAGAGAATTGATCACCTCATCGGCTGAACTGAAAGAACTAGCTTGTTTTGGTAAAGATGGTACAGCAACCACCTTCATTCCTGCAGCCTTGCCAGCCATGACACCAGGCCTAGACGGTACCAAAAATTAGTTATCATGACTAAACCAATTAATTGAATGCATGGCATTAACTAATTAACAGTTTATTAAAAAAGGAACATAAGTCAGCAATAGGTTGCCTGTGTTAACAAAACCATTGGTCACTTATATGATTGCTTTTACTACTCATCAAGCTATTTGTAAACAAAAACAAAAGGCATATCCGGCCAATACATTTTGGCAATGCAGCATCCATGTGATATATGACAAAATTATATCCAGAAATAGGATCCATATCAGCAAAAAGAAAACGATAATAAACATTAGCAAAACTTACAACGAATCCTCAATCACTAGGCAGTTTGATGGATCAGCATTCATTCTTCTAGCAGCCTCAAGGAAACTTCCAAGACCAAGCAAAAATCAATAATTCAGACTAACAAATATTAATTTTCTGAATTATGGCAAATAGGTGAAAGTTAACCAAACAAACTGTATTTTGCAGTGCCTCACATTTCAGGAGATGGCTTCCCCATTACCACTTCATCACCACCAACAACCGCAGTAAAGGATCCTTTCCAGCCTATACATCAGAATATAACAAACTGGTACCCTCAAAGATTGCAAAAGATAACCAAAATGTCCAAAACAACAACAAATTTGCTTTTCTATCTATGGAGGATCAATAATTCAACGTGTTTCCAGATTCTACCAAGAAATATACCATGATGGTAGGAAATCTTGGCTTCTATATTTGATTTTGGAGAGTTTGAAGCCAAACACATTGGCACCCCCTTGCTCCTTAGATGTTTAATTAGCCGATTAGCACCTGGAAGAGCTTTAATATTGCACCATCTGCAGCAATCAGATGCATTTATCTATTATACCTCATGACAAGGGACTGAAAATTATTGTACAACCACCAATAAATTTTGAATTTAACTGTACTTATATGTTTCGCTAAAATACTGAAAAAGACAAAGTTAAGAAGCAGGCAACCTTAAATAAGGAGAGATAAATTGCACTTCCAACTTTAATTGTCACCTAGGGTTTTGACTTGCAGTATCTGAGTCAACTAATCAAGTTGTACGGATATGGTAGGCCAATTTACACATTGTTTTGAACTGTTTGAACAACTGAATACTAGATTCATAAATAAAAGCAAGCTAAACAAGCCCAAGACAGAAATATTGTTATATTCACTAAGCACTCTTTGATCAAATTACCTTTTCATTGTAGCATCCATGAATATACAGATCAATTAAATGATAGATATAGCACTAAAAATGCCAGTCCTCGTGGTTAAAATGCCTCAAGATAAAAAGAATTGATACAAGTGCTTAGCTATTTTTATGGCTATTATTTTGTAAATGCCGTTTGATTATAAGAAACTTACCTGTTCAAAACATACTTAAATTTGAATAAAGACTAAAACACATACTAATAAAGAACAAAGGTTTTAAATGTGGATTGACATGATCTGGTCATACAAAGAGTCCATCAAACATGTCCCCTGCAAGAAAAGGGACAGAGATACAGATATTAGAGGCAATAAATGCTTGAATGGATGTGGCCGAAGGACTTGAAGAAGCTTTATTTAAATGCTAGACTAAACACTCCTGGAGTAACTATGAGTTCCGGAATATTACATTTGTCATTGTGTTGGAAATATAGTATGACTGATGGATTAGACTGATAAAGGATAGCAGTATAGGAGTAAAGTAGGGTAATCTTTGTTATCATTGTTGTTATTTATTATTTTTATACTTGATGTTTATCTTCAACTTAATTAACATTCTAATTGTTTCTTCTTCTATACACAGACATATATAGAGTTAACCAGATCACTAACTTATATAGTTCTACCACATCACCTACTATCTGCCAAGTTAGTGTAAATCATCAGCACCTTTCAGGAAAGGTTTTGTGGGTAGACAAATGTATGTAATTTTCTTTCCACGCTTTAATGGAACCTCATTTATAATTGTGCTTTATAGATGACCACAGAATGATCGGACAAGCTCCTAAGGTTAGTTCATAATTCATATAAACTTCATACTCTGAGGATGTTATTGATAAAAAATGATAACCTTTCCAGTTTTTAAAATACTAAGAAATAGCTAGCTCTGCTTTTCCTCTCATTTCTTTTTCCTAATAATAATGAGTGGTAATGCAAAATTCATTCCAAAGGCATCTAAAGAAAAGAAAAGAACACATCAACCAAACCTCCCTAGGGCTCATAATCAATACTAATCAATTCTTTGCAAACCATCTATAGTAGTTAATACTTCAATAAGAAAAAGGAATATTAGAATGCAATAACGTATGGTCATTATGATTCAATTATGTGTGAAGATGAATATGAAAAAATAACATGACATCAATCTTGGTATCAGATCAATCTTCAAGTCAACTCTAGGATTACTGATAGTAGTCATGGATGTGATAGAGATTTATTTTTTAAAAAAATCTAATTCAAAAACTTTGTCACTGAACTGCAAAATCGCCCACAGCATTCTTTCAAAAAAAGTAGAAATTGAACTTAGTTCCCATGATTTTTTGTTTGCTTCATCAACATGGAAATGAGCTCGGTTTGACATGAATCAGGTCTGATCTAGTCAAGCTAAGTTGGGATGACTCAAATCATATCCATCTACACTAAACCAAAAGGCACCTTTTTTCCATATATATACTAGTTATTTGACGAACAAAGAAGATAATAACATCAATATGTTCATCCACATTAACTTAGCAAAAAATAGCCTTTACATTCTGAAATAGAGTGAAGTTGAACATGAATAACATGTCATTGAAGATTACTTGTCAGAAAACATTGGAGTAATTGTGGACATGAACTCTTCTGGTGTGCATGGGAGTCCATAGTCTTCCACAACAGCAGTTGCAACTTCTAAAGGTGTCCTTCCAACTATTCTGTGAATTCCTGTGCTCCTCCATGTCTTTCCATATTTGACTAGAAATTCTTTTAATACTTCACTGACAACGCCATCTGTTTTGAAATACAAAAATGAAATATAAACTCCAAAGGAATAAATGGGAAAAAAGGAAAAAGAATATTTGAGTGTATAAGATAATAGCACTTGAAAACATGTGATATATATTCTTAGGTCAGAGATACAAGTTGCCAGAAACGATCATGAAGAAGAAAGAATACGAGCGCACCTGTATTTAGAAGTGTACCATCCAAATCTAGAATGACATGTGAGATCATCCTAGTCATAGGCTTGGATGCAGTCATCTTCCAAGCTTAAAGGAACTCTAATGCAACGTAAGTAGCTCTATCAACAAGACTCACCTGTGAGACAGATAATTTACCTAAGATACCAAACAGTGATGTGTGCAACTAAATAACAATATTGCATATGACGAGCAGCTTCAACTCTTGGAAGCAAAGTAAATATCTAATCCTCAAGAAACCATCTTGAATGATTTTTATGGTGGATTCGGTAGATTTTTATGTAAATTTTAGCATATAAATTATACTACAATAAAATAATTAAATCTCGCAAGAAATTGGACTATTGGTGAAAGTAGATAGATATGCAGAAGTTAGTCGACCTATTTTGTTACTGTTTCTTATAAGCTTATGGTGACATTGGAAAATGGTGTAAGATAAACAGCAGTACTCTTAGTTTTCCCCAAAGAATTGTGATATATAAAACAAGAGTTGAGAGCAAGCAGTAAAAATTACAAGAAAAATCGCAAATCCTTTGAATAGATTATCAAATTACATACGAATGTTGGGTAGAATTTCTTCCAAATTCTTATTCGTATATACTAGGAAATTTGCACATGATGGCTAGAGTATTTCTAAATTTTATGGATAACATTTCTGTACGCGATATAAGGGCATAGATAAATTGGTTATGGTCTCTGGACGCTAAAGCCAATGTCATCAGCCACAAATATCAATATATACAAGGCTTTCACTAGTGAAATTCAATTTTTGAAATCAATACCACCAAAAAACAAAAAAAAAAATCTACAAAATTAATCAAAAGACGTGAAAAACTAAACAAAAAAAACCCTAAAAAACAATTCAGATGAGATGACGGCCAGATTAAAGAAAGAATATGAAAGGAAGAGTTCTTTCTTTGAGACATTTTAACAAACAATTACCGGAAGGATAGAAATCATCAGCAATGCTTGCAAGCACAACATGCAGCAGGAGTCTACCTCTTTCGAATCGGGTGTTCACAGGGGTTTGTCAAAGATTAGACTCCGTTGCAAGCTAGAGAGAGGCCTCGCTTTGTCCGTTTGGGAGGGGATGGATAAAAAGACGAGTGAGGACGGAATGAAATAAATACCATAAGTCGGATGCCAGTACTATGGAGGAGAGAAATGGAATAAATTTGAACCGTCAGATGGTTTCAGGACTAGAGTAGGGGTAGTTCTATACACCCCCCCCCCCCCCCCCCCCCCCCCCCCCATTGCTTAGGACACCCCCCAAAAACCAAAAAATAAAATACCCAAACTAACCTTTAGTGTAATTACCATATTGCCCTTGAAATTTTCTCATACACCCCCCTTCCTCCTCCTCCGTTTCGTTTTGAAAAGAAAAAAAAAAACCCCCTCAAACCCCTCTTAAACCCCTCGATCCATTTACATCGTTTAGGCGATCTTTGAAGGAGATTTAAGCCCCATTCGAAGCATGGACAAGCAACTAGTGATTTGGGACGAAGAATCGGCCGCAAAGGTACGTGTTCCACCTTGTTTCGAAATTTTTTTTTTTCACGGTTCGTGCTCCGTTCGGCACTGGATCGCCGAACAAAAGGCTTCTGTTCGGCTGCACAGTGCCGAACAGAAGCCTTCTGTTCGGCTGCACAGTGCCGAACAGAAGGCTTCTGCTCGGTTGAGGGTTGCCGAACAGAAGGCTTCTGTTCGGCACTGTGCAGCCGAACAGAAGCCTTCTGGTGCCAAATCGCGTGCCGTGCTGAATTTTGTGCCGAACAGATCCTCTGATTCATTAATTCTTGGTGATAAATTATTTTATATGTAGGGCTATGCTACAACCGAATCGAGTATAATTGGATCAGAAATTGTACTGGATTACACAAGCGAATTTACAACTTACGAGGTATTATAATGTATTGTGCAATTTTGTAATAGTTTAGCGAGCTATTTTTACAACTGTGTACTTACATAAATTGTTTAATGTATAGATCTTCAAGAGTAGAGAGGACTTGTGTAATTGGTGTCGTGAAGCTGGGAGGCGAAATGGTTTTGTTGTTGTAATCAAATCATCCGATGCAGGTACCATTTCTAAGAAACCCAGAATTACGTTAGGTTGTGAGAGGGGTGGGACGTACCGAACCAAAAAAGAAAAGCGAATAAAGACTGCCTGTGGGACAAAGAAGTGTGGATGCCCTTTTGCATTAAGAGGAAAGAAATTGGATACTGCGGATGATTGGATATTACTGGTCGTATGTGGAGTGCACAATCAACCCGCTGCAGAGAATCTGGAGGGGCACTCATATGCAGGGAGATTATCTGAGCAGGAGACGGAATTGTTAGTGGATATGTCGAAGAGTTTGGTTCGTCCAAAGGACATATTATCCACATTGAAGGAAAGAGATGCCCTCAATGTTACGACTATCAAGACTATCTACAATGTACGTCAACGGTTTAAGGTTGCAGAGAAAGCCGGGAGGTCTGAAATGCAACATCTATTAGGTAAATTATCAGAGGCTAAATATATTGAGTGGCATAGGAATTGTACTAATACGGATGTTGTGCATGACTTATTTTGGGCACACCCTGGCAGCATTGATTTGTTCCGTGCATTTCCCCGTGTGTTGATAATGGATTGCACGTACAAGACGAATAGGTATCGTCTTCCGCTCTTAGAGATTGTGGGGGTGACATCTACTGACATGACATTTTCAGTTGCTTTTGTATACTTAAATTATTGAGGGGGAAGAAAGCTATACTTGGGCATTAGAGAGATTGCGCAGTGTTATAGCTGATGATGTTTTGCCTGAGTTGATTGTTACAGATAGAGACTTGGCTTTGATGAATGCAATTCATAAAGTATTTCCTACTGCTAGACATTTATTATGTAGATGGCATATTAGTAGGAATGTTTTGGCCAAGTGCAAAAAATTTTTCGAATTGAAGGAGAAATGGGATAAATTTATTATGAGTTGGAATGTACTAGTGCTGTCCTCCACGGAAGACGAGTATAATGATCGCTGGAGTGCACTGCAGAGAGAGTTCGGTACCTATCCAGATGCACTACAGTATGTGTCAGATACTTGGCTGAGCAAATACAAGGAAAGATTTGTTGCGGCGTGGACGGATACATGCAGGCACTACGGAAATGTGACGACAAATAGGTATCACAAATAAAGACTCATTTAATTTTAATTTGCCTCAATTCTTATATCTAACTTTCATTTGTTTACTAGGGTCGAGAGTGCACATGCAAAGCTCAAAAAGCAGCTTGGATCAAGCCAAGGAAGTTTCGAGTCATCTTGGACTAGAATAAATGGATTGATTGAGTTGCAGCACAGCTCCGTTAAAGCCTCATTGGAGAAGAGTTTATTGGTAGTGCAGCACAACTTCAAGCCAGCTGAATTCAAAGAGTTGCGAGGTTTCATATCTATAAGTGCGTTAAATCATGTCCTCGCCCAATCGAAACGAGCCAATTCAGTTGGGTTTGATGATTCAAATTGTGGGTGCGCTATTCGACGCACACATGGTATACCATGTGCTCACCAGATTGCGCGGTACAGGGTGGAAGGTCGGCCCATTCCTCTCGACTGCATAGATCCTCATTGGAGGAAACTTGATATTCTGCCTACCCCCCCGTGCAGCCAATTCAGTTGAGTTGTGATGCAGAGTTAGATTTGATTGCGCTACGATTCAAGAAGTTATATGGGGCTTCTCAATTGCAGATGATCAAGAAGTTACGAGAGATTGCAAGTCCAGATAGTACACCTCTTTTAGAGCCTGCAAAACGGAAGACTGGTTCACGTGGGCGCGCTTCAATGAAGGTTGATACGTCTACTCGACGTGACCCATCTGCGTTTGAGTTGGTTCTATCTGGACAGGATAGTTATTCACCTGGTGTTGAGAAAGTTACCATCCGCAATCCATCTACTCAGATTCAAAAGAGGCGGCCCAAGCAAAAGGTAAGTACCAAATATTTATTTCCTTACAATAGGTATCACAACGTCTACGGGACGTAGCATCAAATAGGTGCCCGGCACCTAGTGACGTAGCCTCTGAGGGACCCATCCGTACAATGTCGGTACTGATACCGAGTGCAGCTGCATTACGCCGCCGGTGCATGTCAGCATCATCATGACCTCCCCTAGCTCCAGAATGAGTACTCGAGCGCAGATGAGGAGGCTGAACTGCAACGTGCGTGATACGGAGATACCACTCCATGTATCCCGGTACGCTGTCTGATGGCCGGGTAACTGGGTGGCTCCTGCTCGCCTGGCTCAGCACGTGGTCCTCCCACCGCTCCCAAAGCTGATCCATATAGGAGTAATGTATCCGGTACGAGCCTGCTGTGGAACCTCTGTTGGCTCGCGTAGGGGCTAGTGGCGCTCGAGGGATGGTCTGAATACGACCAAACTGTCTAAGAACCCTTTCTGAATGATAGGGTTCTACGATATCAAGGCACTTGATGGAGCCACTAAAAAATGCGATATCAATATATGGGCGATCTCCCCGAAGCCGATGATGGGGATCCCAAATAACCTGCAAAACAAAAGGTCCATTTCAGTTTTATACTATATCGCATATTAAAAGTACTGACAAACACAAGCAAATGGTAATATGATACGTACCTCATCGATGCTCAAAAGGTCCAATGACTCACGTAGAACCACTAAATGGTCCATCGTGGTACGGGATGGAGTACCGGGCATCCAGCGGTGCACGCGGGGACTGGCATCAGTATACTCGAGCGACGGGTGAGGACTGAGTGCTGGAAAATGCTCATAAATCCATGCCTGCAGAAGCGTCATATAACCACTGATCTGTCTCACTGATGACCTCGACGCAATCCCCAACTACCGATACAAATATGCTAAGGCAGCTGTACCCCAGGCATATGTGCTCACCCTATCCAGATCCCGCAGTAAACACAGATACGCTATAGGCACCCTGGTCCCACTCTTATCAGCAAAGAGTGTGCAGCCTAACAAAAATAACAAATAGGCTCGTGCTGCACACTCTATCCTCTGCTGGCTGTCTCTATCAGATACAGAGTGAAACTGAGTCCTCAGCCACTCCATCCTCACAGACTGACCGCGCGATGACAGTACCTCCTGACGCGCGTCTCCAGCTGACACCCCCAACAACTCCACAAGTAGCTCCTCAGCATCCCGATCACTCATCCTCTCAGGAGAAACTGCTACTGAGGCACCTGCGACAGGAATCCCTAAAATGGCGGATACATCATCCAACGTGATAGTGATCTCGCCAAATGGTATATGGAAGGTGTTCGTCTCGGGCTGCCATCTCTCTACGAAGCCCGAAATCAGAATCTTATCGGTGAATCGATAAGAGCACTGTACTAACTCTATGAGGCCCGACTGCCTCAATAGTGCTTTGAACCTGGTATTTGGTTGGTTTGAAGACCACCACTTCCATTCACCAACCTTGGCAGTATGGTTCATGCACTTTAGTGGAGCCCGTTCCTGTAATATAAATGTATAATTACTACTACTTTATAAAACATCAATAAACAAAATATAATGCTATAACAAATAAACAATACCTGTTGCCTCCAGATGGAAGCTGCTATATGCGTCCTGAAACTGATCAGGACGGACTCATCCTCTGGACCTCCTAGACATGGTCCAACGGACTCATCGTCTTCGCCCCTAGCGGGCATATCATCATGCTCTGACTCAGGAGAGTCCGATGGCATATGAGCAGGCTCGGGAGAAGCAATCCTAGCACGACGTCTCCTAGCTGACGCCGTAGGTCTAACTCTGGCGGGACGGGGATCCATGTCTGAAAATATAGAAATTCAATGTTAGGCTATATCAAAGAAAATAATTCAATTGCATACATAAATGTTCGGCACAAAATTCAGCACGGCACGCGATTTGGCACCAGAAGCCTTCTGTTCGACTGCACAGTGCCGAACAGAAGGATTCTGTTCGGCTGCACAGAGCCGAACAGAAGGATTCTGTTCGGCTGCACAGAGCCGGACAGAACCCTTCTGTTCGGCACTGTGCAGCCGAACAGAAGGCTTCTGTTCGGCACTGTGCAGCCGAACAGAAGGCTTCTGTTCGGTTGAGGGTTGCCGAACAGAAGGCTTCTGTTCGGCACTGTTCAACCGAACAGAAGGGTTCTGTTCGGCGATCCAGTGCCGAACGGAGCACTGGAGGCGGGGGGGGGAGCTACCTCGAGGTGGTCGTGGAGGCGCCGGCGAGGTGCTCGTTGCTCGGGAGATGGCCGGGGAGGTGGTTCCGGGAGAAGCCGGCGAAGTGGTCGGAGATCGGGAGAATGCCGGCGACGAGAGGGAGAAGGGGGAACGGGGGGGTTTTGGGCGTTGGCGAGGTGCAATGCACCGACCGACGACGAGAGGGAGAAGGGGGAGACGGCGGGAGGGGAGGGGAAGAGCGGGGTGGGGGGGGGGGGTTTGGGGGTGTAGAGAGCAATTTAGGTGAGGGGGTGGGAAGGGTGGGGGGTAATTTAGGAATTTTCAATTTTTTAGGGGTGTCCTTAGCAAATGGGGGGGTGTAGAGAGTATTTAATTTTTTTTTAATTTTTGGGGGGTGTCCTGAGCAATAGGGGGGGTGTATATAGAACCACCCCTAGAGTAGACTCGAACAACAAAAGCACAAGGCGGCGTCCATCAAGCAAATGGCCCAATAGATGGAGAAAAGCCCAACCCTAATCGATGCAGGAAGCGAGGAATGGATAATTAAATTTTATAACTATAAAATTAAAAAATATTACTAAGTGAAAGATGGATCAAGTTAATAATATGTTAATATAATTCATTTGCTAAGACTTCAGAATAGCCGAGCATCTCCTCGCATGTCTTTAATCTGACCAAAAACTTTGAAAGTGATACTTGATGCTAACCGACCGACTCCTAGGATTTTGCAGATCTAGGCTACCGAGCTTATAAGGTGCGCAAATAGTTTCGCATGCAATAAGGGTGGGCTTCTTTGGTTAGAGGAGTGTCCCATGAAAATGCTTAAAAGAGTTGATCGAGCTTGTCAACTGTTCTAAGAGGTATAGCACAATTAGACATTAGGTAAGCCACCAAAGAGCCTTTCATTTCCACCCTCAAGCCGGTCAAAGGAATACCCAAGTAATTCCATATTCCATTTTTTAACATCCATCCCTAATATTGTGGCAGCAGAGTGCTAAACCTCCACATGAGTGGATGGACTAAAATGCACATGAGACTTGGATAAGTTCACATTCTGCAAGACTGCAAATGATACTCCTTCGAAATCAACTTAAGGCGTTGGGCATTGCCAGTAGTTGCCACCCATCTTATCCTTTACGGATAATACTGAAATCTCCGATGAGAACCATAGACAGATTGAACTCATGAACTCTATCTACCTCTCACCATAATTTCACAACTTCTTGCTCATTGGAGATAGCATACACAACCCCTAACATGCAAGAAGGACCCTGATGTGGTGAGATTATTCCGAATTCTTGGTGACAATTACTGGATACCACTGGACAACCCTAAAGCAGGGATGACAAAGACTTTCCACCAATGACCAAGGAACATCTGTAGGATTAACATGATTAAATTTAGGGAGAGCATGAAGGGTGTATGCAAACTCCAATGATTAACAGACCACCATAATTTATATCTAAGGAGAAACTGCAAGCTGAGAAGGATCAGAAGGACTCTGCTCCAGAGGTTGTGTAGTAGTGCAAGACATTCCCACTGTGGACGGCCGGCATTAAGGTACAGACATCAGCAATATGGCCTATTCGAACACAGAAGAAGCATTCTCATATTGAAGCACTTGCCTGGGAAACTTAAAACTCCAGCTAAAACACTGCACATTGGCCTCCATTTCTATCAACTTCAGAATGCCATGGGAAACTTATGCTTTCCTAGGAAGTTAAGAAGAGAGATTCTGAGTCTGTGCCTAGGATATCCAGAAAAAATTTCAGTAACGGTGGACTGACAACCTAGTCAGTATTCATATACATTTTAAGACTTTTGTTGTCCATGGTCATCTTGGAACACTATTTTAAACTTAGGCCCCATTTAGGGAAGCTTTTGGAGGGCTTTCTAGCTTTTCAAAAATACTTTTGGATGAAAAAGAATGTTTGGTAAAAATTTCAAAAAGCTATTTTAGTTTTTCCAGAAAACTAAAAACAGATTTTTGAAAGAAGCTCTATTTTGGAGCTTTCAGAAAAAGCTGTTTTGAGCTTTATCGTAAAGCTGTTTT
Source organism: Phoenix dactylifera (assembly GCF_051530095.1). Lineage (NCBI taxonomy): Eukaryota > Viridiplantae > Streptophyta > Magnoliopsida > Arecales > Arecaceae > Phoenix > Phoenix dactylifera. The sequence continues at coordinate 29,383,535 of NC_143195.1, forward strand.
TTTGACCAAAATACCCATAATAAAATATAACAATTACATACTTTATTCTTTATAACCCTAAAAATCTGTTGGAGCCCTAACAAAGAATCCTAGCCATGGATCAGACTCCCTTCCGTGCAAAAAAATGTATTTTTGTTTTCTATTTTTGTATCCATCTATTTAATATTATGTTATATTATGAAAAATTAATTCACGCTAATAATTATAATATTTTATACCTTTATTATTGTATTATACTATAAATATAATATTATATTACATTATATCATAATACATTAAAATGTTATATTAAGTAATTTAATATTATGTTATATTATGAAAAATTAATGTACGCTAATAATTATAATATTTTGTACCTTTATTATTGTATTATACTGTAAATATAATATTATATTACATTATATCATAATACATTGATATGTTATGTCAAATAATTTAATATTATATTAAAATATTATACTATCGTATACAATGTTATATTAGTATATTATAATAATATTATATTACATCATATATTTATATATTAATATAATTATATTTTATTATGTTTTGTTATATAATACTATACAATGTCCTTTATGGTAATTTTGTCATACAAAAATATTTTTTTATTTTGTTCACCAAACACATGTTAAAGTGCCACAATACTTTAGAAATGTAGTTACCAAACAGCAAATAGCCTTTTATAAAAGCTCTATTTCAAAAAGCTCTACTTCCAACAACTCTACTGCTAACAGCTTTTCCAAACAGGGCCTAACTCAACTAGTAGAGATAATTAACTTTGTAGTTAACTTTGTTGCAAGCTGTTAGAATTGAAATGCCCTGTTCTTCGAGCCCCCCCTAGATCTGAATTGATAATATATTTTTACTATTACTATGTATTAGTAAAAGCTGCCAACCTACGGAACAGTGAAAAGCTCCCTAGTTGAGCAAATTCTCCCCTACTCTTTACTCTAATGAACAGATAGTCATTAATGATTATCTGTTTAAACAACAGATTTAATCATGTAACAGCATATCGATCTGAGTATCCAAAACCTCCCCAAAATTGTTGCAACTCATGGTCTTTTACAAGCCACCTAAGGCAAGGTTAACAATTGAACCCCACCTATCACACCAAACCTGGGTTTTTACCTGGCAGAACTCTTGCCATTGATAGCTGCTCCACATTGTTCCATCTGACTATGAAGCAAACCCAGTAAGATAACCAGACAAGATTGCCTTCCGTAATATAACAAGTTGAGACATCCAAGCCAAACAAGGTTACAAAGAGACCGAAGAGTTGAAATAAATGAATTAGCCAAATATTACAGAAATTAATATCCAAAATTAGAATGCTCCCCCATGAATTCCCAAATATTACAAGCGTATACCGCCCTATTTAAGGGAAAACCTTCTCTAATATGCAACACCAAAGCCAAAAAAAGAGGGAAAAAAAAACCGAGCTAATACCAACACCTTTTTTACCATTGAAACCATTATACCTCCTTTCACCTTAACCCTTCATTTCTGTCCACCTTCCCAGATTTTATTCATTTACAACCCGGGAGTATATCCCCATCTAGTATGCCATCAAGACCATTTACCCCCACCTCAAAATATGAAGATAATAAACGAAAACATTAATACAATGTTTTCCCTTGTTCTTTTACAGAAATGGTGAACTTAATTACCTTGGCTGCGGTTGTGTCGCGAAGGATGAGGACCTGACCGGATGGATTGGTGGGTTGAGAAGCCATGGAGATGGACTCAATGTCTGCGATCGCTCTAGCATGTTGACCATAGATGGTGTCTGATAGGCATGAATAAGACTAACACTGTCTGTCGAGTCCCCACGCAATGTTGCCCTCTGCCATGAATGTGAGCTGAGCCCTGATAGCACATATGCCCTCCCAGAAGCCTCGTACCTCTGCCGATTAGCCATCCTCTCCTGCATCTCCTTCAGCTCTGCATCCAGAGCCAAGCACAACCTGTCACCAGATCGTCCTGCCAGGGATTCAGACAATATCCTTCGACGCTCCTCCAGGATGGACACTGCATCAGATAGCGCACCCTGCTCAGCTGCAGCCCTCGCAGCTTCCATAGCCTCTGCAGCCTGAACACGATTCTTCTCACGGTCGACCTCAATTGACATGGTCTGGCCTGCAACAACCTCTGGCCTCTGAATCCTCAGTTCTTCACCTTCCAAGTTGACAGTCTCATTCATTACTGGATCTCTATAGGAACAACACACCTTCAGCAGCACGATCTCTTCACGGGCTGGTGGAATGTTTACAGATACCAGGAAGTCCCTTTCTTCATCGGCATACAGGTCACCCAAATCAATTGATCCACTCCGTCCATCACCTGCCACCTGACTTGCATAGCTGCCTGACTTGATTGGAGCAAGTTGCACACCTGGGTGCACACACTCCACACCCACCCACGTCTCTTGCACAACCACACTCAGGAGCCCGCCGATGCATTGAGCAAATGCATCTTGAATTGCACCCTCAGTCTCAATAAAAGAAAAAGTCCCACCAGAGGTTTCTGAGATTGAATGCATGGAAGCAGAGTCGTGATCTGCACCAAAACCAAAGGCATGGACAGGTATTTGATAGCTGGTTGCACCACGAATAGAGGATGGAACAAGTGATTCATAGTCTACTTGTGAACGCTGAGTTCCGCCAGAATTAGAGGCTACAGTATATGTGTCCTGCCCATCAGAGAGAAGAATGATGCTGCATACCGGGTTCTTCTCCCTACGCTCCTCAATCACCTTGGCCCCCTTCCTGAGTCCCTCAGCAATGTTAGTGCCACCATTGGCCACCAACGAATTGACAGCTTGCAAGGCCTGCTGCCTACCAGAGTCAGACATCCGACGGAGGTGGAAGAGTCGGCGTGCAGTTGAAGAGAAGGCAATGACAGAAAGCCTATCAGAGGGTCCTAGGGTTTGGATAACAAACCCCATGGCACGCTTAAGAAGTGCCAGCTTTGTGCCAGCCATGCTGCCACTTACATCAAGCACTGTGACAAGGTCTACAGGAGCACGAGAGGTTTGTGAGGCTGTTGAGCTTGCATTGATGTTTCGGCTAGAAACCTGGTCTGTGCTGGCGTGTGGGGCCTTCAGATGGATCAGGATGGTGAAGCTCTCTCGGGAGGCTGACTGAGGAATGGCAGAGAATTCCGGGTACACCTTGACCTCCACTGTTTTACTACATCCACGTTGGGAGTTTCTAGTTGTATCAGGCTGCAAGTCTAGAGGCTCGTCGTCATTGAAATAGATTGGCTCTGAAGTGTGGAATAGAGGAGTGAGGTGGTGCTGCCGGTTTGCAGAATCTGCACGAGGAAGCCGACGCACAACAGTCATATAGCCTTCTTCTTGAGGCCAGTTAATTGGGTTTACTCGCGCTCTCCCATGAGGATGCTCAGAGGGAGGGGGGGCCTGGAAGGGGATCTCCTTCCACTTGGCTCTGCATACAGGGCACACACGGTTGCCATGCTTCACATTTGACGCTATGCAATGAAAGTGAAATGTATGGGAGCATTCTGCAGTGAAGAGGGCATGGCCATGGCCTGATTTCATGGTGACAAGGCATATAGCACATGTTCTCTGAAAGTGAAAATTACAAGGAGCAAAGTCAATATTTCTAATTCGTAAATAATAACAGATTACGTTGTGCAAATGGTAACATTCTAGATCTAGTCAGCACAGCTAATTTATGAAAAACTGTATCTGCGCTGAAGCAGGGCAAAGAACAAGGGAAAAATAAACAACTGAAGATGAAACCACACAGAAAGCGTTCCGAGGTAAGGCCATTAACATAATCTAGTTCTTTGCAGGAGAACATTTAGCAAGCCCGTAGTTCTGCAATCTCTTTTTAACATTATACCATTATTTGCAATGGGGCTCAATGAAAAATGCTAAACGAAAAATGTTAATCTTATCAGATCATGCTAAACTTAATAGCAGCAATATACAAGTGCATGCAACAATGATAATTAACCATGTGACAGTAAAATATCACCTACGCTCAACCCCTGTTTTTCTAAACAATCTTAAAACTGCATTTTCACTTCCTACAGAAATAAGCTTCCATAAAATACATAATACTTCAGTTGTAAATCAATATCTACTGATGGAATAAGGTAAAGTCTAACTGAAGCCATTTTACACAAATGAACTAACTGAACTAGTATCAAACTCAGATGGAGTAATCAGCCAACAGTTTAAACATAACAAAGAAAAGCTCATAGAGTAACCAGGGAAGAATCACTACCAAAACTTAATAAATAAGCAGATGCAGATACCATGTTAACAATCAAAATAGACAATGATAGTGTATTCAAATTTTGGTATATTGGATGGAGGGTAAGGCTGATATTGGATCGGATATTAGTATATCCATATCTATATTTGTTTTGTTTGATGAATATAGACACGAACACGGATGTTAATTAGATGTAAAAATTTATATACATATTTATTTTAAACGGATACAGATACAAATCGGATTCCAAAAGTATGGATATAAATACGGATATAAATCGGATATAAAGAATCAAAGATATTACTAAGTAGATGATCAATTAAATTAATAGTATATTAATAATGGTCATTTATTTTTCTTAAAAATTTATGAGTGCTATATAAAATTAAATAGGATTACAAATAAAACCGGATATTCGGATATGGATGGGATAGTTTTCTATCCATCTCCATATCTATTTTTCTTTAATGGATATGGATACGGATATGAATATTAGTCGGATGCTCAAATTTCTATCCATATCCAGATAGTTTCGAATATGAAAATAAATCCAGACAGATATTATCCGATTCACTTTCACCCCTAATGCAGCAAATATAAATATATATATATATATATATATACATAACAAGGTTATCCATCTACCGATCAAAACAGTATCAAGATTCAAGTTGTTTATTAGCAAAGCAAAATCTAGGAAGATTGTTAAAAATTTCAGTCTAGATGGGATGATACTCAAGTTTTAGCTAAGAATATTTTTTTTCAAGCTTTCATAAATATCCAAAACATGAATCAGAATTTCTACATCCACTTCCCAAGATACAAATTGAGTAAAAGTTACAGGACCATGAGTTAAAGCAGGAAATCTTTGACCAACTTGCCCACCAAAATGACGGCCAAAATCATCATTTGCCATTAAATTCCTCTCAACTTATCCTTGTGGAATGCTTGCCAAAAACGGTCAGCAGGCTCACGGTTTAAAAAAGAAAAAGAAAACAAAAAAGCTCTTCTCATGAAACAGTAGTGTTGCTGACCAAGGAAGCGACTTTCCCTTTCAAGGACCCCGGGAGATTAAAAAAAGAAAGGCAGTCCGAATTTTTCCCTCTTTTCTAATGAACAAGAATGGCTCGTGGTCCTCTATGGAACTGCTGCACGTCATCCTCCACAGAAGAACAGAGATAAAATAGAAAGGAAAAGGAAAAAGAGAAATAAAACACCACCACCCAAATGCATGATTTGAAAGAACAACTGCAAAAAGATAAGCAAAAGAAGAGAAAACCAACACGGAGTTCGTGAAAAGATGAAACCCCAAATGTAAGCACATTTCTACTTCAAAATCCCGAAAAGATCTCATTTGCCATGGAAAAAAAAAACATGTTTTTATGCTTCAAAACAACAAGGGAATATCTTAATTGCACGACAATTCAAAAAAAAAAAAGCAGAAAAAAATGAAACATTCGACAAGGATTAGGTGATGAATCTAAAGAGAGAACAAAGGGCACACCTTTGACGATCTGCTCCCGGATTTGGAAAGCCTGAGGCCGGCGGAGGTCGGGGTGGGCGTCGTCGGCATGAGCGCCTGGTAATCCGACGCCCCCCAAGGCGACACCGGAGCCGCCTCCGACGCCGCACCATCCGACGACGTCCCGGAGGCGTGCCCGCCGGAAGGCGAGCCACCGTCATCGTCCAGATTGCCCGGAACATAGACGCAAAGATTCACCGCCAGCGCCCTCTTCGCTCGCCTCCACGCGGTCTCCATTGCCCACTCCCTAACCAACACCCCCTCCTTCTCGTGCCACTAGGGTGTGTTTGCTCGGAAACCCCGGACCCGACGAGCTCAAATCCGAGGGTTTCTCGTTCTCCACGTACTCCTTGGAACAAGGAGCGGATCTCGGAGCAAGAGGTGCCAAGATTGGATTTTTTTTATCCGGTTTCCGTGGAATGGGGATAGAATCGAAATACAGGAGAGGAGGGGAGGGAAAACAGGGGGAGGCCGGGTTAGGAGGAGCACTGGGTCGCGAGAAAGATCTGGTGCTCCTCTTCTTTAGCTAGCCCAGCCGCCATTAAAGAGAGAGAGGAGGGCGAAAGAGAAAGAGAGTTAGAGAGAGAGAGTTTTGACCTTCGAGAGCAGCCTTTTGGGGAACGGGGAGCGGAGGGAGCGGAGGAGAAGAGATTTGCGTGGCGAGAAATATATTGCAAAATTTATGGGCCTTTGACTTCACACTGCCCCTCATTCATTACACGACGGTGAACGAGAACCGTGGATTTAAAAGGAACCGCGTTTCCATCTTGGGTTCCAGGGCCAATGATTTGGATTTCATTTGGCTAAATTATTTTTAAACTTAATTTTTTGATTGCATACAAAAGAATTATTTATTGAACAATGATTTGGATAAATAGTATTTCATTTTTATTCTTGACGGGTATTTTAATATAATAAGGATGGTTATAATGTTATTACTTTAATTTCAAAAATTGAAATCCATGCATATTCAAGAAAATAATGTCAAGGTAGCTATTATAATGGCCAATAACAATTTAAAAAAGGTAAAAAAATTCATGTGTGATTGTTATTTTTTTATTTTTTATTAGTCATTTTTATTTGATTTCATCAATACAAGTTGTATAGGAAGCTTGCAAAATTGAAAGTAATAATTATAAAAATGTTAGCATAACTTTTATATAGATATTGTTAGTTAGATAATTAGTTATTATTCTACCATTCTTGTTATATAACAAATTATTATTGTTGAGCATATTTGTTATTTATTTGACTAGGATAAGTTCTTATTTACTTTCTTTATATTGGCTAGAAAAAATTAGAAAAACAATGATTCCTGCAGAAAATTTATGATTGAATTTCTATTGTCTATTATCACAAAAGATTCTGTATTCTGTTCATTATTTTTTTGTTAAAATGACCAACAAGAGACGTTATAACAAACAATGACTTTATCGCCAAACTACCATACAATATTATTAAGTTCTCTCGACTCTATTGCTAAATAAATTCAGTCGAACGCCAATTTATTAAGTAATTAATACTGTTTCTATTTCAAATAGAAGATAGTAATTGTAGATTTGTGATGTCAACATTGATTAAACTTCAATGTGATATTCTCATATACCAAAATCACCTTTGCTCAATTGCCACTTCCAAATGGATTGACATTCGTGCTATAATCCAAAAAATTATATTTTCATAAGGAACCATGTTTGAGTATTATTACTCTCCTAGGTGGATGGTAAAATTACAGCAGCTGCATTTCAGTTGTTACAGAGAAACTGTGACATTGTTGCAACTTGGACCAAGATATGGGAATCACTAGTAGGTCAGTTTTTTTCTCCGTTTCGAGAGCCGTTTCCGTTTCCGCTTTTTTAGGGGTATTTTTGTAATACCAAAATATATATTACTTAACGGTGGGTCTTGTGGGCTCGTCCAACCACGAGCTAGAAAAAGAAGCGGAGAGAGAAAGTGGTAGGCGCTGCACCACGAGATTTCAACCCTAAAATTAAAGGGAAGCGAGGGTGAGAGAGAGAGAGAGAGAGAGAGAGAGAGAGAGAGAGAGAGAATGATACCAAGGAAAGAGAAGAGGCCAGAAAAATTCAAAGCATCATACAACTATACAAGTGGAAGATTAGCTGTAGAGCGGCACTGCCATCAATAAACCTAGGCTATGACCACATGTACACTTAAAAACCTATGCTATGACCACATGGAGTCTTAGGGACAGCTGATGGTAGCTCATTATCTTAATTTAAGGGACGTCCAGTTGGCCGGAGTCCAAAAGAGTTAAGTTAAATAGTTAGAAGCTCTAACTTTACTTGATTTAAAATATTTGTATTTAAAATTCACCTCGAGATCTATCAAATTTTAAGATCTAAATTTGAACTCGATTCGATTACAAAATAGTAACGCTTGAGATCGACTCAATTCGAATCTCGATTGTAATTAAAAATACAGTTACAATAAAATATAACATAATATTATATTTTAAATATTAAATTAATAATATATTATTAATAAAAAATAATATTATATATATATATATATATATATTTGATTAGGCTCACAGGCTTTTGAGCCAAGTATTTTACTATTCTACTTGACTTGAAAAACTATTCAAGCTACTTAAGTTTAGTAATAGTCAAGTTGAATCGAGCTTGCATAACTCACAAGCTATTCGGCTTATTTGCATCTCTAATGGCAACCATGAATCATGGTTATCTTTTATCCTCCACTTTTTAATGTGGACACCTCTTCTCCACGGTGGATGAAAAAATCATCATACCACCTAATGTTCCCAAGGGAAAGGTATAAAATTAGAAGCATAAACTTGGTCTAAGTGATGGCAAAATTGTTAAAGTGATGGAGGTAGGCATATCTACTCTCTCTCTCTCTCTCTCTCTCTCTCTCTCTCTCTATATATATATATATATATATATATATATATTTAGATTAGTTACATAATTAAGCCAAAGATGCCGAGAAATGTCATGAGGATGTTGTTGAAAGGTAAACAAAGACAATATGATAATATTTCCTTGGCTGTTTTTTTCTTTTTTTTGTTTGGTAGCATACTTTCTTAGTTGTTGATAGGAACATTTACATTGACTTTGAGACACAATATGACAGAAACTTCTTTCAACCAGCATCCTTGCATCATTAACTCTTTACCTAGAAAACATGTGGAGGACCATGATCCCTTGTCCCATGGGATTTGATCATTGCGCATATCATGCTTGAAAGGAGGCCACCGAGGTGTCCACTAATAAAACCAACCAAAAAAAGGAAACCGGAGGCCAATGAGCTAAAGCAACCCTGGCGCCGTTTCCGAGCGGTGGATCGCATTCGCATCATGGTCTCTTTCACGGAACCAATGGTAAGCTCGCGGCTTTGGTTTTGTGGGCGCGGGCCCCACATCGTGATGCCGGCTCGACGGCGGGTGGAACTCAATCCGGTCTCACGTGCCCACCATCCACCTCAGCTGCCGTCTTGTGGGGCCCCGCTTAGGTCGCACCATCAATGGAACAATACCCGGGCTCATTTGGTTCGTGAAAAAAGAAAAGAGAAAAATGTGGTCAACGAGAAAGTAATGAGATGCCTCTTGTTTGGTTGGAGTTTCAAAAAAGAAAAACGGAAAAGTTGCATTTCAATGAAAATATGGTTCCCATTTTTATTTTTTTCCAAAAAAATCTTTCAGTATTAAAGAGGCATAAAAGATCTAATTTTTATTAAGGGTATAGTAGGAATTACACATAATTTTTTTAAAAAAGTGGATGATCAACTAAACATAAACACTGTGTAAATTTGTCACTTTGCCATTAGAACATAGTCATAAGTTAATGAGAGAGGACTTGAGTTCTAACTTGATTAGGTCCACTATAAGCATTCGATTTCGAGCTATGGCTCTCATAGCCACAACAACGGTATTAAAACTATGGACCTAAATTTGGTTAGTTTGGATTCTAGGGTATGGTTAGGTCTATGCCACTATGTTGGATTGGATTCTAAGACTAGGACATGCCAAGATAGGGTAAAGTTGCAACCACCTTGAGCTAAACCAATTGAATAGCCTTGATGGAGCCGGTCGGATTCTTAAAATTGCATCGAGCTGAAATAGCTAAATTTAACAAACTTTGATTAGAACTTTGATATGGTATGCTTTTAAGAAGGAGCAGCAGCAGTAGAAGAAGAAACATGAAGAAAGAGATTTGTTTTGGGTCAATTCTAGACTAGGAAATAAGGTCTTTGATAACTGGACAGGGATCAAAACAAGTTTGCTGAAGGACGGTGTTAGTCTTTTCATGTGCCAACATTACAATCAAAGGATTCGAAACAACAATGAACATGCTTATTTAATAGAGACTTGTCGTTCTTTAAAATTTATCTAATTGCAAAATTTAGCACTAGATCATTAAGACTGGAAAGGCCGGATTTACGTGGATCGATCCGAACCCATAATATTGGTCAGGTGTGGCCCCAAATATAGATGCATAGAACATTTAAGTCGAAGTTTAGGTCTACAAAAAGTGTACCCGAACTCGATCTAGTAAAATATAAATACATATGATATGAAATTGGTGTTTATGAATTTGATCAGATCTAAATCTAGACTCTATAGTTTATTCAATACATAGTATAAATTATTCTTATGCCGATCACATTTTCTACAATGGTTCCCTTTTGAGACTTGAACCTAATATGTATTAGATCCGGACCGGATAAGTGCCGGCTAGGGTATAGATCTTAACATACCAAACCCAGCATCCTTGGATGCACTTTTCCTATTGCCAGTGATTATAATAAGGGTCTATGATTTGTAACTTTTTATCAACAGAGTCAAGAGTTAAGTATCCCAACCATGTGGCAGGTTGAATTCTTATTGCCCTTGGTTGTTTTCTCAACTTCTCTTTAGGCAATTGGTCCTACTTGAGAATCACAACATCATGCAGAGTTCATAGCAATAGTAAGTTAATAACATGATAAGCTTTTTGAGTAGACTATCTTAAACTAAAACCCATGGGATCAACAAATCTCAATTGTTATATGGCTTGATGGCACTTCACTTTAGAGAGCCCCTGTAATATTTTTTTCAGTTGAGGTATTTTTGGCCTGATTGGGTGGCTCATCAACATCATCCCTGACCACCACAACAATTCATATTCTACTCATTATAATCCAGAACAAGTAAATTTAAAGCAGGGGTAAAATTTCACTGTCAATGGAATGGTCAATTACATTTCAACTGATCTTTTTTTTATTTGTAATAAAATATATATATATACTTGTCATAGTGTGATTTTTTCGTAAACCAGGATTATTTTGATGCTTCAATTAGTCTACCCTTCCTATATATACTGTCAGGGACATTAAGTAGCCTTTAGACTATAGACGAAGTGATAGATACGTAGACAATCTAAGCATGAGAAAATGAAAGCAAATGATGAAAAATAGGAAAATGTGTGATTACAAGAATTATTTAGAAATATCCGTATCTTTTAAACAACCTTTTAAATCTTAACTGCATGGAAGAACTAGTTTAAGTGCATGCAAATTCCATATAAATGTGTACAAGACTAAAAATTAAATGCTAATGGTCAAAAGACTGCATGTTAGAGGCAGTCTGAAAAAGAACTAGGTATTAAGTTTCTCTGTAAATACTAACGGTAGGTATGCACCAAGATTTTCTGTCTTGGTACCGGACCTCGTACCGATGCCACGCTAGCGTAATAGCGGTACAATACGGTGCAGATTTTTTTTGCCATACCAAGTGTCGGTACACTACCCGTATCGGATATCGGTACCGAATCGGTATGGTACGGTATGCCTTATACAGCTTGGTTCATGCCGGTAAGGCATACTATGGTATGCACAACGGTAGAATATCAAAATTTATCATGAGAAGCACAAAACCACTAGAAAACCAAGTAAAGTCTCTCTCTCTCTCTCTCTCTCTCTCACACACACACACACACTCATCTGGTTTATGGAGAGAGTTTGGCGTGTTCAAAGCCAAGAATTTATGTTTTAAATTAGTGTCAACATAGAGCCATTGCAGGCATAGTTTCCTAAAGAAATTTTGAAGATGATGTTTGGTAGGTCCATCTCGAGGAAACCCGCTATGAAGTATATATGGATCCTAGGCAAGAACAAGCTACTAGATGAGCCCTATAAGAATTTGTTTGGCGAAAGCTCTAGGTGACTTAAACTTGAGAAAATAATGGAGCACTTGGACGAGTGAAATAAGAGTGAAAGGCCAAAGGTTAATCTCGATGGCCATCTTTTCCGGAAAAAGTTAAAACTTAATGTTAATGACCAAAAGACAAAATAAGGTTCTTGGACATGGATCACCAGGATAGTTCCCAAAGAATTATTTCAGCCCTTGACCTTTGTGAGCTCCTATTCCAACCCCCAGATCGGGCGCGCGCTAATGTACTCGTAGTCGTAGTGGATACCGTTGTCATTCCATTTTGCAGCATTATTGACCCAATAAAACTTTCAAACCGTTTATAGCCGCGGTAGAAAGGGATGGGAGTAGATGTAAGTAGAGGAGAAACAGCATGATTAGAAATTCTCAATCATTTAAAAGTAGCTAAATGGCATTTAAAGATAGGAAGGAAATACTGATCTATCTTCATAGAAAACTATAGCTTTCCCACTTGGGTCTCCTATTCTACTCATGCAGCGATCCGAATGGTTTTTATTATCTGAGAGCCCCCATTTTGAGTTTCCTCGAGATCAACTTTGATGGCAGTATGACGGATAGTCATAGCAGAGAAGGAGCCGATTTTGTTATCCGAGGTCCGGACTCTATAAGGATAGCTGCAGGCGAAGCTCCGGTCTTTAATATCTCAGTTCCTAGAGTGGAGCTGAAAGCGATGTGGGTTGGCATCAGCTATGCAAGGCAAGTTTTGCAAGTTGACTTCATTGTTGTTGAATGTGACTTAGCTACGGTGGTTAGGTAGATCTAGGGTCACATGGGGATGGCAATCACCCATCCACTCCATATGACATTTTGAGAAACCCAAGGGAATCTACACCCTTGGTGGCTAGGCACATCTATAGAGAGGTGAAGGAGGCAGCTGATTGGGTCGTCTCTTATGTAGCATAACATTCTGGTGAAGTTTTATGGATCGATATGTCAACCATCTCGCCTCCACTCTATAATATTTTATTTTCTAACTTTGCTAAATATATTCATACCATATATGTATGATCCATCCGTCTCATCGAAAAAGGCAAAAAAAAAAAAAAAAGTCACCCACAAGATTTTTGAGCAAAGCAAGTCTCCCACAAGTTAGCCTTCAGTTTTTAATGACACTTCTATTGTGCATATATTTAATGGACATGTGATAACTCTACTGGACAGTGAAATTATTGCATTTAGAAGAACTTATGTACATCTCAAGGTGAATTGGATGGTATTTGTAGCCAATTAAAACTTATGCGCTCACTGGCCAGCAAAGCCTATATATATAAATATATACATTCGTTCCGTATTGATCTTCCAAACATATGTTATTAAAAAGAATCGAATAACTTGAGTGGGTATCTGATTCCTTCTTTGGATGCCTCCTATTTCTATCAACCCCATTCCAACCACCAAGGACCATGTCACCATGCACCAACACTAGCCTTGCATTGGGTTCCAGATTCCTCTCACCAGTGATCTCCAAAAAAGCAGTCCCAGTAATCTCCTAGGAAGCAAATTCGTCTCAAGTTCATGCCAATTCCATGAAAAGCACTCTCAAAATGTCTTCCCTCAAACAGTTCCCTTCATACTGTTCTTCTCCTCTGCCAGCCTATATATTCTAATGTCAAAATGTTCATACCAACCCCCAAAAAAGCACTGTCACTTTTATCCACTAAAGTATTTGACATGGTGTTCAATCAAGTGATAGGTATTAGAAAGCTGTCCAAATTAAAGGTCATAGGAGACCATGATACATGTCATCAGCCACCTAATTTTTGATATATATATATATTGATGAATTCTGATAAATATTTAGTAATTTTACAATTACTATTATTTAATAAATCGATAGTTATCGAACACTCTAGTGTCGGCTATTGGACTTTTACTTTCTTAACAATTGGACAAAGAAATATGTAGATTTGTATGCTTATGGAGATGCACATGAGCTTGCGTAATTTCTCATTATAATTCATTAATGAAGTGATGTGCATATGTCCAAACACTGGATTGTGAAATTGGATCCAAATCCACACACATGCATCGATGCACATGCAACGAACATTTAAATTGTCGATGATCGATGCACATGGGATCACAACCAATGAGGTAGCTGAGACTACTTATTATTATCGCACCCGATGAACATTGGACTTCAATGGATTAAGGAGCTTAATATATGAAACATGCATGAACGTTTACCTTGGTTGTCTGCTTTCTAGAAGTTAATGGCTGATTAAAAACTTTATGCCACGACGATCTTTAGAAAGGTGGAAGATTCAAAATAATGGAGCTGGTGGATAGGACTTCCTTTGTTTAATTCAAAAGGCAGAACAAATCCAACTTTAATAAGATACTCTCTTTACTCCTTAAAAGGGTAGTCCATTTGATCATGTTAGAGAGATTCTCACACATTATATAAGAACCCTATAGATTTAAATATTGACACTTATGATTGCATCTTGCACCACAGCCATCCCATTCTTCCATGCATGGAAGCATACCTTTATTTAATCTGTCCTCATAAGGCTGTGTCTTCTCAAGATGATGGCATGAACTTAAGGGTCCCAAATTATTGCAGCTTAATCATAATCATAGAGAGGGAGTGAAAAGATGGAGGGATGATAGAAAAGCTCAGGAGTATACAATCAATCATCAGCTCCATTACACAAGGCCTCATGGCCCCATATCCATCCTTGTGATCTTGCTAACAAGGAGAGGACTCCTTTGTAAAGCTCCCTTTATAAAGCCTGGTCCTACAACTTTTCTGTTGACCTGCCCCATGCATAAAGCCTGGCAGGCTCTCAGGGCTGGGAAAAGGAAGCTTAGACCCCACAGCTAAGAGGGTTCTTGAGATTTAACAACTGGTTCTCCACCTAAAGTCATAAGAGCTCACTCCCTTCCCTCACCACAAAGTTGTTAAGCGTATGTGCTCTCAAAGGTGAGGGAGGGGCGGGGTGGTGAAAGGAAGCACTCTCCTTGGTGCACTATCCATGTTCCCTTGTGGAGAGGAGAATAACTTTTTCCTCTAAAAAAGCCATGGCCTTTTCCTTTTAAAAGGAAGTCTTTATGGAGCCTAATTTTAAGTGGAATAGGTAGCTCCACTCAGTTGTCACCATACCATGCATGCATCTTGAAGTTTAGCTTCTGTGAGCAGAGAGAGAGAGAGAGAGAGAGAGAGAGAGAGAGAGAGAGCATACAGCAATGCCAACAAAGTAAGCTAAGAGAGCACTACTTTTTTCTTTTAAATTTTTTTTGAAGGTGTATGGATGGTCTTGGAAAGATGCCCAATGTTATTTCACAAGCATGGTCCCTTGTGCACATTCCTTGGAAGATGGACTTTATATGCTCCTAAGAGCACTCAAGTATTCATTATGATCATCTATATTTCAAAGTCAGGCAACTTTGTTAGTAAATTAAGCTCAATCATGGACTTAGCACTGATGGATGGTTTGGAAATTTTCTTTTTCCTTCACAATTGTGGAACAAATCTTTCATTATATTGAAATGAACCTAATTCTTGAGTGCTAGCCATCATGAATTTTACTGTTGGTATATAGGAATTCCTAAGGTTAGGCAACTGACATGTTGCCACAATATTCTCCAAATTAAAGAAACAGGTCGAAAGGGATTCGCAAATTTTCTTTTTGTTTTGTAATCAGGGTAATGTTTTAGATGCGCTAAAGAATTAAGATTTTACATAATACTTGGTATTTGGTGGTGCATTCAAATTTTATAAAAAGAATCTTGACTTTAAGTGGAATTTTTCTAATTCATGGATTTTTCTTTCCCATCTTAACATCTTAGCTTCCTTTTTTTTTCTCATTTTTCGCATCTCTGTTTCAAAATCAAACTATCATAGATATTTCTGCTCTCAAAATTCAAAGATTTAAATCTATAAAAACGATAAGGTCATAGTTTTGAATCAATGACATTCAAGTCTAGCTTATATGATTTGGCTACTAAGTTAATACTTCATGCATTAGACATGACTTTTTGTCTACATGGATAAAATTCCAGTTTGTTGATGTTTATTTTGAGAAGTATGGTGGGAACATCAATACCAATATTCCAACCATGGACCTCTAGCAAGTTAAAGAGTGTTGCAAATTAGCTGAGATAAGACTTGTTGGTTCCAATGACGATATTCTTCGGTGTTAAACTTGTTCTAAACCACCTTCCTAGTTAGCTATATAAGCTTAAACTATACAATTGAGGAAATAACTTTCCTTCCTCATCTTATGCAATGATCCTCCATCCTATGGAAGGCCCTAATCTTATTTTATTACCTCTCTTTTTTTTTTTGCTGAAACAGAAGTATCATACATAACGTGTACGGATACAATTAAGAAAATCAAAATGCAAAACATCCCGAAGCGCACTAGACAGCTCCACCTCTCCCATCCATAGGTGGTCCCTCAAATATTTAGCAATAAATGAAGCCACCCAATCTGCAGCTCCATTGACCTCTCTGAAGACATGCTTCGCCTGGATCACTAGCCCATCCTAACCCATAGCCCTAATATCTCGCAGCAGCGGGTGATAACCGCCGACCCTTCCGAAGTCTGCTTGATTCACCCAATAACTGTCGCAGAGTCACCCTCCAAAAGAACCTCTCTCTCCTGCAATGCACGCCGTACATAGCACAAGCCAGCCCATGCCGCTCTCAACTCCGCCCATGGCAAAGAGGTGCCAAATAAGTGTTTTGACGAGAGTTGGTGTCAAATATTTTTCGATATTAAAATATTAATGTATTCAATATTATTTTTATATAATTACTAGTATTACTATTACTATTAATACATTGCACGAGTTAAGCTAGCTCTTTTTTAAATTTTTTTTAATATGTGGTTATTTATTATTTGATTATATTTTATTATTATTATTATTATTTGTTGATGCTATTGCTATTACTAGTCTGTATGAATATATATATATATATATATATATATATATATATATATATATATATATATATTAAACTTGTTTTTGAACGTTGTCCAAGTTATTCTAAAAATTGAATGCTTCCACGTATCCACTTTAAGCCAGAATATATAAAAACACCATGACCGCTCATGTGACTGTTTGGTGGAGTGGGCTTGTCACGTTCATTCTCGGTTCTCACGGGTCCGTCGGCCATTCCATTATAATTTATAAATGCGACGAAATTGTTGAATGCTCGGGTCTTGGAGTAGGAGAACGTCCCAATATAATTAATGCCGCCCGGTTTGGTTGGTGAGACTCGAGAGAGTTTTTCCGTGCCATGGCTCTTCGACAGCTTTATCCACGCGAAGAAGTTTGGTTGGAAACTTGGCATTGGCTTCGGTGCAGCAAGTTGTCACGATAAATGAGTTTTATGGCTTGACTTTAGGAGCCACCCTTATCCTGCTTGTTGTCGGCTTGGTAAGAAGATTTCCTTTTTCTCAAAAAAAAGGAAGAAAAACTTTTCTTAGAGGGAGGTGGGTGGGTTAAAACCTGAAATTCCAAGCCTCCCCTCAAACCAGTTTGTTGACTCAAACTTATATATATATATATATATATATATATATAGAGAGAGAGAGAGAGAGAGAGAGTTTTTACATTGGAACTAATGCCAAATATATAGATAATAGAGTGGTGTCTTTTATCATGTGATTCCTTTATTAAGCTACTTTACATACCAAAGAGTAAGGTTCTAGTTTTTTTTTTCATACATTTTCCTAGGCTGATTTTCACGAGCTGGATTTGAGCTTCAAAACAACAACATTCAAAATAATAGTTGAAATATAGGTAGAAATTATGGCCATTATTTTTTAAAACAAAAAATGACAAAAAAATATGGTTGTGATAATGTTACTATAATAGCCTGGTTTCTTTGGGCTAGTGGGCCGTCCTGAAGAAGACAAGCCCATTGGCAATTGAATGTGCCTGTTGCACGCGATAAGGAGGAGGAGAAGACTCTCTCGATTGAAGTCATCTTTCTTTTCGATATCGCCGGACTCCAAAAGTCCTAAGGCGATTCAAACATCGACAAACCTTGAATTTCTTCTATTTAAGATCCTTTTCGTCCACCATTGAAAGCCATCACCGATTTTTCCAAAAATTGCCCCAATCTCAAGTTCCTTCTTCTGAGTTTTTTCCTTGAATCTTCATCAGAGAAGCCGTCAGACCACCTCGTTGGACTGAGATAATTTGCCCTATGCCTCCTCTTTCTTTTTCTAGTTCTGTAATTGTTGCCATCTCCATTTAGGCCAACAAATCGCCGAGTTTTCAATCCAAAATAGGGTGTTCTATTTCGGTTGTTTCATTTCTTATTCATTGTTGCCAGCTGCCGGAATAGGTCGAGCTTTGCTGCCTCCTAAGACCTCTGAGATCATGTGGCCGTCGGTTAGGAAGATCGACCGTGATCTAAGCCGAGTTACCGTTGATCACCCCTTGGTCTTCTTAATTTTTCTTTTATCTTTCTTACACTGGCCAACCACCGTCGCCGGTGATGCTGCAGCTGAGAGACTACCCTTGGCCACTATCATAGGATCGAGCCATCTTGGCTGCCGCCTTCTCTCATATGACGAAGAAGGGAGAGAAAAACTCTCCTCCATTTTGGAAAGAAGAAGAGAGCCTTCTCTCTCTTCTTTCTCTCTCTACAAAATTTCTTTCCATATGGACTTTTTTTGTCTAGAGTTAATTGGACCATGTAAGTACGGCTCTTAGTGATTTCAAAATAATATATTGTTTGTTTGTTATTTACTATGGTATGATAGCTAATAATGCCCTATTTAACAGCTATCACTTTATAATCGAAATCCGGTCAAATTGGGAATTCTAATATTACAAGCCTAGCAACTTTTTGTTTACCATTGTTGTTTCAATGGGGATTCCCTTATCCTACTCTATATTGCTACCACGAAAAAATAAAATTAGTTGGAAGAAAAGAAAGAGCTTAAACCTTCTATTGGAGGCTGCCCGACTCCACCATGCATGGGTTGGCCTGCGAATGTTTCGTATGATCATTTCAGCCTGCTATGAAATGGGATGGCCTTGAGCTTATTGGCATTGTGACTTGATTCATGTGATGCTTCGATATTAGCATATAAATTCATAGATATACTTCATTTACAATTTTATGAAGTATTGGTGCCAAACCATGCGGTGTGAATTATTCTCGAACACATTAAATGGGTGTGACATGCTGCATTGATATTGCTTATATTCATTGGCATGTATCCAATTGCACCAAACATCCTAAAGACCAAGCTTCATCAAGACAAGTTCAACTACACCCTTCCTCATTTAATATGCCCAAATATATGAATTGGGTGAAGTTCTAAACGTTTTATTTAGGCATTCTATCAACACAATCTTGGAGGTGTAGTACTCTAAACTGATGCACAATTGTTGCGACTCTGAAGAGCAGTTTAGAGAGAAGTAGAGCAAAGTGCACCCACGAAAGGAGAGTTGGGAGGGCAAAGGAGCATGAGTCCTCCTCAATTTTCGAGTTTAAGAAGTTGCTTTGGAGCCTAATCAAATTATCGATTTGACTTTTCAAATTGTCGTCAATTTGACCTCCAACACCCCTTGGAGGAGTGGCTGGAATTGGCATGGGTGTATGAAAACGAGATAGGTATCCAGTATTCAAATTGAAGATCCATACTATTAATTATAATATATACTTTTAAAATTTCTAAAAACCAAAATCATATATTTTAGTAATCTCTAAACTTTGCATTATGTGAATATAATAATAGATAATTTTTATTATGCTAGTATATTTAGGCTTATGACTGGATTAGCTAACAATTATCCAATCCAGCAGATGATATCCCAAATCCAACATGATGTTTTGGTACAAGAAGCAAGCTCTGGCTTTTTCTCGCTCTGGAAGTTGCTTCAAAATCTAAGCGAGAATAATCTGACTTCATCCTCTAAAACAATTCAAGAATCTTTCAGGAGAGTGAATTACCTCTGAACAAAAATTGGATATGGAAACTCATATCCAAGAAGGATCCCAAATACTTGGGATATCCCTTGCTTTTATCCAGTACTATATCTTTCAGCAAATCCAGAAACTTGAGCTTCACATAGAATGCTACCATTCTTTGATTCGAAGTATACAGCAAAATAAACCTTTGCTTGGCCAGCTAGCGATGCTGCATTGAGCTGTTCCTTCAATTATATATCGGCTACTTGAAAACAAATCACATACACCAAGCCTAGAATATAATTCTGCTGAAGACCAAGAAAGAATGTATATTTGTATTGGATGAAAAAGCATAATTTACTTATTATTCAACTTTTCATTGTCTATAGAGTTTCCTGTAATTAATTGCCTTAATATGACAAGGTGTTCTGCCACATTGTAGATGTGCATGAAGACAGGTGCCCAAAGTAGCTGGGTTTTTGAGCATGAGAGCATGATCCACACCTTTTCAAATACACTCTTCATTAACCAACACACCCTCTCAATTCTCTCAGAAACAAAAGAACATAAAACAAAAGCTTGGTGATACAGACACTAGAAGCAGAGCTCTTTGGTCATAATATTATCCTGTCAATAAGGAATGTGATGTAACGTGTCCGGATTATCTTTATATATGGAGGTTCAAGATAAATTGGAACAAAAATTCATGCTTGGTCTTCTAGCTCATGGGAAGAAGCAACACAAGAGTCCGCTCATGGGAATAAGCAACACAAGATTCCATGGAACCTAAAATTTGAACTTTATGAGCATCAGCACGGATGAATAAGCACGACGATTGTTTGTAAGTTGTAAGCTGCACGCACATCAGAAACCAACTGCAGCCATCCTGCAACAATATATAGGTGGTCGAAGCAAATTGAAGTTTCCACCAGCTCCATGAATCTGACATCAAGCAACAGGGTGAGATCAAAGATGATAAGTACTCTGAAAGCCCTGCATGAAATGGAATTCTTCTTAACCCATCCACTAACTGAGGCAACAATTGTCAACATTGCTGAAAATGCAACTGTTATGTAGTCAAGCCACGCTGGCTTTCACAACCAGGGCAATTGTGCAAGCTCTCATGGATATAGATATCACAGTCAAGACAGAAGTGTTGATTGCATTTCGGACAGGAAACATGGGGATTGGATTTGCTTCCTGCATAAATTGTAGTGAAAAGTTGGTTATAAGAATAAATGCAAGCCATTTAGTGATACAAGTACATACATATGTAAAAAGATATGCAGACATGCATGTATGTGCATTATCAATCACTTCTAAAGCAGAAGAAATACAGAGCGGTTCACTTTGAATGAATAGGATTCTGAATCAAGAATATGCTGCAGTAAACAGGTTTACAACAAAATGCTAAAATTATTCTAAACAGCAATAAAAATAGAGATTAGATGTGAGATAAACCAGTTTCAAGCAGTCTGAGGTTCTAACAAGATGCAATCTTAATTATATAAAAGTTACTTCCCAAATAACGTTCTAACAAACACAAGCAGATTATAATTAGTAAAAAAACAACCACCATATTTGATGTGGCACCTGCTCTTTGGACTGACAGTACAGGCTGTCACCAAACAAGAAATATCAGAACGTGTCGCATCTATCTTTTACATTTGTGAGTCAATAAATAGTTGCTCTCAGAAACCCATGTCATGTTTAATTCAAGACTACCTCAAAATTGCATGTCCCTGGTTCTTTCTACCCTTTCCACAAGCCCAGTATTCAAAAAATAGTTTAGTAATGGCGAAACTTGAAATTTGGAATAGGAATTTCTACCAAAAATTCATAAAAAGGTGAGAAAAATGAAATAAGGAAAACAAAAGAACCAGGTTCTTTCTGAAAACAAAAAAAAAAAACAAAAATCTCAAAAGAAATAAGAAAAAAAGAAAAAAGAGGGAAAACTTAAACTATTAGTACAACTGCATACAGAAACAGTAATGGAAAAATAGCAAGAACAAAAATATCAACAGATAGCACAAAAAAGAAATGTGTACTTCCAAAAGAACTTGAACAAAATATGAATTGTAGACCATCAAATGATCCCTTCATCTGGAAATTGATCACCAAATCACTGAGGAATGAAACAACAAAAACCAAGCCTTCTCCATCAATAGGAGGTTGGCTATGGATTACAATTCCTACAAAGAAGGTGCAGCATTGGTATTCAAGAGACTCTGTGATCAGCTAATAGTCTCCTTGCATATAAACATAATGATGAAACCAACATATTAATTAAGGCAGCACTCCATGCTGGTAGACAAAGACTGGGAAAATGTAAAGCACGTCAAAGGTACCAACCTAGATAAATGATTTATGGGATTGTGTGGCATAATAAAGTCATGATAAAGCATGAGATATATAGCAACCTTCACCAACACTGTTTTTCATATAGTGACCCAGATTTAGCAAAGCTCTTCACTCCCCTTCTTACTTTTGGATTTACTCATCAGGGAACCTCTTTTGTTTTAGTATTCCACGATCAAGTATGTGAAGCAAATATGTTTTTTTATAACAAAATTGTTGCTTCTATTTTTTTTTTTACTTTTGAAAACAGAATAAATGGTGATGACCGCATAAGCTAACTTTTTATATAAGAATGTAAACAAAATAAAAACAAGTGGCTTCATCCTTATTTTGGAAAACATGAAAACTGGCTGTGCAAAGTGTTAGCTTATTATGTCTTAACCCTTGTCTTGCATAGTAGGTGTTATATCCATAGATGAGTATAATTTTGATCTGATATCTTTAGTGACATGTTACTTGTTAGCAATGACATGGTAATGTTGTTTCACATTACAAGTAATTTTGTCAGAGAAACAATGCTGTTAAGCTCACAAAACAGCTAACCAGCAGTACAGTATTAGATAATACTATGTTATGTAAGTAATTATGTTTATAAACCTGACACTAAATGGATCAAACACCATTTTTTATTTGGCATAGGCCAAAAAAAGTTGATCATGGTCACAGTCAGATATGCAAAAATATTGCCTCTATTATAAAATAATAAACTGTATTGAAAATATCCATAGTCCCATTGATGCTTGTATTTAAGAGCATTGAAGACACATTATAAATTTGAAATTGTAAATTGCATCTCTCCCACCATTATATAATACATTTTCACCTATTCAGAGTTTGACAATCCTTTAATATATGACTGCAACATTTTATGATGAGAAATTGGCAGGTATTTGCTTACCATGGCTCACAAGGCTCTGCTGGCAACCATAACAAGTTTGTGGTAACATCTGACCCAATTTACTTGGAATCATGGAAGACACCTCATTGAATGGTGTCACTGGAAAAAGATGATGATAAGACCTTGCTAGATGAGGAGAAGAAACAAGCGTCAATCCACAAATCCAACATTCAGTTGGTAGCTCACACACACGTGCCTTGCATCGTGGGCAGGTGTAGCCCCCACCAATTTTTGCTTCCTTGTGACAAGAACAAATAGAGATAACACCTTCTGCTCCTCTCTGAGGGAAACCCATCTTGATCAAATTGGAAGCCGCATATTCTGCTATTGCAGGGGGCGGTGGGGCATGCTCCAGTAACAATTCCTTAAAATGAGACTGCCAAAATAACACAATAAACTTTTGTCCATGTACATGAATACATAATAAAAGGCAAAAAGACAATGACATTGTCCTCACCTCATGCAATGCCACAGTATATGAACCCCCAGTCTCCTCACAAAGATGCTTACATATGTAAATATCTGCTGATAGGCCAATAACAGAGCACCTTATTTTAGCTTTCTTGCATTCCTGGATTGTCTCCATTATATCTCCTGGATCACAGGTATTGAGAGCGGAGTACAAGATTAAGACTTCCCGGTGACCATATGATGGGATCTGGCTCAGATATCCATGGACAAGCTCTAGGGCATTCTGCACAGAAGCATCACCGGAACATTCAAGCTTGCCAAGTAAAGATTTAATCTGTGAATCTGGGCTGCCACCTAAATCAGTTAGGCGCTGGGCAACACCATCCTTTATGGTGACAATACCAATATGACTCAATGGATTCTGATCAAAGAACTCCCTAATGAATGCCTCAACACATTTTGCAATCACAACCATTCGACTAGGGCGAAAATCTGTCTCTGAAGCTGCCTGTATTACTTGAAATTAGTATGCATCAATATCAAGCAGAATGGGCATTCTACAACTGTTTGATGTAAGTACCACCTGAGAGAACAAGGCAAGGAGGAATCCCAGAAAAAGAAAGCTAAAATAGTGTAAAATAAAAGAAAACCACTTCCACTTTAAACTTCATACACAACAAAGCTACATTTTCACAAGGTATAATAGTAACAGACTAACATCCTTCCTGACCATAATAAAGGGAAATATTCAAACCCCTTATATTTTTAGGTTTATGATCAAAGCCAAAACATTTTCTTCTCCTGACTAGCTCATTATACTCGTGGGATTATTTTCTCTCACCATCTCTCTCCTTTTGTTGCAACTTGAAACTGAATACAAACCAGATTCAAATACATTAATACTTTTTTCCCCTGCATTCTCCCCTACCTTCTCTTCTTTCTAACCTGAACCATTACCAACCAGCTTCCTACCTGCCACTCCTTCCCTTTCCTTCCTGATGTCTTGTCCTCCAAACCCTGCCTTGAGTTGAGATAAGTCTTCCTCCAAGAAATGGAGATCAACCGCCATGAAAAGAACTAAGCGATATATATGAGTATGTATGTGTATACATATCCTGATTTAGAATAATGATCATACCTTAATTTAACTCAATCTAGAGAGCTTGAAGTTTGAAGCTTTATAAGATGATGCATGACCATAGTCTGCTTAATCAAGAGTGCAAGGGTACATATCGGATCATTTTGATGAAGAATCCTATCTGCAACTTGCATCATGGGTTCTAAAACGGTGGCCCGTCTTGAAAGAGATGTCGCCATTAATAAAATTTGAAGGTGGGAAAGGACAGGCTTGCATAAGATGATGAAGTAGATCTCAGTTATTGAAGGACCTTAGGATTTTTTAAGAGTCATGCACCACCCCTCTGGTTCCAACATGAAGTTTTAGTAGATCGCTATGGTGTGATCTTAATTTAAAAAAAAGGGTTGTCAAAATGCAATGCATTGCTTGTCCAAAGGAATTATGGAGAAGTAGCTAGATTATACGTTGCATGATAAACTATCAAAAATGTTGGTTACACTTTTTTTTTTTATTTTCTATATTTTTTGCCTCATGTTAGAATCAAAATACCATACATCTGTTTTGAATGGATCGAACATTTCAAAATTCAGCAGTTGAATTTCCTTCATGCTAGGATGCATGAACCTGGACTAAGCACTTCATATAGACAATTGACAAACCACATATCCCCACATATGCTACAGAACAGAGATGAATGCCACATGTGAGCAATGGGTGTTGTCATCCCACTGCAAAATACAACAGCAGAATTACCTTCACAATAAGATGCATCGACCTGGATTGGGCACTTCATACAATCAAACCACACATCCCCACATGCAGTAGAGAACAGAGATGAATGCCAAGTGTGAGCAATGAGCTGTGGTCCTACTGCCCCCACATGGTTTTGTATAAGATTTACAAAGCCACATTAGTGACAATCCTATTGCCAAGATTATTGATTGTTGTTAAGAAAGAACTTGCTAATCTGTATAAGGCTTTAGCCAGTAATACTAATGTTGAAACTCTTATTGATGACCGATTTATCCTTTCATAACAAAGTAATTATGGTAACAAACTATTAAGTTAATGAGAAATTCATCACACTGAAAATGATGAACTCTAAGAGTGGCATGTTGACACATTATTTGGAAGGACTTTAAGCAGTCTAAGCTGGTGGTCATTGAATTCCATTGATCAAAACCACCATGTGAAAATCAAGTAACAACGTTAATGTCATCAAGGAGATGGAAATTTACAATTCCATTGAACCATGTCATATACTCACAGGAATGCAATTTTGGCATAGGGTATAGCTATCATCTAGTGGTTGCCACAAATCTTAAGCAGTGTTAACTTCTTAATATGTTTTAGCAAATATGATAGAAAATCATGATAGAATAGTTGCTTTTGATGGCTAGAAGAATGCTTGCAAATTAGTTAACTACTCAGCATAGTACAAGCTCTTATCAAAAGAGACTCCTAGTATAAGACAGTGACATAGAGCCAAACCTGTTCTAGATGGTTCATCTGAACAGATGTAGATCACAATGAGACACTCTGTCCAATTTCAGTATGAACTCTCTAAGAGCAATCATGGACATATAGGCTAACTAGAATTTAGAACTTCAGCCACATGTGGGACAATTAAAAGGTATCACATCAAGCAAAGAAAACACCTAGTTTAAACTTACATTCCCATGTCCACATAAGACACTAAAAATATGCTTGGACTTCTAAAGATGATTTGATTATAGCAATAGTTAAATCACTGGAAAGCTGCCGAAAAGAGGTTAACTGTAGCTTTAAGGTACCAAGGGATACATTATTGTATGAGACTCTTTGATCATCTGGGTATGGTAGACAAGTCTTACACTTTGTAGGATCACCAGACATCATGAAGGTCGGGTGTCTCTTGGTGATGGTACAACCTTCTTGTTGGAATCTGAAGTGAAAGACAGTAGCTGCTTCTGCTGTAGATGGAGAGATGGTGGCATGCTATAATACTATCACCTAGGCTATATGGCTGGGAAACCTTATTGCTGGACTATGTGTGGCAGTTTTCATCTTGAGGCCCCTAAGATTGTTCGACGATAATTTTGTCTAAAGTTTCCTAGGTCAACAATGGTAAAGTATCCAATAGTAATAAATATATGGGTTTGAATATACCTTACCTTCCTGTTATAAAAAAGCATGATGAACATCTGGGGCCTGTTAACTTTCACAGATCAAAACCGATAAGTAGGGAACCATGGTTATGAGGAGGTTTCACTAGTGACACCTAAAAGCTGGCAAAATCTTCTAGAGACAAGCATAACAACTGGTCCACTAGTAAAGTCTATTGTTTAAACTAGTAATCAACTTCCTATGTTTACATATATCACTGATTGCACAATCATAACCTTCCATGTCAAAGATGGCCACGGCCTGCTTATTCCAGAATTATTGAAGACTTGTTTAAGAACAGGGAACATAAACATCTCCCCCTTGATCATACCCAACAACTTACACATTCCAGGCACTCCTTAGATCTGAGTAATGCTCATAATACAGGAAGCTCACATGTAAAAAGATTACAAGCAGAGGTGCAAGAATTCTAATTGTTGTTATTACTGATAGTTGTACCATGTCGAGTACAGGTGCCAGCGAGAGGAACAAATTAGGAAGTTACACATCAGCTGTATAACTTCTTTTATGTGACATTTCTGCTTTACAAAAGCATTTCTCATTAGATTTAGCCCCTTTGAAAGGATCAGCTTACTGTCAAGTGGTGGCAACTTGAAACCTCAAAAACTTCCCCTCTTTCACTCTAAACCTGCAGACTCCTATAAATATTCACAAACCTGCTCTGTCATCATCTGTGCCGAAAAACAGAAGACATCATTTGGTGAAATGGCTGAGTACCACACTGGTTTCAGCAACAAGCATTCTAGCCCGATACGCCTCTTATATTATTTGTTTTTCACGACTATTTCTAAGCAGTGCTTTACTTTCACTGATCCCCTTCAACTGCAACATCTAAATCACCAAGTCAGGTTCAAATGTCTCGGAAAAATCGGCCAGGCATTCTCCTTTCACTTTCCACCTCAATCAACCTCCCATCATTCGTTCCCCTGACCTAACCCAAACCATCAATGCTTCATAAACCAATACTTAATTAGGATGTTCACAGACAAATACACCTAAAGCATAAGCACAGCAGCAAGAATCGAGCCGCAATTTTAAAAAGACGACCGAGGAAAAAAGTAACTAACAGCATGGGCTCTCTTCAGAGCTCCAATATCATCCCTGTACGACAATCCTACGCTATTTTTCCTCGATCCGCGGTCAAAACTCAAAAGGATTATCCGGTTTACATTAAAATAAATCATAAAAATCGAATCTTTTCATCTTCTCCATCGATTCGATCCACAAAAAAACACAAAATTACATAATATTAACGCCATGAAACGGAATAGGATGGAGAGGAGAAGAGAAACCATACCCGGGAGAGGTCGATGACGACGTAGAGGTACCGGATGAGGCCCTTCTGGATCCGGGAGGCGGCGGAGGATCGAAAGAGGAGGCGGCGGCGGTACTGGGCGTGGGCGACGGTCTTGTTGTCGATGGGACGGAGGAGACCGGACTCGTCCTCCTGGAGCGCCTCCCACGAGCGCTCGTCGGCGTAGGCCCGCTCCCACGCGTCCATCCCCCGCCCACCATTCTCCTCCTCCTCTTCCTCGTCTTCTTCGTCTTCGCCTCGCTTCCTCCCCTCTTCTCCTCCTCCTCCTCCTCGCATCGCCGGAAAACCGAGGCCGCCGCGGTGGACTGCGACGCTGCCGCTCATGATGGGACTCTCGGAGAGCTGCGGGTCCGCCCCGGTGCTCTTTTTAAGAGTTTAACAAGTAGGGACGGATGACAATTGCAAAGATACCCTCCAATGTTGAGCCAGTTAAACCTAGGTCCTAAATTTTTAAAAAATATAAATTAGCGATCAAAATTTAATTTTTGTTGCAACGTGATCTAACCATCTATGTAGATCTTAATACCATTAACATATTAAGTAAAAAAAATAAAAATATTCTTTCTTTAGAGAGACTGAATTACGACTTTCTTGCAAAAAAAAATTATTTTCTCTTTTTGCAAAATCATCATTGGATCACCTACCGTACATATATTAAAATACTTTGCACTCTATTATGCAAAAGACCCATCTCCTTCGTGCGTGACTATCTCGATCCCAAGTTATTTCTTCTTTTGACAAGACTAAGGCATCCAATGATGATGAGATCTGCCGACAAGTCCAACAATGACGAAAACTGCACCTGTTACTATCCTTTTTTTTCTTTCTATTTTTTCCTCCACTTAAGAGTATTGCTCATCTGGTCCGTGGCTCAAAGAAACAAGCCATCAGACATAGCTATTTCTTGTTCCCAATGTAGCAAAACCCAGGTCCAAGAATCACCACAATCTTCTCGAATAATCGTAAAGGCCGTTTGGCAGAATTATCTAGTACGGGAATAAAAATCTAATGTCAAATTACTATATTTGGAAAAAAATGAATGAAAAAGATGGTAAAATAAAAGATGGAATAACCATAAGGAACCGATTTACAACGATATAATCTATATTTTTTTTAAAAAAAATAGATAATGTTTTAATCCCAAGTTGATGATATTTATTAAAAAAATAATCATATATGCTCATATATTTTCATGATAAACTTGTTAAAATATTATGGTCAATCTCTTGTAATTATCATATAATATCTAACTATTTATTTAGTTAAAGATCAATGAGTTTTTTAATATTAAATTTATAGGATATATTTGATATTTATTTGTAGGGTTGTGACTCATGAATGCTAGGTAAGTTTAAGGGATAGCCATATGGCAATTTGACAATTATGATCCACAACATTAAATACTTGACCATGAAGTAATATCTCTTTACCAAACTTAGCTCAATTTTATACTTTACAAATCAAAAAATTGTGTTTTACTTAGATTCTTGAGAGGACCAAGTGAAACTTATACCAACATTGTAGGGCTAACTCTGGCTGTTTCTTTTGGCTCTTGATTCTTACCCAATACAAATTGGCGCCAATTACACTAAGAATTGGGGGAAATATGGGCTAGTAGTAGCTGACTCAAACCTCAACCAAGTCCAATACATAGCAGGTTAGCGTAACCCTTTTTCGGAGTCTCAAGTTTGGGTTGGGCTGGTTTCAACTTCCAAGATTTGAAAGTTTTTTTTTTATTTTTTTGGATCGCTTCACTTAACCGATCTGAAAAAACTCTCGATTCGGTCCGTGAATTTTAAAAAACACCTTTCGAGTTCCGCCTCTCTCCCCTCGGGAGGCGCAGCGGCAGCGGCAGCGGAGGCGGATGGAGGGAGGCGAGAGCGAGGCGGTGTTCGAGGCCTTCAATCTCAACCCCCAGCGTTTCATCAACGAAGTCCTCAATGCCGTCGATGACATGCTCGACGGCGCCTTCGATTTCTTCCTCCAGTTCCGTCTATCTCTTCCCCTTCCCATTCTCTTCTTTTTTTCGCGGATTGCCTCCTTGTTAGCTCTAATTCGCTGTTCTTTTGCAGGCAAGCGACTGTAATTACGGGTGGGGGCACCGAGAGGACCGAGGAATTAGCTCGGGTGAGATCTTTTGGTGCTCCATTTTTCGCTCTTCTTTTTCTTTGATTAAAACCCTATGTACGTCGTTCTGTCTGTTCCTTTGTTCTACGACGTTGATATAGATTTTTGATCAGTTAACGTAGTCTTTTTGGCTTAGCCGGAAGTGGGTTGCAATTTCTTCACTGATGCGAGTGAATTGAATAAACAAGGGTGGAAGAGGAGATATTGAAATCTTATTACTGCCAGAAAGATTATTATTATTTTTTGTTTCTTTTTCGCTTTAGTTTTGTGTTTGATGATGGTGTTGTTCAAAATCTAGTACTTGTTGACAAAGTCATGCAGTACTGCCAATGTGAAATTCATCTAGTCTGACGAATATTTAGGGAAGAAAGAAATGCACTGGTGATTTCAAGTTGGATTTTTGTTTATTGGTCCTCCTTTTGGTTTAGATGGGGTCGAGAAGGGTTTTAATTCAAGAGGACTGCGATTTGAAATTTCTGTGTTCCATAGGAATATGAAAATTACTTTTTTGGTAACACACAGGCACATATATTCTGGGAAAGTGCATTTGTTTGGTCCTTGGAATTATCTTGGTCAAGTCTAGAATTATTAAAGGAAGGGTCCTTGTTCTTATAGGATTCATAATTCTGAGCATAATGATGTTTTTTGCAATTCTGAAAGAGGGAAAATATGCTGTAATTGAAATCCACTTTGCAGATAATACTAAAATTTGTTTTCTCTGCTTCTCTTGTCTTCCATCCTCCTTTCTGCTCGATCTTTGTGCACTCTAGGATGATCAATTGTCTCTTTTGAAGTTGGAACATGGTTTTGTTGCTCGTGCTTAAGATTCAGCAAAATAATTAGAAAATGAGATATGAAATTATTTTGAGATCCAGATCTTCCCTGGAGGTCTAACTGAGGACTGGACTGTATCATATTAGAGAATGCACAGGCTACTAATGAAATTTGGCGCACACTAGTGATCCATCTATATACTATGCTGCACTAACATGTAAGCTTATTGTTTGACATGATCTAGCATTAGCTGAACTTTCATAAAAAAGTGTTTCCATTTGTTATGTTTGTGGGTGTCAATAGAAATGTTGTAGTTTGAAGTAACGAGCTTACAAGATTCTTTTGCTATTCCTGCTGATTACATTTAATTATCTTTTGTTTCGCAGGGTGTTTCTTCCCTTCGTCACTTGACACAAGCAGTTCTGGACAAGAGAATGGCCATGTGGGAGAAGTACTGCCTTCGACATTGTTTTGCTGTTCCCGAGGGATTTGTTTTGCCCAAAGCTGTAAGGTTCTTTTGATCAGATGGAGCAGTTACTTATTAGTATCATTCTAAAGTTAGCCTCCCATCTTTAATCTTTATTATGTAAGATTCATTTGTTGCTCATCATGAGTTATTAACATTGCTAGTGGTCATGCACTTGTAATGGTAAAATAGAAAATCATTTGTTTTCAACAGAAAAAAGACACTACCATTAAGAGTGAGTATTTTCATGCAAAAGAAAGAATCTTCTTTTTTACTTTCATTTTTTTGAAAACCATTGTATGGATTCCTGACCTCATTATGTTCATGGTAGTATATTTCTGTTACACATTGTAGCACTGATAGAACTGTATATTATAATCTAAAAAGTGGCAGAAACTGTGGACTGCAAGTTGCGTGGAACTTCTTTGATCAATTTATTGCCTGCACTTTATATCCAGTTGCAGGCATTTTGTTCTTTAGTGGCGTGTCCTTTTCTGGTCTGTGCTGAATGGCCTTCTTCTATTTGGAGATTCCTTCGTCATTCTGTGGTTCTAACTTCCATTCTCATTGCTTTACAAGCTTATGATATCAAGTGTGTTTCATTGCTTGTGTTGCTTTTTGTTTAAGATCTTCCATTCTGACCAAGAAAATCCCTTGTTTTCATCTTTGCTCAGTAATAATTCATCTCTTTATAGTCCTTGCCTCATTTCTTTAAGAGGCAAAAGAAGTGATAGTATAAATAAAATGAGCCCTAATGTACACTGACATGATTTTACGCACTGAAACAGCTAAACAATTACCTCTAGGACTTGTCTTTAAAATTTCAGTACATCTTTACCCATATGCTTCATGGCTGCTTTTAGGCCCTTAAGCCTGCAGGAGCATTTATTGGGTGCCTAGTTGCCAATGTCGCACCTGTGGTCATTGATTCTTATGAAGTGTCATTTACAGAATCAATACATGTTTGGTCTACAATATATATGCGTGTATTCATACAGTATATATGCATGCATGGATTCGTGTTTGTATACAAAAATACAAGCTTGCGCACATACAGCAACATGTATACTTTTTTTGATGTGTGTGTGTGTGTATATGTATGTATATGTGTATAGATGTATATATTCTAAATACATTCATATTACATGCACAAATACTTTTGTACATGCATTCAAATGTGTCTCCCCAGATTTTCTCTGTTTCTTAGTATATTATGTGGACTTACATACGTTATGTTTCTCACCATATTATGCTTAACTGTGTGCATCCGTGCATATGTTACCATAAATTGGCCTATAAAAATTGACCATCCCAATGTACGAGGCTCTCACCACTACAAGGTCTAGGGAGGGTTAGATATACACAGCCTTACCCCCCTTACATGTAGAGAGGTTGTTTCCATGTTTCAAGCTCATGATATCTAGGTTATAATGGTGTAACCTTATCATTGTGCCAAAGCCTACTTTCTACATAATGTAAGTTGGCCTATGCATAATGAAAGAAAGGAGGATCAAAACTTGTGCAAAATTTTAAACAAAATATACTTACATGGGATGGCAGCGAGATGCAAGTAGAAGCATATATGACAAACAGAATTGGTTGTCTTTCTTCAATATGAGACTAGAGGTGGGTGTGGCAGTTTAACTTTGAGTTCAATTGCCAGTGACGAACATATATTGATAAAATTGCGAATTGGGATTTATTGGATTTGAAGTTTGGAATTTATTGTAGAATGCTACAAAGTTTGAGGAAAATTATTTGTGGGGCTGTTTTGTATTCGATATTCTAATATTAGTGCTCAATATTAAAAGACAGTTAAGAGAACCCAATATTTAATATATTTTTGCTGGTTGTGGATTTTCCACCGCTTTATTTGAAGTAGAACTGGTGATCTTTCTTTCTATAATATTTGATCTAAAATACTTTTCCTGGTTTTTTTGCTTTCTAGAAAGAATCTTCTGGAGATAGTTTATCGATTCAAAAAGGGTTGTCTGATCCGGAGCTTGACGCTCAATTAGAATCTTTGAGAGAGAATCTTGCAGCTGTAAGCAGACTGCCATCTTTATGGCCTCAGCTATCTTTATAAATATCTTTTGGTTTCTTCCTAATCAAAGAGACAAACTTACTGCTTCAGGCTGGAAAGAAATCTGCAGAGTTGCACGAAGAGATGACCTTATTGGAGAAGCAGTCTACTCTTAGTTGTAGCTATGATGCATCTGTTGCTGATGCGCTGCAGCTGTTTGAGGAGAACCCTGTGCATGATATGTTTCAAGGTAATAAATAACATGATTTAATTAATTTATCTGGTAGCTTATCCTGCCGATTCTTTCTCTCTTTTTTTTTGTTCTTTTATGTATAATTATAATAGTCGCAGGAATGTTCTACCTAGAACAGCACATCTGCTCTGGAGACTCCTCGAAAATCAAATGCACACCACTTCCGAAGCACTCCCTTACTTCTTCTAAAAATATGTGCTTCCCCACATCCACATGTGCAGCTGCTTCCCAGTCTGGCAACTAAAATTATTATATATGAAAATTAATCTTCTTTAACTGTTCATATATGTTCAGAGATGATTTATGAAGGTGTTCTAAGATAGTATCATATTTTAAGATGTTTCAAAAGTATGGTGAAGTCATAGATATGTTCCTCGAGGAGTGTACATTTTTTCAAAGAATTTCTGATGGACCCTGCAGTACCTGGGATCGTGAGGTACAAACTGCTGTGTGATGTTTGATCTTAAGGCTGCTTTATGAAATGAGATGTCTTCATGACCCAAACATCAGTATCGAGGAAAAGAAAAAAAATGATTACATAGTCATATTTTAATAAAATAAAAGGATCTTTGCTAGAAAAATGACTTTGAGTCTAATGGATTTAATAGAGGAGGCAGCTAAAAGTTGGAGATGATGATAAAGGACTTGAGTAAGCTTTCTGTGCTCGAATATATATACCTGTATAGAAAGAAGAACTGAATATGAGTTAACAGATCACGTCTATTGATTATAGTTCTTATATAAAGCATGTATCTATCACATTAGGACTCTTAATTAGAATTCTTTGCTTTTTATAGTTCTAATATAAAGCTTTATTGATTATGGACTTACGTATTATGATTGCCCTCATAATTGTGCCTTATCTACCACCAATTTGAGGGTCTATAATTGGTGCTTCTTGAGTGCTCGATTTGTCACTCATAATCAAATTCCTCTCATATAAAAGTGGGGAAAAACTTATATAAAGCTTTTAGCTTTATACATGTCAGTGTTGGCAGAAAGCACCAAATCTTATAAATCTTGGGCAACATGAATTCTATTCAGCCAGTACTTTTACCATACCGTATCGATACCGAATAGGGACACAATACGGGGGGCGTATCAAGTTTTAATAAACGCTGACATCACAACATTGTGTGATTTAGTATGTCTAACCTTTTAAACAGATAGTTTAGTATTTAAGCAGCTACATAGCCTTTTTTAATCGTTAAGAGATAATCTCGTGATGCACTTTGAAACTGACTGTGTGAAATATTTGATGCTTCCTACTTTTACAACCTACTGAACTTGATTTAGCAGAAAGGATTTGATTGTATGAATTTGAAGTACGAGCCATTAAATTTCAAATGTTATTGGGGGCAGAAGTTGCAGTTCATGCCTTCTGAGCCAATGCAAGATCGATAGTAATGCATTAGCAGAATAAATTATATCATCATATGCAATTCTAGAGCTAAGATACCAGAGCAGGCCAAATAATTAAACATTCTGCATCATTGAGTTATTCTATATTAACCAATGTGTTACAGATTCAATGGCCCATCCTGCCTGCTTTCTTTTGTTATCTCCCATTCTTTGGTATATCAATAACCTTCTCATGGACCTTGGCATATCGTTTCACAGAGATAGGGAAAACAGCATTAGAATTGCATCATAAAATGGTCCAAGTGAAGATGAAGAGGTGGGAAGATATGGAACAAGCAAGGGTTGCAAAGATCCATAATTCCAGCAGAGAACAGCCCATGTTGCATGACACAGGTAATTTCCCCCTGTTTTGGTTAATTAACGATTGGAAACAGAAAAACTATCGAGTCATGAAATGCTATAAATTCACTGATATGGTTTGCAGGGATTTCTGCAAGGCTTGAAGATATTGAAGAAGTTTTAAGTATTTTGAGGAGCAAGTGATCGTGAATACTGGGGCTTTATCATAAAGCATAGTTTTCTCTATGTTGTGTTCGTATATCTGCTGGCGTGATTAATGCATGTTATTTTGTTTGGTGTGGCAATTTTATTGTGGCCTTTGGGAGCACGGTGTTAGTATTTCTGGTGGTTCGGTGATGTATTGCTGTTATACTTGTAATCCTATGACGGTTGTAATTAGGAAAGTTTTTCCTTTCTTCTCTTGTTATATTTGAGAGTAACTAAGAATTTCTTTTGAATCAGCAAGGCCACATCAGGTTCTTGCTTAAATGTTCATAAAAATGGTTTCTTATTTCGTTCATCTAGAAATCAGTGTGCAATTTTTCCCCTTAAGATTCTCTGATAGACAGTTCGTAGTCTCAAATTATTACTAACAGGTTTTGTTTCCAAATTACTTCAACAACAAGATGCGCAGCGTGGCTTTTTAAATAAAGTTTTCTAATTAATTAAAGTAATGAAAGTCTACTAAGAAATCAGTAATGAAAGTGGATTATTCTTTTCTTATCGCTACACAGTTATTCTCAGAACTAATTTCCAGGGAGGAAGATTTGTATGCATGCTGAGTAGGCAACCTGTCAAATAATAATCTCTCACAAATTTTTTGTAAACCAGACCAAGATGTAAACATGGAACCCATTTGTGAGTGCCCTATTGTGATATCAGACCATCTATCGAATTCGAGAGCCTTACTAAGTCGTGATTGATATGCTCTTATGCTGATAAATGTTCATACATGTGGGTGGATGAAATAGATATTTGATGGCACATGGTTGAAGAGGTTAAACACATGTAAATACTGAATAGCAAACAAGTAAAAATCAGGCAATTGCTGAGTTTGAAATCATACTTTCTTCTTTTTCTACGCTTAGGATTTCAATCCAGGCCTATAATACAACTGCCATGCAACCTGAGACAGAGCAGCAAGGTCTGCAGCCTCTCATGTAGCAGCTGACTTGGTTCACAACACATCAGAAGCCTGATGACCCGTTCCTAGCTCTCTCAATCCGACACATGTCACGTCTGAACAACATCAATGCCAAGTGTCATTCAAGTAATGGAACTCTGGCCTTTATATAACGAACAACAACCTAATTGGAGGAAGAGATGCAAGAAGAAGAGAGCAGTTTGTTTTGTGTGCAAGAGAAAGTAGCAGCAGAAGCAACTGAAGGTCCCATTTTCTGTCTGTAGTTATTCTTTGGAAAAGAAGAAGAAGAAGAAGATGGCTTCGCAGCAGATGTTCAAGTCCGGGCAAGCTCGCGGAGAGGGCCAGGTGGGCGTTCTCCTCCTCCATGTGCCGCAGGGCGTATGCATGGGTTGCACTCTTGTAAGATCTGACCGTCAGTATTGCTGTTTTCTTGCACAGGCCAAGGCCGATCAGATGATGGATTCGGCGCAGAGCGCCGCCGATGCTGCCAGGTCCAAGGCATCACGGGCTGCACAATCCGCTCAGCAAAGCAAGGAACATGCCGGAGGCATGCTCCAACAGGTCACTAGATAAATACCTCCAATATGTTATTTGTTTGTTTGTTTGTTTGTTTATTATTGTCGCCATTGTTATCAGTTATCGGAATGTAAGGTTAAGTAAATTGTAATACAGGTTGTAAGAGATGTGAGTCCATCTGCTCAACTAATTTTTTGAGGGTCCATATTTATTTATGATATGAAACAACTCACAGCATGCATCTGTCTTATAGATACATTGCAAAAAATTTCACTTGAATCATTTGATTCCTCCATAATCGATAAAATATATTATTTCAAACACAGGCTGTTGTGATCGAAATATATCTTGTCTTTATCATGAGTTATTTTCCTTGGTCATGCTTGCTGTTATTAAAATTTGGCATCTGTAATGCACTTACTGCAACAGGTGAATTCGGGAATCTCTTGCATGACTTCGGAGTTTTAATAGTGGAATAGATTTGGATATTAAGCAATGTTCTTCCATGACTCTCAGCTCCATTCGTTGTCACATCGGTCAGAAACTGGGGCAAGGAATATAGTGTTGTCTGATGAGGCATAGCATTTTGTTGGATGTACAAGGAAGGAGGAAAGGAAATTACTCTTATGTTTGGTTGGATGTGGAGAAAAGAAAATATTGATTTTCTTTCTGTTATCTGTATGAAGAAGAATTAAAAATTTGAAATATATATATATAAGAGAAAAGTTTCTTTTCTTTCACTCTAGTGGTGCACAGCAGTGCAATTGACACGAGCTCGATACTCTCCAATTCAGGTTGAACTCGAGAGGTCTAATTCTGCAATCACAACCAACTTCTGTTTGAAGTATATATACACTGATAATATCTAAACAGAGAGTATCTATGATGCTGCTGCATTTTTTTCTATCACATGTTCAAACTTCGCTCAAAAAAAAAGAAGAAAAACAAAAAGTCATGACTTGGTAATTTTAAAATGAACAATTGAACATATATTTCCATCATGGTAGATCCAATTTTGGTGTTCTTATTTTGTCTACAGACCGGGGAGCAGGTGATGAACATGGCACAAGGTGCAATGGACAGCGTGAAGAACACCCTCGGAATAGGAGACAAGAAGTCTTGAAGGAAGCAATGGAAGTGTTCAAGCCCTCTCTTTCTCCTCCCTCTTTGTTTCTAGGATTTGCTCATTAGAATGTAGAGTAATTAGAAGGGACTATGACTCTACTTGTCACCTCTCTCTACTGCTGTTATTTTCTTTGCTGCATCCTTGTCTATGGGGATTGGAGGGTATTCTATGTTATGGTGCATTCTGCAGCTTTCCTATGTGCTATTTCGAAGATTATTTTGCAAGATGGAATAAAGCAACTGCATTATGAGATGCCATAGTTTGCTAATCAATTGTCTTTTGCATTTTTTTAATATCTATTTTGTTTTGTCGCAAAAAAAAAAATATATATCTGTGATTATTAGATATTTCTGTCCTTCAAAGAACAAATTATAGCGAGGGTGATAGGTATAAGCATATGGAAGTCCCATTTCGTCTGTAACTGCAGTGAGAGAGTTGAGTTAGAATCATGTAGAAAGGATTAAGTACTCAATTATACTAGTTTGAAATAATGATCTTTAAACAGAAAGAAAGCAAAAATCAACTCAAGGGGATCAGGGATGTGGATGCTCATCACCTTCCATTTAGTCTGGGAATTCGCCAGCTTTGGGAGGTCTGGGGATCGGGAAAACCCTAAAAGATGGCACCTTTGGAGGCTTCCCAAGGAGGAGGACAGATCTAAACGAACTCCAAAGAATCCGAAGGAACAGTGGATTTGGGTCGAGGAAAAAGACAGAAGAGAGCTCAAAGTGGGGGAAAAGGCGGAGAGAGATTTTGGGGAGGGATTCCAGAGAATGGCGTTGTCGAGGGATGATGCCTGTGGAGAAAAGGAATGGCGTTGACCTTTCGATTCCCGACAGCATATGACTGGATTCTGGGTGTGCCAGAGCCGTCTGTTTTGCTCGGAGGATCTTGTACTGATACGTTGTCCAACAACAAGGTCGGGGTCAAAGATTTCTTCTTTTTTTTTTTTTGCTTTTCCGCACGGCGTTTCAGGTTCAATGATTGTAATCCAAACTGATTCCATATATAATTCTTGTTTACTCAGATAAAATATAACAAAATAATAAAAAAAATATTGCAAGCAGACAATAATCGATGGCGGCTCCTTTCCCATCTGAAGTGATTGAATGGTGGGTCAGACTTTGCTCTTCCAATTCTGGCCCCGTCAGAATTTTTAGACGGGAAGAAAGAGAACGCAAGTTAAAGAACTTTGAGATACACGATCAAAATCCTTGTGGACTCAGTTTGATTCATGAGAAGGGAAGAAAAAAAAAATGGTGTTATATTTTTATAAAAGAGAGATAAAAGATAATTTTTATAAAAATAAATATTTTATATTTCATGAAAAAAAATTCATACCGATCGTGAAAAAGCCATTATCCTAAAAGCTAGAAACTACAAGAAAATTCATCTTTCCCGACGCTTTTTATAATCTTTACCGACGCTTATAAGCGTCGGCTAAAGTTCCCGCGACGCAAATAGAAGCGTCGCAAAAGCGTCGGCGATATCAGAGTGGCAAAAGTTTTTGCCGACGCTAAGAGAAAGCGTCGGCAAAAAAGGGTCGGTAAAACCCCATTTTCTTGTAGTGAACTATGGTAATTCTTTTACCAAAATTATCTTTAAACCATCATAATCTTCTTAATAGTTATTTTTAATGGTTGATCTTAACTATAAAACTATACTATTAAAAATTAGATTTTTTTTTGCATGCATACCTTACAAAATATGTAAAATTGTATAAACATGTATACCTTCATAAAATATTTATTTTGCATATATACCTTTTTGTATTTTTTTATATATGTACCTATACCATCTAATGCGTTAAAAAAATAATTTAAAATTAAAATGACTAAGATACTCTTATGGGCAGACATGCAAAAAGAAAATTTTATATGGATATACATGCAAATAGTAACTTTGCAAAGGTATTCAGGCAATTATGCATATTTAGATGGATATACACTTAAATTTTTTTAATAAAAATGATCAAAATTTAGTAAAAATAATTTATTGATAAAAAGATAATAAAAAAAGATTAAATCATGTTAATATCAACTCTTAAGAATAAATTATTTTGCTTTTATGAAATTTTTGCCTCAAAAATAAACAACAACTCAATATTTACAAATCACTAAAAAAATATTTTACCAATCTAAGCATCTATAATTAATTTAAATTTGATATATTTTAATCTTTTAAAAATAATGAAGAATATGTAGATGTCATAGATTCAATAATGATAATTATATCAAAATTAAATGGAGAATAGCATTACCAAAACGATCACCTAATATTCTAATTTGATCGAGTTAAGATTTTAGAAAAGAAAATTGACAATGTGACTCGATCTTTTTTTAATTTGTCGATCCAATTGAATCATAAAAGACTTGGTAAATTTCAGCAGAGTTTTATTTTTTTAATAGATCTTTTGAATATATACCTTTCTAAATATGAAAAATTCCATGAATATACTCTCGTAAAGTTGTTATTTGCATGTACACCCTTATAACCTATTTTTGCGTATCTACCCACAAGGGTATTTCAATCATTTTAATTTTAAGCCGTTATTTTTTAACAACGTTAAATAGCACTGGTACATATGCAAAAAAGGAAAAAAAGATATATATGTAAATAGTAATTTTGCGAGGGTATTTATGCAATTTTATATATTTAAGGGAATATACATGTAAAATATCCTAAAAATTACTATAATATAAAGAAGTTGTAGTAATTTTAATATAAAAATATATTGATAACTATTAAAAATTATAGCAATATAAAAAAGTTGTCTAACTATTAAAAATTGTTAGAACTCTAAAAATTCAACCCAATGAATATGTTAATACCTATTTTTAAATATTAAAAATATTTAAAAGTTGCTATTAAAAGTTATGCATGGATGTTTTATAGATATTTTACACAACTTTATTAATCCTATAACGGGTATTTTATACAATTTTTTCATGAAAGTAGATGCTCAAAGAAATATAAGTAATTTTGCAAAGTGTGTTTCTTATGCTATTTTTTCTATAGTTAACTAAATATAAAAAATTTATTTTTTTTAGTATTAATTTTTTTAAAAAAATATTACGGTGCAGAAAATTGTTTCCACTGGCCAAATGAGTTCTACAGTTATTTTATAAGTTCTCTTTGCATTCCCTAGATTCTCCCATGTCCCTTTCCTCTAAGTCCATCTTTTGAGTCTTGGCCACCTGCCATGCATGCAGGTGTAAATAAGAACAGTGACAGGCTGACAGCAGATGCACATAAAGATGCGGTTAAATATACGAATGATGACTGTTCCCAATCGTTAGATTTCTCAGTTTATGAGCTGTAGTGTATCTATATTTGTATTTATATAAATGGGAAAAATTGTTTATGTAACAAAATTGCATGGTCTTATGACCTTGAAGAGCTGAAGGATGGGATGCTTGTTAATGGAAAAGGAATTCTAGCTCGAGCCAAGTTTATCTGCAGATGTTCAAGTGCATTCATTTCTTAGTTGACAAGCATCAGTCAGCCTGTTATCAGGCTAACTGCAAGCTTTTGCTTCATTTTGCAAGTCCAGTGAAACGAGGGTACGCTTGTTTATGAGCCAAGCCTACGAGGCCTGAAGCTTGGACCATTCTCCAAATTGAACAATCTGAAATAAGTCCCCATTGAGCAATGCTGGAAATATTCATAAACAACCTGGTTCATTTGCAGCATAGTCGGAGTTCGACCATTTCTTCTTCATCTTCTTCTTCTTTCTTCTTTCTTCCTCCTCCTTCTTTCTTCGTTCTTCCTCCTTGTTCTTCTTCTTTTTTCTTTCTTCCTCTTCTTCTTCTTCTTTAAACAGCCTGGTTCATTTGCAGCATAGTCGGAGTTCGACCATTTCTTCTTCAACTTCTTCTTCTTTCTTCTTTCTTCCTCTTCTTCTTCTTTCTTCTTTCTTCTTCTTCTTCTTACTCTTCTTCTTTCTTCTTTCTTCTTTCTTCTTCTTCTTCCTCTTTTTCTTCTTTCTTCTTCTTCTTCTTCTTTCTTCTTTCTTCTTCTTCTTCTTCTTTCTTCTTCTTTCTTCTTCTTCTTCTTCTTCTTCTTCTAATCTGCAGATTGGACAATCCATTTCCTCCGCTTCTTCTAATCTACAGATTGGACAATCTATTTCCTTTACTGCAATCTAATCTACAGATTGGACAATCCATTTCCTCTACAGTAATCTAATCTACAGTTTGGTAATTGCCAGTTTTGGGGTGGAAACTCTTTCTACACCATCTTTAAGGCTTTAGTTGCATTCTTTATTCCATATTTCCCCTCCCCTTTCATTTCAGGACTTCTAGAGTCCATGCATGCTTCCTTTGGTGCTCTTTGTCTGAGATCTGAATGACCCAAGAACACCTTGCTTAAAATCCAGGCCATA
The DNA here is from genome assembly GCF_051530095.1 of Phoenix dactylifera. Lineage (NCBI taxonomy): Eukaryota > Viridiplantae > Streptophyta > Magnoliopsida > Arecales > Arecaceae > Phoenix > Phoenix dactylifera. The sequence continues at coordinate 29,426,119 of NC_143195.1, forward strand.
TGCTTTCTTAATTTTGGAGAGAATTTAATAATTAGCAAATCCAAACCCAGCTGCAATTTGGTTGGCTCTAAATTACCACCCTCGGTTACTTTTAGCATATGGACGTCCATGAACTTCTATAACACTAAATCTTATTTATTATTTATAGAAGAGTAATACTCGAGAGCTCCTGTTTCATGTACATGAAAGGTTCTGCTACATGACATAAGGTAATTGATGCAGTTTTCAGGATTTCATATGATACATGGGGATGGTTGATTACTAAACTACCAAATCAACATTATTGAATCTAAGAAACTCTTTGTGTGCATGCAGTGAGAGGCTCGAAACAATTTTTTCCACAGATAGCAACCTAGGCAATAGTTTATGAGTTACATGTTGTTGTTACAATACATGCACACTCCTAGAAGGGTGAAATATAGTTTCTCACCCTTGCTCTCATGCAAAATGTTGTCTGAATAATTCCCTGAACAACAAACAACCAAGAATTAAAGAAATTCATGTTTTGTGAAAAAAAATGTTCCAACAAATTTACAAAATGAAACATAATTAGGTACTAAACTAGCTAGTTAACCACAATGGATGGGAAGGAATGCTACACTCCGGAACCTAGGGATTGTTACTCCATGTACTCATTAGCAAGATATTTAATCTTTGTTGTTATCAAACACATTGACTATTGATGAATAATTGGTCCATATCAGATAGGTTAAGAATACTTATAGTACTTATATACTCTCGGATCTATCCATCTTTAGATAGAATCTTAACATGGCATTAGAATCTACCAATCTTTCTTACTGATAAGTTAAGGACTCTTGTAGTGCCTATATACTTTGGGACCTATCCATCCAAACATCTCAGCTCTTATAGTACTCAGGATTTTTAATTAATCCTGAATACCATATATCTGTCAGTAAAAGTGGAAAGGAGCCAAACAAGAGGCAAGCCAAGCCTAACTCCACTTATGCTCATCGAATAATCAAATCGTGATTGAGCTATTCACAAATGACTAGTTTAAGATATGTTTGGAAGTAGAATAAGGGGGAGCAAAACTCATTTAATCTAGTTATTCTATTATTGTTCACCCAAATGCTTATTCAAACATTTGGATTAGTCACTTTTCAGAAAGGTAAAATAAATATTTCTAAAAAGTTAGTGCACAACTTTTTGCTTTCCAAATTTATTTATCCTACTTAACCTAGAAACAAAAGACCCCACCTTATAGTATAGAGCAATTTTTTTCCAAAATAAAGAGGAGTAGAAATAACTTAAACCATTTACCTCATGTCTAATAAGAATTTAAAACTATTTGAAACTTTCATTTATAGAATTTAGAATTAATAATTTTGATTATATTTTAACATCATAATTAGATTACATTATATTCTAGTTAATCTACTTCTTGTTAGATCTTCATGTTTATCTTTTTCTTGAACTTGGAGTCTTGGAAGATACATTAAGCATAACATAGGCCAACATATTAATTTATAATAAATAATCATAGTTATAATATTATTTAAATATAATAAAAATTTAATAATATATAAATTATTTATATATCAGTATTTCTAATTTAATAATTCAATAATACTCTGGCTCGTTTCTTAAGCAAGTAAGTTGAATCCAAGAAAAAAATAAAAAAAGACATCCTGAAGATTCAAGAACTAGGGTTGGAAAAAGAAGATAGGATTGAAAAAGGTCGGCAGGCCTGGATCCGGGGTGGCGGGGCCCCTCCATGGTCGGTCGCCGCGAGAGGAAACCTCGACGGGACGTCGCTAGTGGGCCCCACGTCCTCGTCCTTTCCCTTTCTTTAAGCTCACGCAGTTCGACACCCACAAGGAAACGAAAGCACAGGAAGCGTCCCTCCCACTTCCATCACTCTCCCTCTTGCTTTCCTTCGCCCCAAGTCAAATTAGTCTTCAGGCAGCTTTCATAAATACGGCCTCGTGCATGACATCGTCCTCTGGATCTCCACAACCTCGGGATTACCGTTCTGTTCTCATTTCCAACCATCTAATTGGGATATCAATCTAATCCTAATACGCGCCACCGTCCCCAACTGTCTTATTCTTAGACCCACTTAAGGACCCACAGCACAAGCTCACCTAGCTCAGCCGGTAATAATATTGGTGACTATTTTAGCCCTTCCAAAATACTTCAACTTTTTTTAATCAAGTTTGTTAAACTAATATAGAATAAATGCATTTATAGAAATTTGATAATAACATATTTTTAGAAAAAAATACCTGTAAAAGTAATACATATTGCCATCTAATCTGTACCACTGTTGGTCTCTCTATACATATATCTATACATATATCTTTTTTAAAAGACTAAAATTATTTTTATTTTTTACCAATTCTGCCGTAACCAAAATATACCATTTTAGCATCGGACTCTGTATCGATGCCATTTTGTTAATGTATTGATACACCAGTTCAACGTACTAAATATCGGTACGTCTTCCGTACCATATAAGAATGCCGAATTGGTATGATATGATATATTTTATACCATCCGGTTCAATATGATATAATAAATTTTGATCGTAGCTGATGAATATTGATCTCTAAAGTTACCAATCTAGCTAGCTTTATGATAAACGTAAAAAGAAAAATCCTCAGGAACAAATAGGATTCGTGAAAAAGAGAACTACTTACTAGATGGTAGTTTTTTTTTTTACTTAAAAAAAAGAAGGGGAAGAGGAAACCTCACTTGCATGGCAGGTTCTACTGGCCCCCTCTTCCACCAGAAAATGTTTGATGCGGGTAGAAATTTTGCTCATATCCTTTCTGACTCGTGGGTCACCCTACGTATGAATATATTACCTCAGCGCCACCTCAGTACCCTACGTATGAATACATTACCTCAGCGCCATCTCAGTACCAGCTGGACCAAATAGCATTTTTATCGAGCATATTCAAGCGGAGGGCATTCGATCCCTAACATTTAACTGATGCATCACGTTTTGAAAATATACCGCACGTTATTATTAAATGGTAGTTCTCTTTAGCCATTTTACCAGTAAACTAATACAACGCAACTCTATTGAGAAAAATAATATAGCAGACGCGTCAAAGACCATCCCACAAAGCCAAACCGTACACCCGGAGGAAAAGAACGCAAGAAGTGGAACTCGGAAACGTGTGACACCTCTTAAGTATTAATTACTCCACCGCTTAAGCATTAACTCCCCTTTTAAGCCTCAAATCAAAAAAACAATCAGAAAAGAAATAAAAATAGGTAAAAAACTGACCAAAAAATGGGGAAGAGATAGAGAGAGAGTGAAGGATCGAGCAGAGATTTTTTTTTTCTTTTTGAGAATTTCTTTAGTCTATTGCTTAGATTTACGCTTATTATTGGAACTTTAAAAGCTTTCTGTTCTCCCTTTCTTCTCATCGCCGCCAGTTTGTGAGGAGTCGTTGTTAGATCTCTCTCTCTCTCTCTCTCTTGCCGTGGATCTGGGTGGAGATCCAGCTCGAGCTAGGGTTTCGTGACTGGGGCCCGCCGGTGCGCTCCTCTCCCTTCTTCGGGGGCGGTAGCGGCATGCAGGCATTGGGGCAGCGAGCTGAGGGGGATCGGCTTCCCGGCCTGCCCTTCGTCGAGCTTGGGACCCGGTTCTGGTGATGGTCTTTTCCGAGGGGCGGAGCGGAGATGTCTTTTCTTCTGATCGTCCTGCTCTCTCTCCTCCGCTTGGTTGCTCCCACTTCTGGTACTATCTTCGCCGGCCCTCTTTTCCCTCCTCAAAATTTGCGCCAAATTTGTGTTTTTTGGATGAATTTTTCGATTTTGGACGGTTAATTGCGCACAATGTTAGCCATCTTGTTCGCATTTTGGTTTTTGACTAGGAGAACAAGGAAGAAAGGGCGTAATGTGATCTAATGCCTGCTTAAATTTCTTCATTTCGTGTTAATTGTGGTAGGCGCTTCAAAATTGCATTTTGAAATTGTTTCTATGACCATTGGAGTGTGTCTGGTTCCGACAGTAACGGTCAGGGCCATAACTATCTTGTTGTTTCTGGGGTTGCTAGTTCATCATGGAATCTTTGATGCTCGGAGTGAAAAACTGGGTGGAGATAAGTTTGTGAGTTAATTTTTTGTGCTACTAAATAAATGGTTGTAGTTGGGGAAGGTAACTAGATGGTGCTCACTCTTTATATAGTATCCATTATTCTAAATTAACTTCTAAATAATTTATTATAGTATAGTTCTGTACTGTTTCGAACGAAGTTGCATGCCAAACACAGTATCAAATGAAAGCACCCTTCTTTTGTCAGAATATTGGCCATTGGTGTAAGATAAAGATAACATAGATGTGGTTGCTGTAAAAGTTGGTCTAGTGAAAGAAGGTTTTAGACCATGCTATACGGCTATAAGATTGTATATATTTTTGGGCTTGTTTGGTGCTTGCATGCACTGATTCAAAAAGGTATTACACAATAGAACAAAGAAACTCATGATGCAAAATAGTGTTATGCAGTACATTCACGTGCTTGCACTCGTTTGTTTGTTTTGTTGTTGTTTTCAATCCTCTGTACATCTAATCTGTGGATTTCAAGCCATCACATTCACCTATAGCTTCCTAGAGTGGTATATGTGCAGTATTAAAAGCTTTGTAAATTTATTAGATCTGAAGGACTCAGCTTGCAAATGACTGAAATATGATGGGTGCATCGTACATATACTAACAACATTTCTTGTTTACCATCTTTCTCTGTCAACATATCTGAAGTTCGTCATGAATCGGTCTTGAATGTGAAGCGGATATGGAGTTTCATTGTTTATGTTCGTTGAGTAGGAGAACCTGGCAATTTAGAGTGAAGAGGAATGTTGCTACTATAAACTATGACAACCAAGATACAGAGTATACTGTTGACACTGTTACAGCAATTTTATTGATTAAAAAGCACATACGAAACCTTGAGCAAACTTACAGAGTGTCTTTCTTTCCATCTTTGATAAAATATCCATTAGTTAATCTGCTTATATGCCTATGGAGTACTAAAACATGGATTGCAGCTGCTTCTCTTCTGAATATTGTCCATGATGGTCGTTTCAAGCCTGGAATTCTTAATATTCACAAATATGCACAAGCTACTGGCTATTAGAAATATGTTTGTTCCAATGTGTCCTCCATCCTTTATTAGCTCATCATCTTCTTACAGGGGGCATATCATGTACGTTCAATAAGACTTACAAGGTGTAGTGATCCATGGATTCTAAAAACCATCAAAATGAATATTGAAAGTGTGGGCCATCAAGGAAGGTGTAAGACTGACCTTCAAGATGGAAGAGGGTGGGTTATGAACTGGGGCTTGCCCAGTGGTCGCACCCCTCTGCTTAGCAACTAGAGATCCTAGTTCCAATTCTTGGATAATGCATCCTCAAATATATAGACTTGGATAAATATAGTGCAGGTGGATCTCGTCCTCCCGGGAAGTGATGAGGTAGTTCTTAACTGAAACCAGCAATGAAGGGAAGGATGGAGAAAAAAGAAAGTGAAGGTGATGCAAGAGGTGTAAAAATTATCAAGGAGAATCGAGAAGAGAAGGATGTTACTTTTTTCTCCTTTGCTTATTGCTACTCACAAATGAAACAGATGTATATTTGTCCACTCTTGATGAATCAGGCCACGTCTTTGGCTATGTTGTTCCTCATATTCTAGGGACGTATATAGAAATCATATATTGCAGAGTCCTAGCATTACTTATAAAGGACACAACAAGGTGTTGACAATATTCTCATGACAGTTTATCATCCAAAAAATTACAAGATGAAGTGATAAATCTTTAGGTTGCATTTCTGCATTAGATTTTTGTTGTAATGTTTTGAGCCATAATATTGTGGTGATACCTTACAATCAGAAAGGATAAAGTGGCACTGCCTAAGAGATTTCTCTCGCCCACGAAAATTTCCAGTATGTGCATTTACAGAGGCATGTCTGATACTTGTATAAAGGTTAAGCTGAACCATTCAAGATTTCTAAAACTTATCCAATATTTGTCATTTAGTGGTTGCTTGTCATCCACTTTCTCCCTTTGCCCTTGAGATGAGAGCAGACATCAGGCAGCATTTTTGTTGTTCCTTTCTGGCTACTAATCAATGTATGCCATCAGCACCCTGCATAATTTTATTAGATGGATTTAAAAGTTAATTTTAGTCATCAACCCTTTGCAAGCTTAGCGAATACTTGTTATCCCAATTGTTTGTCTCATGAGATACATTCACGGCCAGTATATGCTTTTTCAGATGTTTTTTGCAACATCTATATATGTTATGGTGTGTCTTTCCCTTCACTTTTCTTAATCTCAAGCACCAATTTGAGACCCTCCTTCCCAGGGTCTCTTAGCATCTTCCTTGCTCAGGCGAATATCATCATCCATGGTAATCCAGGTCCAGACAAGAAAGATGAAAGGAAGTATATTGGTAACCATTAAAAAGAAGCCCAAATGATGAAAGTAACCTGATTTCATTGTATTTTCTTTGGGTTAAGTTGATTTAACATTTTATCTTCATGGAGATTCTGTGTTGTGCTTGTTTAATTATGCCTGATTAGGGGCAAATCAGGTCTTGCCCTATGTTTTATTAGTCATGATGTCTTTGATATGAAGAAGATTATGTGGGGAAGGTCTTTCCCTACCTTCTTTACAACTAGTAGTAGTAATGCCAATACGTAAGTTCCTTTTGTCTTAATGTTTATACATGAGCATGAATCCATGCATAACTGTCTATTATTTATAGTCATTTCTAAGGCTACCAGGATATTATGTGCAGCAAGGCCGACGCCAACAACTCAGGCATTGAGCCCACTGGGCTCACCCATGATCAGGAATATGATGCCTTTGGGTCCTATAACTGCGCCAGCCTATTCTCCTGAATATCATGGTAATTGAAGTTTCCATATTTTCACCTGTTATTGATAAACGTCTTGGAATATCATTATATCATCTGTTTTTAGGATCTCCCGCAAATCATCCTGTGCCGAAACATCACCAGAAGATACCTCATGCTGTTCCGCCAACCTCAGTTGCACCACCACAAAACCAAGGTTTGAAATCATTAGGCCATTTACCTAGTTTTTCATGCTTCTCAGCAGTTTCTCACCTACCGTATCAGGAATGAGTGTGTGCTTATGTAATATTGTTGCAACCAATTTGCAGTTATTTATGTTTTGAAACGTTTGACAGGTTGTGATGAATTCTTCTGTTCTGAGCCATTCACATCAACCCCAATTGGTTCACCCTGTGGATGTGTATACCCTATGCAAGTCAAGATTGACCTTGGGGTAGCACCATATCAATTATTTTCAAGGATTGAGGATCTAGAAGTTGAGGTTGCAGCAAGTACCTTTCTGAAACAAAGTCAAGTGCGAATAATGGGTGCTGGTGCCAGTATTCGGGACCCAGAAATGACAAGAGTTACTATTGACTTGGTGCCTCTAGGAGAGAAGTTTGATAGGATGACTGCATTACTGACTTATGACAGATTTTGGCAGAAAAAAGTGCAGATAAACACGTCTATTTTTGGTGATTATGATGTGATATATGTTCATTATCCTGGTAATATCATGTTGCTTTTTCTTATATTCATCAGTTTCATGTATCTATTTGTTTGACTGCATGCAAACATCTCATAGGACTTCCTTCTTCTCCACCATCCATGTCGGAGGGATTCGTGGGCCCGAGTGGATTTGGAAGTCAACAATATCCTTTCACGGCAGATGTGCACCCTGGCAAGATGCAGAAGATGAACCCAAAAACCATTGCTCTAATTTCATTATCATCATTCATACTTGTTTTCATATGCTTTGGGTTAGTCTGCATTATCTGGAAATGGAAGAAACTTGTAAGACCTCCTGCTGATGTTGGACCTGCAATTCCTCACGTAACTACAAGAAAAACTGGTATTGAATTTAAGTGATATTGAGCTTATTGGTATTGTATTTTGGAGTTTTGTTGAATTAACTAGAGATGTGACCTTCAAACAAGAGTTAGCTTTGTCTAATTCTTCTTCAGCTCAAACCTTTGAATGGGGTCATGGATACTCCATTCTTTCATTTTCCATCGGCTGGGTCTTGCATATGGCCATGTGATATTGGCTTAGCTGTTTTAATATGTGTCCAACTTGAATATTGAAGGCCTATGGTTTGATTTCCTTGTAAATTTATAAAACCATCATTTTAGACCTACAACTGATATACTTTATAAAGTAATTTAAAACCATGAATGTATCCGCTATATATTTCCTACTAGGCATTGTATGTGATGCATGCATAAATAACTGAGCCAGCTAATACTTTTGCTATTCTTAAATTTGAAATAAACCAATCTAAATCTATACTATGCATAAAAGTGCCAATAAATTTATGTTATTATTTCATGTTGACCCTTCAATTTAGTTAAGATCAACTTATCCCTTGACATTTCAAATTAGTATTCATTGAATTCTTGCTTCCATCTGTTCTTATATTGTTTAGATCAAAGTTGATGTAAAAGAAGCTATATGTACAAACTATTTAAAATGCATACGGAATCAAATTTCGTCTTTGTTAACAAAATAGAAACATGATCAGTGCAGTGACCACAGGCTAACAAAAAGAATCCCTATCATTGAATAATCTGGTTGACAAAAAATAGAGAAAACTTTTGTATAGGTTAACCCACTAGTTAGGTTTGGGCAGCTATTCATTCCTGAGATAACTTACTGAGGTCTAATGTAGTTTTGCAGTAAATTTTTTCGAAATAATGAGTTACTTTATTCTTGATTTATTTATGTGATAACACTTGCTATGAATTCTTCTCTAAAAAAAATCTTCCTATGAGAAAAAAACAGTCATTCTTGATGATTGTTTTGCTATTTGCAAGGACAGATGCCAAAGATGTTTGCATCATCTTTGATATTATAGATGTTTTATTTGCATGTCAGATTAAAATTTTATAGCCATTCCCTTTTCCTGGCATCAAGCAATGATATAAATTAAAATCTATTCTTTTATAAAATCTGAAGTTATCAATTTTGTTTTAATGGTTTGCATGCATCTATTGTTTAATATTTTACTACTCTGTATAGCCAGCATGCATATGCATGTGGAATTGCTAGTGTTATCAAATAATTAAATAAGAGCTTAAGCAGCTGTTAAAATTGTAATGGACTATGAACCTCATTTAAAATATATATGTATATGAAATTGTGTTCCCTGTGATGTATATGTTATGATTTTCAGGCTATATGTTAGGTGTCAGGTCCATCAGCTCAAGTAGCATGGCCAGCTCAATGTCAGTATCCTTTGTTTCCACCCTTGCTACTCGCCCACCTTCAGTGAAAACATTTTCTGTGGCTGAGCTCGAAAAGGCCACAGATAAGTTCAGCTCAAAAAAAGTTCTTGGTGAAGGTGGATTTGGACGTGTTTACCATGGTATCATGGAGGATGGAAGTGAGGTTGCTGTTAAATTGCTTACAAGGGAGGACCAAAATGGAGATCGTGAGTTCATCGCAGAAGTTGAGATGCTCAGCCAGCTGCATCACCGTAACCTTGTCAAACTGATCGGTATATGCATTGAAGGGCACAAGCGATGCCTGGTTTATGAGCTGGTTCGAAACGGAAGTGTGGAGTCTCATCTGCATGGTATGGCTATAAAATTGCTGGTTTTATACATGGAGTGTTGCACAATCATGGCATTCTTCCAGTATCCAACAGCTTCTGTTGTATTGTTTGTTTGCCTAATGCAGAGTGCCTTCTTGATAAATCATGTCTGATAGTTATCGTATTGACCTGAGGATTTAATATCTTAAGTTGACTTCTTCTCGGGCCTCTAGTATTTCTACTAAATGAATAACCACAGCTATGGCTTGAATTTTTCATCAGCATGCTGTTCTTAGAAACTTACTATTTTTTGGTCTTTTATGGCGTCATCCAGTTACCAATGTTCTAGTGTTTCAGGTGCTGATAAAATGAAAGGGCCTCTTGACTGGGATACTCGGATGAAAATTGCCCTTGGTGCAGCAAGAGGACTGGCATACCTACATGAGGACTCCAATCCTCGTGTCATACACCGTGATTTTAAAGCCAGTAATGTTCTACTGGAAGATGATTTCACCCCCAAGGTTTCAGATTTTGGTCTGGCAAGGGTAGCATCAGAAGGAATCCATCATATTTCTACTCAGGTCATGGGAACATTCGGGTAATATTCTTATTCCTCTTCTATTACCATAGTTTGCTTTGACAAAAGAATTGCCTGTAACATCCTGTGATATAGTTGTTTTTCTGTGGGCTATTCCTATCATGACTACAATACTGTCTATTGAATGATGAATCCTGCGGCAAGTATTTAAGTTGGTTTTGCATCCTATTGCTTACCTTGTTGCTAGCTGCACCTATTGCTAGATCTCTTCCGCATTTGAGTAAACTAAATGAAATGCTGAATGCAAGATCCATCAGTATCATCTAGGTATGGCAGCTGCTATTTTAGAGTGTCTATTTTCTTATTTATTTTCTCGTGGTTTTGAGGTCACTGAAAGTCTGAGCCAACAATTTTATGTTTACTGATTTGCTAGACTTTTTTATGGCCTAATTGGGATTAAATTATCAAAAGAATGTACTACGTTCAGTCAAGAATTTAACATGTCACCTGCTTTCTGTTGTCAACATTATACAACTTTTACCACAAACATTTACCCTAAAACAGCCACATTCCATGTCACACTTACTTTCAGGATACCTGGTAGGCTTATATGATCAAAATTTTTGAACTTGTATTTCTATCTCATTGCACTCTATTCCTGCTTAATCTCTTTTTACCTATCTGTTTATAGGTAAGAGTGACTTTCAGTTTGATGCTTTGAGCATTTGCTCAAATCCTTAACCTGTTCCTGTCTTGAAGCATCCACCATATCATCTGACATGGACTGGTAGTGATTACTCCAAATGCATCTCCCTTGGCTACATCAGGTTTTGCTGGTTCTAATTATCTGAATGCCTTTTTTCCTTTTTAACCTGACCTATGATTTGCATTTCCAGAAACTATGAACCTCATCCATCAGTCAGGCTCAACTCTTTAGGTCGTACTTCACGATGGTTCCTATAATTTCATCTCAATCTATCTTTTTGTCTTTTTTTGCATATGCTGTGCATCTCTTTATCTATTTTCCTTTGACTGGCCATTAAAGGGGCCTGCTCAGTGGCAGGCATGCTAAGGGTAGCATTGCTGGTGCATCCCATCTTGCACTAAAAATTTACTGGTAGAGATATTGGTCAATTCGTTAGAGAATCTCCATCATCTATACGCGCGCACACATAATTGTTTTGAAAAGTAGATGTGCAGTATCTTGTATCCTTTTTAGGTTACATGATATCAAACATTTATGCTCTCTCTGGATTGGCTGATTCTGTCTCCTCTTCTTAGCTAAACAGCCTTGGTCAATTATTTAACAGTTAAAAAGTAATAATGTTATTGCATGCTTTCCTTGTATAGCATGATCCAATAGGAACTTTTTGAAATCTTTTTATCTTCGAAAGAAATATAACTGGGGAATTGCAGGTATGTTGCTCCTGAATATGCGATGACGGGGCATCTACTCGTCAAGAGTGATGTCTACAGTTATGGGGTCGTTTTGCTGGAACTCTTATCAGGTAGGAAGCCTGTATACATGTCTCAATCTCAGGGCCCAAAGAACCTAGTAACTTGGGCACGCCCTCTGCTTACTAGTAGAGAAGGGTTAGGGCAACTGATGGATCCATCCTTGAATGGAAAATATGACTTCGACAATATGGCAAAAGTAGCAGCAATAGCCTCCATGTGTGTTCACGCGGAGGCATCACAAAGGCCATTCATGGGGGAGGTTGTACAGGCACTGAAGCTAATATACAATGACATGGATGAAACTTGTGATGATTCTTTCAGCCAGAGAGATTCATTGGGTACAGACTGTGGAGACTTTGACCACGAGAGCAGTTGGTGGAATGGGGCTACACCACGTTTAGCTTACGGGTATGCCTCATCGTTTATAACAATGGAGTATGCTTCAGGTCCAGTGGAAGAAATGCAGAGGCCACATTCGGCATCTACTTTGATTGGTAAGTTGGAATCTTTGGTCGGGCACAATAGATCAGGCCCCTTGAGAACCAAGAGGCAGAGCCAAGCCTTTTATAGATTGAGAGGGAGCATGAGCGATCATGGGAATTTTTCAAAACATTCTGGCATGGATGGCTATCTTAGTTGAGTTTGTCAAAGGAAATTCTCTTTCCTTTGTCTTTTTCTTTCTTTCTTTTTTGTTTGGTTCTTCAAATGTACAGTTCATTAGAGGCAGCTTTCCGAGCATCGCTGGCCTATGGCTTGTACTTTTAGGTATATTGATCCATTTTTCATGAGTTGAAGATGTAATTTCTGCTTTTAAGTACCATACAAGCCTGGGTATTATGTTGCAATTTAGTGCTAAAATGATTACAAGTTCTTTACCTTTTGAGCAACTTGCTCTCTGAGTCCTTGTGAATCTGACAGCAAAATAGCACTATGGTTCTGAACAGCTGTTTTGCAGTATCTCTCTTGAAGTGCCTCTTGTAAGCCAGTGTAGCTTCCTGTTTGGGCTTCTTCTGTAAACCTTTTAACACATTCAGCGCATCGGTAGCCAACTCCTCGAGCTCCATGGTGGCTGTAAACATATTGATTCAGATGCATAAGTTGACACGTCCATGAGACTGTTTCTGCTGCAGGAAAAGTTGTGGTCTACACACAGGCTGCATCTGAACGCTGGTTTCTTGCAAGCCATGTTGACCAAGCAGTGCGAGCTATTGGTGCACAGGTAAACTTTTCCTGTAAACCCCTGGGCCAGCTTGCATGGTGAAGGTCTTGCTGCAAACTCTGAGAATCTGATTAAGTCTAACCTCGTTATTTGGTTGATCTCCCAGCACCTCCTGAGCTCATGCAAACACCATGATGGTGAGCAGGGTCATCGCAAAGACTAAACCTTGGCCTAGTTCTGCAGAGATCGAGTCCCTCTTTTCTTCAAGAGTATTACATTCCACAGTTGTAACACGCTTTGTCACTTTCCAGATCAAACAATAAATTTCCATGCCAACAGCTGGGATAAGTATCAGAGGAAGCCTTTTGTGGTCGTGCCTATGGAAGGTGTAAAACCTCAGCATTTTTTTTTGTAAACAAAAAGAAAGAAGAAAAAACGAAAAACAAAGTTATTGCTCAATCTTTGCAGGACAAACAGCAAACAAGATTATCAGTGTTTATTTACATTATAACGGATAACTATGATGCTAAATAACCCATTATAATAATCTTTATTTTTTTCCATTATCAGTGCCAGGATCCATTATGGGGTAAGTATCATCTTCCAAGCCTTGGCATAGACTTCATAAATTAAAGCACATGCCAGCAGAAAGCGAATACGGACGAATAAAAGACTTCGGTTATCAATTCCTATACATGCAAGCTATTTATGTTTTTCTTCATCACCAACTATTTTTGATGACTCAAGCATCGCATTTTTTTCTCAAGCCCTCGTCATTTTCAGGATCGGTAGTTCCATCCCCTCCGTTCCGTTCTATTTCGTATCGGGAGAGGTTGAAACTGGTATTCTTGTATGATATTGTCTGAAATTGTTCAATGGACTATTTGTTAGCTTTCTTGTTTAGTGATTACACAGGATAGAAAGTACATATCCCACCTCGTCCAATCACTGGTCATTCTGCTAGGGAAAATGCTGTGTGTAATCCGGCTCGTACAGGCCAGACTCCGTTTTTGCCAGGCCGGGTATTAAAGATAAACTTGGCACTGAACACGAGTATATGTTGGGGTGTTTATGAAGCAGTACTCTTCGAGGATACATGGATGGCTTTGTGAATTGCGTAGGACCTCTTCTGTTCATATACAAATAAGAGAGCATCCAAACTCCTTCCTTGATACAAAAATTTTTCTTTTTTATATAACTTTTGCGTGACCCAAGAATTAATTGAGAGCAACCAGTTCCAACTGATTGGTTTAGTTCTTATCCCAAAATTCTAGAATCGTTCAGGAGTCTCGGTTTTGAGCTGAACCATATGCACCACTAGTAGATCATCATGTTATAAGAGGCAGATTTCTGAGCCACCTATTCCTTTTGTCAGGTGAAGTTTCTTTGTAATTTGTAACTTCATTTTATCAATGTAAAATAATTGTGCAAGCATATTTGCCAACTTGATCACTGTAATCATATGCACCATCTACTGCCAGGAGCTCCTAAGCTAGTATGGGAGTATCCTTTAACAAGATAAACTGATTGAGCATTGGCTACATCAAATAGCATCCCACATTGTTGTCATTCTATATTTGGATTTTGCAGTGCAGTACCAACATCTAGTTCAATGGATAGTGAGCGATCATTGGATGATGAGGAGCAATACCATGTTTGAAGCTTTCTATTCATCAGAGACAGAATGCGCACTTCTCATCCTGATGTCTTTGACCTGCTCAAACTTGATCCTTCTTATTTTTGTAAATGACGATCATTTATATAAAAATTCATGCTGATTTAAAGAAACTGAATGGATGTTTTATTCAGCAATTCATAATAATAGCAGATCATAACCGATGTGGATATATTAGTAAGTGCTCTACCACAAATATGAATACCATGTGCTCACAGATGCCCAAAAAACAGTAGTATTATCGACAACGAAGTTATATATCACGAAGTACAGAACCTCTTCTTGGGAGGGTATACACTATAGCACATAGATGGGAGATGGTTTAGGGGATCCCTGCTCAAATGAAGTAGATGTAAGGAATGAAAGATAGTTGGGAGAAAAAAGAGCAAACACCTCTGGTGGATTGTTTGATGACCGGTTCAGTCTCTTAGCAGCTTGTACTGTTGATTTTTTAAAAGATTTCTGAAACAGATACTCCCACCAGTGATTTTACTGGGGAAAAAAATATATGACACCAAGTTTAGATCTTAATTACCAAGAAATGCCCATCCTTGAAACTTGCAAACAGAATAGCAACAAACCAAGTATTTAACTAAAAAGAGAAAAAAAAATGAAAACATGTCTGCATATTAAGCCTGTGCATTTCAACTTAAGAGTGTCTGTTTGTTCAATTGTAGAGATGAAAATACAATTAATAGTGGTTACAGCAGAAAATGGATACAAGACCAAGCCCTGGAAACAAGCAAACATTAACTTGAGCTTTCCATTTCTTGTTGTAACTGAGAGAGAGAAGATAGCACCATGGACCGCATATTTGCTAGTTCGACAATGCTATCAAGAGCTGCAGGAAAAGAAAAGATTCCAAGTGATCTTAAATGGGTAAACGCGCATAACAACTGAAATCTAAACTGGATCTCGTATAAGATATGATAGAGAAAAAAGTTAACCTGTCTCAAATGAAACTTGGGCAGCCCGAAGCTTTGGAGGAACCAAAGTCCCAAATACCGACAATGATTTAGACCTCTCCCGCTGAATCTATGGTACCATAGCATACTAAATTACAACAAAAATATAAGGGAAAAGAAATAATCTTTAACAGTTCTAGAAACTGTCTCAGATTGATATACAATTAAAACATTTTCCAGAAAAGTGCTACATTAATTGTGGGTGATTATATAACAGCTCACCCAGTAATGATGATAACTGGGAATTGTATTACTGGGATCAACACTAGATTTAAAACATCCATAAGTAATTTAAGTTCTACAATTTTCTTCAAAATAATCCTGCTTCAGTGGAATTCTATTTTGATTTCTTCTTACACGAGTCAAACATCTACAAGAGGAAAGACAAAAAAAAACTTACATTGCCATCACTAGCAATTGGAGATCCATTGATTGTTGAATAGGATTCTTTACACCCCTCTAAATCATGAAAGAAATATTAACTTGACATATAATGCATTGGTGAAAGGATAACGATAAAAAAGAAATAGAAATTGTCTTACCAGCGAAATTGTTAGGGCCTCGATGCCTTAGCTGTGAACCACTAGATTTATTTTGAAAGCCACCAGCTTCTGCCTCCCCAGAATATTTACCCTCTCTCAGATATGCCCATTTTGATAGAGTAAAATGTGTTTGCAACTCTGAAGCATAAAAGGATCTTTTTAAATTCATAGATTCAAAGCATGTAAACAATAGCCTGCTTCATTTCTTAAGATAAGTAAGGATTATCATTAATTAATAAAGCATTTTTAAGACAAGTGATATAAAATGACAGCCGAAGTCTGTTCAGTATAATACGGATCAAGTTGATGCCAACTTGATACATGATGTATCAGGGTTATCTGAAATAGCTCATCCCAAAACTATTATATTTCATCAGCATATGTTCATGAGATACCTGTTACTGATTTGTCATTTGATTCAGCTACTTGCATTGTAGTAGCAGCAGACTGTACTTTATGGCTTAATAGTGCACTTGAGATGCGTGACGAACCCATAGAATGACGAGCGCTGGCCAGTTCTAGCCATCCCTGTCAAGAAGAGATTTTCAACTTTTTTGATGGTGAGAAGAAGGAACATGCAACAACTACAAATGCCAAAAAAGTTAAGATTTACAAGCTCAAATTCATGTCGTCGAGAGCGATAATAGTTCGGGTGCTGATAATTCAGGAATAACTTTGTCATTGAATATTGACTAGACATTTGATATTTAAGACATCCTGGAAGCAATGTTGACCTAAAAAAAGAGAAAAGACAAAAAATTTCGTTGATAGAACTATAAATTTGGGAATGATGGCTTTCTTTTAAATGCCTGTACTACATAGAAGAATGGAATTCTTTAGGGCCTGCTTGGATGGTTGCAGACATTATTCATTGGATAAAGCGACATCAGGATCAGAAGGGGATACACACACGGGAGAAAGAAGTGCTGACATCTGAACCCCTTCGGAGCATGCAATACCAGAAAGATTAAGATAACACTCCATCTAAAAGGTGATCTAGGAAATCCTGATCTTTTCAGGATTGTGTCCGATGAATCCCCCAATCATCACAATCTAGTTCGTTCCATCTGCACTTCCTTCTACGCCAAGCCCAACATACTGTTTATCCAGGGATAGTGTGTTCAACAATCCAAACAGGGCCTTATCAAACTAGCTTTTGAATTGAGTAGAGACTATCATCTATGTGTTGTGCTTGCTTCTTCTAAAACCGGATGCAAGGACTTAGCAACTTCCCTTATGTCAAAGCCCCTGTCATACCTGTGCAAAGTTCCTTGTGCATCTTGCATATCACTTTACACTAGTCCTTAAGCCAAGCCCTCAAGTCCTGGGCACCCCACCCCCTTTTGCAAGAGAGAAACTAAAAGGTTCAACAAGTACAAAGGCGACTAGTATTGTTTGCATGTTTTGGTATGGTTACAGTTCATTGTCTCTTGCCTTCAATATAGACCTCCAATTTGCCTATAGAGTCTTGGTATTATGCCAAGTAGTACTACTTATCTATTGGATGTACACCATGTATAAGGTATTTAAGATGCTCAATAGCACCTTTTAGAATACTTTATGCTTGTCACAAGCCCTCCCACATTCTTACGAAGTCTAAAAAACTCTTAGTACTACCCAAGGTTTCAAATCTTGACTGCACCACATTGTATTGACCTCATACTGTGCAACCTATTGACATGGGGCTATCATCCAGCTCAGTGAACAATTAGTAGAAATGAGGAGCACACAACACATCTCCTACCATACCAATACATGAATAGCATGGGGATAAACTGCAAGATTTGTGACTTAGTCCTGCCTTGCATGCACACAAGCACATGATAAAACCTAGATTAAAACTGTCACTCCATGGCACCAAGGTTGCCTCTAAAGCACTCATAATACAGGAAAAATACACAAGGCCACAAAATGCAGCCAATATTGCTTTTGAAAAAGAAATCTATAATTTGTGTTTGATTTGGTGCAAACCAAAAGACATCATTCCATTGCACGGACAAAGGTACTTTTCCTTCATATTTTACTTCTTTTGGGGGCAAATCAGAAAGACATACAGTTGGGTAGGAGCTTCGGAAGAAGTGTACTGGCACCCTGTGAAATCAAGAGAATGGATTAACAGCCTCCAATTAAACGAGAAAACAAAATCTACCCCGCAGTCAGCTTTTCTGCCCATTCTTTTGGTTTAGGTTCGGAATTCGTTTCGCTTGGAGTATTTTGAGAACATTGATATTGTAAATTTCGAATACATATTCTTTAAGAAAAAATTCCAATAATTTTTTATATCCAAATTCATGTAAATCACTGACATAGGTTGATCCATCCGAGACATAATTTTTTAAGACAATTTCAGCAAGAGAATGATGAGAATTGAGAAGGGATAGCACATTTAATTTAATTTTCAAAAAAAAAAACGGATTTGGAATTCTCAGTTTGCCTGTTGAATTATTCCAAACCACATTTCGAAATCGGCTCCGTTTCTGCCAATTTACAATTTTTCCGTCGATTTCTCGCCTCAGGGCTTCTCCCTCTTCTTTCCCTCAAAATCCTTCTTTTCTTTACCCAATTTCCAAAGAGGAAGCTCGCATCCAATACAAACCAATTCGATTTCCAGAATCCAACACATCATCCAATTAATGAGTCGAAATAGGGAAAGAAGAAAAACCCAACGATCAAAACAAATCAACAAAACTAGCATGGAGATGGGCTTATTACCTGGCGAAGGGTAGAGGACAAGGAGTCCATTAGCGTGAGATAGCTGTCCATCGAGTCCAGAAATTGAATAATTTTCTCATCTTCTTCTCCTCCTCCTTCTCCGCCGCCTCTCTTCGCTTCGTCTTCCTCCTCCTCTCTCGCTCGCGGGGAGCTTTGCTCGCAGTTCTCCATCGACTGCCAAGGCCAAAACCCGGACCCAAAACACAGAGCTCCGCTTTGCTTTTTGGGGTCTTTACTTCTCCAGACGGATGAGATGTTATGCGTAACTGTGTATCGGTATCGGCCAGCGGAACTGCTGTAACGTGTATCGGTCGTATCGCGTTGGCCAAAATAAACCGTCATATTTCAAAGTATTTTTGAAATCACCATTTATTCTAAAAATTTAATAAAATAATTTTATTTATATATTTTATATTTTTTTATACTTCTCCTCATATGTAGGCCGGACTTTCTTTTAATAGATGAGCCCAACATAGTTCGAACTCAGGACCTCTATTCTGATATCATATTAAATCACTACTTATCCTAAAAACATAAATTAATAAAATGAGATAAATTTATTTATATATTTTATATTTTCTTACTGGTATCAGCTAATACGATACTGTTGCTGGTGGTCCAAACCGTGAACGATTGGCACTACGGTGTGAACGGGGTTCCGTCTGAGTTGTCTTGGTTGGTGTTGGTTGCGCTCCACCTTCCGCCAAGAAACCTGCAAACAAGCCTTGCACCACCACCAGGGTGGTGATGGCCCTCCGACGGTCAAGTCAGAGGAGATTGGAGGAGGAGGAGTGGTGATAATCGTAAGTAAGAGAGTGCTCTGGGAGATATTGCTCACCTCCCCCTTTCTCCCCCCAGCCGCATATATACCTGGCTGGGGGGTCTCTCAGGGGGGTTCGTTATCGTGGGGCACGATGGTGTGGCCACTGACATGGCCGTTACAGGGCGTCGTGGAGCAGCACCGGGTACGGCCACGTCAGGGCATAGTGGGGCTCCGCTTTGTACGGCTGATGCAGGAGATCGTGGAGCAGCATCGGATACAGCCGTTGCAGGGAGTAGTGGAGCAGGAGGCCGCGGCGTGCCTCTGGGGAATAGCCTGTCGTTATCAAGAGATCTCCGACTCGGGGTCGGAGCGCTGGATCAAGGGGCAGCTGACTCGGGGTCGGGCTGCGGAGCCGAGGATATCCGACTCGGGGTCGGATTGCTGGATCAAAGGGCAGCCGACTCGGGGTCGGGCTGCGGAGCCGAGGATATCCGCCTCGGGGTCGGATTGCTGGATCAAAGGGCAGCCGTAGTCTTCCTGGGCGCGCGTGCCGGTCACGTGGGGCATGGCGGCTTATTTCCCCCGTAACAGTAGCCCCCCACTTCCGAGCCTGGAACCAGAAGGGGAACAGGTGAAGGGAGTGATGTTTCGGGATTGCCGCCGTTCCTCGGAGAGGCGCGCGCGCTTCGAGCTCCCCGCCCTTTTTATGGCGTATGGCGGTTATTGCTGACCTGGCAGTCTGAGGATTTCGGCGGACATCCTTCCTTAATGGTGTCGATTCGCCTTTGGGGCGCGAGCGACCCTTCGGCAGCCAGGCGTCCTCTGGCGTCATTGAGGCGTCACTTGCCTTTCCGCCTATTTAATCGGGGGCCTTTCCCCGTCCGTCTTCTTCTTTACAGATATTTTCAAGTTTCCCCTTTGCGCTGCTGTTGCTGCCGTCGGACTGTTCGCTCGTTTCTCCTTTGGCGCTCTCGGAGCCGTTCTTACCTCTTTTCCGGTGAGTTTTCCCCATTCTTCTGCTTAGGGCTCTCCATACTTTCCCCTCTTATACTAGTGTACTCCAGTCGCTCCGGTCTTTCCCCCCTTCCTGTCCCCGTCCTGACCGTAGGTTTATTGGCCATTAGGAATGGGCGAAGTGAGAGCAGACCAAATTAAGTCGGAGCTGGTCGCCACAGACTTAGACAGACTTGTGGCTCGGTACCACCTTCCCGAGGCCTGCAACGCCACGCTCCCGGGGCCTGAGGAGAGGATGTCCCATCCTCCTCCAGGGAAGATCGCCATCAATGAGGGCATTCTCCAGGCCGGGTTCCGCTTCCCCCCTTCGGATTTGGTCATGCAGGTGCTACGGGGTTTAAGAGTGGCACCGACGCAACTGGTGCCGAACTCGTGGCGGGCCCTGACGGTCTTCCAGGTTCTCTGCCGTATGCACGAGATCCCCGCCACCCTGAATGTTTTTTGGGAGTTCTACAGCCTGAGCGGCCACCCCCAGGACAAAGGGTGGTGGTGCTTCGCAGCGCGGCGAGGATGTGGCCTTGTCAAGGAGGCTCCTACCTCCATTCACAAATGGAAGGAGCGCTTCTTTTTTGTTGATGCAGATCCCTCTTGGGAAATCAGGGCGACCTGGGAGACCCCGATGAAGTCTCCGATCGGCCTATCGAGACTGTCAAGGGAGGAGTCCGATGGCTTGGCCGCCTTGAAGGGGTTGGTTGCCGAGGGCCAGCTCCCCCCGGTGGCCCGCCTTATTTCTGAGGATACTTTGGTGAATGTCGGTCTGAGCTCGGTCCCCACCGACCGTGAGTCCGCCACCGATTCTTTCTTGACTTTTTCCCTTCTTTCGTCCCGTTCTTTTCTTTGGTTTCTCCGTCTCCGACTATCCCGTCCTTTTTGCAGAGATCGACGACGTCATGCGGTCGGTGAAGACAAAGGCTGTTGGTAGGGCGTCCCTGCTGGAAGCAGCCCAGAGGAGGAAACGAGCTCTTCCGAGCAGGGCCCCACCGGCGAAGAGGTCCCGTAAGGAGGTGCCTCCGACGCCGACCGACGAGTCCGGGCCCACCGATCAGGGAGATGTCGTGGGCACGGACCGGCAGCTGACGCTGTATCAGCCCTCCGGTGGTAAGATTGCCGCTACTCCGGAGGTATCATCCGAGCCTGCCCGAGACGGACGGGTCGGACGTGATCGGTCCCCGACCCGGCCTCCGACTCGGTCGGCTCCTGATGACTCGAGGAGGGACGCGCCGAGGCCCCGACCGAGCGAGACCCTATCAATTCCTGGGGTGACCCCCGCCCCGAGCGCGATCGGCCGGACTCTTCCCCAGGCGATGGATAGGGGTAAGGCTGCAGAACCACCGTCCAGCTCTGGGGAGAAATCGGGGTCTGCCTTCACTACCGATGGCGCCCGAAATCTCATCGAAACAGTGCTGCTGGAGAAGGACCGTCGGCGGGTCCGGGAGTTGGAGGTCTCTGACATTGGGGCTGCCAGCTGTGTCTGTCTCATGTCGGTGAGTGTTCTTCTGGCCGCTTTTCACCATTTATTGGCTCTGTTGTTCTCCGCCTGACTCCCTTATTTTTCCTATTTCTTAGCTCGCCCAGTACATGATCCGTCTGGAGGAGTGCTACAAGGAACAGGCGGGGCTTCTGGCGAAGGCCGAGGACCGGCTGAAAGCAGTGGAAAAGGAAGGCCAGGCTGTGGCAGGCAGGACGACCGGGGACTTCGAGGCGAGGCTCCGGGAGGCCGAAGAGCGGGCACTCGGCTTTGCTGCCCTCGAGAAGCAACTGTTGGAGGCTCAGGAGCAGCTCAAGGTTGCCTCGGGTCTCGAGGGCGAGGTCAAGAAGGCGGATGAGCGGGCCGAGAAGCAGTCCCGGAAGGCTGCCGACTACCGGGAGAGGTGGGAGAAGGCCCAGCGGTCAGCCGACGACGCCCGCAACCGAATCCGGTCTCCTGAAGCTAAGCTGGGCGAATTGGAGCCGGCCTTGGAGAAGTTCCGTGCGAGCGATCAGGAGCTTCATTCGCGCCTGACGGAGGCTGAGGCTGCTCGCATTGCTGCCGAAGCGAAGCACAAGGAGGCTCGGGCTGAGCTGCTGAGGGTCTCCACCGAGGCGGAAAGCCGGATTGTGGCGAAGGTCTTGGAGGCGAAAGCCCAGATTATGGAGCGGGCAGAGGCGGCGCTGGCCGAGAGGAGTGCGGAAATCGGGCGTCAGGCGGTAGAGGCTTATCGCCAGTCCGCCGAGTTCGCTCATGATATGTCGGAGGCAGTACAGACCTATCGTCAGTCCGACGAGTTTGTCCGTGACGCGTCGGACGCGGGGGCCGAAGCCTTTATCTTAGGCTTCGAGGAGGGCCTGGCAAGGGTGTCGGCTAAGTACCCCGAAGTTGACCTGAGCGAGATTTCCCTTCTCGACTCCTCTCCGGCGCCATTGCCTGCTGGTTCTCCTGCTGCTTCCCTACCTCCTGCGGACGAGCCCGACGTTCCCGACCCGGGAGTTCCTCCAAGCTGACCTCTTGTACCTTTCGTTGTCTTCTCTTTTTTTTTTGTATACCGGGGTTTTGCCAAATTGTATGGGCCTCGGCCTTGAAACAATGAAAATTAATGCTAGTTGAATGTTTCTTCATCTCGCCTTCGTCCTTCTTTTTCTTTTAACTCTCGGTAGCGTCTTGCTGACTCCTGGCTCCCGAAATTCTTCCGGCGCTAGGCCAGGCATCCGAGGGTTAGGCCTCAGGAAACTCTTCCGGCGCTAAGCCAGGCATCTGAGGGTTGGGCCTCGGGAAATTCTTCCGGCGCTAAGCCAGGCATCCGAGGGTTAGGCCTCAAGAAACTCTTCCGGCGCTAAGCCAGGCATCCGAGGGTTAGGCCTCAGGAAATTCTTCCGGCGCTAAGCCAGGCATCCGAAGGTTAGGCCTCAGGAAATTCTTCCGGCGCCAAGCCAGGCATCCGAGGGTTAGGCCTCAGGAAATTCTTCCGGCGCTAAGCCAGGCATCCGAGGGTTAGGCCTCAGGAAACTCTTCCGGCGCTAAGCCAGGCATCCGAGGGTTAGGCCTCAGGAAACTCTTCCGGCGCTAAGCCAGGCATCCGAGGGTTAGGCCTCAGGAAATTCTTCCGGCGCTAAGCCAGGCATCCGAGGGTTAGGCCTCAGGAAATTCTTCCGGCGCCAAGCCAGGCATCCGAGGGTTAGGCCTCAGGAAATTCTTCCGACGCTAAGCCAGGCATCCGAGGGTTAGGCCTCAGGAAATTCCACTCGTTGGTCGACCAAGGCTGGCGCATGCCGAGGCAACTGGTCGGGGCTTCAGGCTAGTCTGCTCCCGGGATGGTCATCGGGTTAGCCTGGCATCCGAGGGCCGAGCCTCGGGACCTTCCACTCGTTGGTCGGCCAAGGCTGGCGCAAGCCGAGGCGACCGGTCGGGGCTTCCGGCTAGTCTGCTCCCGGGATGATCATCGGGCTAGCCAGGCATCCGAGGGCCGTCAAGCCTCAGGAAATTCCGCTCGTTGGTCGGCCAAGGCTGGCGCAAGCCGAGGCGACCGGTCGGGGCTTCAGGCTAGTCTGCTCCCGGGATGATCGTCGGGTTAGCCTGGCATCCGAGGGTTGTCAAGCCTCAGGAAATTCCGCTCGTTGGTCGGCCAAGGCTGGCGCAAGCCGAGGCGACCGGTCGGGGCTTCAGGCTAGTCTGCTCCCGGGATGATCGTCGGGTTAGCCTGGCATCCGAGGGTTGTCAAGCCTCAGGAAATTCCGCTCGTTGGTCGGCCAAGGCTGGCGCAAGCCGAGGCGACCGGCCGGGGCTTCAGGCTAGTCTGCTCCCGGGATGATCGTCGGGTTAGCCTAGCATCCGAGGGTTGTCAAGCCTCAGGAAATTCCGCTCGTTGGTCGGCCAAGGCTGGCGCAAGCCGAGGCGACCGGTCGGGGCTTCAGGCTAGTCTGCTCCCGGGATGATCGTCGGGTTAGCCTGGCATCCGAGGGCCGAGCCTCGGGAAATTCCGCTCGTTGGTCGGCCAAGGCTGGCGCAAGCCGAGGCGACCGGTCGGGGCTTCAGGCTAGTCTGCTCCCGGGATGATCATCGGGTTAGCCTGGCATCCGAGGGCCGAGCCTCGGGAAATTCCACTCGTTGGTCGGCCAAGGCTGGCGCAAGCCGAGGCGACCGGTCGGGGCTTTCGGCTAGTCTGCTCCCGGGATGATCATCGGGCTAGCCAGGCATCCGAGGGCCGAGCCTCAGGACATTCCGCTCGTTGGTCGGCCAAGGCTGGCGCAAGCCGAGGCGACCGGTCGGGGCTTCCGGCTAGTCTGCTCCCGGGATGATCATCGGGCTAGCCAGGCATCCGAGGGCCGAGCCTCGGGAAATTCCACTCGTTGGTCGGCCAAGGCTGGCGCAAGCCGAGGCGACCGGTCGGGGCTTCCGGCTAGTCTGCTCCCGGGATGATCATCGGGCTAGCCAGGCATCCGAGGGCCGAGCCTCAGGACATTCCGCTCGTTGGTCGGCCAAGGCTGGCGCAAGCCGAGGCGACCGGTCGGGGCTTCCGGCTAGTCTGCTCCCGGGATGATCATCGGGCTAGCCAGGCATCCGAGGGCCGAGCCTCGGGAAATTCCACTCGTTGGTCGGCCAAGGCTGGCGCAAGCCGAGGCGACCGGTCGGGGCTTCCGGCTAGTCTGCTCCCGGGATGATCATCGGGCTAGCCAGGCATCCGAGGGCCGAGCCTCGGAAAATTCCGCTCGCTGGTCGTGCGCTTGTCGCTCGCTGCCCGACGGGGTTTCTCCGTGGCCAGCCGCGATCATGTTTCTCCTTTTCTCAAGCGTTGCCTGGGGGAACACGAGAAGGGCATTAAACGCTAATTAATGCGTTACCTGGGAAATCGGATCACCAGCTGCTGCTTGCGAGGAGTGTTAGTTGAGCGGCCGCGATACGCGGGTTCTTCGAGGAGGATACGGCCTGGGCGCGAGCGGAGATATGTGGACCTAGGGGTACATGACACCCGGATTGTCCTGCACAAAGAATGCGGTTTAAGGAGAATGACGCTTAGGAAATCGCGGGGAGATACGCCTCGGGAGCCGGAACGGCTCCGGTTTCAATGCGCCTGCATTTATTGGAGCCACCCGCATCGGAACGACCAGGGGGCCGCAGTTTGGCTATAAATACAGGTGCAGGTACGATGGAGTTTGCCAAGCCGGAGCTGTTCAGGTTGCCATGGATCGCGGACCTCCTCCTTGGCATATGACTGAGAGACTCCTGTTGAAGGAAAGGGGAGACGCTCCCCTTGCGACTTCAGCCAACTAGCCGTTTCATCTGGGATCAACAAGGAGGGTCTTCCCGGCGGAGCTCCGCTCTAGGCGTTTCATCCGGGATCACATCTCCCCTCCTTGAAGTTCAGCCTCCCGATCGAGCTCTGCACCAGACGCTCAGTCCGGGACCGCGCCTCCATATGCTCTTCCCCCTCGTATTCCTTCTCTTTCCTACCACTGGGGAGGATGGGAATATCCTTTGGAGGCGGCGTTCCCCTGGGGGCAGCGGGAGCTTCTTCTGCGGCGGCTCCTCGTCTTTTTGGTGAGGTGCTGGATGGCGCCTCCGGTTAGAAGCACCCACTTCCGGTGGGATTGCAGCTGCTTTGGATTGAGGGTTTGGGATCCTCGGTCCTCAGCTCTACAGATTCTCCACCTCTTCTTTGCTTTCTTTACTCCCTAATTCCCCTCTGGGAATTCCTTGTAATCACACGAGCACGCCATTGTAACCAGAAATTATTGAAATGAAAAGTGTTGCACCTTTTCAAATTGTCTTTCTGGCCTTGTTGTTCTACTGGTAATACATCCGCAGGTTAGCGGAATTCCAGCCCCTTGGAATTTCTCGACCATCTAGGGCTTCCAACTGGTAGGAGCCAGGTCGGTTTACCCAACGAACTTTATACGGGCCTTCCCAATTCGGCGCTAGCTTCCCACCTTCCGTAGGTTGAGATGCCTTAGCTCGCCTCAGCACCAGATCTCCAATTCTGAAAAGCTTCGGTCGGACTTTGGAGTTGTAATATCGGGCCACCCTCCGCTGATACATTGCCATCCGAACCTGCGCCATTTCCCTTGCTTCTTCCAAGAGATCCAGGTTCCCTCGGAGTTGCTCCGAGTTGGCCTCGGGTCGGTGTGCGGCTACCCGAGGTGAGGGAAGTCCGAGCTCTACGGGGACAACGGCTTCCGTGTCATAGGTTAGGCTGAAAGGCGTCTCCCCGGTAGGAGTCCGATGCGTGGTCCGATACGCCCAAAGGACATTCTCGAGTTCCTCGACCCAAGCTTGCCCCGTCCGTCCGATCCGCGCTTTGATACCTTGGAGGATTGTCCGATTTGTGACCTCGGCCTCGCCGTTGGTTTGTGGATGCGACACGGACGTGAACCGATGTTCGATCCCGAACTCCTCGCAGAAGTCTCGGAAATGCTTGTTATCAAACTGTCGACCGTTATCCGAGATGAGGACCCGAGGTACCCCAAATCGGACAATGATGTTCTTCTTTACGAACTTCCGGACTTGCGCCTCCGTGATGGTGGCCAGTGGCTCTGCCTCCACCCACTTGGTGAAGTAGTCGATGGCGACAATCAAAAATTTCCGCTGGGCCGAAGCGATGGGGAATGGTCCGAGGATATCCATTCCCCACTGTGCAAAGGGCCATGGGGCGGTGATTGGCGCCAAGGGAACAGAGGGGACTCTCTGGATGTTGGCGTGGCGCTGGCAGGCGTCGCATTTCCGTACGTGATCCTTTGAGTCTTCCAATAAGGTCGGCCAATAGTAGCCTTGCCTCATGATCTTATGTGCCAGGGACCTAGCCCCCAGGTGCGATCCGCAGATGCCTTCGTGGACTTCGCTGAGGGCGTAAGCCGCCTCCGAAGGGCGGAGGCACCTTAAGAGGGGGGCGGTGAACGAGGTCCGATACAGCCTTCCTTCGTAGAGTACGTAGTGGGTGGACTTCATAACAAGTCGCCGAGCTTGATCTTCATCTTCGGGGAGGATCCCTTCGGCGAGGTAAGCTACAAGCGGGTCCATCCAAGATGGTTCCGGATCAATTGCCATTACCGCTTCAGCCTCGCCGATGCTCGGGGCATCTAGGGTCTCCAGGTATATCGCCCTTGACAAGTTGTGTGCCTCAGCGCCCACCAAGCGGGACAACCTGTCGGCCCTAGCATTTTCGCTCCTTGGGACCTGCTGAATGTCAATACTGCCGAGGTCGGGAATGAGTGCTTGCACCTTCCGGACGTAGCTCTGCATGGTCGGGCTCCGTGCCTCGAACTCCCCTCGAACCTGCCCGACCACCAGCTGGGAGTCGGTGAAGACCTTCAGACGCCGGATGCCGAGCTCCTTGGCGAGTTTGAGTCCCGTGACTAGGGCCTCGTACTCCGCCTCATTGTTGGTCACTGGAAATCCGAACCTCAAGGCATACTCGGCTATCACTCCATCGGGATTGGTAAGGACCAGCCCAGCCCCTCCACCTTCAGGGTTCGACGACCCGTCAATGTGGAGCGTCCAGATCGGGAGATCGAGGCTGGGTGTTTCCGGCGGCCTAGGTTCCGTCTCCTGCACAGTGCACTCAGCGAGAAAGTCCGCGAGCACCTGGGCCTTGATGGCGGGCCGGGGCTGGTAGCGGATGTCGAACTCACCAAGTTCTACTGCCCACTTCACCAGCCGTCCCGCATTCTCAGGATTGCTGAGGATCTGCCGCAGTGGTTGATCGGTCAAAAGGGTGACAGAATGAGCCTGGAAATAGGGGCGAAGCCTCCTGGTCGCAGTCAGCAGCGCGAAGGCGATCTTTTCAGCCTTCGTGTACCGCGTCTCGGCATCCCGGAGGACTCGGCTGGTGTAGTACACGGGCTTCTGAAGTTTTGCCTCTTCCCGAACCAGTACTGCGCTGACTGCGGTTGGGGAGACCGCCAGGTAAAGGTAGAGCATCTCCCCCTCTTGCGGCTTGGACAGCAGGGGAGGAGACGCCATGTACTCCTTGAGCTGGTCGAACGCCACTTGACATTCAGCCGTCCAGAGGAAGTCTTTCGGGCGCTTCAACACCTTGAAGAACGGTTGGCAGCGTTCGGCCGATTTTGCCACAAATCGTCCGAGCGCGGCGACCCTCCCAGCGAGCTCCTGAACCTCCTTCACTTTGGTCGGAGGGGACATATCTTGGATGGCCTTGATTTTGTCCGGGTTGGCCTCGATCCCCCGCTGGTTGACAATGAAGCCGAGGAACCTCCCGGCCGAAGCACCAAAGGCGCACTTCGCTGGGTTTAGCTTCATACGAAACTTCCGCAAGGTGGCGAAGGTCTCCTCCAGATCCGCAATGTGCTGATCCACATGGCGGCTCTTTACCAGCATATCGTCCACGTACACCTCCATGTTCCGGCCGATCTGCTCCTTGAAGATTTTATTGACGAGGCGCTGGTAAGTAGCGCCAGCGTTCTTCAGACCGAAAGGCATTACCTTGTAACAGTACAGCCCCCTGTCTGTTATGAAGGCCGTTTTCTCCTCGTCCTGTGGAGCCATCATTATTTGGTTGTAGCCGGAGAAGGCGTCCATGAAAGACAGCAGCTGATATCCGGAAGTCGCGTCGACCAGTTGGTCTATTCGCAGAAGCGGAAAGCTATCCTTGGGGCACGCCTTGTTCAGGTCGGTGTAGTCGACGCACATCCTCCACTTTCCGCTCGCCTTCCGGACAAGTACGACGTTTGCCAGCCACTCGGGGTAGCTCACTTCCCTTATGAAACCTGCCTCCAAGAGTTTGTCTACCTCCTGGTCGACCACCCGAATCCGATCCGGGGCACAGTGTCTCTTCTTTTGCTTTACTGGTCGGTGGGTCGGGTCGACGTTGAGGGCGTGAGAAATGACCTCCGGGTCGATCCCAGGTACATCGGCCGCCGACCAGGCAAACACATCAGCATTGGCTCGGAGGAATTCCACTAACCGGAGCCGAGCTTCCAAGTCGAGGTTGGCACCGACCCGGACCGTGCGGTCCGGGCGGCCTTCTTCGAGGGGAACTTCAATTACGCCCTCGGCCGGCTCCCCGTGCCGCAAGGCCACTTCGTCTCTGGCGTCAAGGGACTCGACGCTCAGGGCCTCCATGGGCTTCTTCCCTTTGAGAGTTGCTAGGAAACACTGCCGTGCGGTTGGTTGGTCACCTCGGACCTCTCCAATCCCGGCCGCCGTGGGGAACCGCATGAGCAAATGGTAGGTAGAAACCACCGCGCGAAGGGCGTTCAGTCCGGGTCGTCCGAGGATAGCGTTGTAGGCCGAGGGGACACGGACGACCAAGAACCCGAGTCGCACCGTGGCTTCTGCGGGTGCAACGCCCGCAGTCACAGGCAGCTCAATGACACCTTCGGCCGAGATAGCGTCTCCAGTGAATCCTATGAGGGGGGTGGATGTTTTGTGCAACAATTGTCGGGACAAGCTCATCTTTTGGAAGGCCTCGTAATACAAAATATCAGCTGAGCTTCCACTATCCACAAGAACACGCCTTACATCATAGTTCGCCATAGTGAGAGAGATCACCATGGCGTCATCGTGGGGAGTCTGAACCCCCTTTACATCTTCATCACAAAAAGTGATTACATTTCCGACCCGCTGCCTCTTCGCGACGGCCACTCCTGATGCTTCCGCCGAGCCCCCTGCGTTCCTCACGGGCCGAGAGCAGCCCCCAGTGATGGTGTGGATCACTCCCGCAACGGGTCGATTCTGCTCCCGAGGCTCCTGAGGGGCCGGGTCGGCCGGACGCGGGTCTGCCGGGGGACGTCGGTCGTTTACATATCGACCGAGACGCCCTCGGCGAATGAGAGCCTCGATCTCGTCCCGAAGCTGGAAGCAGTCTTCGGTATCGTGGCCGTGGTCTCGGTGGTACTCACAGTACGCCCGAGAAGGCCTCCTCCCAGGGATCTTCTTCATCTGCCTCGGGACCGGGAGGTCCTCCCGCCCCTTGACCTCCATGAGGATCTGGGCCCGGGGGGCCAGGAGTGGGGTGTACCGGTTGAAGCGTCGGTGCGGAGAACGAGGGCGTGTGGCGCCGTGGTTCCTTGCTGGTGACGGGCTTCTGCGCCGGCGTTGAGGCGTCGGGCTCCTCCTCTGGGGTGCCTCTTTTCGCCTTTTCTTCCCGGGCTTTAGAGGGGCCTCGGCGGCCTCCTTGTTCCGGTGGGATGCTGCCTCCTCGGCGTCTGCATACTGGTTTGCCCGAGATAACAGCTCCGGAAAGCTCCGCGGCAAGCGTTTGTCCAGGGAGAAGGTGAGTCTGCCCTTCCGGAAGCCACGCTTCAGGGCTGAGAGAGCCACTTCCTGGCTCAGGTTCCGGACCTCCAGTGTAGCCTTGTTGAAGCGGGTGAGATAATCCCGCAGGCTTTCTCCCTCGTTTTGCCGGACATCAAAGAGGGAGTCGGAGACCAGTCGCCGCCTGCTACTGACGGCGAAATGGCTGATGAAGAAGCGGGTGAACTGGTCGAAGGACTGGATGGAGTTAGCCTCCAGGCCGGCGAACCATGCCCTTGCCGAGCCACGGAGGGTCGCCGGGAAGGCCTTGCAGAGGAGCGGATCCGATGCTCCATGGAGGAGCATAAGAGTCCTGAAACTCTCCACGTGGTCCCGCGGGTCCGCCGCCCCGTCGTAGGGTTCGATCGCCGGCATTTTGAACCCCGGCGGGTTCGGGGTCCGCAGGATCCTCGAGGCAAGCACCGGCTGGGAGGAGATCTCCAAGTCAGCGAAGGGATCTTTGGAGTGGCCCTTCAGGACCTGGAGTTGTTTGTGGAGATCGTCCACCCGTCGGTCCAGGGAGCGCGACCGGTGGGTGGGGGACAAGGAGCGGCGCGAGGGGGACCGACTGGAGTGCGGGCCCCTCGAGGACTGGGGTGTCTGAGAACGCGCCCGGGTCCGCCTCTCGTACCCCGCACAGCTCCGATGAGAAGGTCCTGGCAGAATGGACCGCACTCGAGAATCCTCCTCGCGCCGGCGCTCCTCTCCATGGGAGAGGAAGGAGCGCGGGTTGTGAGGAAGAGGCGAGTGCTCGGGGGGCAGCGGCTCCTGAGCCCGTTGCGGCACCCGAGAGATCACACCCTGTAGATTCTGCACTGCCTCCGCGAGGGTGCGAACCTGCTGGGCTAGCTGGTCGAACTGAGCAGCTTCGACCGTCTGAATGGGAGAAGGGGCGGTGGAGTGCTGCTGAGAGTGCGTTGGGGACGCAGCAGCCTCTCGGCCGGAGGCGCGAGAGGCTCCGCGACCGGAAGCATTGGAAGCTCCACGACCACCTCGCCGTGCCATTACGATCGTTCTAAGATTCGGGCCCTCCTTCTAGCGCCAACTGTTGCTGGTGGTCCAAACCGTGAACGATTGGCACTACGGTGTGAACAGGGTTCCGTCTGAGTTGTCTTGGTTGGTGTTGGTTGCGCTCCACCTTCCGCCAAGAAACCTGCAAACAAGCCTTGCACCACCACCAGGGTGGTGATGGCCCTCCGACGGTCAAGTCAGAGGAGATTGGAGGAGGAGGAGTGGTGATAATCGTAAGTAAGAGAGTGCTCTGGGAGATATTGCTCACCTCCCCCCTTTCTCCCCCCAGCCGCATATATACCTGGCTGGGGGGTCTCTCAGGGGGGTTCGTTATCGTGGGGCACGATGGTGTGGCCACTGACATGGCCGTTACAGGGCGTCGTGGAGCAGCACCGGGTACGGCCACGTCAGGGCATAGTGGGGCTCCGCTTTGTACGGCTGATGCAGGAGATCGTGGAGCAGCATCGGATACAGCCGTTGCAGGGAGTAGTGGAGCAGGAGGCCGCGGCGTGCCTCTGGGGAATAGCCTGTCGTTATCAAGAGATCTCCGACTCGGGGTCGGAGCGCTGGATCAAGGGGCAGCTGACTCGGGGTCGGGCTGCGGAGCCGAGGATATCCGACTCGGGGTCGGATTGCTGGATCAAAGGGCAGCCGACTCGGGGTCGGGCTGCGGAGCCGAGGATATCCGCCTCGGGGTCGGATTGCTGGATCAAAGGGCAGCCGTAGTCTTCCTGGGCGCGCGTGCCGGTCACGTGGGGCATGGCGGCTTATTTCCCCCGTAACAGATACCAATACGTCAACCGAAATTCTTTTTGATATTCCTTGTGCTACCTTATAATGCACGGTATTTTAACCATTAAATATTTGTACCTACAAAGAATTTGTCTTGGATGGCTTTCCTATTCTTTCCTCTGAAAGCCAATAAATATAGAAACGACGAGGACAACTACGGCTACAAAATATGCATGGCTATTGAGAGGATGTGGTTCCTACTGGGAGACAAATAGAGTTTCTGACTAAATCGTCTTTTTTGCTGCATAATATTTGGGAGGAATCCTTCTCGAGAATTACGAGTATATTTTTTTTCTCTCTTCGTCAACTTCTTTTTTCTAATTTTATTGGTCATACTCATACAAGATCAATATCAGTCGCCAACAAATAAATAAAATAAATATTTAAATGTTTAAATTATCGTAAACTGGAATTGTAATGCGCCCTCTACATGATCAAAGAGAAAAAAAATAATTTGAAATATTTAGAAGTGGAGTGGGATATACATATGAATTTCTCGACTCCAGGAGAAGTTCACCGGGCCAATCGTTTTCTCTGATGCTGAGATCGATGGAGCCAGTAGTAGATATTGGGCGAACTCTCTCTCTCTCTTTGTCAAGCTGTTGTTGGCAAGGGTTTGTCCCTTGAATTCCTTTCAAAGGGATTGAAATTGAGATTGTTGAGCTTCAGAGAGTTTAGAGCAACCTCTCTCTATACTGGCCACTTGCTTTTTCAATTTGATAAAGAGGAGAACTGAGATTGGGTTATGGCAAGTGGGCTTGGAGTATCGCCATCCAGGTTTTAGCACTAGAATGCTGGCATCCCAATTTTAGTGATAGATATGATTATGCTCATGGTATGGGTTCACTTCCTTAGTAGGGCTGACCATTGGCTGAGCTTCAGTATAGGAAATATCAAATTTTATATAGATTCTGCTCGAAGTCTGATTAAAAAAAAATTGAAGTTTAAGTCCGAAGCCCGGTCAATGATTAGCTCTATTTTCTAAATATCAGTGTCTTCAGGTTGACCTCATCAAGCCACTCAGGGCCATGTATCATATTGTGGTGAAGCGTCATAGGACATGCAACCTTTAAATATGAAACTTGGTGAGGCGCCACCATTCGTCCAACCTTGCCACAAAGGACCGAAGTATCACCTGTGATATGACAGCTATTGGGGCAGAGCTCAAGACAACTTGGGAGGGCATCACATTCGCGAGGCGTATTGTAGGGGCTGACAATATTTTTCTGGAAGGGGACTCAGTAATGGTGGTCGAGAGGATCCGGAATGAGGAGTAGAGAGATGATGGACGTCTGCTGCTCAGAAATATCCACAGGTTAGTGAGAGACTATGACCCATTTTAGGTTCCTTATATGTATCGGGAGACAAACAAGACTGCAGATTGGGTCACCTCCTTCACTGCTCATCACTTCAGAGAGGTTCTTTGGACATGCTTTGTAGCCGCTCCTCCACCTTTATGCCATCTTCTTTCCCTCGACTTTGTGGGCTGCAGTCATAGTAGAGTAGTGTGAGCTGTCGTTGTACAAAAAAAAAAAAGAAAAAAGAAGGTCCGAGGTATGACGCTTCTATTCAGGCGCAAAATAGGTAAAGGACTTCTTCTACTAGCAGGTAGGTGACGGAAAATAGATTTGTCTTACAAGATCCATGGATGTTTAACATCCCTATTAACAGGATTCCAATTCCAATCAACTCTTCCGTATGTCATGATAATTGAAGGGTCTCCCAAATAATGAAGATGAATCATGGAACCTTCTGCTTTTAGAGGAGTCGTTTCCATCGAAATTAGCTCATAAGTTTTGTAGTATTCCGATCCCTAAACACTTGTGTGATGACAGCCTTGTTTGAAAGGGGTCTAGTTTTCGAAGGTTGAAAGCGAAGGATGCGTACAAAACTATGTTACATGAAGAGAAGATGGTATCCTTTCAGGCAATACATGTGTATCGGGAGGCAAACAGAGTGGCAGCCTGGATTGCCTTCTATGTTGCTCGGCATGCCGAAGAGTTTCTCTGAGCTTGTGCTGATGAGCTTCCTCCTACTCTGTATCATTTTATGTCTCCTAACTTGGCAGGCTATACCCATATAAGAGCTATATGAAATGCCGTTTTTTACCAAAAAAAAAAAAGGGACTCAGCCACTACTTACAGTTTCCATTGGATTTAGAGAATGATGGCAGCCCCTCGAGTGAAGGTGTACAGGTGGAAAGTAAGCTAGGGTAGAATACCACGTAAGGAGTTTCTACCTACCAAAGGTCTCCTACAGTTGACTTTTGTCCAGGCTCAATGGAAAAACTTTACACTACCGGAACCCTAGCATTGTCGGCACTTTTCAAGTCACTTGCCGATGCTTAGAGACACCGTAGGATAATGCCCCGATATTTTAAAAAGCATCGAAGAAGCATCGGCAATGCAGACATAGAAAAACCCATTCTTAAATGCTACTCATTTGCTACCACTATGTGGCATGAAGCGCGTCGACACAGGGCAAGTAGAGCAGCCCCATAGATGCTTTCCTGTCTTGCTCAACGCCTTGCAACAAAGTTCTACGAAGCCACTTTAAATGTAAGTGGTTCTAGCAATCCACGGCACCAGGATATGGACAGCTTGATAAGCTCACCAAACTCATCCTGTGTCCTATTGTCCTGGATACTTACTCTCTGGGGTGTGGTAAAGGTGTGCTTTGATGCTTCATGGAAGGAAAGCAAAAGGAAAGCAAGGCTGAAGCAGGTTTTATGATCAGAAATCATCTACCATCTATTTCTCATAACAATCACCTTCAGTCATGTGAAAGTAAAAGTAGATGTCTGGGCTTCCTCAAGGTCAATTTTGATGGATCTGTCTTGGACGGAAGTACGCGGGGTGACACAGGGTGTGTTATCAAGGACCTGAATGCCAGAATGGTGACAGCAGGTGGTTGTCAGCTATTCGATGTTTCGACTCCTGGTGCAGAGTTGATAGCCGCTTCGGCAGGCCTTCGACATGCCCGGCTAGGGTTGCGAGCTCGCTCAGTCATCCTGGAGGATGACTCGGTCACGGTTATCAGCTGGATCCAGGAGGTCCGAGGAGTGCGGGTGACAACCACCCTTTGCTTCGTGACATCTAGGCCATGACGAGGGAGGAAGTGGCCTTTCAGACTAAGCATATTTTCCGTAAAGCTAATGAGACTGCGGATTGGGTGGTTGCCTATATGGCCAGCCATACGGGTAGTACTGTGTGGGCTGAGGATGGGAAGCTGCCTCGGGCGCTCCAAGATATTCTGTTTTCTGACTTTATTGGGTGTGTTCGTAGTCGTCAGATATAAATCGCCCGTGTCGTCGAAAAAAAAAAAGAAAAAAAAGGTAAAAGTAGATGCAAGGATCTTATCTTTGGCCGAGTATTTTGGAAATGGATAACTAATTACATATGAGGATGTAGTATATTTATTTATTAATGGTAATGAGAGTGATGAGTAAGAGTATGGATGATTGATAAATAAGTCTTGGATAAAGTCATTGGCAACCAAAAAGAAAAATGTCATGGGCATTTAGCATTTAGACTCGACATACATGGTGATTTTCCAACACAAAAACTTTCATTAGACCATCCGGGAGAGTCATGTTGCACATCTTTCCCAACCTCGTGCATACTATGTTGAACAATCAAATATTCTAATGTGCATCAAATTCAGGCTTATTCTGCTTCCATTCAGGGTGGGGAAGATGAGGGATGGGAATAGACTTGGGCATCGGGCCGTGCCGGGCCGGCCCGGCCCAGGCCCACCGGGCCAGGGGTCTAAACGGGCCGTGCCTGGCCCGGCCCGCTTCGTTAGCGGGCCGTTCCAGGCACGGCCCGCTCAGCAGAAAACCGAAGCCCGGCCCGGCCCCAGGCCCGTCGATTGGCGGGCCGGGCCCGGCACGGCACGAGACGGGCCGTGCCTGGCACGGCACGTCTCGGGCGCAAACGGGCCGTGCCTGGCACGGCCCGTCTGGAGAGGGGGGGAGAAAATAGCCGTTTCCAACGGCTATTTTGGGATTTTTCCAAAAATGCCCCTCCCAACAGTCCAAAAACAGCTAAATTGAGGGGTATTTTGGGTATTTTAATGGAGACGGGCCGTGCCAGGGCCCGGTTCAGGCCCTGGCTCGCGGGCCGTGCCCGGCCCAGGCCCTTATGGGCCGGGCCGTGCCGTGCTTGGCCCGCGGGCCAAGAAGCGGGCCGTGCCAGCCCAGGCCCTAATGGGCCGTGCCGGGCTTGGCCCGCGGGCCAGAAAACCGTGACCCAGCACGGCCCCCTTGAATGGGCCGTGCCTGGCACGGCCCGGTACTGTAGCAAGCGGGCCGTGCCGGGCCATGGGCCCATAAGGGGGTGGGGCGGGTACGATCGCGAAGAAGAGAGAGATGAGAAGAGAGCGAAGGTAGACGGAAATATCAACATCGATCCAAAAGTTATACGGACGAGAGAAGGGTGAGCGTGAGAAAAATAATTGAATTTACATTTAAAAATTATATTTTGTTTTTTATTTGAAAATTCAGTCGTTAATAATTCTTTTAAATATAAATGCATTATTGTTTTACTTAGACAAAGATAATTGTTGTATATCTATTTTTTGAAGGTATAAATTAAGCACCATCGTCGAGGAAAAAAGTGGTGTAGCAATCTTTATAATATTTTAAAAATTAGCTCAACAGTTAATTGGTATCCCAGCACCTAACCTTACGGTGGATTACTCTTCCAACTGTTGTTAAAAAGATTCTTGATGGCACCTACATCTTCCAAATTATGTTTGGGTCATAGAGTTTTAATGACAATATTTACAATTTCAAGGTAACAAATATTTTTTCAAAAAGTGAATCTCAACATACCGATCTAGATAAAAGTTCTAGATCCCAGCACCTAACCTTGCGATAATTACTTCTTCAACTGTTCTTACAAAGATTCTTGATAACACCTACATCTTTCAAATTATGTTTGAGTCACAGAGTTTTAATGATAATGTTTGCAATTTCAAGGTAACAAATATCTTTTCAGAAAGTGAATCTCAATGCACTGATCTAGATGAAAGTTCTATATTCGGACCTTTTTTGTCTTAAGTTCAAGAAGAATCTATTATTCGTCTCCTAAAAATAAATTCATAATAAATTTTTTCAAGAAGCAACTCCTTTTAGAAAATCATCAAATACAAGCCGGTAACATATTTTAAATATTGCTCTTTTCTTTTTTTTTCTTTCTACAAAAAAAATAATTGGTATATCTCTGCATTACCACTGCAGAGAACCATTACCCGCATCATCTGGAAAGATATTGCGGCGGAGGTAATTCAACTTTAAACATTTCCTTCCCGTGTTTTTTTATATAATTTTTAATTATATTTCATTGTTGAATCTTTATAATTGAGTAATACTCTTATAGATTTTTATACTTTTTTTTAATTTAAACGAACAACTTACAAATGATGAACTTTAAGATGTAAGTTTATTTGCTAAGATAAAATAGAGAAAATAGTGCTCATTTGCTATTTTAGGTAAACCGGCCGCACGGGTTACATATTAGTGTAAATTTAAAAAATACTATTTTAATAGGACAAAAAAATATAATAGATATTACAAAAAAATATAATAGATATTAAAAAAAATATAATAGATATTTAAAATGAACATATATATATTTTTTTAATATCTATTATATTTTTTTGTATATATATATATATATATATATATATATATATATATATATATATATATGTATGTTTTCAGAGATGGATAGAGCTGCAGATTGAGTTGGCTTTTTTGCTGCACACCATCCAGAAGAGATTTTTTTTGGACTGATTTCGATTTTGATTCCGGTTTTTTTTTTTTTTTTTTTTTTTTTTTTTTTTTTTTTTTTTTTTTTTTTTTTTTTTTTTTTTATGTCGCCACGCTGAGGATAGCGTTCATGGCTGATATGGACTACCGTTAATAAAAAAAAAAAACAGCATAAATCCTCCTCTAGAGCACGGGCAAAATAAGGTCTGCAAGATAAAAACGCCGACGCAAAGAGGAAGAGTCCCGAGCGGAAGGAGAAGGAGAGCGATGAAGCCCACACCGATGTCGTATTTGTACGAGCAGGTGAACGCGATGGAGGAGGGAGGGGGCCTGGCGGTGGGGATGGAGGTGGACGACGGCGACCCCGTCGACGTCCTCGGCGAGCTCGAGCGTCCCCCCCTCGACGCCGACTTCTTCAACTCCTTTGAGGACGACTTCGACGACTCCGACGTCTGACCGCAGTGCCGGTATGTCTCTTGTTCTCACCCATTAATATCTTCCATTTTCCATGTCGATCGGGAAATTAGGGTTTTGGAAACCGTGATCGATGGATGGCGACTCGATTCTAGGGTTTCTTTTTCTTCCACTTTGTTTGAAAGATTAGCCTTGGGGGTTTGCAGTGAAAGAGGACATATTTTGTGGTTTATAGTGAAACATTACCTAATTACTCTCTACGCAACATTGAATGATTGCAAGACTGAGTTTTGTGGTTGTTGCTTCAGATTTACAACATGATCCATTACCTAATGCTCTTTAAACCGTGGTGTATGTTCCCTGTAACTTGAGGGCAAATCTACCAAGCTGTCTTAGTTCAATAGTTCAAGTCATTTTTGCACAATGCATAATTCTGTATGCTATCGAAGATAAACTGGTGTTGCTTGCACGCTGGATGAATTCCCAGTTACTATATCTATGTGATATTACCCACGTTGGCAAGGATATGTGGAGAAGAAGAGCTGATGAAAGGGTGGGTTTTTCGGGTTACTAGAAATCACCTTTTAGATGGATTGCAATATATTGAAAAATCTAGGGATGTGGATTAATGGCTTCCATGATCCCTCCTACTTCCCTTTCGTAATTCCTCTCCTTGGTGGATTCGCACCAATGTGGAGATATCTCGCATGTATGGCAGCCAGGCATCCAAACAACCCCTCAGATCATATTAAGAATCTCATATATTTTAGTATGGTTTCAAAAGAAAACTTCACAACTTTCTGTTACGGTGTTTAGAAGTAGCCCTTTCCAATGTAAATTGTTAATTTCCCAAGCTTTTTCAAAAACAAAATGACCCCCTTGTCTGGTGAATCATGAAATTTTCGTTGTTCTATCTAATGGTCTGGTAGTGCTAAAACCATGCACCTCATAATTCTCTTCTCATTGATAAAATTTGTAAGCTTTTTGGAGAAGGGAAAATGTATAAGTTTTTGGGAGAAGGGAAAATGTATAGGTTCTTTTTTCATTTTTGGTGCACTTTTTAACTACAGCCTTATAACAAGATTCTAAATCCTGAGAAGTTTGCTTCTTAGCTACTTGGATCATATCATCTTATATGTGGGATCGTGTTATAGTACACAAGTTTGGGTCAACCTTTTCTTACTGGATTCACAAGTTTGGCCCAATTTTCCAGTTTTATATTGAAATCTTGGCCAGGGAAACTTGAGTCAGTAGAAGGCTTATCATAAGCTCACAACTAGGGATAAGATCCAAAGAACCCATGCACTAGCATTATATATACTAATATTATCAACAAATTCGTATAAAGATAAAAGAAACATGGGGTAATGCACGGTATATTCATGTTTTCCATGTATACATTTACAATATTATAAACAAGTTTTTCAGTATCAACACCCATAGGCAAGCCAGTTGCCCTACATGCGTCGCAGATCATGCTGAAACAAGAAAGGATTTTTTAAAAAAACTCTTTTTAACTAAAAATATCAAAGAAAGGGTTAAACAGTTTCCTCCTGGGTGTCAGTACTAGCACAGCATAATACATCTCTCTCCTGACATGATCGATACTTGAAACCATGATAATAAGTTACTGAGTCACTATGTTATAATAAAATTTGTTGTTTCCATGCATTGTGATAGTTAGGTTATACAAACACTATCTAGGGTACACTAGACATATGCAGTCAAGGCAAGTATAGAACATCTCGTAATAGATAAAAACCTATAATGCTCCACTGTCCAAAGGGCTGACAAAGCAATTGTTATAACAGGCTAAGGATGATGAGAATGGCATCATTGATTAAACAACCTCCTATGGACAATATCACATATTGAAATTGAATCTTAGGTGATATGAAGATGAAAAGTGGGTTTATAAATGAAAGAAAAATTTACTATTTTAGTGGACTGGTGTTTGAGATGATATCATTTTCTTCTCTTGCAATAATTCTCAGCAACAAATGTTAGGAGGATGGTTTTTAGTTTTTACTCTTGAATGAATTTGAGAATAATTTGACGTTGGATTATCCTAGGTTCACCATTTATAAGACAACCATCGATCACTATCCTTGAGAAATTAGTAACTCATTAAAAGAGGGTTCCTACGTAGTATATTACATGGGATGCTGCTTGTCATATTACTATCACTCTAGAAAATGGCCTGTAACATATTCCTAAATAACAAGTGTTCCCCATTTTGAGCCTTCATACTTTGGATCTTAAAAGGCAAAGACTTATCAACACCAGAAGAATAGTTAAGTTTGAGCAATGTCTTCTTGAGGAAAATGGCTAATTACTTTATCTAAATTTTAATATGGATAAGATCTTTAGTTGAATCTACATTCTTTGATCTCTTTATGCCATCTTACACTTCCTGTTTGGTAACATAACCTTGTTTGGCCGCATAACTCTTACTGATTTCTCTCCTTTTGTACTTACAGACAAATGCTTGATGGGGAAAGCTCTTTGCAAGGAGGACTCTTAATTATATATATTGCTGGAAACTTATTTATGTCTGGGTTTCTTGTCATTATTTTCTGCCAAATGTTGGAATCACTGAAACCCTGGAACCACCTTTTGCATGGTTGTTGGACTTCAAAGGGTTTGAACCTGTGAAAGCTTAATAGTTTGGTTTCAGCTCTGGCTTTGAGTTTAAAGCTTGCTTCTGCTTGTACTTGTGCTGATGAATTTGAAGTGAATATAAACCTTGGTTCAACCATCTAATTTGGGTTACATCTTCAAGCATAGGCAGCAGCAGACATGCTACTGAAATACTTATTTCTGAAGTCATTACTTTCTATGTTCCTGCTAATAATGTACAAGGGGCTGGAAGGACATTCAACTTTGTTTGATTAATTTATGGAGGGTGTCTGCCTGAATTCTCTAGTTGATCATGAAATGACATTATTATTGCACAAAAATCTCTAGAAAATTTTAGGAGGCAGAGAAGTGTGTGTGTAGATACATACATACATACATAAAGAAGTGTTGGGTTGGGTACATACATACATACACAAAGAGGTGTTGGGTTGGGTTAGAAATATATGTTAGGATTATCAATACCAGGTAAGCTGTGCAAGGCAGAAATGAATCAAACAAATTTAAATCTTCGTAGGTTATTGACAAAGTTAGTCCAGCATTCATAAATCTTTTAATAAGTAGAAAGAGAAAGTACCCCTGCTTTTGAATATTGGACTTATAATGAAGATTGTGTAAATATTGTAGAACTAGCTCAACACACACACAAACACACATGCAAATGTAAGGTTTCTTGTGCTATGGAAGCAGTATTATGATTTTTCACTTCTTTAAGTCATAGCCTTATGTAAAACTCCTTGGGCCACGAACCTGAAATCCCTCATTGAAAAGATGCAAAGCTATGATGGAGATAGCTTGACATCAAGAGTAGATGGCAAACAAGTATTGATAAAGAAGATAATCTGTATTCAGGGAATGTGCACTGCCTTCCAGATGTTAGAAAATCTATACAGCCTTATTACTCCTAGTAAATGAGTCCCATTATTCATTCATCTTTTACTGCTATACACTTATATCCGTTGCTATGTATTAAATATGACAAGTGAAGGCATTGTTCTCTATCAAGAGTTGCTTCCATGCTGTGAAAATACTATTCAGATTTTACAATTGGATTCTGGAGGCGATTGGATTATTAGTGTGATATTCAAACTGTGCCAGGCGTTGAAATTTGCAACATAGTATGGCATGTAGGAAGCGATACATGTAGGAAGCGATACATGTTACATGACCGGGTAGCTGGAATTGGTTTAGAGCTTGTGACTTATTTCATGCTATACTTGTCTAAGAGCAATTCAGTAGGCAGGGATAGCATCAGAATTGGTTATGTTGTTTTGTGCATTTTTTTCATGGATGTTTTTACTTTATGTGCATATCTTCGTAGTAATCTGGCTCGAAATTTGAGCAGTCAGCAAGTTCATCTATAAATTGTCGTAAAGCATGTATTTGGATTGGGATTGCTGGTGCGAGGAGCTGCCATGAACTTAAAGAGTTACCCAGAAAACTTTAAAAATCCAGGCTGCGATTCTTGCTGCTACTCTGAAAGTGGTGTCATCACACTACTCCCAAATCATACCACTTTATCAGTAAGGCTCCTCTATGTCTCTCTCGTCCCCCCCTCTCCCTCCTTTTCCATTCTTTTTTTTTGTTTCTTTTTCTTTTTATTTCTATGGCCACTGCTGTTGACATATTGATTGATATTTTATGTGTTTTATCTTGTAATTGGTCATCTTGGCGTAGCCTTAGAGGATGAAGCAGTCACATTATCATGCTTGCAATTAAGGTATAGCTCTGTATCATGTCATGCTCCACACACACAAATGAAACTCTGATTTGATGTTGATTCCTTGATCTATTAGCTCCTTTCTAATAATGGGACTTGCGTTCTGATCTCATGATGGAGGATTTGATCCACAGTATTTGATTTGTTTTCTCTGGAAAGACTCATGGGATCTTGCAGAGTTGTCCGTTTGATTCTTTGCACCCATTTTATGGAACATGTTGCAATATAAACAGGCGCAAAAGATCAATGTCTGTGAACATTAGTTACTCAGAATAATTTCATTACGGTCGAATTGAAATCTGCACTATTTTACCACTGAATGCTTGCTTAGATGATATCATCTCCTGTTACTTTGGAAAGGGGATGGGAATTCGATATCAAGTGGTGTTAGTCCTCCTTTTGACCCTCAATTAACCATGTCCGGATTTCACGGGCTTTGACTCGTTTCTGTCCGGATATAAACTTCAGTCTAAGGTGAACGGATAAGGATTAGCCGTCGGGAGAATTTTATGTATATGTATATAAAAAGCCAAGAGCGGCACCATTTTATATGAATTAATGGAATGGTGGACTTGCGGCTTTTGAAGAAGAGACAGTGAACGAGCCACATAACCAAGTCTTTGGACGGCTGAGAGAGAGATACGGAAGTTGATGACGGTGGGCACATTTTATGCATGTAGGACGAGGTATGAACATAGTGTCATCTTTAATTATTTCATCAAAGATTTTGTTAGTAAACATAACATTAGTCTGCAGGATATTGGAATTGGTCCAGTTTGTCACATCATGATAAATTTGGAGGTATATTTGATTGGAAAATGTTGAACTCTAGAAAGAAAATAGAAATTAGTTACTTTCATTCTTGCTGTTTAATTAGAGAGATTCCGGAGGCAATGAAAATATCCTAAATCTTCAAAATTTAATCTCTGCGCTCTTCTAGTATTTAAATCTGATTCCAATTTCAGTCACGAACCAAAAATATGGTCATTCTGATTCTCATTCTAATCTATTTTAATTCTAATTTTCATTTTGATTTCAATCCCCATCTA
The DNA here is from genome assembly GCF_051530095.1 of Phoenix dactylifera. Classification (NCBI taxonomy): domain Eukaryota; kingdom Viridiplantae; phylum Streptophyta; class Magnoliopsida; order Arecales; family Arecaceae; genus Phoenix; species Phoenix dactylifera. Next base: position 29,470,148 of record NC_143195.1, read on the forward strand.
AATACATCCTTACTCTCGAAGAGATTTTTCGCGCTTGAGTTTTTATCTCTTAATTTTTTTTTTCCTTTCATTTTTGTGGTTCAGCTCTCAAGCTTGAGCTTAGTTAGACAACCTCTCTCTTCACAGTCTACAGACAAATTTTCATATGAAGGTTCTCCGGACAATAATAATATTCTAATCTATAAAATCTTTGATCATAGAAGAGGCCAAAGAAATTTATTTTTAAAACAAGCCGGCCGAAATCTGGAAGGTATTGAGCATAATAGCATATGTAACTTGGAAGCAATCAAAAAGATGGTTCTCTTGTTTATTATTACATAGGTGACTTCCCATGATGAGCATCATTGCTCCTCCCTCTCTGTCTCTCTGCGTCTCTGTCTCTCTGCGCACGCTCGCACTCGTGCTTATTGATGTGAATGCGCGCATGCTATTTGAAACTGCGAACCTGTGACATTGGTCTGAAAAGAAAAAAAAAAAAAATAGCCATTTTTAATCCCATACTAAAATATCTTTGACTTGTGCGTCCGGGACATTCTTTGAACCTCAAAACCATGACCCTGCTCTGAGCCAGAGTGCCTTGACCGCCGCACTCCATCTTGAAGTAGGTTTTAAGAATCAGAAGTCTAGCCATATAAATTTTGTATTCAACCAATGACTCCCCTAGTTATGTGGCTGTAGACCTTCTCCCCTAACATCTTCCTACGAAGGGGAAGGAAAATATATTACTTAGGAGAAGAAACCATTAAAATAGATTGCTGCGAATTCTAAAGTATTGTATTAAACTTGCACATTTCCTTTCTCCTCTCATTCCAAAATGTATTGGGTTTTTAATAAAACTTCAAAAATAGAATTTGCTATAAAAGAAAAAGTCCCATCATAAAAGAAATTTGCTCGCCTACAATTAAAAGTCTTCAATTACTACAGACTTTGACATTTAAATTGTAAGGATACTCTCAAAGAAAATTTGCAGGAAACAAACTATGCAGAGTACCGCATGCATGCTTCTAGTTATCCTCCTTTCCAATAATCCCGTTGCATAAATCTGACTGACCAATTGACAGGACTCTTCTTGGATGCTCTTAGGTTATGAAAATGAGCACCTGCAGGTAAGAATAATTATACCATGCATCATATTTCTCATTCCTATTGGCCTTATTCATCATGCAGCATGTTTCGGATTGCCGCTGTCCTCACTTTATCTTGAATTGTTTCGATGGTGCATCTGATGTAGGGTATAATTTTTCGTAGCTAAGGGTCAATATATGAGGTGCCTTCAGATCTAATGTGGGAAAGAGATGGCCTATTCCCACGGGCAACACCCCAAGTCCGCTGGTCCCAACAGTCCCTTGTTGAGAAAATTCACCTCTCAAGCTAGGACAAAGATGTTTGCCTTCTCCTACCAGTCATGCTTGTGACTGCAACAACCTACATCTACAAGCTGACAAGCAAACAAACAGAAGCACTAAAGATTTTGACCGGATCCGACCTATCATGGATCCAACATGTATTTTAGACAAGGTCTTGGGTTAGATATTTTTTGTATCGATGTCAATCTGGCTGTTTCAGATAAAGTTGGTTAGGTGTGACCAATATAGCAACGGAGGTGGGATATATCTTCCAAAGATTCGCCCTCCTTTCCACAAATCCACCGGTGAATCATTTGCTGGTTGCTTCGAAATTTATACAGGTGGATGAATTATAGAGTTAGAGTGCTTTGACATCCATGCAATGGGTGATCAAATAGTGGATTCGTGGATTCACACGAAAGAAAGAAGGTGAATCCTTTTCTTCACTCCAAATAAGCAACCCTATCCTATAGCATCATGAATGTGGGTAACTTGGTGACGCTTGGACCACCAATTGATGAGACACCTGGTGGTCCAAATGGCTTTAATATCTGGTTGGCTGTTTGTACCATGTTGGTCAACCCGTCATGCTCGATGTGTGGCTCAAGTAATTCACATAAGGAGTTTCGGTGAAAAGTTGAAAGATTGAATAATTGATCAAGAACTTCAACTCACAAAATGCATGAATATTTGGACTGGTAACGCAAAAACCTATTAGTCCATTACCAAGGTTATATTGGTTAGGCATAAGAGAGGGGTTCACTTCAGAAATCTCCTCCAACAGTAAGAGATATTGAAGGAGGCTTCCAAGAAAAGAAAAAAAATAAAACCACCAACATGATGCATTAATTCCTCTAAGCTCTTTTCTTGTGGAGGAAATAAGAGGACTTTCTATTGAGAAAGAAATTTTAAAAAAAATATTGGATTTGAAGGTCCTCTTGTGTTCTCTCGTGTTGAAGCTTTAGTTATATACCAAGGCACTTGAGGTCTCTGAGACAAGATAGTATGAAAAGGATTTGGCCGGGGCCAGAGTCAAGAAAATAAATTCCCCAAAGCCAAGGTAATTGGGAGGCCTCTTGTCAATTGCTTGGTGTTGGATCTTTCCATAGTAGCTATACAATTATATTAAAGATATTTTGCATGAATACCCTCCTACATATCAAATTTTACATTAATATTCTTTTAAAATTGATATTTGTATGTATACTCTCGTAAAACACATGTTTTGCTATTATTAGAGAAAGCTCTATGTTCCGAACATTTCCTGAAAGTAGACGATACATTTTAAATCTTAATGCAGGCATGGCATATCTCGTTGAATCAGTCTTTTTCGCCACATCGCATATAATGGGAATCGAACCCAATTCTTCCACGACCCCCCACGAATGGTCTTCCCTTAACTCAATTAACTACGAAAATTTCTGTGGTTGCCTAGTTGTTGTCAATTCTCATAAGTCATCCTTTTTTTTATCCTTATTTTTGCATATGTACCTGCATCATCTAATGCCGTTAAAAAATTAACGATTTCAAATTAAAATGACTAAAATATTCTTAATAGATAGTTGTGCAAAAAGAAATATTTATAAGGCAATCATGATAGAGGACAAAACAATAATTTTAAAATTTTATTTTATTTTTTAATTAAAATAAATATGATTTTATTAATGGTGTTAGAAAATCATTATATTAGGGGCATTTGTACAAAAATAATATTTTATAAGGTCACAAAAATAAATATAAATTTTAAAAAGGTATTTACGCAGATTTGAATTTTTAAAAAGATATTCATATAAAAAAAAATCCTATATTAAAATATTATGTATCCCCTATTGCAAGTGAAATATAGTCCTTTCATCGTGAACATTATTATCTTTCCTTATGACTATGAATTATATGTTTTCCACCATGTTTGTGTGCATATAGATGGCCATGGAAGTATACTTGCATCCATGTTTGTTGCTTCTTGTGGTTGCCCTGTTAATTCACCATATTTTTTACTCCACATACTCTTCCTCATCTTGAGCATGGTTGATTGCTCTAAGGATCATTCATAAACCTTCCTAAATAGCTCTTGAAAACTCTCCACTGTGATGCTTGCTTGCTGTTGATCGACCACCATCTCACCACACAGCGAATTCCACCAGCCCCTGCATGACAAGTACCCTGAATCCGGCTAAATTGAGTACTTTACGCGGAATCCTGTCCTGTGTTTCGCAGCTGATTGTCCCCATCATCCTGGAAATCGGGTACATCAGAAAGTTTTTTAGTTTTATGTATACCATCGGAGCCGCTTGATTGCTCCAACTCTGGCCGTCCGATCTCTGAACCCGCGATAGGGCAGGACCCGTCTTTCGCTGCCGCACGTGTCTTTTGTGGTTCCCTCACGGTGAACTTAGGGAGTGGCGGTAACTGGTGGATAGAGTCACCGGAAGGAGACAACTCAGCCCAGGCGGGGGAGGGCGGACTCGCTATGTCGGCGTCTTGGTCAAATAGCCGAAATGCAATGTTCCAATCAGAAGCTGACACGTTGCCACGTTGCTATAGCCTTGGTCAATCTTTGACCGGATAGGGACAAGCCGCGTACTCGCCGCCCTTGCGATCTCGTCCAAATATCGCGCTACATGTCTCGCGACACTTGGCACGAGCTAGTTTTTTTGCGGTTTTTTTTGGATTTTAAAACATTAAAATTTAGTTGATGATAACAAAAGAACACCAACAGCATTAAAACTTAGTTGATGACAACAATAAAAAGGATGGGGTTTTCTATTAATATAATAAACAAAGTTATTAGAGACAAAGTCAAACATTAAGAGTAAATTATAAATTTAAAGATCAGCTATATAAAACAAAAAATAAATATAAAAATAGTATACATTGTCTTTGCTGATGAATAATTTATTATCTCTACTTATCCATGTAGTGATGAGTGGTGATGCTTCACTAGTGGCCCTAAAAATCAAATTTGAATAGATCTATGAGCTTCACAATGCAAAAGAGAGTGACGCCTTAAGTTATCAAGCGTTACTAGTAGAATTTGGTATGCCCAAATTATTCGATAGTTGTGTCTCAAACACAAAATGAAAGGATGATGAAAGTTTGAAGCCAAATCATTAATTTTTGTGTATTTTTTAATTTTGATTATATAGTTGGTGCTGATGATCTATGCATTTTAATCTGCCAACTAACCTAAAATTGAAACAATTTTAAAGGCATTTATTCAGATAGATATTACGTGACTATATCCTAAAATTGAAACAATTTTAAAGGCATTAACTGGAGCAAGTTTGATTAAGCCAAAATTATCTAAAAATTATCACTCAATTGCTAACCGAAACTAGTGTTTTTTTTATAATTTTCTTTACTTTAATGTGTTGTGGCTATAAATGACATTTCAAATAGACATTGCCCATAATCATATGCATGCAGTAAGTGACAAAATATCCTGGGCCCTTGGTTTTTAATATTCCGGGCTGAAAAATTATCAAACTATTTCTCTTTTCCTTTCGGATTTCATACCTATAGATGGACTCATGATAAAAAAAAGGACTAAAACCCCTCACCTTCTACATTTCCGTCAAAGTAATGAATAGAGATTCCCCCAACCCTGGCCTTCTCCGTATGATATAAGAAACAGCAACTCTACCAACAGCCCTTCTCCTAAGGTTATCTTTTTCGTCTCCCTGCTCCTCATTCTTTTCCCTCCTCCATGGCCACAAGCTCAAACCCAGATGCAATGGAGATTGATGCCCCCACCCTCTCCATCACCGTGGAGAGGAACCCTCCCGAGTCACGATTGTTGGAGCTTGGCATCAAGTCGTGGCCCAAGTGAGTTTCCCCTTCTTAGCCTTCGCTCTTCTCTTGGTTCTTTCTGAGCAAAGGGAGGATCTAACTTCTGCTGGCTAGTTATATTAGAGTAAGAATGTAAGCTGTACTCAATACTTTTCCTAGAAGGACACTTGCACCGCAACTATCTCACCATATTGCAGTTGTTGCGGGGTTCCTTTTGTTTAATCTTCTCTTTTGTTTATTATTGTTGATCTACAGGTGGGGTTGCCCTCCAGGGAAGTTCCCTCTTAAGTACGATGCAGAGGAGACGTGTTATCTCCTCAGAGGAAAGGTGAAGGCCTACATGAAGGGATCCTCCGAATGTGTAGAGTTTGGTGCCGGAGATCTCGTGGTCTTCCCCAAGGGACTCAGTTGCACTTGGGATGTCTTGGTGGCTGTCGATAAGCACTACAAATTCGATCCATCTTCTTAGCTATCTCCTGTTCTTCTGCTTCTTCTTCTTCTTCTTCTTTCACTTTCTTCTTTTATACCAATGTAAGCTTCTTCTTTTATATTTGATCGCTTTGTAGTTATTTATTAACTTAGGGGGCGTTTAATTAAGTTGTGATTTCAGTCAAAAGAACCCATCAGTCAATGCAGGCCCCATTCAAAGTAATCTTATTTATTCCTTTGAATGAGCTTTGAATGCTTCTTTGACCACCACCACCTTGTGGGTGAGGGCAGGAGTTCTATATATCCACAGCCCCTCAACTTTTGTATCTTGTAAGCATTTTAAATGAATGATGGTTGTTGCTCTTTGTGTTTGTTCTCTTTGTTTATTCATTTATTCTAATGCCCGCATTTCTAGGGTTTAGCTTATCAATGGCATTCAGTGTGATGATGGACATGTAGGGGTTGGTTGGTCGGAGCAAGTAGCGTGGGTTTGGTGTTACTAAGGTGGAAGCAAAGATGGGTACAAGGAGAAATATACCAAGGTCCGAGGGTTTCCTAGTTCTAGTAAGAGGATAGTGGATGGTCGTAGCCTTGGTGTCTTTGGCTTGCCTTTTGGAATGGCGTTCGGAGGCATGCATCACGCTTGAACCACTTGGCGTGTTTGCGTCCTCTTGGATGGATGCATGCGTTTGACAGCCATCAATGTCACGCTTTAATTTTGTCCTGGAACTTCAAGGAGACCTCACCTTGCTGCATTTGGTTTTTGCTAATCATGAGTCAGTCTCTTCATCAGCAGCTGCCTGTTTGTTTGAACTTAAGTGATTGTAACATCTGGCTGGATTGATTTCATGGATATTTGTTACTGTTTGGCTGTTTGCTAAATCCTAAGCTTTTGTCATCACTGATGAAGAAGCATGCTTTTTCTAGCCATGCTATAAAGAATATCTCTCAATCTAGGAAAGCAACATATGACCTGGATGCTTACTGTAAAATAGATTTGCCTTTTTTTTTTCTTTTCGTATTGCACTTTAAAAGAACAAATAAAAGAATAAAAAAGAAATTTTTGTTAAATTATAATATTTGATTTTAGTATTTGCAACTTCAAAGCTTTTGGCAGCCAAAAAGTTGCTACTAAAAATCATAAATTGCCATCAAAGAATTATCATTATGAAGCAGCTGCAAAAAAATCTCTACAGGCACAATTGCAAAAAGTTTTGTGGCACTATCTATATTTGGATAGAAAAGTTTATCATGGCAAAAAAAAAAAAAAAGCTCTACAAAATAAAGATTTTTAGAGACCAAATTTCTTGCTGCTTGCTATATATCTACTTACTTTTACTACAAAAAAAATTATCTTTACCGACGCTTTTTAGAGCCTTTTCCGACACTTATAAGTGTCGGTAATTTACGTGCCGATGCTCTAATAAACATCACAAAATTGTCGGTAGGTGTAGGGTGAAAATATTTTTTGCCGATGCCTATTGAAAACGTCGGCAAAATGCGAACTCTTACCAACGCTTTTTTAGAGGTAATTATTTTTACCACTATATATGTTAAATATTTCTAGAGCCAAATATTATTTTGCCACTAAAGTCATCGCTAAAATTATATTTTCTTGTAGTGACCCCATCACACAAATGGGCCACTTATTTTTTACTACCAGAAAGAAATACCCTTGGCCATACTTCGACAATTGTATAACCATGGTTGCACGAATTTTAGTAACTAACAACCTTGTTAACATAATTTAAAATAAGTAGTTTTATAGAAAATTCTGCATAAATTTCTTTTTTGTTTGAAATAAATTATATTGTATTTTTAAATATTAGACTGCGTAACCAATGTGGGACAGCCCAACAAAATTATTGTTAGTGGCAAAAAAAGGTCCAATTCATTCAAGAGAGAAAAAGAAGCATCAATGTAGCACAATATAAGATATTAAATATTGTTTTCTTTAAAAATAGAAGAGAAGAAAAGAAAAAAAACATTTCAGTCAAAGAATCTTACATTGATATGATTAGAGAGGATGAAAGTAATTATTTTCAATCCACCCAACTTACATCTCTCAACAAAAAATAATATAAAATAAAAAATTTTGAAAGTAGGTTTTAGACCTTATTTTCTTTCATTAGTTGATGACAAACTGATAAACGAAACATCTACGGCTATACTAACAAGGTTCAGCTCTCTAGACCCAAGTTGGCTTCTTCTTTCAGCTAAAACATGAAAGTTTTTCTAAACTAGAAACAAAACTATGTTTGAGTAAAATTTATATGGGAGTTAGATCTCAGCTCCTATATCAATTGTTTTTTTTAAGTTGTCTCACTCCTCTTGTATTGAAAAATATGTCAAGTCAAAATTTACCTTATAAAAAATTTTACTTCGACTTGCTTATTCGGGCCCTAGATATCACCAATCCTTTACATCAATGTAGTGCATCAAACTATTTAGAGATTCTTGTATGCTGTTAGTACTCAATTAGTGCTTCATTTGGATGCCTTGCCGAATATGAACACCATATCAAAAAGTTATAGTATCTAGGAGTTCAAAAATTTGTAAGTGGGTCCTGGATGTTGTATATTTTGCTCTTAAACAGTTAAACCCTATGAAGACCCACCCGAATTGGCCAAACTAGTCTATTATGATTCCATTGATTCTCCAATAATCTTAACCATGAATGGATGGACAGACTTTGATCAGTCTTTTTCTTTTGTAGTAAATATTAGAAACATGATTTTAAGGATGAGGAAGTAGAGGAGCAAAGAAGAGACGAAAGGAAAAAGTAGGACCCCTTGACCACTGCCATAGATCACTAATCATTATCCATTATTTTAGTTTCAAAACTTTCACTCGGTTCGATGAACAAAAATATCAACTCTCTTTTGTTGCCCCCTTTCTACTGGATATTTTAATAGATTTAGGTTGTATACAAGGGCTATAGACCAACGTATTACATATAATCATTCTAATAATAACAAATATCATATGCTATTGTAGAATGACATATCACCTGTCCAACCCTTTATAACAATCGTCTTTGGATGATGAAGATGGAAAACCCTAAAACAATTCTATAGTCATGAACTTAGACGATATTAATTTTGGTCAATTCTATAATATGGACAGAAAAAAGTAGTTACCATGCAAGCTCTCATGAGAATTTAGAGGTGTAGTTAATTAAAATAAGGCACTCAACAATGGTCTGCTGATCAAATCCTAAAAATTATTCAAGCAATGTTGCCTAGTCAATTGTCGGTATAGTTTTGCAAGATTTTAAGTATGCCAATATTCGTTTTATACAAATTTTGATTTGTGCAACTCTTTGCAAAGCTGATTTAATAAATTTTAGTGCCATAAGCCTTCTCCTCATTATTTGGAAATTCAATTAGCTATGACACACTTAGTCCTTCTTAGGAGGTACACACCTAATTTGCTTTGAGTTCAAGAGCATACTTCCTAATTTGTCATGTCTGACGTTTATGCTAAATAACGTAATTGTCTAGTTTTCTAGTGAACATTTAAATAAACCAGTTTTCTATTAGAAAATCTTGAATTCAGATCCATATTAAACTGTGGCTCATACATGAAAATGAAACTCAAAATTCCTATAGTTGTATAAGAGTTAATATATCCCATCATAGTTTAGTAACTCATTTTTTCTCTTTAAATGTACACCTCAAAAATACTTACTTCACTAGAAGCCCTAAAGTATTTTCTAGAGGTAATATTAAGTTGAGCTGCACCTGATGATATGAGATATATGAGTAATAATTGACTGCAGCATTATGAGGAAAGGCTTAATCTACTCTCCATTCACCATATGAGTGGTGGAGAACCCTTCAGTGCAAACCTTAATATATCTTTGCACCAAAACTATGATACAATCCAACCATAACCTCCTCTTTCGATCCCTTAAGACTATTTTCCAAAATGGCATCAAGCCTTGATTGTTTGAGTTTGATTGCAGACTTTGGCCATGGAACATTTGACATGTTTTAATAACCAGGTAATCAAATCCTGGGCCTTCTTGATGTGCTTGACTTTTGATAGATTGCACATGCTGGCAGATGGACTATAGGAACAGGAAAAACTCAGCTTTGTGCAAGTTGAATCCAAAGGCAATATTAGCATACCCAAAAAGTCCAACCAACCTCGAGATTCATGTGGCACCTAGATATAGGTAATCCTTTGACTGTATCTACCTGCTAACGAAAAGATCGAGTGTGATTACCTTTCAAGTTTGGAGAAAGTCCTGGATGCAGTGTCTCACTATTTTCTCACCCAGGAAACCACAATTTCTTGAATCGAGAAGAGTTTTAACGATTTCAGACAAAAAATATGAGACATTTGGGCTCTAAAAGACGACGAGCATGAAGAAAAATATGAGACATTTGGGCTCCATAAGACGACGAGCATGAAGACTTTGAATAGGAAGGCAACAAAAATTCTTTTGAAAAATGAAACCATGCATGGATGTGAATCTTTTGAAACAATGGACGGGAATTCTTAAATGTTTCTTTGGAAGTTTCGGTTCAAGGTTAGGCCTTTTGATCCGAAAGTCCGCCTGAAACCTTGAAGCCCAAATGAGACCGGGCCATGCCTGAAACCCAAACTACTCATATTATAGCCTAGTTCATTTCTGAAGACTTTAGTCTGAACAGAGATCAGACCCCCACCTTTTCAGGCCCATGATGTCCTTGATTCTTACTCTTTACTATGATAACCCAAACTACTCTGAACATGTTTGGACCGCAATGTGTGCCGTTTGCAACATGTTTCTGAGGGGTGCGATCAGGTGTAGGATAAGAGCTGATGGCCTTATGGCTAGCTAGTTTCATTAATTACACAAATGAATGGTGCAATTCATGGGAGGTGTAGTCGATCTTAACATGTGCATCTTAGGAATATAATATTGTGACAGCAACTAGGGTTGCTAATGGGTCGGGTCGACCCATGACCTGATCTGATTATATACGACCCAATTTATACCCAATCTGATCTATATTCGAGCCCCCGGGGGTTGGGTTAAGCTCGAAAATGACAGTCGATATAAGCTCTGGGTTGGGTATGGGTTCTGTATTTTCGAACCCCATCAGATCCAACTCATATATCATCTATTGTTTAGTGAATTCTTATTTATAGTTCCTCATGTATATCAATATATAATTAAAAATCATAGTTTGGTTGATAACTTGCACGAAATTAAAATTATTTGAATGAGAATTCAACTTTAAGTGGGTTCTTTTTGGTTTTATTTCTTTTTAAAATAATTATATATTTAATTATGATTATTATATTTTAGCAATAAAAGAATAGCTAAATGCTTGACTTTGAATTGCAAAGCCAACTGGCCCAGTTCCAACCCCAACCCGTACATTTCACCTAGGGTCTCGATCATACTTGATCCCGACCCACTTGAATGATCCACTGAATCTAAAATCCTTTTCCAAGACCCCAACCTAGTTAACTAATGAGTTGGATCTAGGTCCAAAATCTTGACCTAAATATGAAATCGAGTCAAGTCGGGGTCAGGCATGCCTAGATCCAACTTGACCCGTTTGCAGCCTTAATTGCAACATATTATGAGCTAAATTATTTCCAAATATTAGAGTCAGATGAGTGTTCTTACGTGGCCCTCAATCTTTATTCTTGCTGAATACATGTTATGTGTTTATATAAGATACATGTTTTCTATTACAACACAAAATCTTTAAATTTTTATATAGGAATCGAGCATGTTGGCCTACTCAACTCATATTTATTGAAAGGCCCATCCTAGTCTTGCCCTAATTCCTATCTGGGGGCCTATTAGTTTGCAAGAAGAAAAACAGACGTATGGAGATTTTTTTTCCCATAGGATTTGGGTTGTGGGAGTATTAGATTGATATGGATTCTATGAATCCAATGGTCCATTCCTGTTAGATATAATTTTCCTAATATAATCGTGCTTAAAACATTTGGGCAGTTAATTTCTGAACCAATAGGTTAAGCAGTCATCACCTTCATGCTATTAGCTGATCAATTTAAAATAAATAAATAAATCTCACTTAATTCAGTTTTTAATCGAGAAAAAGAAACAATATATAGTAGTTCATCACTCAAAATTAAAATTATATTCACTAAATTATATAAATAATAAAAAAGTTAATCAGTTTTGAGATCACAGCCACGTATGGTGCCTCTTCGTAGGAGACGATAAGAGACTCCCATTATTATGTGACCTCCAACGCCATGCTCCCGCGCTTATTCCAAACGAGGTCACAGCTTTGTTTTGATCCGCAACGGTAGCTTCTCCCCTCCCCACTCCACCCTCCACCCCCTTCTCAGTCTCTATCTCTCTCTCACTCACTCACTCACTGTGTGTTTCTCCTTCATTTTATGTTAATTTTCTTATGGAAAAGTTGGTTTCAGTTATGTAGTTTTATGGATTCGTATTGCCTGTATCTTTGGAGAACTAGTTGTTGAAGTTTCAAAGCCACTTGAGTCTTTTAGCTATGAACTTATTGGACCTCAGATAATCGGAAATATACACAATAAAAGGTCGTTTTTATTCTGGCCATATCTAACATGACCGGATGTTTTAAAGTGTATGACTTGTGGTAAATGATTCAAGTATAGGCCCATGCTTCGTTTCATTTTCCTGCCATTACTAAACTTTTTATTGCGTGTAGCAAGCCAAGATATTTGGCCGAGGTGAGGAGCAAGTGGGAAGAGTCATCAAGTGCAACAACATTGGATGAGACACTGCCACCTTTTGTTTGCTCATCTTTCATTCTATTTTTTGTTATAAATCTTAATGCTTGTTATGAACAGCATAGAATATATCCATTAGAATGTAAAGAGGCTTCCGTATATAGCAACATTATTCACCAAACTATAGAAAACATAATTGAATTGTTCAAGATTTTCTCATTGATTGAAATGGTTCTCTGAGTAACTCTATAATCAATGTATTAGTGAGGAATTATTCAACTATTAGAAGAAAAAAAATCTTGGAATTATTCATGAATCATTCAGACTTTAATCTGTGAATATTGAGACCACATAATTTAATCGAAATCAAATTGCCCCGGAGCTCAGAAGTTGTGAGTTGAGACCACATTTTCACCCACTAAATTTATTCTAGAATTGTTTTAATAAAATCGTTTAATTTCAATGGCATGACTAGCTCAATTCAGCCAATTTACATCGTATGGATAGGAAAGTGGGTTTCATAGAACCGTGGAGAAGGAAAAATATCACACAGATTAAATCCACTTTCTTGAGACAGCCTGAGACATTTAGGGCCTAAAATCATCTCCAGTGGAATCCGTTCTAACAAGTTCGGGTCAATGTGGAGCTATGGATTGATCCAACCCTTGAAATGACCTAGGTTTTGCATGTCAAAATGCATGCATTGAAGCCTGCACAATTGACATGCATGAACTAGCAAGCTGGGTGAATAAATATGAGAACTGGCTTCAAAACAAAGGCTTGAGTTGATTACACTGCAAAGTAACTTCAGAAGATAAATGCATCAAGCTGATCAAACTTGCAGTTCGCATGATTCCAACTAGGACGGTAAATCCATTATAGATCACTCCTTGCATGGCATGACTTCGAAACGGTGATTTAAAATGAACACCAACAGCAATTGGCCAGCTCTAATTAACGGCTTGCACGTTGCCAATTCACCAACTCATTGGCATAATGAATATTCTGATAGCACTTGTTATCTTAACCAGCTTTTCATTTCAGTTTTCATTTTTGTGCTTTCGTGTCGGTGTTTACAGGCATGCGTATGTGACTACGCATACGTGCGGATGTGTGTTCTTACACGAGCAAGCATGCGCATTTGCAGGCATACATGGGAGAGAAGAAACAGAAAGGCAGTTTTTAAGCAGCTAAAATGTCGATGACCCGCGAGATTTACTTGAAGAGCTACCCTCACTTGACAATTCAAAGCAAATGTGGAAGTAGCCATGCATGTCTATAGAATAGCATCAATAGTATTCGGAACTCTCAAGTAGTCTCAAGAGTCTCAATGATGTCAAATCGTCCATCATCTCCTTACCTTCGGACCGGTCTATAAGTTGGAGCAAGTTCACATTTCAACTGCCAACATGATTAATCATGTTAATGGATCAACATTAATTGGAAACGACATATATATGTTTCATTCTAATCCCTTCATAAGATGAAAAGTTTGGAAACATGATGGAAGAGTCATCAGTGTAGGTGACTTGCATGAGCAGCACCAGATGAAAGGAGTTTTACTATGCGGACGGCAGATTGTGATACAAACGGGTACCTTTCATACGTCCAGAGCACCTCACCCCATAACATAAATCCTAAGGACGTACTGAATTCCCTTTCTATATTCTCCCCATTCTTCTCTCATATTAAGCTCTGAATCAAGCTTAATAGGATCGGTTCCTTGGAAACTAAAGGATCTAGCACTTGTTTTCCTTTAGATGTTCCCTTTATTTTTTTCCTTTATTCCTCCAAAACTTCTTGAATGGAAAAGCATCCTTCCAATCAGGTGAATATGGACAAGAATTTTGATATGTATATCATAGTCACTCTCAAACACACTAGCCATCTTTGTTTTTGTGGTGCATTGACACACTCTTCACTCAAAATAGCTTAGCTATGGTTAAATCCGAAACAACTACGGGCCAGCTTAAATCTGACAACATGAACACCCATGATATTGCACCCTTCAAGCATTACCAAAGTAGAGCTTTTTCAAAGTAGCACAAACTGGGAATTGATGGTAAGGTGGATTCCAGATACTACAGTAACCCATGATGTTGTTGACGGCAGTTATCATCCACAGATCGGATATTAATTAATTCTTCTCAGATTTCTGCTACAAAAAGTTTTGTTATATATATATCTATGGTTCTTGAATCACTGATACTTTAGATGGTAGCCTCCTACTTTTGGGAAACTGTATCATAAAGAAATTCCTCTCTCAAGCCTAAAAAGGTGTCGCCATTGGTGGTATCTGGTGATTATTTTATGGAGTCAGTGTTCTTTGAATTTCACTTACAGTGCTCATGTTTATATTTTGAAACTCAACAGCTCATTTCTCACCTTACATGTTAAGGATGTAGGCAGCTTAAGTTCCTGAGTGTTACTATACTAAAAGAACATGTTCTAAGACTGCTACAAAGGAACAAGTAGCTTGGTTCTTCAGTTTCCTGCTATGGCTATTTTTCTGCATCTTTACCTTTTACTGCATCAATCCAATACGAGGATACATAATTCATCTGTGTGCCTGTGAGCACACTAACCATGAAAACTAATAGTTTCACTTCATGGATCTATATACTTCAATATTATGCCTATGATTAACACTGACACTCATGCCCATACACCTACATACTTCAATATTTGGCTTCTTCAATTTCGTTATTGTTTCTTTTGCTAAGACTAATATATCGTCAGCTCAAAAAGATTATTATCTATGTGGTGTGCCGCACACAGGCTTCCAGTGACTATTAAGATTAATTTATCTGATAAAGCAATTATATTCTGAGGGTAAATAATTATAAGGTACTTTCTGTGTTGATGGTTTGCTGAAAAGGGTGTAGCTCTATCTTTCTACATTAGCTACATATGAACTTCCACTTCTATTTCAGAGTTCATTATCGGCCTCACTAAGCTATACTTTTAAGAAAACCATTATGTGACCTTATTGAGTTATAAAAATTTCGTTATAAAAGGGTGTAGTTCGTTTTTATTACATTATCAGAACATTTTGAATAAGATATACAAATCATGCAATTCGAGCACTCTTACTGTAGGTATATATAAAAAGAAGAAAAATAACTATAACTGTGCTTCTAAAGGTGAAAATGATATTTAACATTCATGGTGATTAATTATCTGAATATTTTAAAGAGAAACCCCAGAACAAATGGAAATGTTCCCCATATTAATGGGGGGGGGAGGGGAAGAGAGAGAGAGAGAGAGAGAGAGAGAGAGAGAGAGAGAGCAATTAAAATAGGAAATCTATAAAAAAACTTAGCATGAGATATTTCAAGAAGACTTGAAAAAATTTCGGCAGTGAATTTAACAAATACTCATTCTCTATCTACTTCTAAAATGTCCCTTAATTCTTTTTAGAAGAATAAATGGATAGAATGAACATTTCTAGCACAAAAAGCTTTCTGACTACGTGTGGAATATTTAGCAAGGCTTTTAAAAAAGGAGATGCAATTTTTTTTTTGAGTACCAAGTAGTCATTAGCTAGAAGTATTAAGAAAATTACAAAATAATATTAAATCATATCAAATAAAAACATGAATGTGCCCTGAACGTCGATGAACACAGTAGCGTTATCAAACAATTAAGAATGAAAAGGCAGCATCCCTTGGGAAAACAAGATAAGACATGATCATTGTAATTAATAAAGATATACTATATATATATTTGACTGTAAATAACAAACCAATTCCTAGGTATTACTAGCTATCCTTTTCTACCATTGGTTACAATCAATGTTAAACTGTCTATCAAACTATATATCCCAAATTCTTACTGCTCTTCAATTTTTCTCTCATACCTCAAGGGCACAAAATCTTCTCAACCTATCAAGGTCTCCTCAAATCATACCTATTACACAATTATTGGGTAGCATAACAAAAACCCTCATATATTTTAGCTTATCTCTCCGCATTTCAACCAAAACAGTTCATCTCTAAGAAGCGCATTTTTAACTCCGGCTCTTTCTTCTCCATCTGCCCTTTATGGACACCCTTCGCCTGTAATAGTCTTTTTTTCTTATGTCTCAAACTCATGATATGGCAATCAAATTATTCCAGAGGCAGTTCTCCACTTAGTTTATCCATCATAAATCCATTACATTTTGCCTACACCTATCTTACTTGCTGTCATATGCTAATTAGTTCAAGACAGCAAAGACCATGATGTAAATTTTCTTGTCACATGGATAGGATAATAATATGAAGTACCAAGTTTTGGCTAACTGGCAAGATAAATTATGAACAGAATCTATCAGCATAACAAACAATGAAGCATGCGTATCTTAACGACCAAGTAAGTAATAATCAGTGATAAAGTAATTTAATATTTCTACTTTGTAATTAACAAATTCTATTAGTATATTCATGCTTCTCAGTATATATAGGATGAATGAATCCTGAATACCGACTTCTTCCTCCTGCTTACCTTTTTTTGACTCTAACAATACCATTCTCCATTATAGTATATGTTCTTTAAGTTATGATAACGTAGAGACAATCTTAAGGTCAATCATGTATACCAGAACCTGCTTGTCCTAACATACTATTCCAGTCTTGGTTAACAACATGTTTGTTCCAACATTAACTGAGAAATATGTGCGAGCCAGAAATTAAGGTGAAATAAAGGTTGCCTTGGAGAAAAAAAATTCATGACATTGCTCCAAGGAGGGGGAGAGAGAGAGAGAGAGAGAGGGAGGGAGGAGGAGGAGGAGGAGGAGGAGGAGAAAGCAGCAGCAGCAGCAGCACTTCTCACGATGAGAGTCTAATGACAGCCAACACACGCACACTCCAACGCCAAGAAGTGAAGAAGTTTCCTCCTCTTATCATTATCTTTCAGCTCATTCTTCCTTATATTTAGGCCCAAGGGACGGAGGTGACGAGGGTCACATCCATCCATCAGTCCCCGGTAAAGCAAGAAAGGAGCCCGCATAAATATTTGATGCACCACGGATAAAGGAAGCGTGGAGGAACAATAGAAGACGAACAGGAACGAGGGAAAGAAGGGTTCCTCTATTTCTTTCTTGGGTTCCGCACTCAGAATGCCATGCATGGGCAAAAGACTAGCGGTGCCGGGTCGGAAGACAAGACCCTGGAATAAAATAAATGAAGCCAGCGAAGGTAAAATCCTCGATCCCTCATTAAGTATAAAGATGCAAAGCAAAGCAAAACAAAAACACGACCCCACCGCTCGCTCGCTTGCTTGCTTGCTTGCGGGTCTTCCTGTCGCCAAACCAACTCCGCGCGTCGCGATCGCCCATTTCAAACATCTTCCAATCCGCCGGCAATCCCAAGAAGTACAAGGAATAGAAAGGAGGAGAAAGGAACAGAAGAGAGGTAGGCAGCCAGCTAGCTCGAAACATTTGTTCGATTCAAGCAAATATTGGAGGAAAGGAAAGAGACTGGGATCGGCTTCAACACCACATTCACTGAAAACTAAGATCTAAGATAGCTTCGAAAACTGGTGAAAGAAAGGCTGGGCCTGCTGAAATGTTTCAACTCATGCGAATTGGGTTGCTTAATTAGTTCTAGCTAGGGTCTGGGGTGGTGGGGAAAGAACTGGGTGCCGGCCATGAAAGCGCTCAACGGAGTTGGGTACAGCGACGACGGATCCAAAAACGCGGTGGTAGCTGCCGCAGTACTAGCACTAGCGCCAGCGTTTACAGAGAGGGTGGTAGAAATAGCAGCTGCAGTAGTGATGGCAGCGGCGGCGGTAGAAGAGGAGGAGGATTCACCGTGGTGGATGTGGCGAGGGGTCGCCGTCGGCGGGAACGGGGCGTCGGGACCCTGGTCGTAGAGGATGCCCTTGAACACGTGGCCGCCGATGCTGACCGCCGTCTGGTACGCGAACTCGTCCTCCGCGTCGTCCACCGGGCTCACCCGCACGCAGCGGAACACCGCCGCCGAGCTCACCTCCGGCGGGAAGCTACCCGCGTCCATCCCCCCTCCTCCTCCTCCTGCCAATAACCAAATCTTACATCGGCGGATCATGTTTTAACACACGCACGCACGCGCGCACGCACACACACATAGATATATATATGTGTGTGTGTGTGCATCGTTTGTTTGCACTGATGAGAGGATGTTAGCGAAGTAGACGAAATCACGCAAAGGATTCGGGGAACAGCGGAGATGGGGTAGGGAGTAATAGTGGCGTGATTTGTACTGATACCTGACGAGGTGTCTGTGGCGATGGCGGTGGGGAGGCGGGGGCAGATCTCTCTGGGCCTCTTGGAAGGCTCTCCGCTGGCAGCGACCGCGGCGGATCGGAGGGAGTGGGAGTGCTGCTGCTGCTGCTGATGCTGGAGGGCGGAGGCGGAGGCGGCGGCGAGCTGCTGCTGCTGGCGCTCGCGGCGCTTGGCGGCAGGGACCCAGGTGCTCTTGACGTGGGTGGGGCACTGGAAGCCGCGGCTCTTGCAGCAGCTGCGGCACCGCAGGTAGGGGCAATCCTTCTTGGCCTGGTTGCCGCAGTCCTGGCAGCTCTTGCCGCCGCCGCCGCCGCTCATCCGTCCTCCTCCTCCTCCGCGGGCGCCTGATTGGGGCGGCTGCGGCGGGGGCTCATCGGAGAAGGAAAGGAGTGCTGATGAGCCGCCGTAGAAGTGCTGCTGGTGCCGCTGGATCTGCTGCTGCTGCTGCCATAGCTCGAAGCCGCGGGTGTAGGGGATTTCTTCGCTCCTGCCGCTACCGCTGTAGAGGTAGAGGTTCTCCGGAGGGATTCCGCCTTGTTCTTCTTCGCCTCCTTGCCGGTGGCTCCCACCTAAAGAGAACCCTGCCATGCTCCTCCCCTCAATTGCTTCTTATAATCCATAGCAGGACTCGACCAAACCACTCCCCTCCTTCCTCTCTCTAGATCTGGCTGGCCATATTTATGGAGAGTGGCAAGCAAAGCAAAGCGTGGTGTCGAGGGTTACAGGAATGAATTAAATTAGATTGAGTAGGGGGAGGAGAAGGAGGAATGGAGGGGGGAAAAAAAAAAAAAATTGTTGTTCTTTGCTGCGCCCGCGCGATACCCTTCTTTTCTTCCCTTCTATCTCTCCTGCAGCGCTGCTAATTTTGTCCGCACGCACGTCGAGTACTGGGATTTGATTTGCTTTTCCCTTTTCTATTTTTTTTTCTACTGCCGCTGAGAGTGCTGGGATTTCGTTTGCTGCTGGCTCCCTCCCTCCCTCGCTCTCTCCCCCTCTCCTTCTCTTTGCCTCCCTCCTCTCGAGTAGTCTCTTCCTTCCTTATTTTCTCCTCTCTCTCTCTCTCTCTCTCTCTGGGCTTTGGCTTGGCTCTCCTCCGTCTCGCTTCCTCGAAGAGTTATTTAAGACGAGGAATCGGAGCCGCTGCACCGCCGCCCTCCCTGCCACAATCTCAATTCCATTTATGACACCTTCCAAAACCCTCTCTCTCTCTCTCTCTCTCCACTGCGATCCCAAAACCCAGTCTCTCTCTCTCTCTCTCTCTCTCTCTCTCTCTCAACGAATATTAAACGTTGATATAGCTTTTTAACTTATGGAAGAATAATTCACAGTTAGACACGGTATTAAGATTCGGACACAGAGAGAGACAGAGAGAGAGAGAGAGAGAGAGAGGAAGAAGGAAAGAGGAATCGACACGGGGAGCAACAGTGATGATGCGAGTGGCCAACGATTGGCTGAGCGTGGAATAGAGAAGGGGAGTGAAATCTATCTAATCTTGTCTCCTTCGCCGCTCCACTGGTCATGGTGCCACGCGGGCCGTTGGTTGCTCATCGAATGGTGCTGAGGTCTTTCACGTGGAGGACACTGGGGACGTTCGCTTGGCCCGTCCTTTGAACCCGTAAAACCCGGCACTTTTCTGCGACCGGGGCCATGCTTTAATGTCGCTGCTCCCGGCCCTGTTCAAAAGCTGAGCCCAAGCAACCAAAGCCTCTCCCTCCCTCATTAACCCCCCTCCCCTTCTTTTAAATACTTCTACTACCAGTCCTTTACCATAATTTTTATATTAAACTAAAAGAGCTGGAAATTTTTTAACCACCATTATTACCGAGTACATTGAACATATGATAAGATGAGAAATGATGAGTGATAAAAATTGATAAGGTTATTTTTTGGAGGATATTTAAAGGAGGAGTATGTGCTTGGCTCCTCCTCGTATTCTTATCCCATCCATGGCTTTCTTTTTTTTCTGCCATTCATGTCACTGTTTGTTTGGTTATAATATAAAAAGGATCGCTCGCGCTTTTCTACGTGCCGTACTGTGAATGATTTTTCTATTGTGCTGCATTCATTGCCGCGCCGGTCCGAAAAATATCCCGCCGAACATGGCTACGCTCGGCAAGCTGGGGAGGCGTGCCCCTCCCACAGCTCCACACTACTCCTTGTTGGGTCATTATTATTTCCGAATTAAAACTTATAGATGCATATATGTATGTAGGTAGACACTGCCCATCAGTTTTTCCAGTTTGATTGCTTCTAAACTGTTGGCTTCCTTGGTAGAGTGATGAAAAGGATTTATTACTTGTAGTGATCTTGTTTCTGGCATCATAATATGTTGTTTTTGGCTAGAAGAATTTAGTGATCTTGTTGTTATTTGCTTGGTTATTGTTCATTGTTCTTAAAATAAAAATTAATGTGTAATATAATAATGGATCATTTAGATTTAAAATTCACACCATGGGTTATGATTTGCAATGTTCGTACAAAATATTTAATGTTTTCTAGGCCATATAATAATTCACAAACTAAGCATTCAGAATTATTGATTTTAATGAGAATGTATATTTTTCTAATCAGGACACATAGTTTACAAACATCCAGATCTTTTGAATTTTGAAAGATTCTGTCGCTGGTAGATTATAATCAATAGTGCAAAATTTAAAGATATATGCTATATATTAGCTAGCACACTAGCACTATTAGTACTATTCATTATGTAGCCAATTATTTTATATACATAGTATACTTGGCTACACTCGAGTGGATTCTACTCAGACTCGATTAGATTTAAATCGGATGATAAAAATTTTACATTAATGATCCGAGCTGCTAGATGTAATCGACTATCTTTAAACTACTTATGCATTAAAAAAATGATTTGGAGATCCCTAGCTTATACATCATATGGTCAAAAAAAATGTGTATTATTTCATGCTATTTAAACTGACTAATATTTTGATCACTTTATGCGTGGGTTGAGGTCTACAAATTTCTCGATTTTTGGCGTGTAAGCAATTTAGAGATAGTATATCATATTAAATAGCTCGAATCATTAATGTGGGATCCCATCATCCTATTTAAAGCTGATCAAAACTAAGTAAAGATCCACTCGAGTGTGACCAAGTCTACCTATATTCTTAGTGACAATCCTATTAGCAATAACAAAAACCAAGTAAATAATGGGTTCTCTACACAAGCTATTAGATATATAGGCTATGACAAGGGCAAATTAGCATACAGTGACCATACTTATAGGTTATTTTGTCTTTTGATAATGTCAAAAGCCCTCCCAAGCCTAGTTGTTCATCTATGATCTTTACCATAAGTAGCAACATAAACAATGTCTGTCTTTGCCTCCATGCGAAGATATTGGATAATAATGTCTGCAAGGCTCATTTTGTTGACCATCTCACTGGCAATAACAAAAACCAAGTAAATAACAGTCTTTCTACACATGTTAAAAGATATATGAGGCTATTACAAAGGCCAAAAATAAAATGCAACGACCATACTTACAAGTTATTTTATAGATAATGTGAAATATTCTTTTTACAATATAAAAGATGTACCAAGAAATATAATGACTACAATTTCAATTTCCTTATCACAATAGATATCATTGTCGATCCTATGCTACTTTTTGAAATTATGTCCTAATAGTTCCTTAGGTCCCCAAGACCATGTTTATTACATCACAGCTACTTCCAAGGGTTCCACAATTCTAATTATTTGAAAATAGTGTAGATCTTGGTTGGATTCAAAATCAACGAGGCCTTGCAAATGAAAAAGGGTACCCACTAGTTTGAGGTATCAATTAGCATATCATTATTTAATAATGTATTTTTAAGGAAAATGCTCATGTAAAGTTTTAGATGTTGAAATATTCTATTTTGTATAATAACAACTTGATCTAATGAACTTATAAGGCTTACATGGAACTTTTTCCCTTTTTGGAGCAACATAATGGGCAAGCTCATCAACTTCATTTCATAGAGAGCAAAAGACTTAAAATAGATTGTTTAAGCCATAACATTGTTCTAATTGTTGTTATATAGAAGGCATCATATGTATATGCAAGTAACATACAATAAGTGACAATTCTAGCCATTTTAATGGTGTTTCTTTTTTTCCTCTTTTTGCATATAATAAGTGAGAGCGCCACCGATTGTTTCATGAAATATTGGGAGATTACCATTTCAAACTCTTGGTGCTTGAACATGGGGCCTCCTCCAACTGGAGGAGAGAAGAAATATTCTACCGTGCTAAATCCCAATTTGCAATTGTTATTGTAATTGCTAATTTATTGTTTATGTTACTATTCAATCGCAATCATCTATTTGATCTCATAGTGAGAAGTAGCTAGTAGTGTACAAAGGCTCCCAGTTTACCATGCATGGTTGTTAGGCCCTAGCATTCTTTGATCCTAGAACATACCATAATCAAATATAATTAAGTATAGCATTAGCTCACAATGTGTGCATATCACATTACTTGGAAAATATCAGCTTATGTGATCATCTGGATGCTTGCTTTGCATCGAAGTCCCTTGTGAAATTCTAAGGATATGAAGATATCAAACATAAAAAAAAAAAAAAAAAAAAACTGTCTACATGGAGCATATGCTAAGTATCAATTGGCTAGCATTTATTCCTTATAATGATAAATTAATCCTTAGATTAAGTCATGTTGAAGGCTGGCATTCATAAAGAAAGAAAAAAAGGGACTGCCATAAACTATGGGCTACGTTTGGTTCACGAGAATTTTTTTTTTACTAAAATCTTTTTTTTAGGAAGATGGTTCCTAAAAATATGATGCCTAAAAAAATAATTTTAATAAGGATATTTTTGGAAAAAAGAGAGACTCCAATTTTCAACCGATGTGAAACTAGTTTTTTCTTGTCCCCTATTAATTTTTCTTTTTTATAAAACTTAAAAATTTTATTTTTATTAAAATAATAATTTTTTTATATTTTTCTTTTGAAAACTTCAACGAAACAAGAAGCATTTATTTATTTTTTTTGATTACTATACTTTTTTTTTTCCTTCTTTTTCTAAAATCCAAATGAGTCATGGTTGCACTCCTCTACCCTTTAATAATCTTTAAATAATTAGTTGAAGGTGCTCACACTTAACTTCAAAATATATTTATTTTTCAAAAAAATTACTGCATATTAAAATTTATTTTACCTACTCTGTTGGTGTTAATTACGAAGTTGGTGCCGAGAACAGCCAAATACAGCACTAAATGATTTAATTAAACCTTTTAGCAGGAATCCTGATTTAATAAATAAATGCATAGCCAAATATAGGTAAAGAAACATGGAAAAGACATCCAAGTAGCTGATTTGCTGGATGAATGATGTGGGGGACTCCCAATAAACGTGTCCATGTCCCTCCTCTCGAGCCCTGTGCCCCGGGAGTTGACTCTTCTTCTCTCCTTGAGTCTCTCTCTCACTCTGCACTCTCTTCTGCTCTCTTTCCATCTCAGCTGGCACCCAATTCCAATCGAGCGATCGACCATGGCACGGAGAATAGAATACAAGAACGCACGGAGAAAGGGGGATTTGAGAGCCGAGGGATTAGGGAACCACAGGCACAAATGCCGGAGCTAACAAACTCGTTCGCAGGGGCAAGCATGTGCCGGGTATTTATTTCACAAAACGCGTGGGGCGTTTAAGCTTAACGGAGGCGTCCGGCGTCGCTTTCCCTTCCCCCATTCATTGCACATGCGAACCCAACCTCGAAAGCACGCGAGAGGGATCTCGTGCTGCGTCCGTCTCCCCCGCGCGAGGCTCCCACAGGCGTATCCGCGCGCCCGAAGTCATTTTTGTCAAGATGAATAGTCCCTTAATAGAAGAAGATAGGGAAGGATTAGAAGACATAGTCATAATAGTGGAACTCAGGACAGCATAGAAAGGCATTACCTATGCGAGGATGTTCTAGAGACTAGCGAGATCGTCCTGAAAGGTGACTCCGCTATGGTGATCGATTGGATTTGGGATGCCAAGCGAGATATACAACGGATGGTGAGAGACTGTGTCTCCTTTCAGATTGCTCGTGTGTACCAGAAAGCAAAGAGGATGACTAATTGGATTGTCTCTTTTGCTGCCCATCACTCCAGAGAGGTCTAATGGACATGGGTTGATACTGTGCCCTCACCTTTATGCTACGTAATGTATCTTGACTTGGTTGCATTCACGTCAGATTAATGTGAGCGATCGTTGTACCAAAATAATAATAATAATAATAAAGAAGCACAGCCTAGTAAGTAACCTAGGTCAATTATTTGTAAAGTAATGCAATTAAAATACAACCACGTAGTTTCTTTCTAGATGGAGGAGAGATGCAATCACTGGACCAGCAATCAATTTTAACATTGTTGGTTGTTTGATCTATACACCGACTCTGTACTCACTAATCTTTAAAAGAAAAAAACCCACGGCGCAAGGACTGCAATTTAATGAACCTAACTTGTGCGAACCATGCTATGCTTAAAACTTACTCTGTCCAAAAATCTATCTAAGCTCAATTAATCCGAAAGTTAGCATAATGACCTTAGGTCAGCAAATTGTTGAGTTGAACTTGCGATAGTCATAAATAGCATGTTTAAAGGGATCTGTGAGAGCCCAAGATTCTTTGGAAGTTTTGTATATTGATCTTCAACTAATTATTTTTGACAGCTAGATTTAAATCTAATGGTCAAAAGGTGTGAGCTAAGTTTATTATACAATTGAAATTTTATCTGTCTAGTTTGACATTTTAATCACAAACCTATGCCACGCCTATGGCTAACACAAATTTGTATGTCAGCAATTCTAATAGCTATGATATATATTATTCATTCACTTATATTTTTAAGCATATCTTAGTTGTTATTTAGATCGGCAATCTAGTGGAAACATGACTTGCATGCAACATAAAATAGGCTACGTTTTTTGTATTTATGGTGACAAACATAAAGCGAAGCCATTTCCAGTTTGATTTTTGAAACAAACCATTTGGAGGTTCATGCTAAAATGATTGGAGCTTCCTCCTCACTTTGTTTTTACCCTACCTAACGGAGCAAATTCTCAAGAAATCCGTTCATTTCATCCCTTGATACATACATAAACGAATGCAGAGTACTGCAATACACGTTTGTCGAGGCCACGCGGAGTCTGAGCGCTGGTCCTCCCAAAAACATGCATGCAAACACTCACTGCACACCGAGGGCACGTATCATTGCAGCCTTCCCACACTGGCGTACGCAACTGCACCGCATTTTGATTTGTCTCCATCTCTCCAGCTACTGTTTTGAGAACAAAAATAACTCCACCACGGCGAAATGGTCCGAGACGTAACAAAAATTCCCGAGTGACTCACGGATGTTGCCACTTCCACCCCATTATTCCAATCACGGACATGAACCATCGATACATCATAATACCTTTACCAAAAAGAAGGGTGCCACAGTATATGGAAGAGATGGATGGATGGATGAATGGATGGGTACACTCTCTCTTTCTCTCTCTCTCTCTGTCTCTGTCTCTCATTCATGCAAGAGCTGGGCCACCACTCATATCACATCGCATGGTGCTCCCCAACGATTCTCTCAGCATCCCCTTTACCTCCTGTCTCCCTTTTACAAGAAGGAAGGCTTAAAATATTGGTCGCCTGCTGTTTCCTTCTCCAAGGCTCCCATTATTTCTTTGCTTCATATATACCTCTCCTGGGCTTTTGATGGCAGCTGAAAGCCTTGGATTTCTCTCCCTCGTCCATCTCTTTCTTAGTGTTCCGTTAGTTATCAACCCACTCTTCCAAAGTTTACATATATGTGCCTATGAATCCTGACTTTGATGTTCCTTGAAACACTACACAATCTGCATGCAGGTACCATGTCCTGAAGGAAGAGGGGCTTCCACACCTTTGGTGAGGGTATATTGGGATACATAAGAGGGATGGAGGCTTTCCAGAGGCTCTTGCAAAAGGTTGGGGGGGCATGTGAGTGCCTCCCAAGACTGGTCTAATTGTTGGAATGATTTGGGACCAGCAGCATGACCCCCACTCTCAAACCCTAAGGATTCCCTAGGCAAACATATTCCATCACCCTATATATACCTCTCCACCAACCCATTTTTAATTCAACCTCATCTAATCTAATCGCAAGGAAAGACAGCAATTATAAAGCTTTATAGTGTCTTAGGTTGTTGCCTAACATATTAGCATGGAATTGAAAATTAAGAGCATAGGATCGAACGCTCGGAAATGGCCACGATAGTCATTGCCACTTTACCTTTATCTCCTTTTTTTTTTTTGCTTTCTATTGCTCTTGTGGCAATATCTATCTCTTGTATTAGTTGTTGAAAGTTCTAGTGTTTTCAATACCCTGAATTGGTCCACAAAATCTAGGGATCCACTTTGTGTTGGTTAGCTCCATTGTTAGCTGGTCTGTACCTCCTTTGTTCGAGACAGTTATATTCGTTGCCTTTCTTTATCTTGTCAGCAGCAGCAAAAAAGAATTAAGTACATGAATGATGCTATACCAGACAAGATTAATTGTGGCATGGACATATATAGTTCCAGATTAACACATCAGCATACAAGTGATCACAGTTTTAGTTTATCATTACCCTAAAGCGTTACATAAGCTCCACTTCCATTCAATTCAATTAAGAAGCTAACTAGCTTGGGTGGACCACAACAAATCTTGTAAAAGTCCATCTCCAATATATGCTGCTAGTGGGCAGGCAAACTTAGTGACTCCCAGTCTTATTTGTATGTCTCCTTGATCCTCTCAACAAAGCCAGCTGGGAATCATGTACTACAGAATAGCTGGAACAACAGGTTAACATTTAAAGTTAACAGTGATTAACCATAATGATTGATAAAGGCATAAGGACTTGAGAGTTGATACAGACAACCATAAACAAAATGGACGGAAAAGATACATTGCCTGCAAGACTCAAATTGTTTGAACAAGGAAAAGAATACACTATTAGCATTGTGCCGGCCGGATCCCTGTGAAGTTACCGACGCAAAAGGTCATATAAAAAGTTCATTTCCTGGTACTTTGTTGCATCAACTGATCATGAACTACAACAAGTGCATTACCAAGCATCATGCTCATTTCCGATTCACTTCAAGTAGAGATAGAGTTGAAGATTTTGGTAGGGGACAAGACGAGCGGAAGAAGAATATGAAGAATAGAATCCTGATACAATTTCTTCATTCCAGCTCTTCTTTGGAAATGGTTTCATTGAGTGATTCTGTTTATGTAGTATAGAATGTGATCCTTCATGACCTCTTACCCTGATGCAGAACCTTCCAAAGCATTTATTCTTTTTTTTTTAAGCATTTATTCTTTAACGCTTACATTATGTTATTCAACTCATGCATTTATGGGTTTAATTAAATGAATGCCGCTCGTACGCTTTGTTTCTGTATCATGCACTGTGCAGCTGACGTCGTTAGTTTGGATGTTCAAACAGTCCACCATGTTTCCAACTTGATGATCTTGTCATATGCGCCTTGCATGAATTTTATTTCTTTGAAACAGTGGTATGAAATAATAGAATCTTAGAACAGATATGTCACGCCCCAAACAATCCATACCGTCAAAAAGCATTAAACTTAGCACATTTTTCTTTTAATGTGACTATTTTTGAGAAACTATCCAGGTGAGAAAAGTTAAAATTTTATGCCAATGATTGCACCAACTATTGCACATTCAGACTTGTTATGAAGTAAAATTTGGACATGCTATATGGTAATAAAAGATTGGCATGGTTTTTGAGAGTTGGTGCCATACGTGGCGTCAGTTGATCAAGGAAGCACCATGTCCAAAAACTTCTGAAAAGAGGAACATTTGAGTGGCCGACTTGCTCCCCATAGCAGAGCTAGAATCCAGTCTATGATACTAGAAGTCAACTTGATCAAAATCTTGGAAAAGGTAATCCTGAACTATACTAGTAACATTCATGTATGTGTTTAATTTGTTGGATAAATTTTATATAAACCAACGAGGCATTTGTGACGTTCACATGTGTTCATTCATATGCATTTTGTTTTTCCAGACTCCCGAAGTTTATAATTCGTGCAAAAGGCTCCTTATATATGGAGTCCAAGGTGCAGTCACCTTAATGGCAAATCAAGGGGATTTCTGAGAAATTCATGGAGGAAAGATTATGCACATATTTTTTAATCCATTAGAGGTTGGATGTAAATTCTTTGACAAAAAATTTAGGATCAAATCACCTCTAGATATGAATGGAGGATCCTTTAATAATAGACCATTCTTTCAAATTATTAAGCAAGAATTGAGAAGTACATGAAAACATAGAAATTATCCTGATGGACAAAGACCATAAAATTATCTAATCAAAAGTTTGATTACACTGTTGTAGCTCCTAAAGCCAAAAAAAAAAAAATCTAAAGATTTCGATTTTCTAACCGCTAATCAATTCAGGGTCGTTACTCATAAAGAAGAAATAAGAAATAATTGAGCAAGCGTTGCAAAATAAGAAGGCTCAAGTTCTACAAAGAAATAAAAGATAAGAGTCAAGGAATAAATAAAAAAAAGACCGATGGGGCCAAAAATGTGTTCAAGAGGAGAAAGAACCTCCCAGCATTCAAGAAGGAATTGAATCAAATCTACAAATGTATATTGAAGAAGATTCGTTAAAGGGCCTAAATATGACGAAATGCAAGAATATTGTCCTGATTCTAATGTTGGAAGTGTAGCACCTGGGTGGAAAAACATTCTTTTAAGGAGAAACAAGGAAAAAATTACCCGTTTTCTGAACCTAGTCATTTCGAAACAGACAGGCAGCCACCAGCTTGAGTTTGAGCAAATCCAGCCTATGCCCTTATTCAACAATCTTATGTCCATGAGATGTTTATCCGGACGCTTATCTCTATGGCTTTGGACTTCCATAAGATTTGCCACTAAATAACAGAGGACGAAAGATCACTTCCAAAAGGCCTTCATTTCTCATTTTGCGGTTCCCTGTTCATCATGCAACATTGAACGGTGATCCGTGCCCAGCCATTCACAGACTAATCGAGACAAAAGACAATCCAAGTACTGCAGCTCACCAGTTTCACAGCCCAAAAGTGCTAGAAAATGACCCGGATGGTCCACACCTGATCTTTGCCGAATCTTCATGCACCACCAATTTGCAGTAGTGGTCTCCCACTAAATAAACAATCAAGTGGCTTTCGGGTGCAAATGTTGATTGCAGATATTTTATATTTAAAAAACGCAACATACTGCTGTGAGAATTACACTAGCTAAAAATCATTGACAACACATACAAGAGATGGATGACGCAAATATGCGAGATCATGATAACGAGCAGCCCCATGGTAACTACTTTGCAGCGCAATGCAGGAAAAGGAGGCAAAAGTTGAGTTACATGAAACATAAAAACAGTTTCGCTAATTTTCCCTGGAACCAAATAAGCAAACAAGGATTAAATCTTGAGGTAAGGTAATTGTTTAACCTGATTGTTTGATTCACTACATCTAACAGATATCTGTGTCCTGTTGCTCTTTGTTTTGTCTAGCCTCCGTTGTTTTCCAAGCCAGGGGAACGAAGTAATGGGTACCTTCACTGTGAGGAGACAATAGGCCTATAATCAATGCAAGCCTCTAGGTTTGCCCTTGTTAATGGAGTTCAGGTGCTGGGAAACAAACAGGACTCCCATGATAACTATCAGGCAGCCAACAAGGGTGCTAAAAAACAGGGCTCCAGGCTGCCTAGACTGTATGAAACCATAAACTCCCCCCGAAGTTACAAGAATAACATCAGTTAGACCATCACCAGAAAAATCCTCTAAGACCAGCACATGAGTGGGAGGCCCGGGCAACTCTATCGAAGTCAGTATGCTGCCCCCCGGAGAAATCACTACAGCCTCTTGATCACCAGCTGCAATTATGACCTCTTTATCATCGTGCGCTTGCAGAGGGAAAGTCTTCAGAGTGGGCACCACCACATTTTCCATCATTCCAGATGGAGATGGAAGATTGGACCAAGTTGCACTAGTTGAGAGTTGCCATCTCCACGTGGCATCATGACCATGCAAGCCTGGGGAGTAAGAGGTAACCTACAAATTACAGGGGGGAAAAATGCAGTGAGCCGCTAAATGCATAGGGTAAATGTAGCTATTTTATATGAGTCATTGACCAGATAAGCAACCATTAAAGAAGTTTTTTCTTATGCATAAACTGGTAATTATGCCTAGCTATGTTTTAGCTTTAATTTACCTGCAAATGCAATGATGGAAATCAGACTAGATACAAACCTCTCCTCCATTTGTCAGAAAGACAACATCACCATGGCTTCCTTTCCGATGCTTATGCCCATCATCTCTGCGTACCAGTATAGGTGTTGCCACCTCTAAACTACCTATATCAGCAGTCCTACCGAAGCTTCTTGCGAAGTCTCCATGTTGGAATATATTGAAATGATGATGATGACAGATGGAAGCATTGAAGAGCTTCTCTCGTACTGGTACACCTGATGTAGCAACTGCCCAACAAGGTTTCAGCATTTCCATAGAACCACTTACAACAGTCTGCTCAGCTCCATCCCCCCCGACAACCTATAATCAGGACACAATCACTGAGTATCATATTCCCACAAAAACTGCTTAATAAATCAAATTGAAGTAGCAAGTTCCTGAAGTAGATGACAGGGCTAAAGGAACAAATAACCATAATCATTGAGCCTTGTGCTAACTACTGGGGGCAAAATGAAGGAATCCTCATTTGCTAAGCATTCCCATGAACAAGTATACAAGGAAAAGATTTCTAAAACTTTCTAATGTCAGAAAAATAAAATTTAGTCATATAAGCTTTTCTAAATAAGGTTGATATTGCATTATAATGAGTCCTATTTGTCGTCCATAAATGAATTCTTCATCTTTGCATGAATTTGTACATTCTTGTATGTACATGCACTGCATATGTGGTGACAGGTGACATGTACACCTCATCTAAGTATCGCATGTTCCATATTTAGCAGCATAGTACAAAAAGATTAACGTACATCCACTCTCACACTTGCTCCCAAACACCAAGGTATTGCAGCCTCCAACCTTGGTCCCAAGATCAGTGCCAAAGCTTTAGAGACCGACAATCCAGTCATCTGTGAGGAACTCCACAACTGGTGCAATTTGCTCAGGGGGATAACTAATGCACTATAATTGGCACCATTTTACCAAGACTAACCAAATTCTGCTTAATTGACTGCAAATCCTTAGCCATAAAACTCATCAGAACATAGATCCTGTTATCTGGGAGGTCTCTAATATTTGGGAAGTGAGCCACCTCAAATCCAGCATTGTATCGTCAAAATCTCTTTGAAGAACTGCAGCAGCAACATCCCACTTTAGCATGTGAATGCAGTCCAATGACAATTTCAGGACTTTGTTCCACTGACCATTATTTCAAAAAACATCACTTCTCATGTCAGTTTCAAAGCTACACCTTTCCCAAATGATATCAGTCCAATTGGATATGCTTGCAAGGAGATATTTTGATTTGCTTTCACCTATTATTCAATCTCTTTTGATTTTGCACCAACTCGACTATTTCATCTTTCTACCACAAATGGCACTCTTTAGTTCTTTGAAGCCTTTCAAGAATTCATCCTCCAAACAAATGACCATCATGAATGCTCTAAATGCAAAGATCTCCTTTATCTGTATGTACACGTGAGCATGGTGGGGCTTGGGCTTCAGATATCTTGACTCTCATGCAACTAGGTGAGTAGTGGGCAGGCAGGTGGCATCAAGGCTCCAGCAAGCAGGAAGGAGGCTCTAATTGGACTGCATTTTATCAACTAATGTATGTGTGTATGTATGTTTGCATGGCGAATGCATGCATAATAATGCAAATTGCAAATCATGGACTGTGGCTCAACTTCTTAACTACTCACAAGATTATTTCTCCTCCATGCCTTCTCTCTCCCCCTCTCTCTCCACCTTTGTTCAAAAAATCCTTTATGAATAGATCCAATATATTAAATTGCTAGTAGGAAATCCAAACACCTAATTCTCCTCTTTACATGGTTGCAACATGGCCAAGAAAGGTGAAAGAGATCATTCAGAAACGTTTTTAAATGTAAATATGCAATTACGAACATTTGCTCCCTCTTGATAGTTTGTCACCAGTTGCCATGTCTTTGAACAGGCTGCCAGCATCAATCGAAGTCTCATTAGGGCTCGTTTGGGAAATCCTAAGAGATTAGGCAGGATGGGCCAAAGAGAGAGCACAAAGGAGAGCATTCATGAATTTTTTTTTAATCCTGAGGGATCTGGCCAAGTGACACCCCCCTCTCTCCATCTCCCTCTCTCTCCTTCCATTCACCTTGCATGCTCTCTTTGGCCCATCCAGTAGATCTCTTGGGAGAAAGGTGATAGATTGGAGACATGCCTTGTTGTTACCTCAAGAAAGGGTGTGATTATAGGCTAGGTTTTCCCTTCTTCATTATGGCAAAAAGAAAGAAGATGATGGATAAGTTTAGGCTCCCATCAATTCATAACATAATCAACAAATGTCAGAGCCATTTCAATACACATGGGTAGCCAAGATCCTGTGCAGCTACATCTGTGCTACCCAACCATACTAAGTTGGATTAGCTCAACCAATTCCAAGACGGTCCAACTTGATCTATTTTGGCCTGGCCAACACTAGGCTAATCTAGGCTAGTCCACATCAAGTTGACCTAGCTTGATTTAGCCAGGGCTTTTACCCACACCAGGCAAGCCTAATTAGGCATATTCCAATCTTGCCTGACCTAGTCTGACAAGGCCAAGTTGAACTCAATTGGAACAAAGACAACCCAACCTAATCCCCCTAGGCCCAGCCAAAACCAAAAAATAGTGGATTCACACAGAATGTTATAATATTTTAGAAATATATAATATCTATAATTCTTAGAAAGACAATTGTTTCTGTTAATATTATTATATTATTTCAGTGAACTATTTTTTCTGATTATTTTTATGATATTGTATGCATAGGTACAGAAATAATTCTTTCGATAAATATCTAAATTTGTTTCAAAAAAAATTACATCATTTCCGTACCCTTTAATATATCAATGATATTCAGCACTAATGATGATTGATATCTACAAATTTCAGTTAAAAAAATTTAATATATCATCTCAACCCCACATGCATCACATGTGCCTGCGGACTCATGACATAAGGGATATGTTTAAGGCGCTCCAAGCAGTTGACACTGACAATGGACACTACTTTGAACACCCACTCTGGTTGTTTTTGCTCCCATCTACTAGCTTCATGTAGAACTGGAAATGGGAATTTGGTCAAGCAAAATACAGAAAATAAGTAAAATATTGAAAGCCTTGATTTGGAATAAAACATGTAAGCATGGTAGACTCTGAAACTCTGGACTGTCTTCAACTGCTCAACCAATTTAACTTAGAACTGTGGTTAATCATAGATGCATCGATGCTCAGAAGTGGAGTTTCACAATATTATTACCAGCAAAGGTATAACTTTCTGCACATAATTACAAAGAATAATAACTTGGGAAGATGGGTGAACCTGAACATGATCTAAAACACCATCTCCATTAATATCAGCATGAAGGCCGCCTTCTAGTAGATGAAGCTGAGAATAGATACAGGAAATAAAATTCCCATCAGAACTAAATGATGTGATGATACTAACATATTATAGAAAGCCTAAGACTAACTGATCCAAAATAAAGCATGTGCACTATCACTACTGTGATGTTTATCTAAGTAAATATCTAATAAAAATAGTTCCATTATCTTAATAAAAAAACCGCATGTTAATTTTAGTTGCTTTTCAGTTATTGCGACCAGCATACAGAAACTTTTAAACTAGCACAGAGATAATGAATCATAAGTTTACCTTCTTGCAACACTTAACAACACTTGAATGTGATTGCTAACAATTACAAATAAAACCAAACTAAACATGTTATTTCATTAACAGCTCATGCTACAAAAAGCCACATCACAGATGTAATTGCCAGTTGCACTAGCATGCTACTGGCTATGTGCCGGTACAACTTAAGCATGCTGCTATGCCAGTGCTTGCCAAGCACTGGGACAGAATGCATGTAATTACCAATGCAAGCAGCAGGCTCGCATGCCACCAGCATGCAATTAAAAGAATATTCCTTAAGCCACACGTGTAACGTAAATTCCAGGTGGGGGCGAGCCTAGATGGGGTCAATTCATACAATTTGAGCAAAGAGGAATTATATATGTCTACTTGAGGACATGGACCTAATCTACATGCTCAAATTTGTACATGTGAAGGTCCTACTTGTTAAGGTTAGAAATAATTCTTTTCTTTTCTTTTTTTTTTGGTGGGGGGAAGGGGGGGGGGGGGGGGGGGGGGGGGACAGAGTGCAGTGGGGGAGTGTTGGTGGTGGATGGGATGAAACAATTAGTAAGAAATGACAAATTTCATGTGCATTAGTTCTGTCTTATTTTTTTATAGTTAGAAGGGTTGCATATTAATTAAAGAGAAGAACTTATAAACTGAATCAAAGATGTAAAACTTGTGCATATGATGTCTATTTACTTTATATCTATAAATTATATTAACTAAAAATTAATTCCTTCATGTTTTGTATTTAAACTTACATGTTTGAAGGAAGTTTTCAAATATTTTCTCTTTGCGAGAAATTTATGCTTGTTGGAACAGATATGCTCTTTTTGATTGAAATTAGTATTGCAAAATGGCATGCATGGTTTTAACAAATAGGATCTTTGTTTCAGCTAACTTGGAATTTGTGGAGATATCAATCAACAAGGAACAACTATTTTAATGCATCAAAGCATTGGCTAGAACAATGGAGTTAACAAGTGTCTGATGATAGGACCTTCAACGGTTCATCTTAAATTCTTAATTAATATAGAAGGAAGGAAAAAAGAGGCAACACATGAACACACTAATAGCACCTCAAACATACTTTGTTCTATTCAATAGCAGGTGCTATCTCTAGAAATTTAAAGCAAAGCAAAAAAAATCTATTAAAAAAATGAAAAGAACAACAAATAGGAATTTAAAAGAAATAAAAGTTTATTAGATAAGCAAGTTTACCTTGTAGAAAAATAAATGTTGTATGCTATGGGATGGTAGTTCCACTTGTTAGCTATTGTTTATGAAGTCCATGGCTGTATACGATTGGGAGATGTATTGACGGTTCAGGAACCTGAATATGTGCGTGTGTGTGTGTGTGAGAGAGAGAGAGAGAGAGAGAAGTTGAAGGTCTTGGCCTCTTGGGTAAGAGAATACACTACAAGCTTGGAAAAGAATAATTTTAATTATTTTAAATCATAGATGTGAAATCCGGAGTAGTTAATAGGGGATATAAACATTTCTTTTGATCGAGATCTACAGTACGAACCCAAACAGCCCGTATCAACCATACCATACCAATAAGATACCAATAAGTTGATAACAAGGTTTGGTTCGGTATGGAGCCAAGCCGGTCCATATAGGTCCAAATCGAACAAAACTGCCATGTACCACTTGGTACTGAACCATATCACCCAATTTTAGGTGGTACCATGGCTGAGAATAAGAAAAAAGTGTTCAAAGCTTATCTCGATACAGGGTGCGTACCTACCATACCAATTGTATCGTACTGAACCGGTAATGTATCAGTACGATTCTTATACCGTTTTT
Source organism: Phoenix dactylifera (assembly GCF_051530095.1). NCBI lineage: Eukaryota > Viridiplantae > Streptophyta > Magnoliopsida > Arecales > Arecaceae > Phoenix > Phoenix dactylifera. The sequence continues at coordinate 29,506,323 of NC_143195.1, forward strand.
GCGGAACTTGGTTTTGATTGAACAGAACTTCCTTATTTGACAAGTTTATTGCTTTACATGACAAGCCCAATACTCTACAACCCAATGAAAGGAGCTACAGAAAGTCATTCAAACTTACAGAGAAACTTGTACCTAGAAAAAAATGCAACTAATGATACTTCTTTAAACAAGAAAGAGTTTGGTAGGGAGGTCACATTAAATTTCTAGAGGGGCCAGTCCAGCTTTATAGACATCACAGGGGATCCTCAGAGTGTTTTAAAAAGCGACTGCGGTATGCTAGCAACCAAGAGACTACATAGCGTCTATGCAATACACGAGCTGCATATGCAAGCATATAGGCATTAGTTTTTCTATTATATAATAATAAATAAAATACATTAAGTACAAAAACAACAATAATGATAGTAATATTTTTTTGATAAATAATATCAATATTAACAACAGTAATAACTAATAATTACTGACTATTACTTAGTGTTTAACATTAGTAGCAATAGTTAAAACATAATTAAAATCCAAATCTATGAAGCCACAAAAATGGCCATAAAATGTGAAGTGGCCTGCCTTTTTCAGCTCTTATGTTGTATGACTGCATAAAGTAACCACTTTTAGGTAGTGAAAAGTGGGTCACATGCGTAGCCACACAATGCTAATGGAGCTACAAATATAGCTAAATATGTTGTTTAATTGCATAGAGTAATCACATATAGGCACTGTTGTGCAGTCAAGTGACCACATCAGCAAACATATCCTCTTTCATATTTTGAAACACCAGATCCTTTAAATCTTGGGGGTTGTGAGCCCCATGGTCCCCCTCAAACCACCTCTGGTTATATTATAACCTGACCCATTTGTGGTTCTCAATTAAAAGTTAAGAATCAAAATTCCATGTTTCTAGGATGGGGACAGGTACTATGATCATTTATTGCGACAAGTTATACATGTCGACTAGAATCCGTCAATAATGATTAGCGAATAACAAAGAAGGGTGACAAGCTAATAAAAATATTAGTTTTAACAACATGAGATAATTGATGTCACTTGCATGTTAAGATTTGAGATACTATTATTGAGACATGTCAAATGGAGAAAGGACAAGATTAAGGTAATTGAAATGGACATGTTGAGAAAAAATGGTGAGGACACGGCCTATTCAAAAGGTTCACAAACTCCCCTTCCATCATTAATGTCAGAAGAAGCTAAGACCTTGTTGGTGTGTTCAATTTGTGCTTGTTGAACCCAAGGTATGTCATCTCGGTACCGGACTCCGCACCGATGCCATCCTATTAACGTATCGGTACGTCCGATACAAGAGCCAGTTCGGCATACTGAGTGTCGGTACACCCTCCATACCGCATACCAATACTGAATCGATATAGTACAATACGCCCCATACCGCCTGGTTCGGTACGATATGGCATATCTTGGTTGAACCAATGGCTCTGCATAAAAACCTCGCTTTTATAACTATACAAGACCAAATCATCTCTTGGGGATTTATGACCAACCGATTTGAAAAGCTAGCAAATTATTTAGAAAATGATGTAGCACAAAACATAACACTGGAAATATTTTGCACATGATCCCAATCTCAATCAATCTCCTTTTTTATTCCATACTCTTGGAAGGGAACCTACCACCTCACCTGTAAGATTGAGAGGAGTCGTCCACCAAAGGTTTGGGCTTGGTGATAGCAAGCAACTGAACACTTGAGTATAGGATAGCCTAAGAAACATTGTCCAGATGGTATGACCAATTTAACAAGATCGCCTGGAGGTGCAATGAGACATTCGAAAGCGTATGCATTGTGGAAAGAAGAATCAGATATAGCTTTGATAAGGCATCAGATGTACAACTATCAATGCATGAAGGCTTTATTATGATTAAGGTACATGAGGCATTTTTTACTCAAAAAGCTACCTAATGGCTTATGAAGTAGCTAACGGGCGCAAAATCCCTCATATCAAACCAGCACCATGCTTTAGGTTAATAAAGTTGAAGCATAATCAACAACAATTTTCAAGTTACAAACATAGAGTAGCAACCGGACAAGGTTGGGAAGAGTGTGAAGTGAGCTTATAAGCCCCATACAGTGCATATTAAAGCTTTGAAGGTGAGATACCCTGAACAAAGGTTATGAAATGGTAGGAGGAGGATGTACATACCTTTTTCAAAGATATTTTCCTAAGATGAAGTATTTGAGTCAATGATAACAACGTGAATAATGTTAAACTACACCATAAGGGCAATGTTTGTGACATTCGTGAGTGAAGGCATGAACAACCAAAAGAGCATGAAATCCACGAAAGCAAGTCTTGATTCACTGAACCTATATATAACTAATAGTAACCCTTTCACAAATAAGAAACTAAGTTTCTAAATAACGGTTTTCTTTTTTCTAGGGCCCAAAGATCCTTAGCTATGGTTCCTTGCACCGTAGATGTTAGTCTGCCCTAAGATAGGACTCGAGCATCAAGATTATGATGAGAATGTATAACTTCAGGAAAGAATTGAAATTATATAATCGAGCCAGACAACAGTAGCCATTATGATAAGATTCTTGATTAACATGCTTAGATGGCAATACAGATACTTAGAAACTACAAGTCTGCAACATCATTACCCAGTGTAAATAGTTAGTTTGAAAAGAAAAAGAACATGAAGGGATTTATCCAAATTTATCTCAACAAATAAAGTTGAGAAAAAGATTTGTCTAGCACTTTGAAAAAGAAAGGCAAAAGTGCCTTAACCGCCTGAAATCCATGCTCTGTAAAACTGGACAGGATACATCACCTAAGACCTAAAATAATAAGGTAAGAATTAGAGCTGAGTAGTCTATATATGCTAAGCCATCAATACAACATTTCAAAAGGAATGTAACACAAAAAGTCAAAGAAGGACGACAAGAAGATTTAGTTAGAAGATGTTGGATACTTAAAAATCACACAACTCTAGAACATCTCATAATCCTCAGTGTCACGAGGATGCTCCTGTACTATATAAGAGGATGGGAATGAAATAGTATCTTTGATTATGGTCAATTTATACATAAGTAGCCATACTAAAACAAGTTTTAGTCCTCGCAAACTAAAATATGAGGTAAAGATTGTTTTATTGGTACCATCTACTGTACCGGTAACGTGCGGTAACCCTCCATACCTGTCATAGGGTCGGGAGATCCTTTTCTCATGCCTAGCCGCAATGTTGCCTAAAACGGAGCAATTCAAGTTGGTACAACAGTAACTAGGCAGAGCAGTTGCTTCCACCTGGTACAGACTAATTCAGCCACTACACCATATCAAACCTCGCTACCATTCTAGTAACTTATCGGTATAATAGGTATGTTTGATACCTAATAGTACGAGTTGGTAAATTGAACCATGTCATGAGGTAATGGATAAACTGAAAAACTTAACCACATCATTAGTGAAATTTTAAAATAAAATTAAAAACAATGAAACACTAGATTCGCAATACCAGAACTAGCACTCGTTCCAGTAGACTAGCAGTACGGTATGGTCTGCACCGTGTCGTCCCATCCTAGCATGTACCGAAAAAAGAAAAACTAGATAGGGAGAGAGAGGAGAGAGAGGAAAAGAGAGATGCCGAGAGAGGAAGAGACGGGGGGCTCAAAAGCCCTCCGCTCCTCTTTCGATTGTCCGCAAGCTCTGCTAGGTGGAGCCTGTTTCGAACAAAACAGAGGCTCGAAAGGGGAGAGCGAGGAGGAAGAGGGAGGGGGAAGAGAGAGATGCCGAGAGAGAAGAAAGAGTAGGCTTGAAAGCCCTCCTCTCTTCCGAGCCCCCTCTCTCTCCCCCTCCCTTCCTCCCTCTTTTTCTCTCTTTCCTTCTCCCTCCCCTCTGTCGTCGGTTTCTCATTTTGCTTGCCAAAACCGTCCCGATCCACCAACAGTACGGCTCAGCCGCTCAGCACGCCTCGAACCGAGCAATTCGGGATTGTTCTACCATCCTTGACTTGGTGATACACTTATGTACTAGAGGCCATAAGATGCATAACCTCAAAGTATACAGCAAGGTGGCATGGTATAAAAATTACCACAACCTGTCAAGTAAAGATCTACTAATAGAGATGACAATTAGATAGCAAACAAATGGCACCCATGAGACTCTTTATTAGTGATGACCATCTCAACTCATGGTAAATGAACTGCCTAATTATGTTTATGGAGCCCACGATAAACATATTTTGCTCTATGAAGCAAATGAAGATGAAATTGAGGTGGTCAAAGTTGACTACAGAAAAATAAACCATGGTGATTACTTTCATTATCATTGACTTGATATACAAATGAAGGAATATAAAAATATCTATTAATTTAAAGAAGAATATAGGATTTGGAATATGCTAAGGAATGTTGTATGATTGTCACATAGTGGGGAGACTAAAGAGAACGTATAATAACAGCAAACAAGAATGTATGCTTTGGTTACATATTGGGCAATAATGAAGAGACAAATACATAATATGAAAGTTACAAAGATGAAATTGGAAAAAAAATTAGACATAGAAGCCTTTGAGTTACACCATGGAAGGATTATGTGAAGATGCACAAGGAAGACAAGAAAAAGCCCCAATACAAGGAGAGATGGTCTTGAGAGGGAAATCTAGAAATTAAGGGAAGAACCTAGCAACTCTACATGCTTGGTTATGATAAATGAGACATAATTTTTAGTGTTGACAAGGATGTAGTTTTTTAATGAATCAATGGCATAAGACAGAGAAATCTTCAAATGGATGGAGTTTGGGTTGTTGACCATGATCCCATGAATGAACTACTAGGAGAGGGCTATTTGAGTTCTACTTGTCTGAGTTATGGTATGTTAACCATGATAATAGATACTAGTTTTCATTTCATGCTATTTCAAACATATAAAATTGAACATCACAAAAATCACAATAACCATGTCAATCTTCTATCATAAGAACGCATTGTAATCAGATATTCCCCCTTCTCTGGGGAAAACGAAACTCAAAGATCTGGGTCAAATTAGAAGTAGTTTCAAGATATTTTTGGTAAAGAATTCTAGTAGATAAATGAATAATACAAGTGGTTAGTCATATTTCTATACAAGAAGTTCAACATATCATGCACGCATGCTGTTCAAAGTAATAATTGTATAATAACTACTCAACAAGAATTTTAATTATTATTCCCCTATGTGTAGCTTCCATTGTTTTGTTTGAATCAATCTTTTCTCATCCAAATTTAGGATAAGAATAACAATTAACAAATGAAACCTTGAGTCTTGTTCATAAGTTCTCATAGATCTCCTATTCCAAAATCATGTGAAAAATCATCAACCAGGTGCTTGATTTTCTATTATTTTCAATGCTAGAAATTCTCTAAATTCCTCTCCTCGCTCCCCTTTTCAATTCAGTTCTTCATTTTAAAAATACATAATTACATATATTGGGTCTCTTAAGGATTATCTATTAGGAACTAATGACATGCTCTTGTATGAGCAAAACTAGACAGACTATATTACACAATTATTGTCCTATTTGCCATAAAGATCCTCACATAGCCTTTCCTAAAAAGCAAAAAAAAGGACCCTCATATAGACAGACTACCATGTGTCTAGTACCATAAAACAAAGGATGGATCCCCATTAAGAGCTTTGCTTTTCCAGCATTCTTCAGCTTCACTTCTACATTCCCTAAATTGTCTTCTAATAATTACTAAAAACCCCAGATCAGGGTCCGTCGAGCCGACCGAATTGGTGTACCGGTGGACTCTGGTACCGGTTCGGTACCGGTCCAACCGGTGCCGAACCGAAAACAAAACAAACAAAAAAAGCGCCGCGTCCGCGTGTGCGTCCGTGTTTTAGCCACACTCTGTGGCATTAAATGCCCCACACGGCCCCGCGTGGGTTCGCGCTCGCGCGCGGTGCCGCGTGGGCTCGCTGCCTTGCGCAAGTCCCCGCGTGGGCACGGGGAACCACATGGATCGATATTCCTGCGCGTGGAATCGCGCCCGCTGAAATATTTTTTTTTTCTTTTTTTTCCTTCCCTTCTTCTTCCTCCTTCCCGAACCCTTTCCTCCTCTTCTTCCCCTCTCTCCTCCTCTCTTCTCCTCTCTTTCCCCCCTTCTCCCATGAGCAAGAAAGGAACTGCGCGCGCGTCGGGGTGCTCGGGAGGGGGTCGGCCCAAGGTACGTCGAACCGTCTTCTTCTTCTCCTCTTTCTCTTCTTCTTCCTCCTCTTCCTCTTCTTTCTTCCTCTTCACCTCTTTCTCTTCTTTCTTCTTCCCCGCTCGGTTCCGGCCCTGAACCGTTTTATGTGGCTGTACCATACCGGTAGGGGTCGGTACCGGTACGGTATGTGCTAAACCAGCCGGTACGGGCCGGTTCAGCAGACCTTGCCCTAGATCTTATTATTGCTCTCCCTCCATTATTTCTTCCAATTCTCTCTCCTTGTTAACTAGAAAAGCAGATGCAACAAAATGCTATAACCAACTTATTTAGTCTCCTGCCTATGACTACCATGACAGCCATGCTATAAGGACTCAGGACCTTCACCAAAAAAGCTAGCCAGGAAGTATTATTTGGAGGCCCTGCTTATGTACCCAAGACAGACACTCCTAGTTTAAGCCCTAGCATGACTTCCAAGAGAAGGGTCCAATCACAAACACCATGATAGGCTCATGGTTAGCCCTAACAGAACCCATGTTGCAATATCGCATGCCACACAAGGGTCATGGTCTCTAAAACCATTTAAAACAACATAGGCTTTCCCTAAAGAGGCTAGCCAAAAAGTATGTCCTTGGCCTTTCTTATGTACCTAAGACCTCAATGTACAACTGATGTGGGATTAAACACATGCCTGACAGGTCCTCACACATGCTCTATCACATCTCTAAATAAGTTTTGCTAAAAGCCTATAATATTTGCTTGTATTTGAGAAACTACATTAGAAGTACTAAAACTGCTATTTCCCATGCTTTCCTTATAGTTATAAAGACTAGAACTGGGATTCAACCAGCACAGCAATTTTCTTTTTGTTTAAACACTCAACCACATAGTTTAGTTAATCAAATAATTATTCTCCAAGGAGAACTGCATTATTGTACCATCTTTCAGCATCGCAAGAACCAATGTATAAGAAAAAGAAAAGGAAACCAAAGATCATGATTCCATCAACAATTAACATTAATTCCATGTGACCGTTTATAGAAATGCGAAAACATAATCAAAGAACCAGATTTTGGTATACCTTGCAAATGGTGGAAATAGGAAAACATAATCAAACAGCCAGATTTTGGTATACCTTGCAAATGGTGCGGCCCGATGCGAGATGAACAGCCTCTATTCCTTCCTTCTGATGTGCAACGACTACATTTGGAACCCACCATACTTGAGTATGATTTGTTATGGTAGGGATGTAAAGTGACCTCTGTATGCATATATCAAGCAAGTTAGGAGTAGGTTACCAGCCAAGCAATTAAATTCCACAAGTTCTTGGAAAAGAGGATAAAAGAATAACTTGCAGAGTAAAAGGATCCATCCAGTTAGCTGCAAATGCAATATCATTAAATCTGGCACAGATTGCATGTCAATCAAAGGGTTTATAAGAAGTACTCTTGTCTAACGACCCACCAAAATGTGAAGCCATTAAACAAGAAATGTATTTCAAAAAAACTAATACTAGTTCAACAATAAAAATAGGATCCTACAGAGCAATTCAACAACCTACAAGTCCAAAAGGCAAAAAATGGCAAACAGTCTATTATTAACATTAAAAAGCAGTTCTTATCATACAAGAGCTTTTAGAGCTCATATGCCGAAAAGAGTAACACAAAGTATCTACTTCTCAAGCCGACATAGCAGAAGATAAAATCAATTTATGAAAACAAAGTGAATAATTCCAAAATATGCATAAGCACATCAGGTGCTTAAGAAGCACATGTACATGGAGCTAAACAAAAAGAAATTAACACAAGGATATCTCCTAAATGCTACAAATCCACGAAGTGGATCATTGCTGAATAACTCTAATTCACTTACAACTCATAGGACTTAAGATTAACCTGAAAACAGTCTACCAGTGATCAAACTCATTTACCTAGCAGGAGCAATTGTATATGCTGATGCCTGAGACATAGAAAATTTTTGTCTACAAATTGCACATACTATGTTGCATGTAAGTCCATGAATCAGAAAGATCATAAAATCAGAAATTTCTCACTTAGACATGATCTACTTGATCAGATTCAGACCCTGTTGACAAATAAGGCAAAGCACATATACTGTAGTATTAAAAAGGATAGGAGAGTAAATGCTTTATCAAGATTTCAAAGAAGCAACGGAAATGCATGTCACCAAGGTGACAACCTGATGTGATGAGCCACACTCTTTCTATTCCTTCTGTTGTGAAGTATCTTCTTGTACTGTAGCTGTTTATACAAGGTCAACTGGTAATAATTGCATATTGCAGGAATCTGTGGATAAGCCTTGAGACTCTTTTGGCAATTCCGATCTTGAGGTCATCTTTTCTTGGCTTGCATCAATTCAGCAAAATTTAACATCTAATCAGATCAGACAGCAGAACCAATTTGCCAGTCCTCTCATCCATCATTAACAATGGCCCTGACAACCAGCGGGAGATACATCATTTCCTCTCTGGATCCAAGTGGAAACGCATCAATTATAGGCACCGTGGACACAAATCTAACCTACTCGTAATCCACACCTACTGCCTCTTAAGCTCCCATAAGTCAAAAGAACTTGTCCTCCTCCATAATTAATCACAGAACCTCCATTAATTTAAAGACAGCTCTGCCTGTCTACATTCCTCCTAGTTACTACGAGTGTACTTGATCGAGATTGGGTCTGGTCAAGCTTAAGCTTGAAAATAGAGATCAAACTTAAATTGTTAGTTATTTGATCGATCCAACTTCGAGCCTAATTTCAAACTGAGCCAAACTCAAACCTATTTTGAGTGGCTTGATAAGATTTATTGAGTTGAAATCAATTAAAGCATGTATCAAGCTTGATTTAAGTTTGGTTCAAGCTTGATTCAAACTTGGTTAAGGCTTACTTCAAGCTTCAATCAAGATCAGTTCAAGCTTGACTCAACCTCACTTCAAGCTTGGTTTAAGCTTCATTCAATAGTTGATTACATGGGTCAGTTGTTGGATTAGAACTAGTTCTTGCAAAATATATATCATAATACACATGATCAATTTCTCGAGCCTTATCGAGCCGGGTTATTTTCAACTTTGGCTTGAAACTAATTTGAAACTATGAATCAGACTCAAGCTTGACTCAATTATATCTAAATTCAGGTTGACACGAGCTTATTTTGAGATATGCTCAACCCAAGCTCAAGCTGCTCAGATCAATCAACAGACCTACTAGTTGCAAACCTCCTACAGTAATTTCAACACCTCTTGGCTTCTGCCTTTGTCACTGCCAATGCTAACACTTTCTACCTATCCTAGGGCACATGAATAGCTTCATTCTTCACCTTTTTGCAATCCAATCAATTTATGGTCACTGGGTTTGATTTTTCTATAACGGGATATGCAGTTTATCCCAATGGCAATAGTCAATCATCCCATAAGAACAATGTACCACAATATTTTCACTTAAGATTAAAATCTATTGCAGATGGATCCACCCATAGTAGATGTTTAGATGAAGGTTGACAATCACGGAAAAGAAGAGCTTCACATAACAACTCTTGTTTTCTCAGTTTGCCCTTACTCCTATGCAGGGTCGGCAGAACCATCCCGAACCGGGTAGTTCTAGTCGTACCGAGCCATTCCGGTGGCGGACCGGGACGGTTCCGGCAACGAAAACAGAACCCGTTGCCAGAGGGGGAGAAGAAGGAAAAGAGAGGAAAAGAGCAAGCAAGAGGGGGAGGCAGGGAGATTGGCAGAGGGCTGGCAGAGGATTGTCGGAGGCCGGTGCCTGGGCAGGAGATGAAGGCCGCAGCCGAGTCCCCTATTTCGTTCAAAATAGGGGTTCAACTGGTAAAAAATTTTGTGATTTTTAAAGTAAAGTCGGCAAAATAATTTACCAACTTCACTTAAAAATCGCAAAATTAAAAAACGGTTGGAACCTTGTTTAGAATGAAATAGAGGACCCGGTCGCACCCTCCACCTTTTGCCTAAGCACCGTCCTCCGACGGCCCTCCGCCGGCCTCTGCCACCCTCCGTCGACCTCCCTCCCTCTCCCCTTTCACTCTCTTTTTCTCTCTCCCGTTCGCCCTCTCCCCCACCTCCTCTACTGTGTCGATACAAGCCTAGCACGGCACGGCGCAGGGCCATACAGATCCGTGCCGCTAAGCAACCAGTCCGGTGCGCAGTACCGGCACAGCAGACTATGCTCCTATGTTTCTATCTAAACACTAAATCAATCATTTCTTCCACTTCACTTCCCAATTAAGTAACCTTTAAGTGGTCAAATCTATGTATATGAGATTATCTAAAGCTGATCATTTAGAAAGTATTCCACCCATCGCACAACGTCAGGAAATCTGCAAATAAAATCAACACAACAACCATTTAGGTTCTTTCAACACCTTCTAAAGTTTTTTTTTATTTTGTAAAGAATAAAGGTGAGCGAGCACCAACAACCACATTGCGAGGTTGTTAAAAGTTAAAACACCTAGGTGGTACCAGGTGATGGCCCAAATGCCTAGGCAGGGCAATTAAGCAACCAGGCAAGCATTGGGAGTTTTAAAAAAATCCCTAAAAATTTAAAAAATATATATTATGGCCTTGTATAATCAAATAATCAGAAAATATATATCTGATTCAATGAAATCACCTAAATAAAACATCATATTCGTTAAATATACCCAAGTCATAAAATATTTGTGAGGAAACATTGCCAGAATTCCAAGTCATAAAATACCATAAATAGGTGCCTGCCTTGTAGAAAAATAGTCAAAAGGTGGCTAGGCACCTGACTAGGTGCTGAAATTAGGCAATTAGTGGCTGCCTTACCTGGTAGCTAGGAAAGCACCAAGCACCTAAGCAGGACTTTCTAGGTACCTAAGTGGGCCACCTATGACAATAATGCCACAAAGGAACGGTTTACAACATAGAAACAATTGAGGAAACATCACAAATGGAAAACCTCCTCGAGTGCAACCGCTAAGCCATAGCCCAATTTGTCAACTCCATCTAAAGTTTTTCTTTAGAGAGAATTTTGAAATATGGTAGTTATTCACCGCCACTCAAGTTTGAATTTGAGACCTCACTTGAAGAGGAAGGTACTAGCTTGCTAAGCTAACAGCTTCAAAAGTCAACAAGCCACAATTATAGCATAAGCACCCAGAATACACTGATTCAAACCATATCATAACAAGAATTACCACATTAGAAAACAAACACATGGAACCCATTCTAAAAGGTCATCGCTAAAATATGTTTCATTTTTGTATAGGAAAGTTGTTTTCCATACCAAAATATATATATTTGGCCTGAGACTTACATAATGGCGAGTCTAGCTAGCCAACCTTATTCATTTTCATTTCATTTATCATGCTCTTTGGATATGTTACAAGAAGCTTACTAATGATGGATTCGTCCAAATGCAATCAGGGAACGAAGTTCCAAAGATATTTGTATTCATTGTATCTCAACTTTGGCATAGCATACACTAAAACAATGCCCAAAAACTCCTTAATAAGGGTTCTGTCCTTTTCCCCCTTCAAAATAGGTTAACAAGAGCTACACTCTTTTGGTTCTCTTATGTTGACACTAAGCATTGGCCCAATTGTTAATGGCATCCACAGTCACACAATCTAAACCCCATTGACAACAATATATATAAATTAAAATGTTGTGATGCCCTGACATCATTTTGCTTGAAGACCAAAATGAAAATTAAATAAAAATCTAGATACCATCATTTTTTTCCAATCATGCAACAGCAAAAAGGCATGAAGAAGAAAAGTAATCCTAGAGAGTATTAAAGAGAAACATCACCTCACAGCTCAGATGTCTATCAATCTTCAACCAAGGCTGCATAATTTGGTTTTGGACAGGTCAAAATAAGGCTCACTTTGGGTAGATTCAGTGGATTCAGTATGTACATACACACTTACATATACATAGAGAGAGAGAGAGGCATGTCATTCAGGCACACAAAAATATGATGAACCACTACACCAAGGCAGTTATTGGATGGAATATAGGTTGATCTTGTTTTTGATACAACAAGGATAGGCTTATTGCCTTGATTATTGTTACACAGAAACATCAAGCAAGATATAATTTGATACAGTATACAAAGTTAAGCATAAGTTGTACCTTCTTGGATTTTGCTGAGCCAGCATAATCTGCAGCTTTGCCAATCACATTCGCAATTTTATTAGATGAATCCTTCCCAGGTGGATTGTGTTCAACAGGTTTATGGAAAGGACTTGTAGTAACTTTCCCGGGTGTTTTCTTCAATATTTTCCTTTTATGCCTTCTGAAGTGTGCCAGTTGTAAAGAAGTATCTTCCCGCCTATCCTGATGACAAGATCGTTGCAGAATGAGCTGATACTTTTCTTCCCTGAAGAAAACTAGGAGATCAAAGGAGTTTGTTATTACCCAATGATGTGGCATGACTCCAAGAATTGATTCTCTAAATTCTCTACATTCAAACTGCAAATCAACATAAACACATTAAGCTTCTTTCGTAGATATTTGAGCTACCAGTAGCCAGGTGGCCGACCAAAATTTTTTTTACAACTACGTAAACTGCCTGCTAATTCACTGGAGACAGGATTAAATTCAAAATCAAATGCATAAAGGCATAAAATAACAAATATAAACTTCAGCTATGAAAGTGAAGCATGAACCATAATCTGATGCATATGGACAGTAAAGAAAAAATGAATATTCCAGGTGCAAAACCAAGGCCTGAAAGTTTTCTAAAATTATTGCCATCTTTGCATCTTAACTCATGTTCAGTATATGATATTTTAGAGTAAAAAGTGATTTTGCTTATTCATACACTTCCATGGGTGCAGCAACTGCATACCTGTGTGCTCACAAGAATGGTCTTGTCATTCAAGTGGGGCAAACAAACCAACTCATACAAGGATACAGGCCAAAATAAATCTTGCTTTATCAACTAAATGCTTACATGATACAGATGAATTTACTATATGTTTAAAACAAACCACTACTTGCTAGATGATTTTCTAACATGCAAAATCATACCTCTCCAGGATGACGAACATTCATAGCATGAACATCAAGCTTGTAATTATGTTGTGGAATCAATTGTGTTGCATCCAAGGGTTGCACCTGGATATTCTATAATGATAAACATTATAAAATTAGTAGAGACTCAAACAATGTGAAATTTGTTTATTAAAAAGAGAGTAGAAAACATCATATTAAATGTTGCAAATAAAGAATGCTTTGCTGCTTCTAAGACATCAGTAATCAGCACAAAAAAAGAAACTAGGATGCATGAAGAGGCAAGGCATCAATACAAGGAATATTATCTCGAAGTTAAGCACATCAATAATTTAGTAACTTAGATATGGATTGAGTCATGCTACCATATCAACTGTTAACATGCTCTATAAAACCTACACGATACAATAACTAAAGAAAATGCATGGATTAAAAAAGACAAACACATTTTATTGGTTTCAGCAAGTTAACATAATTGATGACTTTTGTGATGACATGTTTTATATTCTGGAGGTCCTGTAAAAAAGGAGTGGATATGAGTAGAAAATGAGCTTACTTCATTCTTTTTATGCCACCGCAGTGTGCCAGACCGACCAGCAAAAGCATAAAATACAAACTGGCGTAGGTCTACAGTACCAGATCCAGGGGTCTGAATAAAATATATGATGGCATTAGTACAAAGAAAGTTAGATCTACATGCAATTTTTTTCATATAGAAAATAATATAAGAAAATGCCACAAATGATACTATTAATTGCAATAAGAAAGAATTTATAAACAAATTGACATTATCCAAATTTGACACTAACATTCATGAGAAGGAAAAGTCAGCCTGCCTCATCCTTGATAGAAGATTAACATGACCATAATATTAAACTATTATATACAAAAAATCTGACAAAAAGGACACTAAGAAATTGGTGATGACTAAACAAAGAGATGCAATTAAATAGACCCACTGGACATGAAAATAATGTATATTCCACATTCATTACCTACATTATCTCCAAACATGTTTGCAAAATCTTTTTTAAGGCGTGTTGACATCATCATTCAGAATTTTCCACAATGTATTATTGCATGACAGTAGGTTCTATTATGCAAGAAGAAAATAAAGTGATAATGTTTATAAAGTCTACTTGCCGAAAAGAGAAATAAAATGAATACCTCTTTTTCTTTAGCACTTCTTCGGTGCATCTCACCATCTTTTTCCAACATCATATTTTCCTCAAACAGATCGATAGAGTTCTATGAAATATGACAAGTTAAAAAACCATCATTCAGAAATAAAATAATTGTGGAAGGCAAAAAACTAAATAGAAGGCAACAAAAAGAACAAAAAAACAAATTATGAAATACAGTTCTTTGTATTACAAGAATGAAAACAATAGTAGAATATCTAACTCAGAATAAAAGGGTCATCAGCATTCTAGCACATATTATATTTAGTCTGGTTAGTAGATCTGACAATGGACATGCAAAAGGTATCAAAATAAGAAATTGCAACTTTCTAGATTTATTAGAAGCAAAGAATGATTGATGATACCTGAAAACAGAAACAAAAATTTCGTCATTGATGCCTATTTAACACTACATATTAACAAACCTAATAGATCCAAACTAATGAGGCATTGCTCTTTGTGTGTAAGCTTTCAAAGGAATTATGTAATGTTTCTTTACATACTCCGGTGAGTGGTGACAGTGGAACTTCCTATAGCATTACGAATAATGTCTTATGCCCTTGGTAGTAATATTAGATACAGTACATGAAGCATTTGAAATGTTCACATTCCCATAGGTTATACTCGCATTCTCATATACTAAAAAATTGAACAAAAAAAAAAAACAAAATCACTGATTAATTTGATTTGATTTTCAAAGAAATGTTTTCTTCAATTGAATGGTCTTGCCAGTATCAGTTTACAAATTTGTGCCTTTCCCAAATTTCATACCATATGGCATTTGTTGCCATTTTAAGAAATTAGACCCACAATTAAATGATAACAATCTTCAAACAAATACTGCAAAATGCCCACTTGGAACAAATAGGGACACAAATTTCAGTGAAAGTTAGAAACTATTCATAATTAGCTCCAAAATTCTCAACAAGCATACAGGACAGTTTCAGGTTCACATTTGTACCTCATGTTAAAACAGACAGATCATAATTGCCAAACAAATTATTCACGGTAAGCTTCATGCTTATACAATCATGGAATACAAGGATTATTGGGATCAACTACTTGCAAATGATTCCTCCCATCTCCTGATTATATGAAAAGAAGAAGCAGAGAGAACTTAGGAAGTTGATAGGATTGTTAAAAGCAGAGAGTGCTCCTAAGCTTTCTCTAGTGTATTTCCTTTCTAATGTACCTCCTCCATTTCAGCCCTTTCAAGATGTCCATGTTCATTGCAAGAAAAAAATTCAGGAAATCATCAAACAAAGATAGCAAGAAGAAAGGAAAAGATTCAGATGATAGGAAAGAGAATACCCACCAAGGCTCAGAAAAAAAGCTGTCAACTTCAAAGTTCGCTGTCTTGATACCGGACCCCATACCGGCGCCGCATTAGCACTGTGTTGGTGCAGTATGGTATGGTACGTTCTGTATTTGGTTTGGGCCGGTACGGTGAACCATGGTCAAATCAGTGCTTCCAAATTGTTTGGTGCCTAATCAGCTTTATTATGCTTGAGAATTTATATGGTAAGTGTCGCAGTAACTCCTATACCAGCATATAATATTTTAACCCATAAAAAACCTATGGCAAGTGACTGCTTCACAAATCAAGACCGCAATTGTAAACTTATCCCAAAAAGGATGGGGTGTTGAAATGCAACCCCCCCTCAAGTTAAGCACATTACCAATTCTTAATCAGGTTAACATAAAAGTACAACTGAGATAACCCAAAACATTTGGTCAAGATGACAGCTAGCAAACTAGTTTCTCATGACAAACAATGTCAGATTTCCACCTATTTGACGAAACAACAATCTACATAAATGATCCTTACCCATACATGAAACATGAAGTTTCTTGCAGTCTGAATGAATGGCAACTTGCTTTCAACATATATCTCAAGTGGAGCATTAAAAATAAGACCTTCCACATACATGTTCACATTCAACCACATGCATATGCCTTCACCTTTTACTGGTTTTCTTCAATGAACCTGCCAATAATGCCTTGCATCCATCACCAACTAGGTATTTGGCCCCATATGTCTATACACTAAGTGGGCATCAAGTAAACATTTTCTTTCGAAAGTTCTAAAACTTCGCTATGGACCGAATAAAACTTTCTTCGACCTGCCTAGCTCAATATGAAAGAAATATAATTGTCTGCTCTCTGATCATCAAGCAAATCTTGCTGATCCACCAGCAACTAGGTATATGGACCCATAAGTGTTTGCATTAAATGGGCATCAAGCAAACAAATTTATTAGAAAATTCAAACACTTAACCATTTACAAGATAATCCCCTTCTTTAACAGAGCTAGCTCATATATATATATATATATATATATATATATATATATATATATATATATATATATATATATATATATATATATATTTATATATTTATATATAGTTGTATGGTAATAACAACATGCCAGAGATCCTACACCTGGAATGGAAGTTTCTTTGAAGGTACCTCTCCAACCTCTCAAGGTCATTACTGCTGCTGAGGATAATAATATAGTCTACATATATAACAGTGACAACAACACCAGTGCACTTCATCCAATTTCTATCAAAATCGACCAAACTTCATTAGGGCACAAGAAAACATTATTGGAGTTATAATAAATTTGTGACAGTGTATTAAGTCTTCACCTACCAAGACAAGCTTTTACATAAGGTGATACTAATGTTCATCATATAATGTTTTAAAAGATGAGAAGACGAGTAAGCAACATACATGGTGTTGCATTTCCATCCTGCCTCCTACAATAATTAATCCAGCATCACCGTGCTTCAGTGTATAATTACTTATCGAAATAGCTAT
The DNA here is from genome assembly GCF_051530095.1 of Phoenix dactylifera. Taxonomy (NCBI): domain Eukaryota; kingdom Viridiplantae; phylum Streptophyta; class Magnoliopsida; order Arecales; family Arecaceae; genus Phoenix; species Phoenix dactylifera. The sequence continues at coordinate 29,523,491 of NC_143195.1, forward strand.
CTCCCTATGGTGAGCACCATGAGGAAACTCCTCCTGCCAATAAATAAAAAGATTAAATGCATACAAAAAGATTATAAAAGACTTGTTGACAATAAGGAAAATCAATAATCACGTCTAGAATATTTTGAATACCAACAGAAAAGAACTGAACATGTATTCTACCTGTAAATTATGTTCCCATAGCTTTTTGAGATTGTGATCAAAACACATAACTGACCAGCCTGATGTAACAACAACTAAAACCTGCTTCTTTATTTCCCCATGCTTATACGAGCGATCAACAACACCTGCAGCCATTGCAACAGGATGTCTCCCAGATGATATGCGGATCTTGTCTGGCAGCAAGGACACCTCAGCTAGCACTTGTGCTTCAGTAAATCCTTCATCCACACGCCCGCTGTGGGGCCCCAAAACCTGCAGAGAGTAAGGAAATAGTGTTCTACATATGAAAGGCATGCACAGAGGCTAGGGAACAAATATTGTCAGGTTAATGTACAGAAAGAAAGAAGGAAAGAAACAAGAAAGAAAAAACTTTTAATTGATTTGAAGACATCAGGGCGCAGAATGAGACAATATATAAAACACTTATAAAACAACTGCAATCATACAATCTCATTGCATGTTACAAGCACAGTAAAAACTGTAGATAAATCAAAAATTAGTTTTGCAACATGTGATTCTATAGAACACAGTCAAAGAAACAAATTGAACAAACAGGTTTTAAAAGGTGGCACGGTTCCAATTTAAGAGTCAGGCAATAGACTGGCTCAGTATTCCCCTACAATGTTACAAGTCATGTTCGCTATGCTAGCATTCATTTCATTTATGTAATGATAAATTTTTAATACATTTTGTAATCTGTGATATTTATCCTAAGGGTACTCAAATTTGATTCTATACTAGAATATCTGCATAAGAACATAGATATAAAATTGCTTGTGGCTAGACATGCAACAATAAATTTATAAAATTTCAGATATAAAGGCAAATATGGTTACCTTACCCAACATTTGAGCCCCAAATGATGCAAAAAATCAAGTTGGCATATGCATGTGAAGTTGCTTTGAAGCTAACTGTGAGTCTGGAACTTTCAGTTCCTACTTTCAGCAAGACATGATTGTTATGAGAAGTAGACAGAATGAAGTCTTCCATGACAGAGATCTCAGATTGGAAGTGGCCAGTTATTTCTTATATAAAAAGCTGTAGATCGTTATAATCTATCAATAGGATAAGAAATTGAATGGAATATGCATTTTCATGCTTCCACATAAGAGAATTCCATGTTTGAATAATATAGAAGATTCCAGGCTTAAGAACTTGAGCTAGGTAACAGAATTCCTTTATGTGGCACACCCCTTTCTTTCCCCTTCAGAATATACCACTCTGAATATCCTTCTAATATACCAGAGTAATTTTTGATATCATTCTTCGTTGTTGTTTTTCTTTAATTTGATCCATGGTCTTAAGTTTCTCTCAAAACCGATCCACTTGGGGGTCGGTTCTGGCTGAGACCAAATGGAAACTGATCCCTAGTTCTAGGTTTTAGTCAATTTTGGCAGTTTTCACCAATTTCAGCTGAAACTAACTGGTTTCAATGCAATGTTGATTGTTTAAATCGATTTTGACCAAAATTAGCCATAGATGCTTTTTAAAAACTATTTTAGTGTTTGATATCATATTGTGGTTTTTTCTTTTTATTTAAACATGTAGGTTATATCAAGATGCGTCGTCTCAGTACCAGACTCTATACCGGTCCCACCCTATAACTGTGTCGGTACACCTGATATGGGAGCTGGTTCAATTTACCCAGTATATTACGCCTTCTATACTATATACCGGTCCAGTATATTACATTCCATACCATCCGGTTTGGTACAGTATGGCGTACCATAGATTATATAGTACCAACTTTAATGTTTTTTTTTCTTTTTTTCCTCCCTTGAGCTAAAAGAGGGATAGATGATAAACATGAGCTTTAATGACCCAAGCCCTCAACGAAGGTCTTTATTATTGTACATTACAAAGATTATTGCAAACAACTAAATACAATACAATTTACAAGAATAACATTGGTATATAAAATAAATATACCACTCCATAACTACATGCATTTGATTAAGTAGTACAATTAAATGAGAAAGAAACCTACATTCAATATATTTGTGAGTTCTATAAAAAGACGAAGCAAAAAAGACTTGAATGTACTAGGCAACATAAGGCTTCATATTTCCTAAATATGATGAAATTTTTAACAACTAAAGTTCAAGAAATAAATAGTACATATAAATATATTCTTGCTATTCAAAATGTCAATATGCTTAAATTTTTACTCATACTTAGTACCAACTTTAGCCTAAAATTGTCAAAACTGCACAAATATTCTAAAATATTGCAAAATAACTTTTTCTTGGCTTCTTTTTTTATTGCTTTTAAATTTTAGTTTTTTATTTGCTAAAACTCTAAAACTTGGAAGGAAACTTTCAAAAAAACCACTGTTGAAACCAAAACTCCCGAGACCAAGCCGAAACTGAGTTTTCGAACATTGACTTGAACATTCATAACGAATAATTGATTAACTGCTATGTTCTGTAGCATATGATCGATACATGCAGACATGTACCTGACATATAGCATGCAGGATATGACTGCATCAATGCATTTTGAATAAACAAAAGAAGAAGAAGAAGAAGAAGAAGAAAAGAAGAAGAAGAAGAAGAAGAATTTAGGCTCACAATGGGACACATGAAAAGACAGCTCCTATGTAAGCTTTTGCAGCACATGGGACCCAATAGCCATCAAACAGATATCTTTTGCATCAAAATCCCAAAGGCGAGGGCAGCCGTCACTCTCCTCATTTCTAGAATGAAGTAGTTGTTCACGAGATAGTAATCAGATACATTTTTCTTCCTCTTTCACCTCCTCTTCTTATGCTACTCCTTTTCGTTTATTTTTTCCCTTGTTCCTCTCCCTCTTACTTTTAACTGTGGCCCAGCAAATCATATTCTCTAACTTACTGAATTTCTTCAAAGAAAAAAGGGTTTCAAAGAGTCACAAACATGATTTTAATACCATATGTTAAGTCAAAATTTTTAGGCTTCAGTGTTTAGGTAACACTAGCCACATTTTTGGTCAAGAGAAGTAAGTTATGTCCAGCTTAAATACCAATAAAAGATGCACAAGCAAAAGCATCAATGCTGGTACTTGGTTAACAGTGCAAGTGTAAATATAGAGCAGTAATTTAAAAAAAAAAAAAAATCAAACACAAAATCATCATTTCTTATTGTTTTCTTGAAAATATCCATGACAAATAAAAGTCATCAAAGGTAAATTTTCAAGCTTGGACAAATAACGGATAAAAACTAAATCAAAATTTGCTCAAAACCTATAAATTACCATTGAATACAAAGTTCAAATTGGATGCCAAAACATGAGCAGCCTTGATCTGATAATAATAACTACAGTAGAGTATTATCAACTGTTAAACAGTGAACATTTCTCTATTGCCTACTTCTTTCATATTAAATAAAAAAAATCCGTTTCTTCCCTTAAGTTTGATCCAACCTCACATGTACCATTGTCCGAGTTGATAGCTTGGCTCTACAGAAATTCTTTACAAACTTGCACTACGATTTGGGCATCAAAAATTTGCAATGTGCTTAAAAAAAGAAAGAAAGAAAGAAAGAAACAACCATACCCAAATAAATAATATCACTAGAGCAAATTCTGAAGTAATTTTATATTTCCAGGTCGTCATACCGATCAAAAGCTAGCCCACCTGAATTTTTGCATCGTGTGTGGCGACGAGGACTTCTTTCTTTCCGTCACCGTTCAGATCAGCCACGATCGGCGGCGGGAGACGATCGGCTTCGTACCTGATCGGGAATTCATCGGAGAGATGGAACCACGCCTCCTTGAAGGAAAAATCACCTTCATGCTGGGAAAAATAAAAAGAAACGAAAACGGGCATAGGGAGTTCAATATCCGAAGGAATTCAAGACCGTTGAGAACATTAACACAATTCGCAAACACAAGAAGTCTTTTGAGACGAAGACCAAGAAGGTGGTGGTGGAGGAGGAGGAGGAGAAGACGGTTAAAGAAGGGACGGAAGGAGCGCAAAGATTGAGTACCTGGAGAGAGAAGAAGATGGCGAAGGCGGCGAGAAGGAGGATCCCCAGATCGCGTTTCCTCATCCTTCCTCCGGCGTTGTGAAGGCGACGAAGAGGAGGAAGAGAAGGTAGCTCTGATTCTTGATCACTCCCGCTTCCTCTTCTGATTCCTGTCCCCAGAGAGAGATGGGCAAAGCCTTAGCTCGGGAGTCGGGAGCACGTTAGACCCCGCGAAAGAAGGCGGTGGGTAGAGCCAACGGCGACAGAATTTTTCGTTTTTTTCTTCAGGGGTGGTGCGGTTTGGGGGGTTAACGATGGGGGGGCGGGGGGTTGCATGTAGAAATCTGTACTCTCGGCAGTTTGTTTGCCGATATCGGTTCAAAATTTACAGTACCGCAACGCCCTCAAACGTTGAAGGCACGTCTGTTTGAAGGCACTTCTGTCAGCGAGATTATCTGTGAATATATACATACATATTACACAAACAATACAGCTCTAACAGTCCAGCCACAAGCGAAGACCAAGCTGCAAACAAAAAAAACTAAATCTAGCTACAAAAGCGTACCAAGCCACAAACGAATAAACAATGGCCCTGACCTCCAAAACATTCCATGGCATCTCTAACATGTCCGGGGCCCAAATGATACACATGTTTTTACCTGTCCCTAACATAAGCCTTTCTTCTTTAGGCTTCAATACACATGCCAAGATAATTAAACAATGGAAAGCACAATGCTAAATCAATGCAATAGAAAATTCTTGCTGTTTTATAGGGTGAAGGGGCTGTAGTCCGACCTCGCGCGGCCGGCCTCCAGAAACTGAAAGCTCTCTCTCCTGAATATATCCTTAATTCAGCCTTTGCCTTCGCATTTTCATTCACTCCGTGCATGATCCAATTAACAAGAAGCCCCACCACCCAACCACTTGAGAAAGGAGTAAGCAGTGGCTCACGGCTGTTGGAAGATGGTCCCGAGGACTCATAGCACCATCATAAGGAGCACGGCATGCATTAAAGCATGCTTTGATACGTTTTGGTAGCTTTTATTTCTTACGTGTAACAAGTGAAAAAGCTTGCAGTGTAGCAAATTGCAGTCTTCACCAAACATCTTCAGGTTAGGAAACTGCTGTCCTCTCAGAAGAAAACCATTAGAATTCAAACATGAAACCTGATAATGTGAAACGACTTCTGAGCGTAATACATTAAGTACCCAATGTGAATGAAACCATGCTATCTTAAACCAAATAAAAACGCATCATACCAGTCCACCAGTAACCAAAATTACAACAAAATTACAACAAAATTATTCCATGCAACAACAAATGACCGCAACATCGACCAGCTACAATAAATCAAAACTACACTGCAACAAGATAGTAATACTTTCCTGTTATACAAATAATACAAGGAACCAAAGCTGACTACTAATAAACTAGCGGGCACTACCCTTGCATAAGAATCACATTTCCACTTGCGGTTCTTGTCAAACAGTGATGGCTCTGATCTAGGGGCACTGTGGAATCAAAGATTTATCAGCTCTAATGAGCTTGTAAGCCACAAATAGCATTACCTGCACATCAAGAAATGATTTGCCTTTGAATACAAACATTATGGAAGGCCAAGGGAAGGTATCAAGAAACTCTAACAACAACAAATAAGTACTGAGTTTCACTAAGGCCTATGTTGCAATGTTGTAGCACAGCAACCAGTCTACATTAATTCTCCAAGATTCTTCAACTATGAATAAGAAAATAATGATAAAACACCAACAGGAAGCAAGAGACTAATAACCCTGCGTGTTACAATTAGGTTCGCATGAAGTTCATTAGCTTTAAATGAAATTACCTTATGACATATAATTACTTACTAAAATATATATTTTGTCAAAAAGTTACCTAGCTCAATGTCTGATCAGAACTCTGACTACCATTATCGCTATAAAAAACTAATGATGAACACTGAGAGCTATTGGTGCTTAAAAGGTCATAATCCAAGTTGAGAAAGAAGTTTGCGCCATCTGGGAGTCTCTTCCTCGAAAATGTAGGTCAAGTCAGAGACCAAGACTCCACTGCCACCAATCTGCAAATGGAAAAAAGACAAAATATAAATGATAAGGAAAGTTCTTGTAGTATAAAACTTTATCCTACATATCCACATGCACGACTATCCTGCCCGGGAACATTTATATATCAATGTATTAGGTTAGAATGGTCCAAGGCTATTTAGTTACAGTCTAGTCAGTGAAGTAGCAGGGAATTTCAACACAAGCATGGTCCTCAACTTTGACATAGTGGAGCACCACTCATTCTGTAAAGGGGTTCAACAGAAGAATTTTTTGCATGCAAAGATTTGTTGAGGAAAAAATCACTGAATCAACTTTATAGTTTGGAGAAGATATCTCACAGATCTCAGTTGCTTGACAGACTTATAAAGTGCCTTTTGGGGCACACATATGACAATTGCATAGTACTCCACTACAATCTTGCCATCACGTTTACAATACACTGGACTTATAGTAGGCCCCTGTGCAAAAGAACCAAAAAGCATGTCAGAATAACAAGGAAATTACTAAAGATCTAGGGAGTTTTTAAACTATTTAAGGCTACATAACATCTTCAAAGTCCATAATTTTACTAAATAATTAAATATTCAACTAAATTAGGACAAACACCATAACAATTTAGACTGATTTTTTTTCTATGAAGAAAAAAGATCATCGCCACTCTTGAAAATCATTAAATTGCCAACTTAAGAGAGAAAAAACAAGAGTAGTAACAAAACAGCTAGGATTGAAATATAAACCTAAAGAAACCAGCACAGAATATCATGTACAAGTTCATCTTAAAGAAAATCGTGTCCTATGAAATAATCAAACTTCCAAAAGATTTTTAGACCAATGATTTGTCATTGATTTGTCCCCTCATTTTTTAAGGCAATCGATGCACGAAGATCTCAAATTGATTATAAGGCGAATTTCCCCACAAAGCCCCTTTATAGCCCACTACCTACCCTCCTTTCTTTCAGGAAAGAAATCATATAATAAATTTTGATATATTAGAATATATCTACTAGCTGCTATCGCAATGAAATGGCTAGAACAACATATCAAAGACCTTTTTTCTCTTTTGGTAAAAACAGTGAGATGACCCAAGGGTACAGGACTCTTCGAATATCCAAGAACTATTCTATACTAGAACTGGAGTTGTAATCAACCAGCTTTACATAGCTTCTAGAAAACACTAGTCCGAGGAAATAGGGTTAAACTTGCCAGTACTGTCGACTTGAGAATTCGACTTCACATTAACTCCTGGCAGCCCTTGGGTGGATGGGAGGAAGAAACTTCTAGTTCTTGCAGGAGTCGAGCTGAAGCAAATCTCTACAGAAAAGGAAGAAGCTCCTTGGTTTTCAGGAGGGAAAATGGTTTGCCTAAATAGGACTTGGAGTCAAGTAAGAACATTAAACCAGCCAACTAATAGATATAAGGGGAAATGGTTCCTTTGTCTCTTGTTTTTTTATCCTTCTTTCTCATTTTCTTGTTTCTTTTTCATATGTCTTCAAGCTGTCCTTTACTTCAATATCAAGTCATGATGACCTTCATTGATAAGGTAAATCCATAATTGAACAATAGAAGACAAAGTAAAAGAGTTTGATTTTATTTTCTTCATTTGCCAGTATTTTCTCTTCACATGCCTGATACCATGTTTCTCTTGTCATAATTAAGTATTCACCAAGTTTTTATCAAAGATTTAAAACTTTCTAATCTATTAATCTCCAAAAGATAATTACATAAAAATTAAAAATTTCACTCTATTTGCACTTCCTTGACAAACCAAGATAGGGTGGCCAACTATGATTACTAAGTCCAAAACATGCACCAATTACCTTGAAAGAAATTAGCATTTATTTACAGTTTTTGGCTTATGGAACTCATGAAGAAACCAAACTGCTCTAGGAGACAATCCTAAATGTCTCTCGAACTCCCTTAACCCTAAGTAAAACCGGAAGTGTAATAAGGCATTACAACATTTCCTGATTGAAAGAAATCAGTCTCCAAACAGTTTTTGTATCAGTTTGTCATAGGTCTTCCTCTTTAGATAATTATTTGCTAGTCCAGCTAAGACTACAACAGCCACCAGCCAACCAGATCAGCAGATTTCTTGAGACGGCTGGCTCCTTGTTCGACCCAGAAATAAAAGGAGCACCTACATTTAGCAGACAGCTCATTCAAAAGGCAAGCAATTACCCCAACGCATCATTGAATCTATTCCTAGAAGAGTAAAAAAGTTTCTAAAGGAGTCCTAATATGAAGTTTATTGGACTGGCATGACTGAAAAGACCACACCCTTAACTACATGCACTTTAAGGGATTGCCCTGAATCAATTCCACTTAAAACCCCACTAAAAATATGAGACTTTTTTTACTCCAAACTTCCCTTGAAGCTTGTGGGGAGCAAAATAAAACCTCCTCCTCACTTTTGATCTCATCTTCTAAGAGCTGTCTTCTTTCAATGCAATCACCAATCACTTGGCACTCTTTCAAGGAAGAATATGCCTCATCGATGATTCAGAAAGACAGAAACAAATATACTGGCCAGGTTGCATAATCCAGCAGGAAAACCAAACATATACTGATTATTTATCATCCTGACACTAAATAATAAAGTATTGCATACATATTAGTGACCACGAAAAAAAAAAAGACAAAGCATGGTCTTTGAATCAACAAGGAAAACCCGACTATAACCGTGACCGCTTGGTGTAGAATTAACAGCAGGGATTTCATAGTTAAAAAGCAAATGATATTCAAGGAGTAAAGAAAATTAATACTTGTAGATTATATTTCGATTATGAATCACTACCTGCAGCCCAGATAAAGATGTCTGGCTAAGAATTCTCTCTGCCACTTCTTCTGCACTGTTTCCCCTCATGTTTGCAACCACCTTGCATGTTAAACCAAAATTAGGGGCAAATTCACAGAAAATGAAACAACATTAAGATGGCCATCGGATGTAGCAAACAATAACAAATTCCTTGTATACCGTAACTTGCCCAGTTGCCCTCAAGTGTGCCTCTAGTCTTTCAAGAATTTCATGAGTAATCTCTAATACACCTTGCCGAGTGTTTAAGGATCTCCTGCTAGCAACAAGAACAGCCTGCACAACATCCAATCAGTCAAGGGATATATAACTTTCCTGCTTTAAAATTATTTAAAAAAAAAATCATAGTACAGGTCTTATATAAATGAAGCACAGGTTAGCAGAGATTTGAATCATAACTTACTTGGCTTTCTAAAACTACCCCACCTTCAATTTCTTTCAGATCATTTTCACGCAAGGTCGTTCCACTACTCACAAGATCGACAATAGCATCAGCTATGCCCATCTGAAACAACAAGAAATATCAGGAAATGTTACAGTTCATCTCTTTCATTCTGTAAGGGATATGACATGCCCTCATTTAGCAAGAGATACAGATTCCAATGTTAAATAGAAGATTCAATGAAACCACTTAAACGACTACACGTTACAACATATATCTTGCACAGAGTCAACCTGTTAATACAAATATTTTATAGATCGGTACATACTCTGGCAGTGCAATGTCTGGACACTTCATATAGCAGTGGTGATTGACATGGACTAGGAAAGTATATGGTTCTCAAGACAGATTTAGAAAAATGTCAAGCTTGCAGGTTCCATTGCATGGAATAATGTGAAATTTCATTTCAGTTCACTCATCGAAAGCACATTATAGAAGCCCAGGAGGTTATAGATGAAGTTGGCTAACAAATGTTTGTAGCTATAAAGGCAAAAACTTGTTGCGTCCTACCAGAAAATGTTTACACCAGAATGTAAGTTGCTCCAGATCCCAAGCAGCCAAAAATTTACGATGTACATATATCTACCAACATCAGCATATCATAGAGAAAATAATTTAGATTATTTACCTTACCTGAAAAATATAGTTGTACATTCTACCAAGCCCATTAAGGAAATAAACAATATTAGAAGGATATTTGACTTCACTTATCTAACGCATGCACATGAGGTTGGCCTCGTATATGAAGGTGCCCGAGTTACTAGAGTGAAACCAAAAGATGTTTATAATTAATGTTTAAAATTTAAATCATCTCAACTCTCAAAGTATATTTGGGTCAATATTTTCAGCCATTTTGTCCTAATATTGGACAAAACATGCCAAAAAGATTTAAAGAGGAATATGATATGACAAGAAAATTCGCATTCATCATAATGGGGGGAAGAAAGACCAAAGAAAATTTTAATTCTTCCAATTTCTAGTTTTGGAAAATTGTCAAATGAAGCAATGAAAATTGATTTGCAAAAATACAAATTTAAACATCAAATGCAAAGAGAAAACAGACCAAACTTCAAAATTGTTCTACTCCCTTTTCTCTCTCTTTCCTCATCTTCCTATCTTAGTACACTGGGTAACCACCTAGAACTCTTGTCGTCGCATAGGAGGTTAGGAGTTGCAACCTGCCACCTTTAGGAACTACCTAGGGGTGCCATCAGTTGGGGTCTGGTCTCACTTCTGAGTATCACCTAACCCAGACCCAACCCATGGGGGATTCAAGTCTACATTTGAATTCATACACCATAGTACCATACCCTACCCATCCAAGAATTGGTTCAGTTTGGAGTTGACCGAGACCAAGTCTTGAGTAGCATTATTCTAAAGCTTAATTCCCTTCACGCCCTCAAAATAATTAACTAATAACATATATTCAAAATATAGTTAATAAGCTCTGCAAGAAATGTGACAAATGGACATCTAAACTTTATACCACATTTTGGGTAGGCTATCAGTTATGGATCCTGACATAGTTTGATCAAGTTGTGGCAGGTAAGTTTAAGTAGAACAGGATCTGAAAAATTACATGTCTATCTTTCGAATCATACCTGATCCCTAGGCATATTGGTCAGTAACGAGTATGGCTAATGAGTATGGATAAGATCCAGGTAAATTACTGGTCTAAGGGTCTTTGTAACAACCCCAAAACTAGACTAGCACCTTGACATCCTTGGCACTTGAAAAAGCCTTTTCTATAACCATAAATGATGGTGAGAAAATAAATCTAAATGTTTTAAATCACATTCATTTTTAAAAAAAAAACATTGTGTTAAACTACGAAAAGTAAATTTCTAATAAACATCGAAACTCAGAAGTTAAGTCAATTTAACATCTTTGCTGAGGCTCAGAACCAAGTACTGGATAGGCCACTTTGAACGGATCTAGCATGTCATCTCCATAAGTGAAAATATAAGGCATGGTATCTATGTAATGCCACCATCCTTTACCATATGTCTAATAACTTTTGAGTCCAAGGGGACTGCAGGATTGAAGAATTATTTAGACAATGGGTTGGTTTTCCCCCCAAATATAAATAAAAGGCCAAATAAGGTTGTAGCTTTTACTTCAGGTAAAAATTAGCAAACTATTATTTACACTCAACAGTTCTTCACAAAGCAGGAAGAGGGCAAGGACAGAAACCTTAAAAATGTTTAGAAAAATAATTTAAAATATGATAAAATAGTAAAGATGTTAGTACAAATTTCCGAAAAAGAAGAGTACTATTTTTGAGCTATAATATAACTATCTTGCATTCAAAAAAAGAAAAAACAATTTTCTGTTATTACTCAGAAGAAGTTGCATGACTACAAGAAAATTCTCACCGCAGGGGCTGCCTCAAGTGCTCCATCAGCAGTTGAGAAACTGACATGCTCCAAACCTCTCTCTTTCAAAAATTTCGGGCCCAGCTATGGAGAAAGAATTAAAATTATAAGCACCTAATGTTTAAGAAAAGGAGAAACGTTTAAATCAAAAGAAATATGAGAAGTTAGCGTACATATGAAAACCCAGTCACTATACGTAAAGGCCTTTCCTTTGTCCACTGAGGCATTTCTGCTAATTCATGCAGGGAATTTATATTTTCAAAAATTCCATACTTGGGAATCTGATCAATCACAAATCATTATCAGAACTGTAAAATAATATTGCACAGAGGGTTATAAGCCAAAAATGCTCCTGTGAGAACTATGCGCTAGGCTGACAATATCTACATACTGCAAGTGATAAACGACAGGCTCCATACTCGAGTGCCTCATGAACTATGATTAAATCCTCATTTCCCTGCCCAATAGATATATACCAAGCTATAAGTATATGCTTCCACATAAACAAGATTGATGCCAGAACAAATATATAAATTGTATCAAAATCAACAAACAGCAATATCAGCACTAACAGACAGCAAGATCTCAAAGCACCAACATCAAATAGCACATGCAAACAGCTACCAAGGAAAAAGAGAGTAGTAGATGCAAAATACTTTCATATGTGTGAAATCAGACTGCTACCCATATAAGAGTATCGGTTAAGCAACATCAGAGATGTTATGACTACAATTCTATATGGCACCTCCTACCAAAATTAACTACACCGGAGAAGATAAAATGACTTGTTTGTTTTTAGTTAAGACGGATAGGGGTTGGAAGATATGTATCTACAAAAGCCTGTGAGGAAGCTTATCCACCATAATGCAAGAAGTTTCAATCAGTATTTGTATTCAGAATCTTATGGGAGGTAAACTTACTGACTGATTTGACTGCCATGGGATTTCAAAAATAATAACCCTACCAGTTTAGTTGCTTAAAGAACAACCTTCTTTACTTTTCATGTTTCATAGTAAACCCATCATTTGTAAAGACTTCTGAAACCAATCACAACAAATCTTATGATGATCTGGAAAAGTCAGGGTGATTTTATTGGAGCCAGATTGATAGATAAACAAGAATATTGCATTGTTGGGAGATAATGCAGTCGAGGATATGTACAATATAGAACAACTGTGGATAACAGTGCCAGTTCATTCCAATGAAGTGTCCTGCTAGGCCAGTTATTCCAAATAGGCAAGTGTTGTTGTTCTCTATTAAAGCTAACAATATTCTAAGCAAAGATTGGATAGCATCAAGTCAATATAGACAAGATAACATTGACTCTCCACCATGAACAACTTTGTCAAGATACAAACACTGAGTCACAAGGTTGAGTTGGCCAATACAAGATGACAAATCCCAAGAAACTTCTTTTGTTAAATATGGCTCCAATCATTAAGTTGGCAAGCAAAGTTGAAGGACTATTTGATTGAATGGAGAAAAGGACCCCTCCTTTAGATCAACAAAACCATCTACAGCCAGACTGATGAGAGGATATGATGCAAGCAGCCAAGAGATCAAGCTAAATTTGAAGCGTGCAGTTAATAAAGGTAGCATGCCTTAGTTGACTAAACACTAGCTATATCAGTCTCAAGCTCAAATTAAATAAGGGTGAGAATGAAATTCACAATTCTGCTTGAATAAGAGATGTAATCTTTAAATACTGATCAAGTTAGACACATTAAGAGTGAGGATAATAGGACCTTTTTCATTAAAATATTGAAGTCTCAGATTCAGGATTATAATAGGACTTCGCTGAAAGATGAGGAGATTAAAACATGAAAACATTTTTTTTGCATCTTGTTAAGCAAGGATTCTAACAGGGAAATTTGTGCAAAAGAAGCATAATTAATGTCATCGAGGTTCTCTTCGTTGAATTTTCTCTTTGTTCAATTACAAAAAGTGAAGAAGAAATAACTTCAAAGAAAGATGGAGAAGGATAAGGCATCAAAATCAAAATGAAATACCAATTGAGGCTTGGAAAATCATGAGAGCATTAGGTTAACTTGGCTAAGGGCAGGCCATGGCATAATAGTAAGGTCACTCAGGCTCGAAACACAGAAACATCCTCTCTGCATTTGGCGGTAAGGCTGCATACATCTGATCTGACCCTTCCTAGACCCACAATGGCAGGAGCCTTTGCACCGGGATGTCCTTTTTATTGGGTTAACTTGGCTCTCTATTATTTTGAAAAACAAAAAAATGCCATACTATTGAAGTACTCTAGTGACCATGGCTTTAAACCATGGGATAGGAACATCTTAGTTTTTCCACGAAAATGGATGCCCCGTGTACCGACACTCAGGATGGAAGATGTCCCATCCCGGCCCGGCCTATTTCCCGTCTCCTCCCATCCCGAGAATCGTGATTGTGGGATGCCTCGTCATCCCATGGGTATTTAAAACCTTCAGGTGACCATCTATAAAGGGGATGTATAAGACTACCGACTTGATTTTAAACCAGAAAGTTTAGCAGATGGAATCTAAGCTATCGTTTACTAAGATAATTGATGGAAAAAATATACAGAAATAGAGAATGTATGGCCTTTATTAACAATGGAACCAAGAAGTTTATCTCAGTTGAGATAAATGCCTTTAAATTTCTTAATGACTGGAATTACTAAATATCTTGGTAATAACCAACCAAAAATATATAGAAAACCGAGCAAGTTGGGCTGTTTGAAAGGGGATAAGCTAAAGTCTTGCTGCTTGAAATGCTTTTTTTTGGTGCTATGAGCATTATTTGTTTATAGGAATGGGCATTATTAAGTAATATATTCAAAATGGGGGGAGGGGACCGAAGAGTGTATAGTGGAGAATAGACAGCTCTATATGCATGCTCCCGGGTAGGAGTGTATTAGATACACCTGATTCTAATTTGGGTCTGACCCAACCAATTTCCAAAATATAGACTTGCGGGTCTAGTAATACCAATATGAAACTTGCATCACAAGTGATACTTGTATGAGTTTAGAAAAACAGACAATTTCTGAAAGAACCTAAGTCATTTTAACTAAACCAGATGAAAAATGGTTCAACGGCCAATAAAACTCAAAGTGTCATATATTACACTTGGCCTGACCAATTATCGGATTTACTCAATCCAAGACATGAAGCTGATTTTGGTATGATATGGATCAGGTTAAACTTTGACATTCTGCCAGCTATAGCAAGCCATTACCAGCATCCTATTTCATTATTTCTTGCAAAAGATTGAAGGTTTTAAATTGTTGTTTGCCTTCTTTTCAATCCATGTTTATTTTTCTGAAGTCCCATTGTTTTGTGACATTGTTATTAGCTCCTAACCAATTACATAAACCATGTATTACTTCTTTGAAACTATCCTCCTTCTAGTGTCCAGTCATATGAGAATTAAGGTCATGGATGGATTTTTTTGCCCAGTATTCAAATTCCTATGCAGAATTCAAGGATTATTTCTTTTTTTCCCATGAACAAGTTTCCAGTAATTAATATTGTCAATCTGGCAGTAACCTTGCCACAAGTGCAAATTGCTAGTAATGAAGAACGTCACACAGCAGTGGGCTGGTGGCTCGAAGACAAGTCAAAGATCCAGAAAGCATATTTGGTATAAAATGATAAACTAGATGCTTACCTCTCCATATTCGCTGACAGTGTCAAAACCCACAATACCAATGTCTAAGTCTCCTGACCGTAATTTGCGAACTATATCTTTAGGACGCTGAAACCACACCTCCAAGTTTGAGAGCTGCATACGAGAACTTATTGATGTTATATACTCAGCCAGATGAGGAAAAAAACACGGATGTTGGCTGATAGCATTTAACAAGGTATCAAGAAACATGAACAGGTGCAAAGAGTTGGACTACTTCTAAGAAGATAAGATATGTATTTTTCATAGATGTACAGTACTAATGGTAGAAGAAAGGCAAAAATTGGAATCACTATGATCTCAATTTTGGGACCATGGTCTGCCGTACCGGTCGGTACCGGTCGGTACCGGCCGGTACATACCGGTACCGGACCCTACCGGTACGGTATAGCTACATATTTCGGTACCGAACCGTACCGACCGGTACCGATACGTACCGGCCCGTACCGATCGGTACCGATGCGTACCGATCCGATACTGGCCCGTACCGATCCGGTACCGACCCAAACCGACCAGTCCGTACCGGCTCCAAATTTTTTTTGGCTTTTAGCCCCATCGTACAGTACCGGTTCGGCTCGGTTTGGTTCGGTACCGTACCGGTACCGATGCCCACCAGTACGTCGGTACAGTCGGTACCGCGTACCTTGCTTGGGACAATGACCGATGACTGCACTATACAGCTGGAATGGAAGTGCATCCATTTGTCATGGATACAATAAGAAAAAAATGAGATGGCTGGTATAAGACAAAACCTCATCCCTTCACAGACCCACAAATGCCTCAATAACTTGAATTACATATGACATGAACTAAAAAATTAGCATTGTTTTTAGAGAGACCAAAAGCCAAGACTTCTGCAATGTCAAAGTGCACTTGTGGCCCAACTTCTATTTTAAAAAAAAATGAAATAACAGACCCTCAAATATATCCTAACTTCTTGCATAAAATACAAAAATAAAGCCACATCGAATAGCTACTGTCGAAGTAAAGCTCAATAAAGTCAAATTATGTATTAATGGAAGAGTTCCCTTGTTACTACTGCTTGAATGTTGGTCATCCAGAAGACACCTTCTAGCTGCTTTAGCTTATTCAAGAGAGAAACCAGCCGACAATTCCTTATAGCAAAATATTATCAAGAATGAACTAAACAGAAGAATGAAACAGAAAAAGGAACAAGGTCACATAATCTTACTTCCTCTACCTTCTTGTCAAGATTCTGAAAGGGCAAAAATCTCAGTGAACAGCATATATCTGCAAGATATAGTTGGACAATCTTTTCCTAAAAAAGGCAATCCATTCTTTTCCTCAAAAAATTCACTTGATCTCACAATTAATATTAAAAATAATCTAATAAATAATGCTTTATTAATATGCATTCTCTGCTGCTACTTCTGCCTCATTTATATTAGCTATTGCAGCATACTTTCATAGAAGTATTCTAGATGGATGTATACACAGCTAGCCTTCATAGAGAACTACATAATAACATATACACACGAAACAACCTGAAGGAAGACAATCGTAATATGGATTACAAAAAGCTTCTTGACATGCTCTCAAAAATATTTTCATATTACAGTTAATGAGATGAGATTCGATGTTAAGATATCAGATTATTCTACATATACTATGAATAGTTAATTAAATCAGATTAGGACCTGAATACTTGCAACTGTTGGCCAATTTCAAGCATGATAGGCCAACATGTTACCTCTGACTCACGTCATGTTTGCTATCCAACCAAACTGAGATTCTTAAGAGTCTAGTGTGAACTATTTTGCCACCAAAGGCACTACCCTTCTTGTCCCCCAAATCTCTTTTCCTTCACACAACCTCTCCTCAATCCTCCAGCCTCTGACATCGACCCAACACTAAATTGACTGGGTTCACACTTCACATCCAAATTATTAACTGAAACCTAAAAGAGCAGACGCAACGCTATCAAGTTGGGCCTAAATTGAGCAGCACCTAACCTAAGTAATATTATGGTTTTATCTGGGATAGTTTCAATTTTTTTAGACCGCATATGTCTTTAGGCCAAGTACGAGCTATCCTTGGCCTTGGGTCCAACTTGAACCTACCCTGAAACCCATATACATAAAAAGTCGTATCTTCAAAACAAAAAAATATAATTGAATTGAAAATATACGATCTAATCTTGAGCTTAACCTACCATAACATCACCTTTTTGTCCTACCTTAAACTTGTCCTAGCTTGACCAATCATTGACACTATCTAGACATGCTTGACCACCTCCTAACCATTCAGTTTGTAGGCATATTAATATCATATAATTACTCTAAAACTGATACAAACTCGTACTTAACCTGATACTCTGTGAGATTTAAATCGAAGACGCTATCTGCACCTCGTCAGAAGCTAAAGCGCTTCCAGGATCATGTCTTGGATAATTATAGCTGTGAAAACGGAAGATGCCACCAAACTCATGGAAGAAATCTATATGTCAACTAATTGACGTAAACAAGAAGCATAACATAGCGTAAGGGTGTGCCTATGCATGAAACAAATTTCAAGAAAATATTATAAAAATAGAGCTTCTAAAAGTTGACATTTAAAACCATACAAGAACCTCAAAAATGAGATTAATAGCATCAAGCCATTCAGAAATACATTAAATCACTGGTACAGATCCAACATAGGTCTCCTATAACTAAAGAATAGCTAAGAAGGTATACCAAGAGCAATTTAGCTCAACGTTTGTTTAATATAAAATAGGATTAGCCTGAAGCTAAGACCATAAGTACGCTTCATTAGGGTTCTGAGAAAATCCTTAGAAAGCAATTCTTCAGAAAAAAAGTGTGGTAAGGACTATTAGAAGAAAGAAGCATGATTTCGAGAATGATTCTTCAATCAAAAAACACAAGAGCTAGTGCTTCAAGGTATGATATATCATCAACGAAAGCAAAATATAAAACTCCCATTTATTAGCAAGCTCAACAAACAGCA
Organism: Phoenix dactylifera; assembly: GCF_051530095.1. Lineage (NCBI taxonomy): Eukaryota > Viridiplantae > Streptophyta > Magnoliopsida > Arecales > Arecaceae > Phoenix > Phoenix dactylifera. The sequence continues at coordinate 29,541,928 of NC_143195.1, forward strand.
AATTCCTTTTCTTTAACCCCCAAAAAAATACAATCCAAATCAATGCCTCCATCATCACATCACTACTGAGTTCGATGCACTTCAAAGCTATTACAGAATCAAGAAAGGGAAGATTTAATGTTTGAAATGGTGACTCGCCTGCGGAATGTCTGCAATATACTGCCGCGGATTCACCTGCCTAACAGAAAGCTGGCAATTCTGGCAGCAACATCGTCAAAGAGAAAACACGGTGAGGAAAAAAAAAGCCGATATAGAGGGGAAGAGAGAGAGAAGAGAGGAAAGACACAGGAGAATGGAAAGAAGGGGAAATAGACAACCTTGAGGAGACTAAGGGTTTCATCAGCCATGCGGCCCTTGCTGGGGAGGCCGAGGCGGACCGCGGTACGCTCCGGCGGGAGAGCCTCCACGTCGCCGGCGGGAAGCACGACGGTGGAGGAGGGGGAGGCGGTGGCGCGGCATGCGAGCGATGAGGGGAAGGGCCTGGAGAAGGGCCGGGAGGGGGAGGAAGAGGAGGGCCGGACTTGGTAGAAGGCGGCGAGATCGTAGAAGGCGGCCATTCTTCTTCCTTTTCTCCCCCGTTTCTTTCTCGCTTCCCGTACTTTTTCCTCAGAAAGATGGAGAATGAGAGGAGCTCTCGCTTCGCCGCGGATGACTGTAATACCTCAAAAACGTGGCGGCGCTTGCTCAGCCGATCTGGTAACAGACGGGGATATCTGAAACTATCCCGTCACAACTAATAATTTTTCATGGAGTGGAATTCCAATTTGCCAAGATACTTGGCTAGCTCGAGAAGGAGAGGCGGAGCGACCTTGAGATAGGGCCGGCCCTAAATGAATCGGCCGAGCCGACTTTGGACTGCACTTCGGTCTAAACCTAAAAAAAATTTAAATCAGATTTGAGTTTAAATATAAAGCAGACCGGACTAAAATAAGTCACAAGTCCAGATTCGGCCCGAAACAGATCTAAATTTAGGCTCGAATTAATTTATTTTTTATGTTACTATTTAAAAAAATAATAAAGAAGTTAAAGACGAATTAAAATGAGTTTAGATTAGAATACTATATTATATATTATTTATTTGTATTATAGGAGAGGGTCTAATTTTTAGCTAAAATTTTCGAGTATAAGCTCGGAAATAAGCTTAAAAATAATTCAGATCGGGTTGGATAGGGGCATAGCCCGGCCTGGCCCGGCTCACTTCCAGTAATTGATTTAGAGTGGAGAATGATAGAAGTTATTGCACGCAGCCAATGACAGCCTGTTTATACCTCCGAGATTAATTCATCATGCATGTATCTCAATGCAACATAATAAAAACTAGTGGTATAATTAGCTACATGCAGAGTCATACTGGTGCACATAGCGTAGACAATAACTTCTCACTAGATGGGTTGAGCGAGTTGGATGTGGATATCAAAAACTCCATGAATTAAATCAGCCTATCTAGTCTGATAAATAAATAAATAAATCAGCATCTAGTTAACTTTTTTCTAATTTCTACTAAAATGCATCATTCCAATTAATATATTTCAAAAGAGAACCTATAGCGGGATGTTGAAAAAAAAAATAAAGGGAGCAGAAAATTAAATTTTTATCTAATTCTCTATTCAGTATCTTCAAGTTTTTTTCTCAAAGTGGTGTTTCAATGGGTAATATATTGGATGTTGAGCTCTGTGGCTTCGCTTTTGGATCTCGTCAAGCTGGGCTTCTTAGTCCTTGGAAAAATAAAAATTAATAATTATAAATAAAAAATAACCATGAACCGAGAAGTATATCTAATTACTAGTATCGAATTTTGGCTAGTCCGTGAGCAACTATCTTATTATCAATGTATTACATCGAATTCCTAATTTATTAAGTTTTCCGTTTCTCTCTTATCAAAGTGTTCTATCTAGCGGCCACAACTATAGTAATGGCTCTCCTTTTTTAAGCTCGGCTATCTTATGGTGATGATGGATTGGTAAGGAGCGATAGGAAAAAAGGCAGAGTAGTAAGAAAAAGAGCATTCAACAGAACATATATAGGGGATAGTACAAAGATCAAATACGATATATTTCTATTTAGGATTTCTCCTCACATTTCAGCATGTTGGAATCAGATGCCATCCAACTCTTTGGATATTGAAAAGTAAGAGAAACATTAATTTTTTGCCCTTTTTTTCCCGCAATAGTGACATTGAAAAAGAAATCTCAAGTTCTATCATTTTCATATGGCACAAAAAAGAAAGACAACTTGAGATATTCAAAGGATAATTTTATGCAAAAAAAATCTATTTTCTTGAGAAATCAAAGAAAATCCAAACGAGATTTTTCTTTTATTTTAAACCAATCACTCCTGTTGAACTGGATGAAATCCAAGTTGCTTAATAAATAAAATTTTTCATGTACCTTAATTGTATGAATCTTTCAAAACTATAATTGTAAAGGATTAATACTCATTCGCACAAGAAGATGGCTAGTAGTATTTGCATTAGTGTGCAACATTGGCTATACCAAGGACCAAAGGAGAGTTGGAGAAAGAGGCATTACAAAGGAGACAAACACCGGCGAAGAGGGTAAGTGGTGGCGGCTTACGAGGCTTCTTAAAATTTGGTGCTAGTAGTTATAATAACAACATTAGATGAAGGAAATATATTAAAAAAAATGGTAAGGAGAAGGGTGATGGAAGATACTAGAAGAGGATGATTAACAAAGATGGTGAAAGTGAAGTTGGGGCAAATGAGAGATGGGAAAGAGAGAAAATAAGAAGGTAGAAAGCGAGATAAAGATATTTTCATAAAATAAAAGTATTGAATAAAATAGCATGAGAGTTGGTGTCGTAATGACAATAGAAATACGATGAAAGCATGTTCATTGTGATCCATAGGATCGTTATTTTTATGATTAAGCAAAATTACAAATATTATAAAGACCGATACACAAGTACTTTTACCATCAACATTTATAGAGTTTCCAAACATATAGTTAATATGAAGAATGACTTGCTAGAAATCGCAAGCATGTTTATCTTCTCTCTCCCTGCCTTCATGTACAGTCTCTATAAATTTATTTTGATTTGAATTGGAGATGGAAACCAGATCCATCATATATACTTGCTGGTTTCCTAACCTATAGAGATCTCCAATCAAATTAAGACTATTTTCTTCATCTCCAAACGAGGCTAACCTTATGCACATCCAATTTTATCAAAATGAAACATATAGATAATTTATATGCGAATAGCTATTCGGGCTACGTTACAAGGATGAAATTATAACATTCTCCCATTTGACTTAAAACACCCACTTGTAAACACCTCATTTTATAGTCTTTATAGAAAAATATATTAGTTCAAAATATACTTTTAGGATTTTATAAATTTAAAAATCGATTCAATGGATGCACGTCCATATTTTGAAAACATCCCAATCAACCATATTTCATATTTCACAAAAATACTTATATTGAAAGAAAATTCCCAATGTACATCATAGCAATCGTACGTTACGATAACATACTCTCCTCTATGTACCATAGCACCGATGACCTATAATTAACCAAGTCTTTGACTAACTCAAAAATTTATCATTTGTCCAACTATAATATCAAATAGATGACTTCTTTATTATTTTGAATCAATTTAAAATATTTATCAAAATGAAATATAAAAAATGAAATCATATATTCATTAAAAGATCACGTATGTACAAACGTCTTTTTCTAAAGACCAAAATATGCTCATAACTGAACATTGACGCCATCCTTTAACCATAGAAATCTATAAATATACTGATGTAAACAAAGACACTCCAAGATTACAAAGATAATGTATAAATAAATACAAAATACAAAGATAACTCACATATAAATGATTATTTAAATCATATTACAAGAGCAAATTTCCACATGGGATTTGATATTGGGGGGGGGGGGGGGGGGGGGGGGGGGGGGGCAAAATTGATCGTCCTGCTCAGGGGGGGGCAAAATTGATCGTCCTGCTCCCCTGAGCAGGACGACAATCCCGCTCAGAACCGGCCCAATCTCAGACTCCGCCGAAGGCTCAGTTGATCTCGGCCGAATCTCTTCGCTACTATGACCTGCCATAACATCTTCCAATGCCTATAATGACGTCCCGAACTCGAGCTCGGAATGCCCTGCAGAGTCAGTTGCAAGCTAAAGAGCTCCTTCGATTGTAGGACTATTCGCCGACACACTGATCCGAGCTCGGGGTGCCCCTATATTCGCCGACGCGGCCCGACCGAGCTCGGGGCGCCTTTTATACTCACCAATACACCCCGACCCGAGCTCGGGGCGCCCTTAATATTCGACGATACGTCCCGGCCAAGTTTGATGCGCCTCATCTAACAACACGCCCCGACCCTTAAACTCGGGATGCCCTACCGAACAAACCTCGAAATCAAGGAAGTGAGGCCGACCTCGCCGAATAAATGACGCAACCCCTCATGAAGCTCAGCCTCGCCCATGCCCACCTACATGGCCGTACATTACAGAGTCTCCGCGCCACGCTTCGCTTGCTGGCCAACGACAGTCAAGGACAACGCCATGCTACTTTAGCCATACTCTGCTACAACTATCAATGCCTTATAGTTCGCAAGAACGGACTGCACCGTGCACCTCAAGCAAGCTCTAACTACGCACTATCTGGTTTAAAGCCATCCCCTCTTATGATGAGAACGGGTCATACCTTCGCCACCTGGACACCTTTACAGGGACTATAACTAAGCTCTACTCTAACTTGAGCGCCGGAGGGCCCTCACCGGAACCACCAGTAACTCGGTAAAGCTTTGTGCAGGCATACCGCCGCGCGGGAGGTAGCTCACCTTCTTCTTCAACCTTTCGGCAACTCCCTCGGCTCCTTCGATATGGTCACCCTTGGGCCAGGTTTGAACCACAGCAGGATTGATAAATGGAGAGAGATGGAACAAAATTTTGTTGAGAGCAGGATGGAAATGACTAGTAGCAATGAGAGATGAAAATAGAGAGATTGTTGGAGAAAAGTTAGAGCATGCGATAATGTGAAAGTTATGCGGTGGTTTCCTTTAACCATAGCGTACATGTAATAATCGATAAAGCCAGTTGTCCCCCAAGATAAAGCCATGTGATCACGCCCGTCCATAAGAAAAGGGATGGTCAATATTTTTCTTCTAATTTTGCTTTAAAAAATATTTCTTTTTTTTGGGTCATACTGCACTACAGGATATATTTTATTTTATTAAAAACTAACAAAATGAGCTACATGTCGCGGAACCAAATTGAAATAAATTACTAATAACCAAGACACAGACTCGCGGTATGCCTCGCGCATCTTTTTCCCATTTATCTCGACCTTGACGCCACGCGAGAAAGCTGAGCGCGTAGAGTAGCGCTCTCACTGATGTCTCTCTTCCGTCCACGAGTCGTCCGCCCTGGAGGGATCCAGAAAGAAGTGCAGTTTTTTTTAAAGGTGTAGCTTTATCAACTACCCAAAATTATCAAGATAATAAGATGCATTAATCGGGGGAAAGAATGCAACGACACACGGCGCGACGTATATAACTTCACTCACACCGACCGTGGTACGTGGGACCACCACTCACGTGATGAAGGCGGATTGTAGTAACGATTATTTGTTAGACCGTGGGTTGTCACAGGGGCGTGCATATGATATTTGGGAATCCCGTTTTCCCTTCTTTGGCGAGGAAGGAAGCCCGGAGACGATCCCGCGATCCCGACCGACCGATCGATCCAGGCGGGGATCGAGCCGGTGCGAGGGTTTGGCTTCTCATCCTCAGGAAATATATACCCATCGGGGTTTGCCTGAAAGGGGGTTCCAGAGGCGGGGAGAGAGAGAGAGAGAGAGAGAGAGAGAGACCAAGAAGGAGATTTGATCGAGAGAGAGCAAGAGGAGGAGGAGAAAGAGAAGAGGGGATGGGGGATTACCACAGCCGTGGCGGCGGGCGGGGGCATGGGTGCTGCCCCCCGATGGATCTGTTGCGCTCGGAGCCGATGCAGCTGGTACAGATCATCATCCCCATCGAGTCCGCTCACCTCACCGTCTCCTACCTCGGCGACCTCGGCCTTCTCCAATTCAAAGACGTACGATTCCTTCCTATTCTCCTCAATTCTTGATTTCATCTCTATGTCTCGTTGAACTTTGTGAACTTAAATTGTTGCTGCAATTATTGCCGTGATGAAACCCTAGCGTGGATCTGATGGCAAGGTTTTTTTTTTTTATTTTGTAAAAATAATATCTCGTTTGCGTGGTTGGATTTCTATGTGCTGCTTCCATTTTCTGATTGATAAGAACATGTGACATCTCCTCTTTCTGATTTAATGCATCTTTTTTATGGTTCGTAATCATTTCTTATTTGAAAACTTTTTAATAATAAAAAATAAAGTTTAAATGCTTTCGCAATTATCTTGGCAGTTTCAATTTTGATAACCATGCCATGGAGCATGTACATCGTGTAGGTGATATAATAGTTGGACTTTATTTTCCTTTCCCCAGCTCAAGTTGCCTTTTTTCTTCAAGGAAAAGAATCGTCCAAAGGCCCAATCCAAGTTATTAAAAAAAGGAACAGGATATAGAATGGCTAGCATCAAATAGCCTTTTGTGAATTTTAATTTTAAGTAATTCTTCCTTTGATTATAAGAGCTTATATTTTCAATGATGGATGTCAGATTTCACTCAGATGGTTGTGCAGGACACTCTATCTGATTTTATTGGATAATCGGTTTGACAAGGATGACATGTCAAACTTTTCTGGGAACGGGGTAAGGGTTTAGGGTTATGAGGTGTTCATTATTGTCAGTTTTTAGGCTCCTGATTGCTTAAAACTGTTGCACATGAAGATCGCCGGAACTCCTTTTTGGTTTTTCCTGAACCCATGTGATCATCAATACCACTGATACTAACTGATCAAAGGGTTTACATTGGTATCATAGAATGTTTACCTGTGATTGCTATTAAGAAATTGTTTATGATTGATGATATAATCAGAATGGGAAACTTTAGTTTGTTATGACTTGTAAGTATGCATCTTATGGAGTGTTGGATAATTTCAACAGGAACGCTACCCATCAAGGTGCAACCTCAAAACATTTGCTAATCTGCTTCCATCTTTGTTTTTTCTTTTTATTCTTTTTTCTTTTATCCCTTTTGGCAACAGAACAATTACTTTCAAGGAATCCATCTGCAGGTTCTTTTGGATATTAGTCTTCAATTTATACCTTGTGGTCTGTTTTAGTGGATCATCTTTTGGAGATCCCAATTTGCACCTATAAGATCATGTGGTTGTTCATCAACCTTGTGGTTGTATCATCTGAATTTATGGTTTGATTCATGACCATGAAGTCTTGAGAACTTTCAAAACCAGCTCTGAACCCGATGCCAATCCTCTGATGGCATGCAGTCTATTAGAGAATATCTGGTGGATTGACATTAGCTTGGTGTTGTTTCTTTTTTGTGTGGTTGTTTCCTTTCAATAGTGTCACATCCTAGGCAGCTAACTTACTTAAGAGGGTTGAATAGGAACCTGAGTTAAAAAAAGCCAATATACTGCAAAAGATAGTGGGAAAAATTAACCAGGATGCAGAAATCATGGTCATAAATCAGGTTGAATTGTACCTATAAGAAGGGTTAGAGCTGCATTGATGTTCAATTATCCTACTAGTGACAGTACTATTTTCTACTTTACAACTTTCATGTTGTTGTTGTTGGCATTATTCTATATAAATCTCTCATATGCACATATTCTTATTTACTTTTCTTGCTTCGTAAAGATGATTAGGGCTTATAGTCTTTTGTTTTCTTATTTGTATTTTTATCTAAGTTTGCTATTTGAGAACTATCGAAACTTGATTCCATGTTCCTCTGCATCTATCTTGCCCTCCTAATTATGGTTATTATGATGATTAGTAAAACTCTAGCATTTAATTTGTATGGTAAAAGCTCCATATTCTCTTAGATGAGGGCATCATGATATAGATTGGTCTATGAATTTTTCTTCCATATTCTTAATTTAATATCTCTATTTTCTAGTCACATTCCCCTTGACCATCTGTTTTGCTACTTTGTGTTTGTTTTCAGGGTATTAACTAATTGATCCCATCACCAACTAGAAGCCTGCAAAATGATAAACTAAAAATATCCTTTTTGCCCTCAAGCACCTGCAACAACATCATTCCTATTTTTGTCTTGGCAAATCCTCTGAAGAGCTATTCACACCAGTTTTTCTCTTTAGAGTGAACAACCCTGCTCCCCTTGTATCAAAATTTGCGGCAATGCCTACAACCTAAAATAATTCTGATTCGATAAGCTACCTCTTGTATAAAAGTTCTCCTAATAAGCTAATGATGCTAACGTAATATTGATGTTCACACCAAAAAAGTTTTTTCATATTTTATGATAAGTGCTTCCTTATAATTGGTGAAGGGCCTAAAGGCTGATAATTTTTTCTTCTTACTGGTTATAAAGAGACACACTATAGAAATGTATTATATTTCCTTTAATAGGATAGGGGTGACTCACAACTATGGAAGGATTTTTTCCCCTGTTAAACCTTGCTGGTGCATGTTGATCGTTAAAATTATTTGCTATAACAACATTCATCATTTTAATCTGTTGCTGACCTTTTAAACATTCTAAAACTTCATCTCACTGATTTTTCCCTACAACCCGTATCCTGCAGTGCTTCATTTGTAATTTTGAGTTTTCATCATTGATAGAGCAACACATCTACTCTTGCTGTATCTTGTTGAGATCAATTTCACCAGGCCAACAAGTCTAATTCTCCATTTATAAAGGCGTTGTCTGTGGATAATAGTATAACCAATTGAGTCTTTGAGAACTCGCATGACAATCTTGTAACCTTACATCAACTGTTTCTGACATCACACTATAGAGTAGAAAAAACAACAGAGTGTTGTCCTTGCTGTAGTATAGTTATACTTGGTGGCTTCCCTTCTTATTGGTGATAGGAAGGTGATCCGACCCTGGACTTGGGCTTTATCCTTTTCTCTAAATGAACATTGTTACCTTGTTCTAGGTTGCTACTTGAGCAGCATAAAGCCAATTTAAGGTTCTTTCTCCATTTATCTCACCATATTTCCCCGAAGAGATTGTCATCTTGATGATTATCATAACTCATTTGTCCATTCCATAATGGGATTGTTTTTGATTGCTATCAAGCATTTAATGAGAAAACCATGATACAGTTGTGCTTTTGTACAATATTGTACTAAACTTATGACGTCCAGAAGATCGAATTAAGAACATTAGTTCTGGTTGATGCCATCTTTTGTCATCATTGCTACTTCTGTCTTGGTTGAGCTTATAAAGAATCAATAATAGCTGTAAGGCCTTCAACAGTGTTTTTTATGAACATATTTCTGTTTATATAATATTAATTTTTGTATTTCTTTTTGCTGTAATGTGGTTAAGAATTTGAGAAATGGATTCCTCCAAAATGCCAACTTATCTTCATAAAGTTTTTTCTTCTTTCTATAGTTCTCATTTGCATGCTTTCCATTCCTTGAACCATTTGTTCAACTATTTGAGCAATTAGTGTAGTGGTAAACAGATTTTCTGTAATTTCTGTTGTATCAGAGATTTGTTTCACTTATTCCCATGGCAAGGGTATTATTGATGATTAAAGAAGCTTGTTTCTCAGGTTTAGTATGGCAAAAATCCTACTCCATGTTAGATTGAGATATAATGCTTGAAATGGATTAAAAATGCTGATCTGAGTTGGACACATAGAAAATCTGAAAAGTTTAAGCCTTCGAGCAATATGATAAATTTTTAGCTTAATATGAAATGTGAGTTATGCGCTTCATGTGATTATCTATATGATTCTAGTGGTTCTTTTTAGATTATTATTAATTTTTCTTTATCGTTTTAAAGTAAGTGACATATTATGCTAATCTTAAGTTTTGAAGCATAGTCAACATGGTTCTTGTTTTGGTTTTACCAACAAAACCCTGAAGTCAGCACAGGATTTAAATTTTGTGATTTAAACTCTATAACTGACATGACATAGCATGGAATGCTTGAATAGTTTTTGAGTTTGATTTGCTAATCATATGCAGAATGTTTTACTTTTGATCTAATATGGCAATTATTACAGCTTAATGCAGATAAGAGTCCTTTCCAGCGGACATATGCTAACCAGGTACTTTTGTTTTCTTTCTTTGCATTTACTTAATCTACATCAGTATTGTGTCTTTCAGAATATACTTCCATGTGAATCTTCTTGAAGATGCTGGTCATCTGGAAATTTATGCCAGTTTATACAATTGTCAACCATGGTTGGCTTAGATGTGCTTTCCAATTACTACTTATGCATGATGCTGAAGTCCTTGCAGACTTCGGTTATCTCATTTCTAATTTGCTATATATCATTTTGATCTTAGCTCTATAATATGTGTTTTGATACTGTGAAGTCCTTTTCAATTTGCCCTAACGTTTGCAAAATAAAATGAAATAACCTAGATTGCAGTTTTCTTTTCTTTTTTTTCTCCCAGAGAAAAAATGTCAGCTTCATGACCCGTGTCAAAGTAGTTGTACACCCAATTAGTTGTGTATCACTGTTGCATGTTATTTGCTTTATATTCCTGAGCCTCCGGCTATGGCTTGAGACCTTGGTATTACTGTAATTTTTTTGGCTTTTAGATCATAAAAATAACAAATATACCTTGTGTTCTGTATTTTGTTTATAGATCTTCTAATTCAAAAGAAATGAAAGTAAAGAAGTAAAAGAAAATCATAGCAAACAGGCCTTGTTAGGTTTTTAAAATAATTCAGCAGTTATTTTCATTAATTTAACATCCATTGTTAGCAGAGTCTATTGTTACTTAATTTATCACAACTTCCATTGTTGTTATTTGAGGATTTTGTCCTCTTTTGGGTTCATTCTATTTTGCAATTATTTGATTAGATCATTGTTGTTAATGCATGGGATGTGATCTATTGAGAATTGATCTGTTAATCATGGCTGGAATTAGGTTTCTTTTTTTTGTCGTAAATGATGCAAAGATCATATGATACTCCAGATGCACCTCTGCTTAAACAAGTCACTCTAATTGTATGTTGGTTTTGTATCTATCTTTATATACTTAGATCTGAGATTTGAGTAAATGATGGGCCTATCTGCTGGCCTTCCGTTCTAGAAAGGACTTGATCATCTAGAGCTCTGGGGTCATGAGAGCAAACAATCCACTTGTTCTTAACCATAACCATAATGTACAAGTTTCATAGTGATTAATTTTGTGCCTTTTGGATTGTGTTGGTGATTCATTCCTCTCAAGGGATACTTTATTCTTTAGTATATTTTTTTTCAGAAATTTCTTTCATACAACATAGTTGCATATTATTTTTGGGATCTCTCTTCCTTTTTTGAGCTTACATAGGCTTGTCAATTGGGCATGTTTGACTTCCTTACAAAATCGATAGTGAAGTTAGTGGACCATGGAGAATTAGAGACAAATGGATGGAGTGGGAATTAAAAGAAGAGATGGATAGTTTTCTCCAAGAGTATGAGAAAAGATGTTCTTTGGTTGCCCTGTATTTTGCATGTGTGACGCATGCGGTTTACCAAAGGGAAGAGAGTATTTATTGGATGTTTTGTAAATATACTCCCTTTTTATCTTCATTTGTTTCTTTCTCTTGTTTATTCATCCAAGAGTGCCAAGAGTGAACTTGGTGGCATGTATTTCTCTATTATAAAGCGGCGTATATGTTAAAGGTGAATGAGGTGTGCAGACTCAGGGAGAAAACCTGGGAGGATGAAATACATAAGGATGGTGATGAAAGGTAGGAGGTGGTGATGCATGGGGCCCATCAGCTGGATTTTGTTATAATAGTAGAGGAATTTTTCGTTTTCTTTAGAAGATAAATTGTGCTCAGGTAGTGCTTTTTGTATTTCCTATAGACAAAACAACTTTTTATGTTAAATGTGCTGCCTGCCTGTGAAAGTCTTTTAAGTCTGGACATTCTTCAAATTTGACACATCCCTAGTTTCACAACTTAGAATTTTCTGGTAATAATTATAGCAATGGTATCATCCCTGGACATGAATCTATCTTGTAGGCTACTTATCAATCTACAAAAAAGAAGTTGATTTTTTCTCTATAGTTACATTACCAGTCAGTAGCTTATGGTTTTCCCTGCTCCATTCTTTCCTGGTTGACGATTGGCTATCATAATTTCCTGTTAGTGTTATAATTTCCCATAAGCATTTTGTGTTTGGTCATTCTACAATTTAGACACGTAATTCATTTCATTGCGTAAAGGTTTTTCTTCTGCATGTTGAAATTGATAGTTATATCTGTAATAGTATGGCTTAGTTAATATTGTGTACTTTGTAATACTAAATTTAAACTGATTGCAGATAAAAAGATGTGGAGAAATGGCACGTAAGTTAAGATTTTTTAGGGAGCAAATGACAAAGGCAGGTATATCACCTTCAGCAATGTCTTTGACACAGACTCATATCGATCTTGATGACTTGGAGGTATTTTTTTCTTTTTTGCTAGCTAATTGACATACCACCATGCCTATATATGTAATGTCCAAGACTTAAGGCTTACTTTAAGCTTTGATGTGTTGACATAGATAAAACTTGGAGAGCTTGAAGCCGAGCTGATCGAAGTTAATACAAATAGTGAAAAGTTGCAACGCACTTATAATGAGCTATTGGAATATAAACTTGTCCTTCAGAAGGTATACATTTCTTTCACTCGTAGAATATTATAATGCACACAAACAAAGCTCGAACATTCATTATAATGTGGCAATATGGTAATATGTGTTGAGTTTAATGCTTATTCAAGTCAAGATACTAGATTTGCTACCTTGGGACATCTTATGGCGCTAACAGTAGCTTATCTTGACTTGCATATTTTTCTTGTAATTCTATTTCATTGCTAGTCTTTATGTGGCTCATCATTTGCACAAAAAGTAAAAGAGAAGGAAAAAAATGTCTTTTCTATTATATCTAAATCAATATTATTTCCATGATTTTATCTTTTAATTGATTCATCATTCTATTTTACATTTAAGCCTGAGAATACATAATAATTTTAGTTCTCATATGGTTGTTAAACAATGTGTTTTCCACTATTTTGCTCAAAACAGAACATAAGTCCAGAATACTTCAGTTATTTGTAATTCTAAACCTAAATGGGCCACCATATGTTTCAGCTTGTATCAATTGAAACTAGTTCAGCCTTACCTGAACACATTCTTTAAATGAGACTAATTTATCATGGTAAATTGGTCACAACTTGTGCTTGTTACCATCTATAAATATAAACAAGGTTTAAAATGCCGATACTGAACCTTTTACTGTCTCTACATCTGAACGATGTGGTACCGGTATGCTACGGAAACTAAAAAATTATCGATACCCACTAGAATGGTGTTCTGTCGGTATGCAGTGGTATGTCCAGGACATATCGGTACGGATTGTTTCGATATCCTGGCACCTGCATGGATGCTGGTTTTGGTTTGAAATGGCATGGTATTGACAATACTCTCCTGTTGTAGCAGTTTTTGAATCCATGAATATAAATTATACATATTTGATGCATATGTATATCTACACGAACATGCCAATCTATGTCTATCTGTATTTATAGATGTTTAGATGTGTGTTTATGTACTTGCATGCATGTGGAGATAGATCATGTGTTTTTTAATCCTTGACAGGATTGCATCACCGAGTCTGCAGACTACATCCTCCTGATCTGTTTAGTTATAATTTTAACTCAGTGTACTACTAAGTAAATATTGCAGATCCTTTTCAACCCCTTTTCTTTAATCTCATTGCAATATTATTCTATTTTTAAATGATAAATGATCAAATTCAGGAGAAAGGTTAAGTTTGTGTATAATGTCCTTTATGATGCCGATACATCTTGCGCCAGGTTTAATTATTGTTATTATTTGTCCTTGATTTATTATTAAGCATATACTGAACATATGCTAAAGATTTGGTCTATTACTATTCTCTTTTCTGGATCATTTGGCAAAGCCTACATCCTTGCACTTGTAAGTTGACATTTGCAGTTATGGACCCCACTTATGTTCAATTCTAATATTACTGGGGTTTGAAGTCTCACTCCTTGAAGAAGTTGATGATTTGTCAGCTAGAGTTGTTTCCTTTCTGCGACAAATATAAAAGGTCAAAGAATTTCAAAATGCATCTGAACACAGTATGGGATGTAGTTATGGTTGACAAGGCCGCAAACTATTCAGTGACTTTGGGTTTTGTTGTGTGCCTTTAGAGATTCTAATTCCTTGTTATTGTGGGATGCAGAATTTGAAATCCAACATGGGAGAAACAGATCAACCTTGAGCAATTATTCAATTCCTTCGCACTTAATTTTGAGAAATTGATGTCTCTGAAGTGGAAGAAGCTATTTGATATTGGCATTCATGTACCTTTTGAATAAATGCTAAAGTGAATTTAATCTCATGGTTCCAAGAGTTTTTCTCTTTCTTATTGAAACATGATCGTTTGGTTTATAAGCCTGATGTTTTAGCTCTTTGATTTGTAGAATTGAGAAATTGCATGAGATCTATGTGCTTTATTTAAATATTTGGAAGATGTAAAATTATTTTGATTTTCTGGACATAGATCAGTTGATCATTACAGATCTGCAGTAGTCTTTGTAACTTGTTAGTGAAGAATCTCATATTATTTATGTATGATTAAGTGATAAAGTAATGATGCTCAATCCAGGGTTTTATCTTTCTGGAATTTGATCTGTACATTGTGAAGTTTCTGAAGATAAGAGGGTTTCTGTTATGTGGCACGGAATCCTGTTTTCATAGCCTTAAGATCTTATTCTTAAAAAATTCTACATTGTGAAGATGCTTCAGGGAAATTTTAGATATTGTAACTTAAAGTTTCTCGTCTTTAAACTATGGATGCATTTTCTGTCTTATTTCAGGCTGGTGAATTTTTCTACTCAGTTCAAAGTAGTGCTATAGCCCAACAGAGAGAGATTGAAGCACATCAAGTTTTTGATGGTTCTCTTGACAGTCCTTTGTTGTTGGAGCAAGTATAATTACAGACATACTCCACGCACTTTCTTTTTTCATTTTTTTCCGAATAATAATTCTAACATATTCTTCTTCAGGAAATTTTGGCAGATCCATCAAAGCAAGTAAAGCTTGGGTTTGTCAGTGGCCTTGTACCCAAAGAAAAGTCGATGGCTTTTGAAAGAATTTTATTCCGTGCTACCAGAGGAAACATGTACCTCAAACAAGTTGCAGTTGATGATCCAGTCACTGACCCAGTTTCAGGAGAAAAGGTTTACTCTTTTTACATGCAAAACTGTGCTAGAAGTCATGAAACTAAGCACCTAGCCTGCACATTGTCTTCTAATTAAACATTATTTACGTCCCATTATGCTTATGATTTTATGTTTCCAGTATTTGAATCCACTCACATGCATGCCTCGTTCTGAGTTGCATGTGTCTGTGTAAGAAGTTGTAGGCATCTTGCTATCATGTTGTCAATAGAGTGTACTTGGCACCAAGAAGAAACTAATAGTGCCAAGAGTGTTTTTACCTGTTCTGGTTTATACATGCTTGTTCTTTATTTGGTCTTAGGTAGAGTTCTGATTATGTTTTAAACATAAATACTCATTGATGACTAATTTTTTGATTCAAATAGTAGCCATGAATTTGTGTCTGTGCATGCTCATTGTTGATTGGTAAATGTGAAGCTGTGAACTAATGCATGGTTTCTTCCATACATGCCTATCCGCTTATCCTGTTGTTTATGTTTATCTACAGGTTGCCAAAAATGTCTTTGTAGTCTTCTACTCTGGGGAAAGAGCAAAGACCAAGATTCTAAAGATTTGTGAAGCTTTTGGTGCCAATCGTTATCCATTGACAGAGGATGTGGGCAAACAAATGCAGATGATTGATGAGGTTTGTGCACCCTTTTTCACTATTCTAGTTTAATCCTTGTGGCAGTTGTAATTATCAGTTAAAACACGTCAACATTTACGTCTGTGTTTCTGTGATGTTAATCTTGGACCCGACAACATTCTAATTTTATAGAATTTTTCTTCTCTAATAGAAAGTTCAGTATCGTAGACGTGTTTTCTAAGTACCATAAAAAATATATTTTTTCCGTAAAAACATTTACTGATGTGAATGGTTTATGTACCATAACCAATTTTGCCCTTCAATTATCCTGAAATAATACTGGATTTGAGTTTTATCTGCACTTCATTGTTTTCCTTTCCTAAAGTCTGGTTTACCTGTATGTGTGCAACTTTTTAATGATATTTTGATGATCAACTTATTTGGCAAGTTTGTTTTTGGTGTCCGTACTTTCTTCTATCTGACTGCTTGTTGCCAAGTAAGGTTTACTGTCTCAGTACCGGACCCTATACTGGTACCATTCTGTTACCCCGGTACTGGGCCAATTCGACATACTAACACTCGGTATGCCCCTCGTACCGTCTACCGGTATGGTACAGTATGGTCGGTACGACAAATGATTTTGCCAACTTTAAGGCCATGATATGATTCATACTGCAAGGCACTCACCTTTTCAGAGTTCTTTCACAACATAGTTAAGTATCGGATTTCTTATTGGTTCAATTTGGCAAACCAGGGTCCACATTGGAATCTTGCTTGACCCACAACCAATTTTTTGAGCCTGGAATTTGGTTGAGATATTATTCACGTTTCCCCTTTGTGTTGCATTTTAGTTGTTCGCTTGCTGTATTATCATTTTCTTATGTTTGTGGCGTGACTGGCGATGATGAACTTAAGTTCGGAGCAACGACTGCATCTGATTTTGGAAAATTATGATATGCTTGGTTTATTATACATGATATTGTTGCAACCATGTTAGATGGTGTGCATTGTTATGGGGCATTTAGAGAGAAAAAGGAAAGAAAAAAATAAAAGAAAAGAGAGAAGAATAATAGAAAAAGCAAAACTTATTCTATTTTAAATAACTTGCAGAATTTTTAAATGTCCTTGAAACCTTGAAAGTTTGTCACTCTAGATGCATTCTTATTTAAGATATTATTACATCCATTAAACAATGTTCCTTCTCAGTTTGCTACCAGTGCACAGAAGCTTGTCCCTAAGCTTAACTTGGACTAGCTACGAACTATGACTCAAACCTTATGGCTAACCTAGCACTCTGCATCCTCCGGTGACCAAAAATAAAAGAGATGGCTTAAGAATAGTTACTCATAGATGTAAGAATACAAAAGGGATTTCCCCTGCCCAAATATTATGATGAGGTATATTCCGTGCAACTCCACCAAAGGGATTCTTTTCCCTGTGCACCACAATGAATGTTCAACCATTTATCTTAGATTTGCTTTTTGGGGTGCACCTATTGGATGTTGCCTTGATCATGGGGTGTGTGGACCATTACATCTGCACCTACTTGTTTGTATTGAAGTTGTGCTTTGCTACTACAACCTCTGTTCCAGGTGTTCTGGTCTTAGGGCTTGAGATTGCAATCTTGAGACCATTGTGAAGGTTTCTGGAGGCACTGTGGAAGGCCCGACCATCTAAGGGAAATAATCTCTGTAGGATACAGTCCACTGCTGCCTTTCGTTCATTTATCATCATATTGTTGGAGGATCGTTAAATTTTGTGAGCATTGATTGGTTTTTCGAAGGGTTCAAGTATGATATTCAATTGTCCAGTGGATGTGAAAGTTACTGAGTTAGATTCTTTTTCAAAAGGACAATGTGTAGCATGAAATCATGGTCATTTCATGTTTTCCATATATGAGAATCATCAGCCTTTTAGATTTGTTGCTAGTGTTATGTTTCCATGTTTATATCTGCTCCAATTCTTTTAAGGCAGTGTTGCTGATGCACCTATTATGATGACTACCTATTGAAGGGGGTGTATTTACCAGCTCAAATATTCTCCAACCATGACTCCGGATCAGTTTTGGGTTGGTTGGGAATGAGATGGACCCAGACTATACCTGAATTAGTTCTTCTGGCTTTAAGAAATATAACCAGGTTGTCATTCTTCTAGCAGAAAATTGACTCACTTTGTAGTTGGCCTGTTGCCGTAGTGGGCCAACTTGACCCATTTGCATTCTTGCTTGTATGGTGGTGTCTTAGTCATAATTTTTTAGATACTTAAAAGATTTATAGTTTTGGCTTTTGTTCTTTTTGAATATCTTAGGACTCGTTTGTTTCGCGAAAAAAAAAATTCTTAGTTGATTTATGAGAATATGATGCCTGGGAAAATGATTTTAGCATGTTTAGTTGATCGTGAGAAAGTGGCACATCTCAGAGTGGCTTATGTTTGGCTGAGCATCTACTTTTCTGAGAAAGTTGTATGAAATACCTATTATACTCTTAATAAAGAGAAAGACGTTACCCATGGATTTTGATGGCTTAAGGGTACTTTTGGAAAAAAAAGAGACCCCAAATTTCTAAAAAGCGGGAAAGTAGTTTTTCTATATCTTTCATGGGTTTTTCTTTCCCATGAAACATAGAAATCTTATTCCCATGGGAATGTTGCTTTTTCATCTCTCTCCTTTGAAAACTCCAACCAAACAAGAGGTATTTCTTTGTTTTTCCGTTGACCACACTTTTCATCCTTTTCCCGCAAACCAAACAAGTGCTTAGTGTTTGAAATGTGTTGTAAAATTCAAAGTTTTTTGACCAAAGCTCCTCCTCAGGTTTGATAATTGCATGTCATGTGTTTTGCTGGACCAAACTGCCCGGTTCGGTCGCCATCATGCTGTACCGACCATGAAGCAAGCTAATGTTTTAGAAAATTTGCTTTCCAGATCGCTCTTAAATTTTCAAAGTTAATACTATATTTTTGGAGTTGACTAAGAACCCATGTATTTTGATCTTAATATGGATTCAGATTTTATAAAGTTCAAAAAGTATTCTTTAAATTTCAGAAGTTAATCAGTTTCTGTCTGTCAAAGTAACTAAGCATCCGTTAGAGATCTTGTTTTGTTATTTGCCATAGAAGTTGATGCATGGCCAAAACATGTTGCCTTGTCTGGGTTTATGGCCTGAGGGTTTTGAACGCTTCTTTCCAACTTGGCTCCTCAAGTTTCAAATTTAATATTACGTTTCTGGGGCTGATGAATAATCTGTTGATCTTAGATATTAATATGGACTCAGATTGTATAGAGGTACAAAAATATTCTTCAAATTTTTAGAAGTTAATCCAAGATCTGTTTGTTGAAGTAACTAAGCGTCGATTGAGAAGCATTGTTTCTTTGTTTGCCTTGGAAATTGATGAATGGAAGCACAAAATGGTACTGTTAGATATACAATAATTCTATGATTTGCAATTTTACTAGAGTCTATGTTCGCCCACTCAAGCTCAAAAGCAAGTCCTCCACACTGGTAAATATGATAGCAATTTTTCCATTGATACTGCTGAAAATTTTGCCCCTCGGTCTGCAATAAGTCGAAAAAGAATGCTATCTGTCCATTTTTATAGGATTCTTAGTTGAATGCTAAGGCTGCTAGGCATGTAAACTATGCAGTATGGCAGGGTAATATCAGTGCTCTATGGATCTGTACAACTTTTTGCATGGTTTTGAACTTCATACATGATTATTTTTGTTTGACAGTATCAAAAAGCATTATGTTCCATGATGATGTTTATGCACTCTTGCATCTTCTTAGGCATTTCAATGGTGAACAATAATTGCTGAGTTAAAGATATTGCTTGTTGCCCTATTTTCATCTTTAGGTCTGTTAGATACTTCAGCTTGCTTCTATTTTATTTTTCTCTCTTTAATTAGCAAACTTGTCTTGTTACTTCTACTTTCTATCCTCATGTGGATAGTAGATATCTTTTTAGTATTAGTTAAAATTATCTGGATAGTATTATCTAATTATATGACAAGTGAGTTTTATACTTTTGTTTAATGATTGACGTGTGATGGGACTCGTTTTTTTGTTCTCAATTTCTAGCTGTTAGAACCATGTATAGTTTTATCTGAAGTTTGGAGCTACTGGATTTTTAGGTGTCAGGGAAAATCTCAGAGCTGAAGACCACAATAGATATCGGATTAATTCAACGTGATAATATGCTTAAAAATATAGGCTATCAGTTTGAGCAGTGGAATCAAATGGTAAGTTTGATTCTTTTTTTATTTGTGTTTTTGTGTTAAAATCACTTAGAAATCATATATCCTGTTTCCTTTGAAGTTATCATGGGCTTTTATTCATTTATTTTTACATTTTTCTGTTGCTACTCAAAAACATTTGGTCAGTAGCATGTCAGCATAGACATGTTCTATGATTTCTTGAATTTCACCAAAGCTTAAATTTTCCAGGTAAGGAGAGAGAAATCTATATACCACACTCTAAACATGCTCAGCCTTGATGTGACAAAGAAATGTGTGGTTGCCGAGGGCTGGAGCCCTGTTTTTGCAACTAATCAGGTATCTCTTTTTAACTATTTTTTAATGTTGTGAGGTCTTGCTTGGTACAAATTTTCTGTTATCGTAGTGTTCTGTATCAATGGCCCATAAGCACTCTATTGAGCTCACCTTTCCAGGTTCAAGATGCATTGAAGCGGGCTACCTATGATAGCAACTCCCAAGTTGGCTCTATTTTTCAGATTCTCCATACGAAAGAATCTCCACCGACATATTTCCAGACAAACAAATTTACTTTAGCTTTCCAGGAAATTGTTGATGCTTATGGGTAAGTTGAATGGGCTTAACAGGAAATTTTTATCTTTTACATGGTCATGCATGAAAACTGAGCTATTCTTATAATACACATGTGCTATGTGAAGGTATTAGAGTGCTTGACAGTATAAAAAAGGTAATCCATTTAGAAACTTAAATTAAGCTGCAAAATTTAAATTGGCTCTAGTTTTGCTGTTTGTGTACTTAATATTAATCTGTTTTTTAATATTTTGGCCCCTATACAAAAGAGGAGATAATTCAGAAGAGAGTAAATACTAGTATATAGATAATATATTGCAATAAATGCTGAAGAGAACATTGCAGTAAACATTTCTGCTACATTGATGTCAACTTGATATTAGTCAAAATCAAACTTTCTGATCTAAAGAATGGAAAAAAATGATGATTCAACTTTTAACATAATAGCTTCGTGAGTTATAAATGTGACATCTGGAGATACTGCCAGAAAATAATTTCCTGAATAATAAATTTTTATACTTTGTTCTCTTGCTGAACCAAGTAATGGTTTTAGGATACCATTATATGAGTAAATTGTTTAGCATAGACATGGTTATGATGGTTAAGAAAGAGACTATACAAAGCAAAATCATGGATATGCTGCAAAAGTGTATACACTACAAAGCATGGTTATATTCATATAATAATGAAGAGGGTCATGTATACGCTGCAAAAGTGTGTCGAATATAGCAAATTGAGCTCAAGAATTGGTTGTAGTGTATTGCTAATTGTTTTACATTTGTAAGCAACAAGGTTTTAAATACCTTTACTGAACCCCATTTAGTTTTTCTGTTGGAACGGAATGGTATGAGTGTGATACAAGTATAGACAGTACATACCGAAACTTATAAATTCTAAAAAATTGAAAAACCATTGGTACGGACCGGCACAGTATTGTTAGTATGTATCGATATGGACCGGTATGCACCGATATGGATTGCTATAGACTGGCACGTCTGGTACATATTGGTATACATACTGGTGTTGGTCTCGCATTGGAATAGTGGTACTGGTTGTATCGTCCCATTTCGGTGGTTTTTGAAGCCATGGTAAGCGACGATAGAGGCTCTTCCCCTTGTGAATAGCAAACCACCACTAATATTGCAATACCTATTGGTTTAGGCTAGGGCTCATATAGTTTGTCGCCACTGAGGCTAATCTAAGCTGCTTCTAAAAATGTTCTTACTTTGTAAGAAATCAAGCTCAATTTTTTTATCCTTGTTTAGTCATCTCAAAACCTCTCTTACTAGATTCCTTGCATTGCCAATGCATTTTGGGGAACAATGAACATTGTATTTCCCTATTGGCGTCATTTTAGAACTTCTCT
This sequence comes from Phoenix dactylifera, assembly GCF_051530095.1. Classification (NCBI taxonomy): domain Eukaryota; kingdom Viridiplantae; phylum Streptophyta; class Magnoliopsida; order Arecales; family Arecaceae; genus Phoenix; species Phoenix dactylifera. Next base: position 29,563,932 of record NC_143195.1, read on the forward strand.
TTTTCTGTATCTGTGCCTCTCATGTCACTTTATGTTGCTAAAAGGTCTGTAAAGATAACATTTGCATAATTGTCATGATTAATATTCTGTATATAGTGGTCAAAAAAGCTCTTTGTAGGGAACATCCCCAAGCTTTGTTCGTAACAATGCCACCACGTCTTGCCTTCTTGTTATTCTTCACCCATAATCTGTAATTTACTCCTTTTGTTTTAAAAGCTTAATCATATTTTGTGAAGCTCCAAATTGCATTATGCAGTAAAGCTAAAATTCCTATTATTGGCATGTAATTGGAAATGTGATCTAGAAATTTTGTTATTTAGGTTTTTTTGGTCGATCTTGCCTATTTTTATAACATGCCTGCTATAATTTACTTTTTCAACATGATTTTTAGAGGTTATTTCTTGGAGAAGTTTTTGTTACTGAATTATCTGTTCATTGTGAAAAGGGAACAGTCTTCTGTGAATCATTTTGGCTAAAAGTCTAAAACGTACATCCACACACATATAAAACAAACATTTAGTGGCTGCTGGATGACAACATTGTTTCGTGAAGCATTCATTTCGTGTGAATCATCTATTTCTGTCAAGGATGGCAATTCTAAACTGTGATTATCTACTGCATCTTTTTGTTTATTTAGATTATGTAAATGTATGCATAGGCCATCAATAAATTGACATGCTAATATACAGTACTAAAACAATCATGTGTCTCACCTTTAATTTGTTTTTTTTAAATATCTGATACATTGGAATGTTAATCGCCTTGAAGATGGGGACTTGTTTTGTCAATTTCCAGGAGAATCTACCTAATATTGTGGCTTATGCTTATTGCAGGGTTGCCAAATATCAGGAAGCAAATCCTGGTGTTTACACTATCATTACATTTCCTTTCTTATTTGCAGTCATGTTTGGTGATTGGGGTCATGGTATTTGCTTGTTACTGGCAACTTTGTATTTCATATTCCGAGAAAAGAAACTATCTTCCCAGGTCAGCTCTTGAGGGCCTCTGTCTTTCACTGTATATGCTTCAATTCTTTATAGCCGTGAATGCTGATCGTTCTTGGTAGCAATGAAGTTTGTATCGTTTAACTTTTTCTTGTAAATTTCGTTTCTTCTTGAAGTTGCTACTCTAAATAACATAGAAGTTTTCTATATTCAATGCTGCATATGATTATACTTTCTGACTGGTTAAATATGTCATGATCATTATAGACAAATTTCTAAATGAGTTGCATATCATATCTAAGGAGATGCCAAGAAAAAAACACCTCAATAACATGGAGACAAAAGCAACCCGAATATTTACGACTATGAATTTGGATTATTGTTGTGATAAATACACTCATGAATAAAACAATAATGTAAAATTATTAAGTCTGTTATATTGTTGCTACAAAGTCTTGCTAGATTATCTAAAACCATCCATTTTTATTCTACATGCGATGCTGCCATATTGCATATGGTAGATGTTGTCTTAGGCTAATATATTAGGCCAATGTGAAGAATAAATTGCATTACTGAAATGAGTCTAATGAAGCTTGGTCTCATCCTTGAAACAGAATCTCGAATTATTCTGCATCCAGGAAAAACATTATGAAGATGAACAAAAATTTTCTGCCTTATGAAGAAGACTTACAAATCTTTGAAAATTTTGCTTGGTTGCTCCACCTGAAGATTCTGCCACAAAAAGGATGTTTAAGCCTATATATAATGAATTAGAAGTTGGCAAAGACATATAAATGCATACGAGGTGTGCAAACTTACATAGAAAGCATTAAGCTTAGAGGTGCAGTTAAATTTGTTGGAGGGTCTTTGTCATCAAATCCTAGAGATTATGAGAAAGAACAATGAAGGATTTGTTGAGGGATATAAGCCAATTACTGGACTGTGTTTCTTTAAACTAAGGGAATAATGAGGGCTACATCATGTAACCAACATATTTTTTCTCTATTATTATTTAATAGTGTCAGATTGGTGTTTAGGACTTACTGAGGAAGTAAAATCTTTTTGGCTCTTTATCCTAAAATTAGTGCTTAAGAAATTCATGCAGTTTTTTGTATCAGACATTCCCTTCTTTCCATTTAGATTTTGACTCTGATGAGTATAGAGGAACCTTGAAGGGTTGTTCCTCAGTTGCATGTGCTTAAACAATGGAAACAAGAAGGCAATTCTCTTTACCTACAAAAATACCTTTTAGCATTCCACGCTAGCCTCTTGCTTTGCAAGATGCCTTAACCAAGAATTGTTTCCCAAATTAGAGTGTCAATGTTAGGTAGGAAGCTGACTATAGAGCATTTCAACTTTATGGTTCATGCTTAATCCTGTAAGAAACCCAATATAGATGAGAGAAGATTTGTTGGTTTTCACATTTTACCAAGGATTTTTCATTAGAATTTGAGTTAAACCTGTTAAGGTAGTGAACAGTGATTCTTTATGATTTTGGATACATTTTTCTTGATGGAAAAATCAAGTTGGTGTTTTACTTTAATTGAGGAAAGGTTTAGGCAATTTTATAGTTAAAAGCTGATATAATGGACAGATGCTGCCCTGTGTATGTATGGCTCTTACCTATAATCCACCCTGGAAGTTTTTTTTTTTGCAATAAATATTATAGTTCTGAGCTTTGTTGCTATGAACCCTAGTGTCAGGATTCAGAAATATTGTAAAATGGTGGTCAGAAATTGGTACCTATTTAGCTAAACCCTGCATATTGATAGATCTTGGACAGAGTCAAGATTTGGTTTAGTTTAGAAGAGTTATTGGACTTTAAGGGCTGAATATAAATTTTATTTGCAGTAATACTAGTAAAGAGTTTCAATATTCACTTTAGGGTTCTAAGAGTAAGGATTTGTGAGACTCTTTTCTGAGAAGAATGGAGGGGAAAGATTGCGCTTGCCCCACCAGATGTTATTAAAATAATTAATTGAAATACAAGAGGCCAGAGGCCAAGATCCAATGCAGTGACTAGTACAGCAGAACCTTAGGAAACATGAAGATAGTTGAGTCTATTGAGGACAATAGCTTGGGACTCAGTATTCTCTCTTGTGCAAACATTGCACCACGAATTGAAGATTCTCAATACTGCTGAGGTGGCAGATGGCCATGAGGTCTTTCTTTTGAGAAAACCTCTACTGTTTCTTTCCCTCCAAACCTCCCATTGCACAGCAAGGGTGATCTGATCCCATGCCTTTCTGATATCCATAGGAAAATTTTCTTTCTCCAGCATGTCCACGGAGAAAGAAGAGTTGCAGGATGGCCCTTTATCCCTTCACAAAATGGCAGTGAAGGAAAATATGGTTGATAGATTCATAGTTAGCTTCATAAAGGAAACAACCCTGATGTTGTTGCTTCCCTTTCCTTGACAGAAGATCTTTTATGTGCAATTTACTTCTGAGAGCCAGCCACATGAAGACCCTCAACTTCTGCAGCTCTGCTGTCTTCCATAATGCTTTTATAGTAGGGATATAGTAATCTCTCCTGGTTTATTAAGCAGTGTGAGGAAACAGTGTAGCAATTATCCTTTGTATGCTTCCACAAATGCTTATCAGCTATTCTTAAAGGATAAATACCTGAAAGCACAACTATCAACTCACTGTACTCCTGATCCTGAGAATGGTTGATAGGTCTTGAAATATTGAGTTGCCATTATCTCCTCCCTCCAGCGCCACCGTGATGCCAAGGATTTGTTAGAGTCACTATGCTTGTGGATAGATTTTGAGATGAATATTAGATAAGATCTGCTTGCTGAACTGAGGAAAAGAATAGGGATGGATCCAGTAGAAGAACAAGAAAGAAGTGACAGAATGACTGAAGAAATCTCTTCATTAGAAAATGTCTGGTGCATGTCGAAAGAGGCAAAGAAGGTGAGTGAAATGAGAGAAGGGCAAGGGTTGAAACCTTCTGTCTGGCACTTATATTCAAAAATCCTGACCCAATCCGCTCGTAGCTGACCTTCGCCTTAATTAAAGGTGCTTAAACAAGGCCTTGAGTTTCAAGCTTATTTGAGCTTGGCTCAGTTAAGGGTATCAAGCTATTTAAAGATGGCTTGCATTCAGCTTGGCTCAAAAGTAGGCTTTGTCAAGCTCAATGGAATAGGAAGCACACCAAGCTTAATTTAGAGTTTCAGGCTCAGAATTTCAAGCTGAGCTTGATCAGTCAACTCTTGCTTAATTATACCTGTTTGCCACATCCATGATGCAAATTATGGATCAAGGTTTTATAAGGCAGCTATGATGCACAGGCAGTTGATATATAGCATATCACATATGTTGTAAGTGGCTGCATAAGCGGGTTCCTCTGCAGTTGTATTTTAAAGGTACTATGGAAAAATACAATTCATAAAATAGATAAAAGTAAAACGGAAAGATTTAAAAATTCATTAAAAATTTGAATATACACTGTTATACTCATTTTGAATCTTATTTGATTACAGCAGGACATGCTCACCTAAAAATATAGAAATATTTCTTTACAAAGTATTCCTCAAGCTTCAGGCGATGGAGAAATCTACAAATTATGAAATGATGAACAATAAGAAAACAAGCAACATGGATGCATGACCGATAACTAAATTTCAACTACATATTTGTTAAACCAGATAGATAGTCTTTAAGTTACCCATCTTTGAAGAGGCACTCAAAAGTCAATTGCCTTTTTCGATAAGAGTTACCTGACAAAAAGCAAGCATCCTCCGAATTCATATGTGCTTGAGCTGCATAGGCAAGTTACTTGGACCTGCATAGGCATTTGGTTCCGTACTATGCAGCACAACACCAATAAGGTGTAATCACCATGATGCATCTGCATATGTGAGTGCAAATGTGGATCTGTAATCATCATACAGAAGCCTTTTTTTTGGGGTACAGCATCAGACAGAAGCCTTGGAGTGAGCCAAAACACAATCGGACAGCAACATTGTTGCTTCATAAGAAACTCAGAGAAGCACATATAAAAGGAATCAACAAACAGCCTAGAAAACTTGATATGATGTCAGTTATGCATTAATACATCATGGGCTACAAACAACTAGTATTAGATATTCCAAACTATAAATATTATCCACCTTCACTGTTGATCGTGACTCAAACCCCTTATGCTCTGTCATAAACTTAGGGGGAAGGTCTTTGTTCTTCTATAAACCTCTTTATTCTATACATGAATGAAGGAAAATGATTAAAGAAGAGGATTAAAAAAGCATTAGTGCAAGAATGAAAAAGAACAAAAGGATATGCTATGCAACGTGCCTCCTTTGAAAGTAACTAAGCTTTCCGTCAGTGATAGTATTTTGACCTGTAGATGCATTGAAAATAACTTGCACATAATGGCTGTCATATCACTTCAGGTGGAATGCTGGATTATGTGATAAGTGAATGGCACATTCACGCACCACAGATCACAAATAGCCTGCCTTCCCCATTGCATGATATGAGCTTCAATTGTCCTTTGTCTTCTGACACAACTACTGGGCATATGTGCGGTGCACACTGCTTTGTGGTGCAATTTGCCTAAACATTAATCTGAACAGCACAACATTTTCGTGTAACAAAGGAAACTAGCTATATCAACATCACTGGTTCTCTGTGGATTCTGCATCTCAATGTAACTGTGGTGGCCTTTAGAATGTCGAACTTCAATTCTTGAAATACTATCTAGAGGAAGCTGAGGCATGTAATAGTAGCCATCTGTAAGGGATAACCCACAGTACTGTTTCAGGTGATTGATTCCAATGAATAAAATTCTAGCTTATCTAGCTCCTAAGAACATGGATCACCATTCCTTTTAGATGGAAAATGAATTCAGGAAACTTGTTTGCATGTTGGGCCTATAGTCATATCTTTGATGTGTTGTGAAAATTCTTATCATGCCCTTGAGCATAGAACATTTTTGTAATTCTCCTTTGCTTTTGGTTCACTTTTGCTTTGTCATGATTTTGTACTTCTGCAAGTTCAATCTCATTGAATTGTTTTGGTCTTAACAGAAGCTCGGAGACATAACGGAAATGACTTTTGGTGGCCGCTATGTGCTTATGATGATGGCAATGTTTTCAATTTACACAGGATTAATCTATAATGAGTTTTTTTCTGTCCCATTTGAGCTTTTTGGTAAATCTGCCTATGCATGCCGTGATCCTTCCTGCAGGTAGAGAAAAAGTTTGCATCTTGAAAGTTTTCACTGTTTATTACAAGACTTCTTTACTTTTTTTAATTTTGCTCCATTATAGAGATGCTACTTCAGAGGGCTTGATTAAGGTGAGATCGACCTATCCATTTGGTGTGGATCCGAAGTGGCATGGTAGCCGAAGTGAGTTGCCATTTCTCAACTCATTGAAGATGAAGCTGTCTATCCTTCTTGGGGTAGCACAAATGAACCTTGGCATTGTGTTGAGTTACTTCAACGCGAAGTTCTTTAGGAATAATTTGAATATCTGGTAATTTGATCTTGCTTACATAGATATCTCATGCAGAATCTAATACAATTGTTGCTTAATGCTCACATATGCTCCTTAGTGGTGACAGTACTTTGGTGATCATGTAGCATATTTAGAGCCTCACATTCTATGCTTATTTAGTCATTTTTATGCTAATATTGATATGCTATCTTGCGGACCAAAATGATAGTATGGAACTTGCTGGAGATTAGTATATCTTAAGATAATTGAATATGCAACAGCCAACAATTTTAATTCCTGCCAATGTTGAAATTTTCATCCTCATCAGCCATCTATTTTCTTGGAGACCTTGCACTTAATCTTAATATTGTTGGAAAGTGGCAACACATTGAACCTCAAACTTGGCATGTGCATTTTGTGGAAGTATGTAATCATTTGTGACTGGTAGTAACTTCAATGCCTCTCAGAATGACTTGAACTAGTAGACACTTTGCATTGTTTATGTGGCATGCATGTGTCTGACTGTGTGTATGCACAAAGAAGGGAGGATAGATGATTTCTTGGCATATACCTAGACATTATGTATAATAGACTATGGTTATTGTTAAAATAATGGTTATAATATAAGCTTTGGTATTCTGGTTTAGAAACCAGCCAACAACGATAAACTTTGACTATAGTTATTGGTATTCTGAAACCAGTCAACAGTTTACATAGTATTAGTAACATCTCTAGATCAAGGATATGATGGCATGCTTTTGTTTGTGTCTTTGCTACTCCCATTACTAAGAGAGAACTCAGAGAAGTTTATATTTTAATAGGATCTGCGAGGCATTTTTACCAGTTACCTGTCAAGAAACTTTTGAGCATAATATGTAGAGCTCCAAATAGTTCCCTATTCCCAAAAATCTAGGGTATTATAGAAGTGTCCTGCTGATCCACCAAGTGTAGATTTTGTCATGAATATCAAGTTATGGTTGATCCTGATCACAAAATCCATTAACATGCATTGCATAAGGATTATTGTGCTTATCAATGATCAATAGCATCCATGCATAAATATGTATTTTCTAGTTACTAACAACTGGAAATTTTGGTGATTGTGCATATGTTTTCTGTTGCAGGTACCAATTTGTTCCGCAGTTGATCTTCTTAAATAGTCTGTTTGGTTACCTGTCACTCCTCATCATTGTGAAATGGTGCACTGGATCCAAAGCAGATCTGTACCATGTAATGATATACATGTTCCTCAGCCCAACAGATGATCTCGGTGAAAACCAGCTATTTCCTGGCCAGAAAACACTTCAGGTTTGTGTGTTTACATCCCTACCATATTGTTCTTTACCAATACAACACGAATGTCACTCAGTCTGTCATCATTACCAGCTTGTGTTACTTTTGCTGGCCCTCATTTCTGTTCCCTGGATGCTACTTCCAAAGCCCATTCTCTTGAAGAAGCAACACCAAGAAGTATGTCCCTATCTTGCTTGCTTTTCTCATAGACCTCTGTATAACCTTGTGCTAATTTATGTGCATGCTTATTGCTTCAGAGACACCAAGGTCAATCATACGCCTTGCTACAGAACACTGAAGAATCTCTTGAGCTGGAGCAAGATCACAGTTCACATGGACATGAGGAGTTCGAATTTAGTGAAGTTTTTGTTCACCAACTCATACATACAATAGAATTTGTCCTTGGAGCAGTCTCCAATACTGCTTCATATCTTCGTCTATGGGCTCTCAGGTACTCCTTCCATCTTGGTAAATTATAGTCGTTGATAATGGATTATGCTTATATATTATAAGATTAAAGAATGGCTTACTGCACCAGTCCATTTATCGAGTCAAGGAACATGCAGTGGCCTTGGTTATTATTAAAGGCATTATTTAAGATGATTGATGTGCCATGTTGTCCGGATATGAAAGCAGTTGTTCAGCAACTGATCCTTGAAGTCCATATTTCTTATGCAAGTTCACATTGTTGCATATTTCTGTATTGATTTAGTTGTGTTAACTGCCAAACCGAAATTAAATGTGTAAGAATGTTTCATATCTTAAGCATTAGTCCAGCTTGTCTGATCCTGATGCTCTGGTAGCTACTGACACTGTTCGGTTCAATGTCTGCAGTCTTGCTCATTCAGAGTTGTCAAGCGTATTTTATGAGAAGGTCCTTCTTCTTGCTTGGGGGTAAGTAGTCTCTGTTTTGCAATTTATTTGTTAGATAAGGAATTTTTCTGTATGCTGAAGGTGAATGACTGGTTGTGCATCAGGTTCAACAATATCATCATTCTCATCGTTGGCATCATTGTATTCATCTTTGCGACCATTGGTGTTCTGCTTGTGATGGAAACGCTAAGTGCATTCTTGCATGCCTTGAGGCTTCACTGGGTGGAATTTCAAAACAAGTTCTATGAGGGAGATGGATATAAGTTCTCGCCATTTTCATTTGCATTGCTTGGTGAGGATGAAGACTAAGGATGGTATTCTTGATTCTAATTCACATGTGGCAGGTGGATGGCCTGCGGCAGCTTGAATGAATTGCTAGCCTTCGTTGTAAATGGGGAAAAAAAAATACCATACCATTCTTTTCTCCTTTTTCATTCGGAGGAGGAAGGCCAAGTGAACATATGGCCAAGCAAAATTAGTTTATTGTGTGGACAGGTTGTTCATTTGGGTTGCCCTAGTATGCTATTTATTCTTGATTGAGGACTAGAAGGCAATTCAAATGGTGATAATAAATGCTCTAGGTCTTTGCCTTATTATACTTGTCGGTGGTAACAAGTAAATTTTTGTCATAACCTTCCATAAGCTATTATTATCATGTTGTTTATATTATACAATATATTATTATGTTATAGAATAATTGGGATTGTGTGGGCAAATTTGCCCGATTTTATTATATCACCTTTTTTCCTCCACTTGTTTGCGAGGAACGTCCAAACAACAGTTGTTATTCCCGGTTAGCATCCAAACACAATAACGCGGCAAGTATAATCAGCGACTGGGGAAATATAGCATGTTTTTCGAAACAGAGGATAAGGTTTGAACCTGCTAAACCTGGTGTAAACTCAACCACCCAGATAAGTTTTTCTTATCCTGATAAACCCGATTACCAATTCAAGCACAGCCCTAGAGTCACATGCAGCTAATTGCTTGCTTCAGTTGGCTTGCAATGGAGAGCTATAATAAAAGCAAGGGGTTATAATTTTGTAGCGGTAAGGTATTATGATCGTCTTTTGGTGGCTGGTGATAAATGCACATACTTCTGAAATTGATGGAATCTTGATCATGCAAGTAAAAGGTTAAAATCGATAATTAGATGTACGACAGAAGTCCTTTTATCTTTATTCAGTGGTCGCTTAATTACTCCATTATATTTTTTATTGAGGTCTGATTCCCCCCCGGGGGGGGGGGGGGGGGGGGGGGGGGGGGTGCATCTCAGACCAACATATATCAAGGTTAAGTAATGCATTGTGCCGTTATCGCAATACCTCACCGGAACCGTTATCAGCCATTATTATGCTTATAAGGTTGTTATTTACCTCAAGGAGCATAATTTGAATTTTTTTATATTAATCACTGTTGGAACAACCATTATAATGGTGTTATAAAAGAAAATAACAGAATACTTGAAAAATAACTGCTGGTCTGTACAATTATTTCTAGAGGAATTGATAATAAATAAATAAATTTTGAAAAAAATATTTTATCAATAGAAACGCACAAGAAAAATAATGATTATAATTTACATGGACTGCCATAATAGCCAATAACATATTACAATGACCGTCGTATTTTTCTCACATTATTTTATATTTATGTGTATTTATATGAATAGTGATGTAATATAGATATTGATATCCATACCTATTTAGGCCTTGGGCGAAACAAGCTGCAAGCGTCTAGTATCATGTAAAGCCACCATCAGTCCCCAAACTGCTTACAAAGCCTTGCACAAGTGGTGCCACTTGTATGGAGTGATATCATGATGGAAGGTCCTCATCATCTAGCAAATTGAGTCTGCCCTTTCCAAGAAGGCAAAGTCTCAAAGTTTTCACATCTTTGCAGCCCTACTACAACTTAATTAAGTCATGACGCATTCAGGCAAGGCTCTGTAGCAATTATTTAAGACAATGCCGCGCTGCTTTGTGTGGGCCATCCCTCCCTCCATCCTCGCTTTTTTTTTTCCCAGTTATCAACCTGTTTTCTTTACGTCACTGCGATTACGTTAGAATGTTTCATGTTTGATGAAGTAGAACATAAATCTATTGGAAGTGCAGAATTTTTTTCTTCTTTTTTTCCCTCCAATTTTTTGGGCGCTGAATCCGAACCCTAAAGCAACAAAGATGCTTGCATGCTTGCGCATTCTATCATGCATCTCTTTTTTTTTTTTCTATCTGAGCCTGTCTTGAAGGATGGATCTAGCTGACATGAGTCTCTCAAAACATCAAATGGTTCGCACAGAATGTAATCCAATAAAGAACAGAGAAACCACTCGAGCATTCTTACTGCTCTATCAACGTACTCGCATACGTCAAACATAAAAAGCACAGAAATTGAGAAAGATACAAAGTGAACCAGTCAAGAAGTGTGAGCTGCCGGGTTGGTGCCCTGCGGGGCGACATGTCCTCTTGGAGGATGATTCTGCGACGGTTGTTGAGTGGATCCTGTAGACTTCTGGATGGGTCGGCGGCTACCACCCGCTAGTGAGAGATATTCGGTCCATAGTTGCTGACGGACTGGTGCTTCAGACAAGACGTGTTCAGATAGGCCAACGGGACGACAGACTGAGTTGCTTCTTTTGTTGCTAACCACACGGGGATCACCTTTGGGAAGGAGACTCGGAGCTGCCTACTGCTCTCCGTGATGTTCTGTTTTCTGATTTTATTGGTTGTATCCATACACGTTATGTATGGTACGTTTTCAGCTTAAAAAAAAAAAGTGTGAGCTGGCCAGCTTAGCTTCCATTTCCTTCTCCCTGTCCTGCCGGGGAGCTGCTACCGTTCCTCCGAGCACTGCTGAACTGGTTTGCCACACTTTTACCCATGAACTTTCCTGCTTTGCTCAGACCACTGCTCACAGCACCAAGTCCAGTTCCCACCAGCCCTGCACCAGCTCCAATGCCTGAACCTACTAAGCCAACACCAGCTCCAATGCCCGAACCTACCAACCCCACACCAGTCCCAATCCCCGTACCCACCAGCCCGACCCCTGACCCAACCAAGGATGCTGCCCCACCAAGCGCATCCATCGTGCTCCCAATCATTCCTGCCTCCTTCATTTTCCTCCTCTCCTCCAAAGTCCTCTTCTCTTGTTCCACGGCCTGTAGTTGTTCATCCTTTGTGAATGGATGATACATTACCTGCAAGACTCACAATAACTCTACATCAGAAAATATTCAAAGAGACACAAAAACAGGCAGATAGAACTGCTAAACTGAACAGAATGCTAGTGGGCTTGTACATGGCGGCATCAAATTCCATTTAATTCATTGAACACACTTGAACAATGGAAATAGAATTTGTCAGAGTAAAATAACATAGAATTTAGCAAAAGAGTGAAGAGAGAGGCAAACAAAGACACTGAATCGAACGAATACTGATGCATGCTAAAATAGAAAACTGTTCCATAGTAAGGCTCTGCCTCTCCCTCTCTCTCTCTCTCTCTGTGTGTGTGTGTGTGTGTCTATGGTTGATTGTATTCTTATTCTTTACCTTGGCAACTATTCGTTTGACATGGACCTTTTAATTGGAGAAAAGAAACTGTGTGGTTTACTGAACCATTTCCATGTGGCAATCCACATTGATGTCTATTGAAATAATCATTCTATATAAACCTGTTCAAATTTCTACCCAGGCTCTTGTTTTTGTTGCTATTACTAAATTACAATGACAAATTCTGTGGCCAAGATAGAAAGTGCCACATCGATGCTCAAGGAAAAATGGTAACATGATGAAGGCACGCCAAAACCTGTAGAGAAATAGCATCAGAATGACTAGAAGCAGTCGTACCACATGTTGGCTTGAGTGTCAGTAGCATAAAATATACTGCATCTCCAAGCAATGATGTTTCCTAGCATAATATTTTAATCAACTATGCTGGGTCTTTTTTGCAAAAATTCTGACTTGGTAAGCTCCACAGTATATTGTAATATTTGAACTTGAAATTCAATAGCTTGTTCAACTTTGTGATGTACGGGTGCACCTTCAAGCATACAAACAAAAAAAAAAGCAGTGGCTTCACTCTCCAACATGGCATGACGTTGCATCATACTTCAAATCAGCAATTGTTACATTAATTCTCCCAATCACTGAGACATCAATCCCTTTTTAGCTAAACCAGACAAAATGACAAATAACTTTCTTATATTTTCTGTACAAAGGCCTCAAATACAAGGATGATTCAGACATCGTCAGGCTTGACCTACAAATATCACCCACTAGAGGATACTTTTATGTGCCAAATAATTTAAGATGCCATATACCTCATGCCCTGAGAGTGCCATTGTTGTACCTAGAAGTTTCCAAGAGTAAAATTCCATTATTTCAGTGAAAGAAGATGCATAATTAGGAAGCATTAGGATCGGCTTGCGTGAAGGCACTTTTGTGAGGAAATAATGCTGCAGGGGTTTACTCTTACATTACTCTAGACATAGTCCCTATCAAGCCTCACTATCTAACATTGGTGCATCGAGGTGCATCCTGCTGGTACCATACTGTTCGAATGAGAAAACAGTATCCAAGACATAATCCAGCACATCCTGACTTCCTGATTAATGCTGGCTGGGATAGAACAGGACAGTTACATTTCAAAACTTGGGATAACATGGAACCTTGGGAAACCATTTTTTAAATTTTTTTCCTATTCATTCCATTTTTTCTAATTCATTCTTGTGCTAATGTTTATTCCAATCCATCCCGGTCCACCTCGTCCAGGCATAATACCAACCCGGATACCAGTGTTTGGAACTTTGGACTTTGATCCTTGCATGACTACTTATGATGCCATTCTGTCAGACTCATAAACCTCAGTATACCAACATTTTTGTTAAAGAATAAAAAAATAATAGGCACAATTGTTGGTAAGCACATAAATATGTAAACATTGTGATTTCTCAAAATTGGTGGTTTCAACCAAAAAAAGCTGAATTGAGCCGAACTGGCTGGTTCAGACCGAACCGAGCCGACCGGGTCTCTGACCGGGTCGGTTCGGCAGTAGAAAATGGTTTAGGCCCCTAGGAGGCCGGAATCGGTCGGAACTGGCCAGAATCGGACGGAACTGGATGGTTCCATCCGGTTCGACTTGGTTTGAACCGGTACCGACCCGTACCGGATGCCGACCGATACAGGTTTCGGTACTGGTTCGGCGAACCTTTGTTTCAACTAAAAAAATGCAAAGAGACAAAAAATATATAGGGCAATTAGAAATCACTGACCATTATTGTAAGAGTTCCTCTGTCCTTCTTGTCCTTAATCTTTAGTGTATCTAGTGAGGGTAGCAGCCTCATATCAAATTCCTTATTAGTCTCAGGTTCCAAGTCAATCAAAGCTAACTTGGCTACACCCAATCTCTTATCTTGTGCAAGGTTGTCTTCATCAAAAACCTGTAATAGGAGAGGTTAGCTTTGAGCTGATTTTAGATTCAAAAATGAAAGAAGAGTAACTTAATTCATTGCATTGAGAAGTTATGGTATAAAAGATGTAAAAAGTTTTAAATAAATAAGTACAACCAGTTTGAGCTGGAAACTAAGATATCATAGGATAAGTAACAAGGCTGATGCCATTTGCCTGTTGTCAGCTCGATGGATCCATTCTACCATGCATCCTATGCAGGGCCTTTGTGCAGCTATTTTGTAGTTTGCACAGGAAAATCAAACGTTTTTTGATGACCATATAATAAAATGATGGTTCAAATTTTTGGCTGCATGATCAAATGATGATGCTTTTGTAGTTGATTTTGTTCTTACAAATCCATGAAAAGGTCCCTCACATCCCATTAGCAACTTCAATGTTTCTAATATGCTACTAAATATGAGCTTCTGAGAGGATCGACAATTTGTAATAGCACATTACTATGTTTATAATATGATAGCATGGTTACATGCCCCCTATGGATTTTATCCTAAATTTTTTGAGCTTACTTGTTCCATACATGCATAAACTTATGTGTAATACTAGTTTATTTGACAAGTTAATAAAATGCACATGTTAAACAATGATAAACACACACATATATATAGGATAATATTTAATGTTAAATTTATACATGTTAATTTAAAAACTGTATTCATTTGTTTAAACTTTAAAACCTGTGCATACACAATTATGAAATATCTAAAATTCATTTGACCAAGGTTTTAAAAACTGTAGAACGGAATGGTACAAGCTGTACCATACCATTCCGGCAGAAAACTGGCACTGGCGATGGCATATAGTGTGCTCATACCCAGTACCATACTGGTTTTTCAGAAATCTGGTAAGCCCTGCAATACTAGTTTTTAAAACATTGATCTGAAGATTCTGAACAATGAACAAACTAATGAATAAATTTTTATGTTTGCTAGTGTATGGCTACTAGCAGCATGATATGCATAAGTCAGTCATCTAATCAACCACCACCTATGTTTACCAAGCTTCCACCTAACCCTATTGCCATACCCTCCCTGCAACTTCATTGTTGACCTCACTACGACATTACTAGATAAGTCTCATGAAAACTCTTCCATTAAGGATATGGTTTTGGTCTTTGAACCCACCTCCCTTCCACACTAAAATTCAATAAGTGCAAATAGCCACCTTTTCCCACAACAATAATTGGAAAGCTATAAAGCTGGAACTTCCCTCCCTCTTCCAATCCAACTCTACTACCCTTCTTTGGGCATCTACATACACAATTTGCTTGATAGCAGACCAGCTCCCATGGATCCCCATGTCGCACCACCATGCCTGTGAGTTGCCTGTTAAGGCAAGCCAATCCCCCACCTAGTTATCTTCATTCGGATGTTACCAAAACAGCCTTTTGTGTTGCTTCCATCAAATCCTCCTTCAGCTGCTCTCCAAATTGCTCTTCACAAAGGGTTAAGCACTAGAAATCCAGTTGACTGTTTTGTTTCTTATCATGTCTTATCCTCTTCCTTTAACCTCTATATTGCTTCCATATCTTCTCTTTCAGTACCCTCAAAGGTTACATATACATTGAATGTTATGGATATAGAGATGGATTTTCGTTACCCCCCTTCTAGGTAGACTTATTCACCGGATATCCCCCCGAGGGGGACGAGGCCACAGGCCGAAGGGGGGTAACGGACTATAAACTTTAGGGATAAGGAAGGAAGTTTCTCCGACACAACTCCGATCGGAGAAACTTCGGAACAAACTAATCCCCCCGAGGGGGACGAGGCCACAGGCCGAAGGGGGGTAACGACCAATTCCCAGGTGACAGGTCCATTTATGGACCGGATATCCCCCCGAGGGGGACGAGGCCAGAGGCCGAAGGGGGGTATAATACCATAACATTGAATCTATAGATTGAGGATATTTTGAAAAAAAGGGGTACTTCCACAAAAAAAACCCTCAATATTCTAATAAAAAAGAAGCTTTAAGATAGGTTAAATCTCGTTTGCGGTAGATTCTTCGTTGGAGTGATGAAATCGCGTTATAGCGCAATTTCGTCTAACAAGTTATTACCTTCTGGTGGTAATGTGGTTGGTTGCAGGCTATATTTTGGTCTGATGGTCTAGTTGATGGTAAAAGGCTCACCTAGTGGTAAAAGGATTGCCCAGGTTGAACTAGAATACCATAGAACTTCTGAAATCTGTTTTGGGTCCTATCATATATTTGTTTGTAGCTCTTGACCATTATACTACCTATGAAGAATACATTTTCATTCGTATCCTCAAAAGGAGACATTTTTGGAGTTACCACCAATATAACTGGCTAGTCATATATGTCTTTTAAATAAGACTCTTTATGGACTTAAACAACTTCCTTGGACTTGGTTTGAGAGATCGAATGATTCTCCATTTCAATTGGATTTCAAAAAAGTGTCTATGATCATTCAATATTTGATCCTCACATTGCTAAGTCTATATCACAGTTTTCATTGTGTGTGCTGAAAATATTGTTTTTACATAATATTCTAAGCCAATCATCAATGCAAAGAATTTTTTATCTAGTGTTTTTGATATAAGAGGATCTAGGTAAACCAAAGTATTTCTTGGGCATCGAGGTTGCTTCTTATCAAAAAGACCAAAGAACTTTTTATTTCTCAAAGTATGTCATCAACTCCAAGGTGTATTAAATGAAATTTCTCTACAAGATTGGTTGCAAAATTATAGCCTTTTATATTTCTTATATTCATAAGAAGCTAGCTGCTTCCAATAATATACAATACCAAGATATGCGAACAACTATGAACAACTATATTTATCTGCATTTATCTAAATTAATAACTTAGTAAGGGTTTTGTAAAGAAATCCAAGCTTCAAACTTAGAAAGTTTGCAAAGTCAAATGACAACTGAATAACTCAAAGTTGAACAGGTAGCAGACCTATTAAACAATATATAATCTAAAATTTTGAAAAAATTATATTTTACTTTTAAAAGTGTTGTCATAATACACTAGTTGATGTAGGACAGTCTAGGGGTTTAGCATGATATGAAGGTGACGGCTGATTTGAATTGTTTGCTGGTTTATCCTTTTTTTTTTTTCTTTTTGAAAAAAGAGATTATCCTGAACTTAAACTATGATTGTTGTAAGCTTGTAGCACTTGACAAGAAACGGCAAAATAACATGAACTAATGGAAACCATTAATAGAAACAAAATAGCAAATGATATTTAATGGTCTCGAGCCACCATGAAACTAGGCCTTACCAAGGGCTGCAAGCCCAAAACTTGTTTTAGGTATTGCACAATACGATAAAAGGAAAACAGAAATTTCATTAATATTCTACATAAAATCTGATTATATAAGCAATATCCTTTATACAACTCAAAACACAATCTTAGTGATTTATACTGCCCAACGGTCCCAACCTATACCTATCATACTTGAAAGTTACAATAAAGTTTAAACAGAAATGCCTGAACAACTTTCAATCCCCTTAGGTTAAAATGCCCCTGTATTTCTGACAGTTGCATAGATATTTCAAAATTACATGACCACAACAAAATGTAACACCCCTTGCCATTTGGGCAAAGGGGAAGGGGTTCGATTTCGGTTGGAATCAGCCTCTGAGATTGGGGTGCGTATAGGGTAGAGAGGTGGAAATTAGCCCCTCCGAATCTTCTAAATAAGCTTATATGTATAAATCCCATGTATAAACAAATTTTGCCGGAAGCGATCCTATACCTAGGGGTGCAAATATGTCGAGTCGGGTCTGGTCATGAGTGACCCCGACTCAACTCGGTTCCTTGTTCGAGTCCTAATTTTGGACCCAAACCCAACCCAATAGAAGATTGGGTCAGGTCGAGTCCACCACTACAATTTTTGACCAAATGGGTCATTCAAGTTGGATTGGGTCCATGTATAACCCGGATCTAACCCAAAAAATTCGGATCCGATTCGGATCTGGGTTGGGTCCAGTTCGGGTCAACCCATCCATTGTTTCAAAATTTGTTTGCACCCCCACGGGCCCAAATAATTTTATAGATTCGGATCGGGTCGTAGGATTGAAAATCCAAAATTACTTAAACTTCAAATGGGTCAGGTCGGGTCGGGTCTGAATTCAGTAAACCCATACCCGACCTAGAAAATGAAACAAGTCTAATTTTAGGACCCAACGCAGCACCACGGGTCCTCCAAAACGGGTCGGGTCGGGTCGGGTCATGGGTCAACCCGACCCATTTGCAGCCTTTCCTATACCTATACTTGCAGAGGGGCAAATCATGTTTACTTCCATAAGTTTTTCTAAGAAAAATTTCAGAAGATTAAGTTAGGTGCCACAAAAAAGAAACTTTATGCACAATATTATTTTAATTTTTGGTGCCTTCATATAAAGCTATTTTGGAGAACAGAGAGACACGTAACATTGCTTTTGAAAATCTCAATAACCAGTTACACCCTATACAAGAATTTTCTATTGACCGTAAAATGTAAAGTTAAACAAGATCTTGAACCTTATATAAAACTATTTGAGACATCATATACCAAGTCTGGAACCAAGTTCTTATCTTGACTGAACAGAAGATACCAATCAGCAATCTCCTACCAAAATTTCTAACTAACATTTGTCATCTCGGTACTGGACCCATACCTGTACCATCTTATTGTAATATCAGTATATGGTATGGTACAAGATGGTGAGGCATATTGTGTGTTGGTGACTGGTACGACAAACCTTGTTTCTAACAATTGCAATCAAGTTCTATTTAGAAGGCTCTAATAGATACATCTTCTACAAATTTATTTGAAAACAGTGAAAATGAAATGACCCTTCTTGCAAAAAATAAAATAAAAATTACAAAATAAATGAACTAAAGCAAAAAAAAAAGGGTTATTAAGAAATGAATTAATGCTAGAAGTGGACTGTACCTCAAGAATAACAGATTGTGTTTCCTTATCCTCGGCAATCAGCTCAAATGTTTCGTTCCATACAGGGTTAAGATTGTTGTTGATTACTTTTGTTTTAACCTTGAACATGGGGCGTACAGACAGAACCACATAAGGATCAGATTTACCAATTATTTCCATATTTTTCAAACCATTTGCTTTCACGACAGTCAATGTAAGCTTTCCCTGTGGTTTAAGCTCCAGTTCGCTGCAAAAAACATTCATAATATTATATCATCATCCACATTGTGAGCTTCATAGCAGCAAAGTCTCTCAAAGGAGATTCCTCAAAATGAAAAGTCTTACTATGATAACTGTCACTAATATTAACAAAAATTAGATGTAACTGGTTTGTCAAAGCTGAAATACAAATGCACACATTCAACTGTGCTATGCATGCAGGTACATAAATATATATATTCACATGCACATATACATTACATAATTTACATATAATTCAATAGCACACAATAGCAATATAAGAGCACAATATCCGAAGACCATATGGTAGACCTATCTCTAATTTGGATAACATTGAACCAATGTTATAAATCTAAATAATAAAGGAAATGTATTGCAACGTCTACCCACTCCCCTACCTGCTCATTAACCTGGTCCTATGTGGCAATTGAGGATTGGTGCGACAAATATGGGGCCGGTGGGTGTCAAGCAGGGCCCACATGCACCTCTCCCAATTCACACACCACATCCTGAGTGGGTAGAGGAGTGGGAAGATGAAGCTTTTTCCTAAAGGAAATGGCATTAGCAATAACATGGCTAGAAGATGGACAAGTGAACTATGAATTTGTAAAGGAAATCATAAATTACCTAAAAAGATGGATAATTTATCCTTCCTGTGCAAAGCCTTAAGAGATGGCCAAAATTTTGTGGTAATTTGTGTACTAGATGGTTCTACATGTTTCTTGACTTAGCACTTGAAATGGCACCCCAGGTTCAGCTTGACGATACTTTTGACAACATAATTCAGACGAGCTTGGTGCATTTTATGTCTACATGACAGTGTTGAGTAAATAAAATTGAAGAATAGAATGACTCTGATATAAATTTACAAAAGGCAAGTCAAAATTGTAAAGACGTAAAATTAGTTTGTCTAAAGTACAAAGGAGAGAAACTCTGAAGAGGAATGCATGAAAAATATAGAACATAATGAGAAACAAGGCAGAAATACCCAAACAGATCAGTTCAATATCCTTCTATTTTATGAAACAGAGGATGTGGTTATAAGGTACAGTATTTACAATAATACATATTATGGGGTCAATGTCAGAAGACTCAGAACAGAAGAATGAGGTTAGTGCTGCTTGAGAAGAGAAAGGCAGAATGTGAAATTTATAAGAAAGGATTTGAATATTTTAAAAGGGGAAGCTGGATTTAGGATACTTGCTCCACTAACTTTAACCCAATCTCGAGTATATCATTTAAACACATGAATCGATATGTATATTCATAACAAAGTAACATGCATGAAAGTAGAAAGAAAGAAAAAGGAGAAAAGATTACCTAGTGTCGACATCTACTCCACCAAGTGGAACTACAATTCTATGAGGCCACTGGAGCATGTCCGTAACAATTGAATTCATAGTATCCTATATTATGGAGAATGGTAAAGAGAGCTTTAGATTAGTTATTGTCTAACAAGTAAATTTACATTCAGATCATTGATCAGAAGTAAATGTTCGAACTTACATCAATCATGTCCGAAAGCCCAGGAATAGCGGTTAAGCTTCCACCAACAGCCTTCAGTATATAATCTATTCTAGGCTTTGGCTGAAACAGACAAGCAGGTTCATGATGATATCAGTAGTTCAAGGTTACATGAAATAGATGTAATCAAAACTTTCTGGCATTTAACATATAAAATCTTGAAGCATATAGTTGTAGTAGAATAAACATAGATTTGATTTCTTCATAGGTTCATGCAGATTCTTTTGAAACACTTTTTGGATAATGTAACACCAATGATACATAGATAGATATGCAACCCTTATTAAATGGTTGATTTATTCAAATTTCACAAAGATTTGAAAAATGTAATTCATATAAATACAAAACAATTCTCTATTTTACTATCATAGATAGATATGCAACCCTTATTAAATGGTTGATTTATTCAAATTTTTACAAAGATTTGAAAAATGTAATTCATATAGATACAAAACAGTTCTCTATTTTACCATCATCTTTCCCAACTCAGCCATCATTTGGAATTTCATTCAAAGGAATTGCATTACTCATTACATTATGATATTTTGGCCTACCATATGAAGAGAGAGAGAGAGAGAGAAGGTTATAATGATACAAGAAGCAGCTGATGGGACTACTGCAACCACACATAGCCAGAGATTTACCGTTTATTGCACTAGTAAGCAGCTTCAGCATTTTCCTTTATACTTTTCTTGAAGAATAATCATTTTCCTTCTTGTATGCCTATATAATACTATTATTTGTAGGACTGTTTGAACTTTTGTTTTTGATTGAAAGGGATTATTATTGTTTGAACTTTGAAGTTTGAACCTTCTTTTCATTCCAAATCTGTATTCCCTACCTAAAATAATGTCTCATCCTCTCTAAGTCATGATCCTTCCAAAACTGCTTCTCAAAAGCCTTGTTATTTCACAATGTTCTATATCCTTCTACTAGTTGTTGCAAATTGAAGCCTGACATACATGTGCAACAGAAGACAAAATGAGGTGTAAAGGGTGTGCCTTTATGCCTCTCTCCAGGTAATTGCATCAAGAACCTGAAGGATTTATCCAAGTGTTTTTCCTTGAGATGTGAGGTTGAGCACTAAAAAAGTAGCCCTTAGATTTATGTAGGAAACTATCTAGAATTAGTGGCACATACCACATAGTAAAGGCAAGTTTCAAATATTCTTTTATCTGAAAAATGTGCTCTAAAAGCTTTTACATGTTTTCCTTCATTAAAAAATACCAACGAAATATTAATAGCATTCTTGGCCCATCCAAATACTATATAACTAATGCATATACTAAAAAGATTCTTCTAGACGGAAGGTTTCTAGTTGGAGAGAAACAAGCATGAAAGGTTTTACTCTTGTAACTTTTCATGATAATGAAGCAGTTAGGGCTGTGAACAACTCAAGTGACTGATCTGCATCTGACCTAGATTGGCATTGTAACTAGAATTCTGCTGCTATAGCCTGCCCATCAATAGTTTCATGGAAGATCCAGTTTTAAACATAAATACACTGGGTTGGATCAGATCAGGTTCTGTACAAATTTGATCAGATGGGTTCCATGTTGGGAATGCTTTCACATTTACTCCAGTTTTGAAGTTTAGTGTAATTATCTAATACTTCAATTTTATACAGGCACATTGTCTTCTAATAATTAGCAGAAACTCAAAACTAACAATAAAAAAAATGTTATACTAGAAATTAATGCAGCAGGCCAGCAGCTATTTCAAAAGAAATAGATGTCATTGCATTAAACCATTATAACGACCAACAATACCAATTGCAGCCACTTAGGTAAAGCTTTATGAATGTTCTTCTCCATTCAGTCAAATCAGGATCATTTCATAGCTTGAGATTCTTCTTGCAACCAGTCGACTTGACATCAACAGTACTTCCATTTTATTAATGCTTGGGATCAGAACTGGCAATATTTGAGTGTTCCTATGTTTGTTTTAATTTTTTAATGAAAACTTGGATATAAAATGGACAATTATTTCAAATCAACTTCACAAGTAGCCAACGGATTGAGTCCATCATCTTGCTGCAACAAACTTATCGTAGTGTTGTTGCCAACATGCTTTGAATGCCAGACTATAAATCCTGGTGGAATATAGCAGAGGAAGTATCAAGATTTAGAATAAGCCTTGGAAAATAGCAAATTTCCCAGTAAAGAAAGAAGATTAAGTGTAACATAAGGCTCATTTGTCATACTAGCAAAATTCATCCTAGCTGGTATAAACATGCTACAATTGATTTCATGAAAATTCAAGACATTTTCTAGATATTTTGTTCAGGAAGCAAACAAAATCAACAAAAGATCAAAATAGTGGCTAAATATTAAGTCAACCAAGCATCATCTGCTGTTACAATTAGCAGAATCTTTCAGCGTGGCATGCCATGTGGCTTTATATAAGGTTGCCAAGATCAAATCTAACAATATAACAACTAAAAGATCTTCCAATTTCTCCACCACAAGGAGGACAGGTTTGTATTATAACCATAACCAACAAGAATTATCTCATTCATTTTAAAATGGGAATCTATATCCTCTTTTCTTTTTTGTTCCAACCAAATTCTAAATCCATGGTATTTATCAAAAACCCCCACGGCCCCAACTATATTTTCGTGAAAGTGATTCCGATTCCCGCCATGAAGTGCAGAGCCATAACAAATGATTCAGCATCAAGTAATTGCCAATTTTTCTAATACTTATTTCATGTTACAACTGATATATGGAATTGCAGGGAAGGAAACAATAATGAAGCTCTCCCATGTCTAAGTTTCAAAAGGTTGCAGAAAAAGAAAACTAGGCATACCACAGCAAGGAGAGCAACAACAACAGCAGAAATGCAGGGGATCTCTTCAGAAAGTTGGAAAATAACACGTACAACAGTGAAAACCTGAAGATCTTTCAACTGCAACCAGAGCAAGATAATGATAAGTAAAATCTCATGCTTACCAAAATATTATATAAATTAAAAGATATGCATTTCTTCCATGGATGCATATCTAATTTGAATAATAAAAAACAAGCAGCAGCACTTCGACAAACCATGGCCATGGTGCCCTTCCACAAATGAATTTTTAACTTAAAATAAACATGCAAACCTGAATGGGCAGTGAAGCAACAAGTGCTTCAACTGCAAGAATTATGTTTGGATCTCCACCCCATCGAAAGTCAATATCCATTGTAATCTGACCTTTCTTAAGGCTCTGAACTCGGATGCCTTCATAAAGAAAATACATGTATCATAAAATGTATATGTAATAAACATAGTCTAACAACATGTTAAAAGAATTGATCACGTTTGACTTGATCTTTATCCCATTCTATTATGAAAAGGAAATAACACAGAAAAAAGTGCACCATTAAAGTTTTGAGAATTTCAAGAACCCAAGGACAGCCAAAGAGCCAACATATAGTGATTCTCTGCTAGATGGAAATTTGGCAGAGTAAGAAGATAAGGTAAGATGAGAAGAAAGGGTAGATCTCAAAAATATTATAACAAGAGCAGGAGAGAGTAACCAAGGCGCAGCTTATATTTCTGAAGTCTATTGGAAGCTCAAGAGTGATATTCTGCATTATATGCGTATCATCCTGTTTTGATGACTTGAAAATTTTAGTTCAAAGGTAATATCATAAACATACAAGTTCTACAAACATCCCAGAAACAAACTCTCTCCAACTATAAGAGGTTATCCTTAATCAAATAAGAAAAACTGCAAATGAATAAAAAGTATCTATATGTCCATCAAATTAATTTACTAAGAAAAGGTGTAAGAAAAATGTTTGGAAATTCTACCTTTCCAAGTAAAATTTGTGGAGAACACCAGATTTTTTCTATGAAGTAATAAACCATATAACATATACAAATCTAAAATGACAACCAAAAGAGGTGACAATTACTGACTATTCGCAAATTCATTATTTTCTTCATCCATAATTTCTTCTGTTAAGCAACAAGTCATACATGTACACTTCTGCATGTTAATCAAAACAATCTTATTTTGATAATACAAGTCAAATAAAGTTTGATGTCAAACATAAAAAAAAAGAGATCAAATTGATCATAAGATTTGTGACATAAGACATATGATTATAATAACAATATGCATATCCATACCCCTTTGTAAGCGAAGCAGGTAAAGCACCCTGCCTTCTCTCAAACTTATCAATAATATGTTTCCAGGGACATGTTAGACAGTCTTCAGCAAACAAACCTCATGACAGAAACCTTGAAACTTTTGTAATATTATATATATATATATATATATATATATATAAAACATTTGGGTTATATACAAACCTTCAATTTTGGGTGCAACATTTCCCAAAGAAAGTTTTGTAAACTTAAGTGAGGATATTCCTGGGGGGCGATAATCTTCCAGTAGTGGCTCTACAGAATCCTTGATGACCATTGTTGCTGCCTAAGATCAAAAAACAAAACAAAACAAAAAAAAAATCAGCCTGGAGACAGAATTGACAGCATTAAAACAAAGGATTTATTGGTCTACAATTACGAGAAAGTGCATGCAAATATTTAACATAAGAAGAGAAAATTAGGCAATTTCAATAGGCAGCTCCATATATGTCCTTACGCGCAAGGAGATAACAAAATATATAAAATTCTGAGATTTTATAAAATCAAAAATTGCACTTGTTAAAGGTTTAAATACCGGTGGGACGGCGAGGCATACCACTCTATCATGTGTGTCTGGACGGGCAACATCTCATGTCGGGATAAGTCAAGTCGGGATGGACTAGGATGGGACGGGACATTCCAAACACGAGGTACTCATTCCATGGAAAAACTGGGATGGTCCCGTCCCACGCTATTTAATAATAAAATTCAATGCAGCTATATGAATACAAGCATGGAATGCAATATTTAGTTCCTGAGTGACTTGGAACCAAAGTACAACCATCTCGGTACTGGACCCCATACCGATGCTACTTTATCACTATGTTGGTATGATATGGTACAGGGCTGGTTTGGCGTACCGAGAGTCGGTATCAAGATCCGCCGTACCGGTGGCCGGTTGGCGCACCGGTGGCCGACCGGACCGGTATGGTACCGATACCGTACCGGCCGGTACGCGGTGGTTTCAAAAACCACAGCACCGCGGTGGTTTCAAAAACCACAGCGCGAGGCGCTGTGGTTCTAAAAAAAAAAAATCGTACCGGTGCGAACCGGTTTAGTGGTTCCGGTACCGGTCTAGGACCGGACCGATACGTATCGGCCGGTACGGGCCGGTACGGCATTCCATGGTCGGTATACCTCCCATATGATGGATCTATAGCGGACTGGTATGGTACGGTATGCCCCATACCATCCGGTTCAGTACGGTATGGCGCACCGTGCTTCGAACTCTCTAGGAGTTTCATTATACAAAAGACGAAAGTGTAAATTAGTTGATCGCATATCTAAGATGGGCCTTTGTATAAGCCAATAGAGTGTGCATGCTGCATGCCTGATTGTTTTTTTCAAACTAACTTATATTTACCAAGCACCTGTGCAATGTCCAATACTAGGAATGAGTCATAAGAGCATAATACAGATACCCAAAGAATGTGGAAGCATCCTGAAATGATACGGTAGACCGAAAATTTTAAAAGGATGACAGATACCATCTTTTGGACTTTAAAAAGCAATAATCGAATAAAATTGTGGTATCTCTAGTGATTGAGCACCTGAAGTTAGAAACTTAACCCAATTATAAGCTTACTGCTCTGGTTTTATCAACATGAGGCACTGTAAATACCCCGATAAGGTCAATTTGCAAGCCTGATAACTTGCCAAACAACTTTGACTGCATAGTATGGAACCAATTACATCTGATGTGGGCTTGTGGAGTGACGTATGGTAATAATTTCAGAGTTCAAAAATATTTTGCCTGAAGCTTAACTTCACAATATCAGCCAAAAGTAGGACTCACTTAAAAAAGGTCAGAGATTACATGATTAAGATAAGAAATAGTAGTACGAAGATATTTTGGAGGCATTGTCTACCAAAATATAGAAAAATTCAGAATAGTTCAGAAAATATTCATAAATTTATAAGTTATTTATGGAAGTTGAAATTTAAAAATATTAAATATATGTTATTTGTATGTTTACATCATTATGTTGAAACAAAATTCGGAAAAAATAAGCATAATGATTGGGAATAAATGGAGAAATGTTTAAAGAACTTTTCACTGGAGAGGGCTGGCAAAAGAGATGTTACATATCTAGGAAATTCTCAGTCTTCATTCAGGACAAGAGCAATTACATCCACATTAGAAAGTAACATGAGGAAAAGTAAAATGGCACTACTTGTATAAATAATTCATTTTTCAGAACTCCTAAAGTGACAATGTGTTAATTAGTTCTAACTCAAGGGGGAAAACCTGTCATACAGTCAGGGAAGGTTGAATTCTACAATCAAATTGTCATTTGATTGAGAAAACAAAAAATACATTGTCATCTTAGTCTTAGATTTCATTGTTTCAGTTTTGGATGTCTTTCAAAAATATAAGGACCCAATATAAATTATGGTGCTTCAATAAATTAAAACATAACAAACCCATGCCAGTCCCAAGCCCAAATAAAAATGCGGAGGGCTAATGTTGGGTTGACAGCCAATCATAAACATGTCAAATTATGAAATGATGTCTAGATACACCGAGTGGATATACATTTACATAAATGCATACATATGTTATTATGTTTATACATACATTCATACATACATACATTCATACATACATACATACATACATACATACATATATATATATATATATATATATGTATATTTCAAGGGAGAGAAATAAGAAGGATGAATGTCAATCAGATTAGGGAATCATAGAGATCCACTGTACTTCTCATGCGCGTCGCACATGCCAAACCATAGTTATTAAACCCGTACAGGGGACTGACTCAGCCAAGAGGACTTGTCACTAGGATACTGGTCCAATTGTCAAGTCAATCAATCATGCTAGGTTATAACTAAAAGTGTTAAAAATTTAAATATATTAAACAAATTAGATATAATATAAGAGAATATGCAAAACTACCGATAATTGTCAATTGCAATATAAATGGAAAAATCACAATTCATCTAACGTTTAAAAATTGTGATAAAAGATAACATATAATGAAGGAAAATGATAGAATTATTGATATTTTTATTTTTTAAATCGTAAATTTTCAAAATTCCAAAAAATAAAATGATGTATATATTTAGTTCTTTAATTTGATATCAAAGAAAAAAAGGAGTTCATTACTTTTTATTGTAAAGAATTGATTATTAAAATATAACTCCTTCTAAATAAGAGAGAAAATTTTTATAAGTTGATAAAGAATTCTAACTCAACTATTAAAATAACTATTATTTTTTATTGCACTTTTCTTAAAGCCAGACAAACCTAGTTCACTTGGTTATTACCCGCTAGGGAAATCGGTTTTTGAGAAAATCAGCTGGTTTGATGCAATTCATGGCGAGTCACTTGCATTCCCAGTCTTGTAATGAAATCAGACAGGATAAGGAGCCGGTTCACAGGTTTCCTGATCCAACCAGCTGGTCCAGTCTGGTTTTAATAACCATGTGCCAGACTCTAGTTTATATGTATATTTTTATGCCTATTGAAGTATGTATTTTAGTACATCTACCTATATATATACACGTATATATGCGCGCGCGCATGCATGTATATATCTATGTATTTATGTGCACATATGTACCCATACATACATACACACATATACTCCATTGTTAAATATTTTGCCTTCTGTTACTCTTTTCACTCTTCCAAGAGAGAGAGAGAGAGAATCAAAGAGAATACGGACATAGGATTTGATATAAAATCACTTAAATGCCATCATGCAAAACTAAGTGTTGCATAAAATAGTAGAAAAGTATGTGGAAGCAATATATTAACTGAAGAAGGGGTGTGCCTGTACAAATACAATCAGGAACTCGATGCCTTACAAGGAGGTTAATCAGGAGAACTAAGTGCAAGTTATATATGCAGTTTGGAGAGAATAAGCTCTCATAAAGCTTTTAAATAAAGGGCCTGCTAAATTAAGTGTAATTTGTCCTAATTAGAAAGAAAATTAGATTATAGAAATATTTAGGTAAATGAAAAGCATGCTATAAAGGTGAATTATCTTACATCTGCAATGAAAGGCCATAGTTTACTCAATTGCTTGTTTAGCCATTTCACCTGCACAGACCCAAAAAAGTAAAACATACACAATGACGTTATAGATATAAAACAAAGTGCATGAACAAATCACTGAAAGTTAATTTGCAAGATTGATAAGAAAATGGATTTACAAACATCTTATTCTAGTTAAATGCACGGGTTGGAGTATTTAGTTTGCGCTGTATTGTTTCAGATGTGTATGCTTACTATCTGGTGAGCTGGGACTTCAGTTGTTCCAAGAGAGAGGCATTGGTAGCAAATGGAGATCCTGGATGATCTCCTAGCTGCGTGCTGCAAGAACTGCAATTCTTGTAGATGGAATTCTTGGTAGTTGGATCAACTTCAAAAGATGGCTGACATGAGGTGGTCTCCTCTCACCTTATCTCTTTGTTGATTCTAAGTAAGTTATTCTCCAAAGCCCTGGACGACACACTAAGGGTGTTGGAAACCTTGGTGACTATAAAGGAACTCTCAATCTATACAATGCAGAAGATACTATTATTTTTCTTGTTATCCTGATGTTGATAGCATTCAAACTCTTAAAATTATCCTTCTGGGCTTTGAGCTGACAGTGGGCTGAAAACAAACCTTTTCAAAAGTCAACTAGTTCACTTAGGAGGAAAACCAGGATGTAGCCAAGAGATTTGTTGATATTTTGGGATGTCAAGCATCCTCTCTCCCCATCTCATATCTTGGTTTGCCTCTGCACCACAATATCCTCCTTAAGCAAGATTGGATCCCTCTTATCGACAAATTTGGAAGAAGGCTTGCCAACTAGAAGGGTAAATTTGCATCTGTTAGGGGACGACTAATTTTAGTAAATGTTCACTCTTCTCTCCCTACAAATTATCTATCCATCTTCCATTCACCAGCTTGGGTAAGAAGAAGAGTTGACGAAATAAGAAGCTTTTTGTGGCCTCTACTTGGTCAACTGGAAAAAGGTTTGTAGACCTAACAAGGAGGGAGGTCTTGGAATTGTTGATCTCCATGATTTTAATGTTACTCTGCTTTGTAAATGGTGTTGGAATTTTCACCTGGATGATCTCCTTGGAAGAGGCTTGTTCAGTGAGACATTACAAAACCAGAAGGCCCTGTCATACTTCCAAGTCCTAGTCTCCCCCATCTGGACAGGTATTCTTAAATCTGAAAGCTTCCTCTTTGCCAGCATTTTCAAGAAAATTGGGAACGGGTCTATAACTTTCTTTTGGAAGGATACTTGGATTGGTTCTCATCCCTTGATTCAGACCTTTCCAAGGCTCTTCAGGATCGTGGATCACCAATCAGTTTTGTGAGGTGCTATGCTACTAATATGCATGGTCTTGCAACTTGGAGGATAAGGTTCAGATACAGCATAACAAGGGACGAGACCCTTGGATTTGTTGAAGAAAATAGGTTGTTGCAAGGTTTCTCTCTAATTTCAAATGCTCGGGACACCATCAAGTGGAGATGGAACTTGGATGGGCTCTTCTCTGCCAACTCAGCCTACATATTTCTGCACTCAGGAGGCACTCTCTTGGCCTCTTCTAATGGGAGGTTTTCTAGAGATGACAAACATTCAGGCCTTGAGACCATTAAGAAGATTAAGTCATCCCTCAAAGGGTTCTTTTCCTTGGTAAATAAAATGCATCTCTCTGCTGTGTTGCAAGAATGAGAAAAATGGGAGTGCTTGTACATTTGGTTGAATTTTTTGTTCCTTTTCTTTTCACTTGTAACTTCTCTTTTAAATTTTTAATAAAGTTTTTTGACGCTTCTATGGAGAATCATTACCTCCTCAAAAAGGGGAAAACTTTCTGTGCATGAGATTGCCAATTTGTTTGATATTTACTTTATTTCAAATTTTGTTTTTAAAGAATACTTTTCTGAGAGAAGACAGGCATAAAATATATGGAGGTTGCGGTGTGATCCGAGATACATCATTTGATGTGCCTTTATTTTTCACATTTCGCAAAGAAAATAAAGCAATAAGTAACCATTTATCTGTGAAAATGAGGATAACACAGGACCTGACCACATCTATAGATGTATAATCACAATTTAATAGCCATTCAAGCTACACACAAATACTGAACTTAAACTCTTTTCACATATGATGTACCATCAGAAATAAGCATTTTTCCCAATTTAGCAAATTTACAAATAATTTGTGATTTACAGTGAAAATTTCATGAGTTGCTTTTTGAATATTGCCTAAATTCTTCTCCTTCAAGTTCCATCTACATGTTGGTTTTATTTATATCTTCCTCCCCTTCTAAATATTGATCTCAGAAATTTCAGTTCATACAAATCTTGGGCAATTACATTTTCTCATTCATGAGGAATTAAGCCCTAAAATTAATATTTGGCCCGTACACTTCTAGGAACCAAATACACACCCGGACAATATGGATGACCCAAAAGATGCACTCAACATGCGTATGAGATATTAATGCATAACAGTTCTGCAAAATGGTGATCAAGTTGCACTAACCTGTTCAAATGCAGGAAAAGATATCCATTCAGGGTAATTGTCACCACAGAGCTTCTTCAAATCATCTCTGTTGAGTGATCCTAGAAGTTTTATATCGACAGCCTATAAAAGATGGAGGCATAAGCAGGAGTATCTACAATCTTGGTCAGCTGAATTCAGCAAGCTAATTATATATTAAGGAGCACAACAATATCTTGAAATATAGAGTATAAGACACTATAACATGATGCATCCATATAACTTGATTGAGAGAACCAACATGATTATCAACATATCTGTTACGGGGGAACTTAGCCGCCACGCCCCACGTGACCGGCACGCGCACCCAGGAAGACTACGGCAGTCCCTTGATCCAGTAATCCGACCCCGAGTCGGATATCTTCGGCTCCGCAGCCTGACCCCGAGTCGGCTGCCCCTTGATCCAGCTGTCCGACCCCAAGTCGGATATCTTCGGCTTCGCAGCCCGACTCCGAGTCGGCTGCCCCTTGATCCAGCAGTCCGACCCCGAGTCGGATGTCTTCGGCTTCGCAGCCCGACCCCGAGTCGGCTGCCCCTTGATCCAGCAGTCCGACCCCGAGTCGGTAATCTCTCGACAACGACAGGCTGTTCCCCTGAAGCACGCCGCGGCCCTCTGCTCCACTACTCCCTGCAACGGTCGTATCCGGCGCTGCTCCACGATCCCCTGTAACAGTCGTACAAAGCGGAGCTCCACTACGCCCTGTCATGGCCGTACCCAGCGCTGCCCCACGACGCCCTGTAACGGCCATGTCAGTGGCAGCTCCATCGTGCTACACGATGACCAACCCCCCAGAAGGACCCCCCAGCCTGGTATATATGCGGCTGGGGGAAGAAGGGGGGAGGTAAGAAAAAGTTTTCCAGAGCATTCTCTTACCTGCTACTGCTATCTCTCCTTCTCCTTCAATCCTCTCTGACTTGATCGTCGGAGGGCCCCCACTACCCCAGTGGTGGTGCGAGGCTTGCTTGCAGGTTTTCCGGTGGAAGGTGGAGCGCAACCAACCCAACTCCAAGGGAACCCCGTTCACACCGCTGTGCCAATCGTTCTCGGTTTGGACCACCAGCAACAGTTGGCGCTAGAGGAAGGGCCCGGATCTCAGAGCGATCGTAATGGCACGGCGAGGTGGTCGTGGAGCTTCCAACGCTTCCGGTCGCGGGGCCTCTCGCGCCTCCGGCCGGGAGGCCGCTGCATCTCCAACGCGCTCTCAGCAACACTCCACCGCCCCACCGCCTATTCAGACGGTCGAAGCCGCTCAGTTCGACCAGCTAGCCCAGCAGGTTCGCACCCTCGCGGAGGCGGTGCAGAATCTGCAGGGTGTGATGTCCCGGGCGCCGCAGCGGGCTCAGGAGCCGCTGCTGCCTGAGCGTTCGCCTGCTCTCCTCAACCCGCGCTCCTTCCTCTCCCATGGGGAGGAGCGCCGGCGCGAGGAGGATTCTCGAGCGCGTTCCATTCTGCCGGGACCTTCTCATCGGAGCCGCGCGGGGTACGAGAGGCGGACCCGGGCGCATTCCCAGACCCCCCAGTCCTCGAGGAACCCGCGCTCCAGTCGGTCTCCCTCCTGCCGCTCCTTGTCTCCCGCCCACCGGTCGCGCTCCCTGGACCGGCGGGTGGACGATCTCCACCGACAACTCCAGGTCCTGAAGGGCCATTCCAAAGATCCCTTCGCCGACTTGGAGATCTCCTCCCAGCCGGCGCTAGCCTCGAGGATCCTGCGGACCCCGAATCCGCCGGGGTTCAAGATGCCGGCGATCGAGCCCTATGACGGGGCAGCGGACCCGCGGGATCACGTCGAGAGTTTCAGGACCCTTATGCTCCTCCACGGAGCATCAGATCCTCTCCTCTGCAAGGCTTTCCCAGCAACCCTCCGTGGCCCGGCAAGGGCGTGGTTCGCCGGCCTGGAGGCTAACTCAATCCAGTCCTTCGACCAGTTCACTCGCCTCTTCATCACTCATTTCGCCGTCAGTAGCCGGCGGCGACTGGTCTCCGACTCCCTCTTTGATGTTCGGCAAAACGAGGGAGAAAGCCTGCGGGATTATCTCACCCGCTTCAACAAGGCTACGCTGGAGGTCCGGAACCTGAGCCAGGAGGTAGCTCTTTCAGCCCTGAAGCGCGGCTTCCGGAAGGGCAGACTCACCTTCTCCCTGGACAAACGCCTGCCGAGGAGCTTCCCGGAGCTGTTGTCCCGGGCGAACCAGTATGCGGACGCCGAGGAGGCGGCCGCCCACCGGAGCAAGGAGGCCGCCGAGATCCCTCCAAAGCTTGGGAAGAAAAGGCGAAAAGAGGCACGCCAGAGGAGGAGCCCGACGCCCCAGCGTCGGCGCAGAAGCCCGTCGCCGGCGAGGAACCACGGCGCCCCACGCCCTCGTTCTCCGCCCCGACGTTTCAACCGGTACACCCCTCTCCTGACTCCCCGGGCCCAGATCCTTATGGAGATCAAGGGGCGGGAGGACCTCCCAGCCCCGAGACAGATGCGGAAGATCCCTGGGAGGAGGCCCTCCCGGGCGTACTGTGAGTACCACCGGGACCACGGCCACGACACCGAAGACTGCTTCCAGCTTCGGGACGAGATCGAGGCTCTCATCCGCCGGGGGCGTCTCGGACGATATGTGAACGACCGACGTCCCCCCGCGGACCCGCGTCCAGCCGACCCGGCTCCTCCGGAGCCTCGGGAGCAGAATCGACCCGTTGCGGGCGTGATCCACACTATCACTGGGGGTTGCTCACGGCCCGTGAGGAACGCAGGGGGCTCGGCGGAAGCGTCAGGGACGGCCATCGTAAAGAGGCAGAGGGTCGGTAATGTAATCACCTTTTCTGATGAGGATGTAAAGGGGGTTCAGACTCCCCACGATGACGCCATGGTGATCTCCCTCACTATGGCAAACTATGATGTAAGGCGTGTTCTTGTTGATAGTGGAAGCTCAGCTGATATTTTGTTTTACGAGGCCCTCCAAAAAATGAGCTTGACCAGACAATTGTTGCACAAAACATCCACCCCCCTCATCGGATTCACTGGTGACGCTGTCCCGGCCGAAGGAGTCGTTGAGCTGCCTGTGACTGCGGGCGTTGCACCCGCAGAAGCCACGGTGCGACTCGGGTTCTTGGTCGTCCGTGTTCCCTCGGCCTACAACGCTATCCTCGGACGACCTGGACTGAACGCCCTTCGTGCGGTGGTCTCTACGTACCACTTGCTCATGCGGTTCCCCACAGCGGCTGGGATCGGAGAGGTCCGAGGTGACCAACCGACCGCACGGCAATGTTTCCTAGCGACTCTCAAAGGGAAGAAGCCCGTGGAAGCCCTAAGCGTCGAGTCCCTTGATGCCAGAGACGAGGTGGCCTTGCGGCAGGGGGAGCCAGCCGAGGGTGTGGTCGAAGTTCCCCTCGAGGAAGGCCGCCCAGACCGGACGGTCCGGGTCGGCGCCAATCTCGACTCGGGAGCTCGGGCCCGGTTGGTGGAATTCCTCCGAGCCAATGCCGATGTATTTGCCTGGTCGGCGGCCGATGTACCCGGGATCGACCCGAAGGTCATTTCTCACGCCCTCAGCGTCGACCCGACCCACCGACCAGTAAAGCAAAAGAAGAGACACTGTGCCCCGGATCGGATCCGGGTGGTCGACCAGGAGGTAGACAAGCTCTTGGAGGCAGGATTCATAAGGGAGATAAGCTACCCCGAGTGGCTGGCAAATGTTGTACTTGTCCGGAAGGCAAGCGGGAAGTGGAGGATGTGCGTCGACTACACCGACCTGAACAAGGCATGCCCCAAGGATAGCTTTCCGCTTCCGCGGATAGACCAACTGGTCGACGCGACTTCCGGATATCAGCTGCTGTCTTTCATGGACGCCTTCTCCGGCTACAACCAGATAATGATGGCCCCACAGGACGAGGAGAAAACTGCTTTTATAACAGACCGGGGGCTGTACTGCTACAAGGTGATGCCTTTCGGTCTGAAGAATGCTGGCGCCACTTACCAGCGCCTCGTCAACAAAATCTTTAAAGAGCAAATCGGCCGGAATATGGAGGTGTACGTGGACGATATGCTGGTGAAGAGCCGCCATGCAGATCAGCACATCGCGGACCTGGAGGAGACTTTCACCACCTTGCGGAAGTTTCGCATGAAGCTGAACCCAGCGAAGTGCGCCTTCGGCGCTTCGGCCGGGAGGTTCCTTGGTTTTATTGTCAACCAGCGGGGTATCGAAGCAAACCCGGACAAAATCAAGGCTATCCAAGGTATGTCCCCCCCGACCAAAGTGAAGGAGGTTCAGGAGCTCGCTGGAAGGGTTGCCGCGCTCGGACGATTTGTGGCAAAATCGGCCGAACGCTGCCAACCATTCTTCAAGGTGTTGAAACGTCCGAAAGACTTCCTCTGGACGGCCGAATGTCAAGCAGCGTTCGACCAACTCAAGGAATATCTGGCGTCTCCTCCCCTGCTGTCCAAGCCGCAAGAAGGGGAGATGCTCTACCTCTATCTGGCAGTCTCCCCAACCGCGGTCAGTGCGGTGCTGGTTCGAGAAGAGGCAAAGCTCCAGAAGCCCGTGTACTACATCAGCCGGGTCCTACGGGATGCCGAGACGCGGTACACGAAGGCTGAAAAGATCGCCTTCGCGCTGCTGACCGCGACCAGGAGGCTTCGCCCCTATTTCCAGGCCCATTCGGTCACTCTCTTAACCGACCAACCATTACGACAGATCCTCAGCAACCCCGAGAATGCGGGACGGCTGGTGAAGTGGGCAGTAGAACTCGGTGAGTTCGACATCCGCTACCAGCCTCGACCCGCCATCAAGGCCCAGGTGCTCGCGGACTTCCTCGCTGAGTGCACGGTGCAGGAGGCGGAACCTAGACCGCCGGAAATGCCCAGCCTCGACCTCCCGATCTGGACGCTTCACATCGATGGGTCGTCGAACCCCGAAGGAGGAGGGGCCGGGCTGGTCCTTACCAGTCCTGATGGAGTGATAGCCGAGTATGCCTTGAGGTTTGGATTTCCAGTGACCAACAACGAGGCGGAGTACGAGGCCCTAGTCGCGGGACTCAAACTCACCAAGGAGCTCGGCATCCGGCGTCTGAAGGTCTTCACCGACTCCCAGCTGGTGGTCGGGCAGGTCCGTGGGGAGTTCGAGGCCCGGAGCCCGACCATGCAGAACTACGTCCGGAAGGTGCAAGCGCTCATTCCCGACCTCGGCAGCGTCGACTTCCAGCAGGTCCGCAGAAGCGAAAACGCCAGGGCCGACAGGTTGTCCTGCTTGGTGGGCGCACCGAATCCGGAGCCGTTCCGGCTCTCGAGGCGTATCCTCCCACGATCTCCTAAGCGTCGTTCTCCTTAATTGCATTCTTTGTGCAGGACACTCCGGGCGGCATGTATCCCTCGGTCCACGTATCTCCGCTCGCGCCCAGGCCGCATCCGCCTCGAAGAACGCGCGTATCGCGGCCGCTTAACTGACACTCCTTGCAAGCAGCAACTGGCGGTCCGATTTCCCAGGTAACGCTTCAATTAGCATTTAATGCCCTTCTGGTGTTTTCCAGGCGACACTCGGAGAGGAGGAGAAACACGATCGTAGCTGGACACGGAGAAATCCCGTCGAGTGGCAAGCGACAGGCGCGTGGCCAACGAGCGGAATTTCCTGAGGCTCGGCCCTCGGATGCCAGGCTAACCCGATGATCATCCCGGGAGCAGACTAGCCTGAAGCCCCGACCGGTCGCCTCGGCTTACGCCAGCCTTGGCCGACCAACGAGCGAAATTTCCCGAGGCTCGGCCCTCGGATGCCAGGCTAACCCGATGATCATCCCGGGAGCAGACTAGCCTGAAGCCCCGACCGGTCGCCTCGGCTTGCGCCAGCCTTGGCCGACCAACGAGCGGAATTTCCCGAGGCTCGGCCCTCGGATGCCAGGCTAACCCGATGACCATCCCGGGAGCAGACTAGCCTGAAGCCCCGACCGGTCGCCTCGGCTTGCGCCAGCCTTGGCCGACCAACAAGCGGAATTTTCCGAGGCTCGGCCCTCGGATGCCAGGCTAACCCGATGATCATCCCGGGAGCAGACTAGCCTGAAGTCCCGACCGGTCGCCTCGGCTTGCGCCAGCCTTGGCCGACCAACGAGCGGAATTTCCCGAGGCTCGGCCCTCGGATGCCAGGCTAACCCGATGATCATCCCGGGAGCATACTAGCCTGAAGCCCCGACCGGTCGCCTCGGCTTGCGCCAGCCTTGGCCGACCAACGAGCGGAATTTTCCGAGGCTCGGCCCTCGGATGCCAGGCTAACCCGATGATCATCCCGGGAGCAGACTAGCCTGAAGCCCCGACCGGTCGCCTCGGCTTGCGCCAGCCTTGGCCGACCAACGAGCGGAATTTCCCTGAGGCCTAACAACCCTCAGATGCCAGGCTAACCCGATGACCATCCCGGGAGCAAACTAGCCTGAAGCCCCGACCGGTCGCCTCGGCTTGCGCCAGCCTTGGCCGACCAACGAGCGGAATTTTCCGAGGCTCGGCCCTCGGATGCCAGGCTAACCCGATGATCATCCCGGGAGCAGACTAGCCTGAAGCCCCGACCGGTCGTCTCGGCTTGCGCCAGCCTTGGCCGACCAACGAGCGGAATTTCCCGAGGCTCGGCCCTCGGATGCCAGGCTAACCCGATGATCATCCCGGGAGCAGACTAGCCTGAAGCCCCGACCGGTCGCCTCGGCTTGCGCCAGCCTTGGCCGACCAACGAGCGGAATTTCCCGAGGCTCGGCCCTCGGATGCCAGGCTAACCCGATGATCATCCCGGGAGCAGACTAGCCTGAAGCCCCGACCGGTCGCCTCGGCTTGCGCCAGCCTTGGCCGACCAACGAGCGGAATTTCCTGAGGCCTAACCCTCGGATGCCTGGCTTAGCGCCGGAAGAATTTCCTGAGGCCTAACCCTCGGATGCCTGGCCTAGCGCCGGACGAATTTCCTGAGGCCTAACCCTCGAATGCTTGGCTTAGCGCCGGAAGAATTTCCTGAGGCCTAACCCTCGGATGCCTGGCTTAGCGCCGGAAGAATTTTCTGAGGCCTAACCCTCGGATGCCTGGCCTAGCGCCGGACGAATTTCCTGAGGCCTAACCCTCGGATGCCTGGCTTAGCGCCGGAAGAATTTCCTGAGGCCTAACCCTCGGATGCCTGGCCTAGCGCCGGACGAATTTCCTGAGGCCTAACCCTCGGATGCCTGGCTTAGCGCCGGAAGAATTTCCTGAGGCCTAACCCTCGGATGCCTGGCTTAGCGCCGGAAGAATTTCCTGAGGCCTAACCCTCGGATGCCTGGCGTAGCGCCGGAAGAATTTCCTGAGGCCTAACCCTCGGATGCCTGGCCTAGCGCCGGACGAATTTCCTGAGGCCTAACCCTTGGATGCCTGGCTTAGCGCCGGAAGAATTTTCTGAGGCCTAACCCTCGGATGCCTGGCCTAGCGCCGGACGAATTTTCTGAGGCCTAACCCTCGGATGCCTGGCTTAGCGCCGGAAGAATTTCCTGAGGCCTAACCCTCGGATGCCTGGCCTAGCGTCGGAAGAATTTCCTGAGGCCTAACCCTCGGATGCCTGGTTAGCGCCGGAAGAATTTTCTGAGGCCTAACCCTCGGATGCCTGGCTTAGCGCCGGAAGAATCTCCTGAGGCCTAACCCTCGGATGCCTGGCCTAGCGCCGGAAGAACTTCGAGAGTCAGGAGTCGGCGAGACGCTACCAAGAGTTAAAAAGAGGAAGGACGAAAGTGAAATGAAGAAACACTCTGTTTGTATTAACTTTCATTGCTTCAGGGCCGAGACCCATACAACATGGCAAAACGCCAACATACAAAGAAAAGATCAAAGAAAAGTACAGAGGGTTAGCTTGGAGGAGCCCCTGGGTCGGGAACGTCGGGCACGTCCGCAAGGAGTAGGGAGGCGGCAGGAGAATCAGCAGGCAATGGCGCCGGAGGGGAGTCGAGGAGGGAGACCCCACTCAGGTCAATCCCGGGGTATTTAGCCGACACCCTTGCCAAGCCTTCATCGAAGCCTAAGACAAAGGAGTCGGACCCCGCGTCCGACATGTCACGGACGAACTCGTCGGACTGACGATAAGCCTGTACCGCCTCCGACATGTCACGGGTGAATTCGGCGGACTGACGATAGGCCTGTACCGCCAGACGCCCGATTTCCGCGCTCTTCTCGGCCAGTGCTGCCTCTGCTCGCTCCGTAATCTGAGCCTTTGCCTCCATGACCTTCGCCACAATCCGGTCGTCCGCCTCGGAGGAGACCCTCAGCAGATCAGCCCGAGCCTCCTTGTGCTTCGCCTCGGCAGCAATGCGAGCAGCCTCAGCCTCTTCCAGGCGTGAACGAAGCTCCTGGTCGCTCGCGCGGGACCCCTCCAAGGCCGACTCCAATTCGCCCAGCTTGGCTTCAAGAGACCGGGTTCGGTTGCGGGCGTTGTCAGCTGACTGCTGGGCCTTCTCCCACCTCTCCCGGAAGTCGGCAGCCTTCCGAGACTGCTTTTTGGCCCGCTCCTCCGCCTTCCTGATCTCGCCCTCGAGACTCGAGGCGACCTTGAGTTGCTCTTGAGTCTCCAACAGTTGCCTCTCGAGGGCAGCGAAGCCGAGTACCCGCTCTTCAGCCACCTGGAGCCTCGTCTCGAGGTCCCCGGTCGTCCTCCCCGCCGTAGCTTGGCCTCCCTCCTCTACAGCCTTCAGTTGGCTCTCGGCCCTCGCCAGAAGCCTCGCCTGTTCCTCGTGGCTCTCCTCCAGACGGATCATGTACTGGGCGAGCTAAGAAACAGAAAAAATGAGGGCGTCAGGCGGGGATCATCAATAGAGCCTATAAATGACGAAAGCGACCAAAAGGACACTCACCGACATGAGACAAACGCAGCTGGCAGCTCCGACGTCAGGGATCCCCATCTGCCGGACCCGCCTACGGTCGCTCTCCAGCAGCACCGTCTCGATGAGGTTTCGGGCGCCGGCGAAAGTGAAGGCTGACCCAGACTTCGCCCCGAAGCCGGACGGTGGTTCTGCAGCCTTACCCTTACCCATCGCTTGGGGAAGAGCCATGCTGACCGTGCTCGGGGCGGGGGCCGCTCCAGGAATCGACAGGGTCCCGCTCGGCCGGGGCCTCGGCGCGCCCCTCCTTCTCGTATCGTCCGAAGCCGACCGAGTCGAAGGCCGGGCTGGGGACCGATCGCGTCCGACCCGGCCGTCTCGGGCGCGCCCGGGTGACACCTCCGGAGAAGCAGTAGTCTCATCACCAGAGGGCTGATGCGGTGTCAATTGTCGGTCTGAGCCCGCAGCGTCCCCCTGACCGTTGGGCCCTGAGCCGTCTGTCGGCATCGGAGTCGCCTGCTGGCGGGACTTCTTCGCCGGGGGGACCCCGCTCGGAGGAGTCCGTTTCTTCTTCCGGACCGCTTCCAGTAGGGACACCCTACTGACAGCCTTTGCCTTGTCCGACCGCATGACGTCGTCGATTTCTGCAAAAAGGACGGGGTGGTTAGAAACTGAGAAACTGATGGAAGGAAGAAACGTAAGAGGAGAAAAGAGCTGAAAAAGAAGAAGCGGTGACAGGCTCACGGTCGACGGGCATCGAGCTCAGACCGACGTTCACCAAAGTATCCTCGGAAATAAGGCGAGCCACCGGGGGGAGCCGGCCCTCGGCGACCAACCCCTTCAAGACGGCGACGCCATTGGATTCCTCCCTCGACAACCTCGATAGGCCAATCGGGGACTTCATCGGCGTCTCCCAGGTTGCCCCGATTCCCCAAGAGGGATCTACGTCGATGAAGAAGAAACGCTCCTTCCAGCCATGAATGGAGGAAGGAGCCTCCTTGACGAGGCCGCACCCTCGCCGCGCCGCAAAGCACCACCACCCTCTGTCCTGGGGGTGGCCGTTCAGGCCGTAGCATTCTCAAAAGACATTCAGGGTGGCGGGGACCTCGTGCATGCGGCAGAGAACCTGGAAGGCCGTCAGGGCGCGCCATGAGTTCGGCACCAGTTGCGTCGGCGCCACTCTTAAACCCCGAAGCACCTGCACGACTAAGTCCGAGGGGGGAAAGCGGAACCCGGCCTGGAGGATGCCCTCATTGATGGCGACCTTCCCTGGAGGAGGATGGGACATCCTCTCCTCAGGCCCCGGGAGCGTAACGTTGCAGGCTTCGGGAAGGTGGTACCGAGCCACGAACCTATCTAAGTCTTCGGAGGCCAGCTCCGACTGAATGCGGTCCGCTCTCACTTCGTCCATACCTAATGGCCAGTGAATCTACGGTCAGGACGGGGTCAAGAAGGGGGAAAGGACCGGAACGACTGGAGTACACTAATACGGAAGGAGAAAGTATGGAGAGCCCTAAATTGAAGAATGGGGCAACTCACCGAAAGGGAAGGAAGAACGGCTCCGAGAGCGTCAAAGGAGGAGCGAGCGAACAGTCCGACGGCAACGACAGCAGCACAAGGGAGAAACTCGAAGATGCCTGTGAAGAGAAGAGCGGACGGGGGAGGGCCCCCGGTTAAATAGGTGGAAAGGTGGGTGACGCCTCGGTGACGCCAGAGGACGCCTGGCTGCCGAAGGATCGCTCGCGCCCCAAAGGCGAATCGACGCCATTAAGGAAGGATGTCCGCCGAAATCCGCAGACTGCCAGATCAGCGACAACCGCTATACGCCATAAAGGAGGCGGGGAGCTCGAAACGCGCGCGCCTTTCCGAGGGATAGCGGCAATCTCGAAGCATCACTCCCTTCATCCGTTCCCCTCCTGGTTCCAGGCTCGGAAGTGGGGGGCTACTGTTACGGGGGAACTTAGCCGCCACGCCCCACGTGACCGGCACGCGCACCCAGGAAGACTACGGCAGTCCCTTGATCCAGTAATCCGACCCCGAGTCGGATATCTTCGGCTCCGCAGCCTGACCCCGAGTCGGCTGCCCCTTGATCCAGCTGTCCGACCCCAAGTCGGATATCTTCGGCTTCGCAGCCCGACCCCGAGTCGGCTGCCCCTTGATCCAGCAGTCCGACCCCGAGTCGGATGTCTTTGGCTTCGCAGCCCGACCCCGAGTCGGCTGCCCCTTGATCCAGCAGTCCGACCCCGAGTCGGTAATCTCTCGACAACGACAGGCTGTTCCCCTGAAGCACGCCGCGGCCCTCTGCTCCACTACTCCCTGCAACGGTCGTATCCGGCGCTGCTCCACGATCCCCTGTAACAGCCGTACAAAGCGGAGCTCCACTACGCCCTGTCATGGCCGTACCCAGCGCTGCCCCACGACGCCCTGTAACGGCCATGTCAGTGGCAGCTCCATCGTGCTACACGATGACCAACCCCCCAGAAGGACCCCCCAGCCTGGTATATATGCGGCTGGGGGGAGAAGGGGGGAGGTAAGAAAAAGTTTTCCAGAGCATTCTCTTACCTGCTACTGCTATCTCTCCTTCTCCTTCAATCCTCTCTGACTTGATCGTCG
Source organism: Phoenix dactylifera (assembly GCF_051530095.1). Lineage (NCBI taxonomy): Eukaryota > Viridiplantae > Streptophyta > Magnoliopsida > Arecales > Arecaceae > Phoenix > Phoenix dactylifera. Next base: position 29,606,660 of record NC_143195.1, read on the forward strand.
GAGGGCCCCCACTACCCCAGTGGTGGTGCGAGGCTTGCTTGCAGGTTTCCCGGTGGAAGGTGGAGCGCAACCAACCCAACTCCAAGGGAACCCCGTTCACACCGCTGTGCCAATCGTTCTCGGTTTGGACCACCAGCAACAATATCCATATCTAGCTTCTGAGCATAACAAATCTAGTAACAAGAGTTGGCATAAACAAAAAACTTTAGTCACAATAACAATACTTTTGTGACTTACAAACTCGTAGATAACAAACCTTAAGGTTAAATTTCAAAGTTTTTAGTCTTTTAACTTGATTGGTACCCTGGAGCACCAGAATTTCCAACATGTTAAAAGCTTGATGTTAAACTAAGAGTCAATCAAAAAAATATCTCAAAAGTTGATGGACCATACCATGATGCATGAACTTTGCCTCTAGATAAGATATATTTTGTTGGTTGGGCCACAACAATAACCAATATGTTTTAACTAAAGATAGGCATCTGTGTCATTAACCCTTCTCTGTTAGAGATGGAAATGGGTTCCATTTGTTAGGATTTATGCTTGATTAGGCTTTACACAATCCCATGTCTACCTGTTAGAAGGTGTAACATATATCCTGCCAGACAGATAAGTGACAAGATAGTCCAAACTAATCTAAACAGCTCGATTCAAATCTTGAACCATATCATGATTTGAAGGACCTGAACCATGCAAATCTTGGCATGGCCCCGCTGTACCAGATGGTACTGCTCGATACTAGGCATACCATACAAGTTGCTAAACTACAGTCGATACACGGAGCATATCGAGCTTCCGTACCATGAATTGACCCGACATTGTACTAGCATGATACCAATACAAGTACTGTTGCTGGTGGTCCAAACCGAGAACGATTGGCACAGCGGTGTGAACGGGGTTCCCTTTGAGTTGCTTTGGTTGCGCTCCGCCCTCCGCCGTGAAATCTGCAAGCAAGCCTCGCACCACCACCGAGGTAGTGGGGGCCCTCCGACGATCAAGTCAGAGGAGATTAAAGGAGAAGGAGAAGGAGGAGGTCGCAGGTGAGATGATACTCTGGAAGATATATCTTACCCTCCCCCTTCCCCCCCAGCCTCATATATATCAGGCTGGGGGGTTTTTCCGGGGATTCGTCATCGTGTGGCACGATGGGCCTGCCACTGACATGGCCGTTACAGGGCGTCGTGGGGCAGCGCTGGGTACAGCCATGGCAGGGCATAGTGGAGCTCCGCTTTGTACGGCTGTTACAGGAGATCGTGGGGCAGCGCCGGATACGGCCGTTGCAGGGAGTAGTGGAGCAGGGGGCCGCGGCGTGCCTCAGAGGAACAGTCTGTTGTTGTCGATAGATTGCCGACTCGGGGTCGGATTGCTGGATCAAGGGGCAGCCGACTCGGGGTCGGGCTGCGGAGCCGAAGATATCCGACTCGAGGTCGGATTGCTGGATCAAGAGGCAGCCGTAGTCTTCCTGGGCGCGCGTGCCGGTCACGTGGGGCATGGTGGCTAAGTCCCCCCGTAACAGTAGCCCCCCACTCCCGAGCCTGGAACCAGGAGGGGAACGGGTGAAGGGAGTGATGCTTCGAGATTGCCGCCATCCCTCGGAAAGGCGCGCGCGCTTCGAGCTCCCCGCCTCCTTTATGGCGTATAGCAGTTGTCGCTGATCTGGCGGTCTGCGGATTTCGGCGGACATCCTTCCTCTTTTTAACTCTCGGTAGCGCCTCGCCGACTCCTGACTCTTGAAGTTCCTCCGGCACTAGGCCAGGCATCCGAGGGTTAGGCCTCAGGAAATTCTTCCGGCGCTAAGCCAGGCATCCGAGGGTTAGGCCTCAGGAGATTCTTCCGGCGCTAAGCCAGGCATCCGAGGGTTAGGCCTCAGGAAATTCTTCCGGCGCTAGGCCAGGCATCCGAGGGTTAGGCCTCAGGAAATTCTTCCGACGCTAGCCCAGGCATCCGAGGGTTAGGCCTCAGAAAATTCTTCCGGCGCTAGGCCAGGCATCCGAGGGTTAGGCCTCAGAAAATTCGTCCGGCGCTAGGCCAGGCATCCGAGGGTTAGGCCTCAGGAAATTCTTCCGGCGCTAGGCCAGGCATCCGAGGGTTAGGCCTCAGGAAATTCGTCCGGCGCTAGGCCAGGCATCCGAGGGTTAGGCCTCAGAAAATTCTTCCGGCGCTAGGCCAGGCATCCGAGGGTCAGGCCTCAGGAAATTCTTCCGGCGCTAGGCCAGGCATCCGAGGGTCAGGCCTCAGGAAATTTGTCCGGCGCTAGGCCAGGCATCCGAGGGTCAGGCCTCAGGAAATTCGTCCGGCGCTAGGCCAGGCATCCGAGGGTCAGGCCTCAGGAAATTCGTCCGGCGCTAGGCCAGGCATCCGAGGGTTAGGCCTCAGGAAATTCGTCCGGCGCTAGGCCAGGCATCCGAGGGTTAGGCCTCAGGAAATTCGTCCGGCGCTAGGCCAGGCATCCGAGGGTCAGGCCTCAGGAAATTCGTCCGGCGCTAGGCCAGGCATCCGAGGGTTAGGCCTCAGAAAATTAATCCGGCGCTAGGCCAGGCATCCGAGGGTTAGGCCTCAGGAAATTCGTCCGGCGCTAGGCCAGGCATCCGAGGGTTAGGCCTCAGGAAATTCTTCCGGCGCTAAGCCAGGCATCCGAGGGTTAGGCCTCAGGAAATTCCGCTCGTTGGTCGGCCAAGGCTGGCGCAAGCCGAGGCGACCGGTCGGGGCTTCAGGCTAGTCTGCTCCCGGGATGATCATCGGGTTAGCCTGGCATCCGAGGGCCGAGCCTCGGGAAATTCCGCTCGTTGGTCGGCCAAGGCTGGCGCAAGCCGAGACGACCGGTCGGGGCTTCAGGCTAGTCTGCTCCCGGGATGATCATCGGGTTAGCCTGGCATCCGAGGGCCGAGCCTCGGAAAATTCCGCTCGTTGGTCGGCCAAGGCTGGCGCAAGCCGAGGCGACCGGTCGGGGCTTCAGGCTAGTCTGCTCCCGGGATGATCATCGGGTTAGCCTGGCATCCGAGGGCCGAGCCTCGGGAAATTCCGCTCGTTGGTCGGCCAAGGCTGGCGCTAGCCGAGGCGACCGGTCGGGGCTTCAGGCTAGTCTGCTCCCGGGATGATCATCGGGTTAGCCTGGCATCTGAGGGTTGTTAGGCCTCCGAAAAATTCCGCTCGTTGGTCGGCCAAGGCTGGCGCAAGCCGAGGCGACCGGTCGGGGCTTCAGGCTAGTCTGCTCCCAGGATGATCATCGGGTTAGCCTGGCATCCGAGGGCCGAGCCTCGGAAAATTCCGCTCGTTGGTCGGCCAAGGCTGGCGCAAGCCGAGACGACCGGTCGGGGCTTCAGGCTAGTCTGCTCCCGGGATGATCATCGGGTTAGCCTGGCATCCGAGGGCCGAGCCTCGGGAAATTCCGCTCGTTGGTCGGCCAAGGCTGGCGCAAGCCGAGGCGACCGGTCGGCGCTTCAGGCTAGTCTGCTCCCGGGATGATCATCGGGTTAGCCTGGCATCCGAGGGCCGAGCCTCGGGAAATTCCGCTCGTTGGTCGGCCAAGGCTGGCGCAAGCCGAGGCGACCGGTCGGGGCTTCAGGCTAGTCTGCTCCCGGGATGATCATCGGGTTAGCCTGGCATCCGAGGGCCGAGCCTCGGAAAATTCCGCTCGTTGGTCGGCCAAGGCTGGCGCAAGCCGAGGCGACCGGTCGGGGCTTCAGGCTAGTCTGCTCCCGGGATGATCATCGGGTTAGCCTGGCATCCGAGGGCCGAGCCTCGGGAAATTTCGCTCGTTGGTCGGCCAAGGCTGGCGCTAGCCGAGGCGACCGGTCGGGGCTTCAGGCTAGTCTGCTCCCGGGATGGTCATCGGGTTAGCCTGGCATCTGAGGGTTGTTAGGCCTCAGGAAAATTCCGCTCGTTGGTCGGCCAAGGCTGGCGCAAGCCGAGGCGACCGGTCGGGGCTTCAGGCTAGTCTGCTCCCGGGATGGTCATCGGGTTAGCCTGGCATCCGAGGGCCGAGCCTCGGAAAATTCCGCTCGTTGGCCACGCGCCTGTCGCTTGCCACTCGACGGGATTTCTCCGTGTCCAGCTACGATCGTGTTTCTCCTCCTCTCCAAGTGTCGCCTGGGGAACACCAGAAGGGCATTAAATGCTAATTGAAGCGTTACCTGGGAAATCGGACCGCCAGTTGCTGCTTGCAAGGAGTGTCAGTTAAGCGGCCGCGATACGCGCGTTCTTCGAGGCGGATGCGGCCTGGGCGCGAGCGGAGATACGTGGACCGAGGGATACATGCCGCCCGGAGTGTCCTGCACAAAGAATGCAATTAAGGAGAACGACGCTTAGGAGATCGTGGGAGGATACGCCTCGAGAGCCGGAACGGCTCCGGATTCGGTGCGCCCACCTTTATTGGAGCCACCCGCATCGGAACGACCGGGGGGCCTCAGTTTGGCTATAAATATAAGTGCAGGTGCGGTGGAGTCTGCCAAGCCGAAGGTATTCGGGTTGCCATGGATCGTGGACCTCCTCTTCGGCGTGTGGCTGGGAAACCCCTGCTGGAGGAACGGGAGGCGCGCCCCTCGCGTCTTCCGCCAACTAGCCGTTTCATCTGGGATCAACAAGGAGGTTCTCCCCGGCTGAACTCCGCTCTAGGCGTTTCATCCGGGATCACATCCCCCCTCCTTTCAGTCCCCCCTCCCGATTGAGCTCTGCGCCAGACGCTCCATCCAGGATCGCGCCTCCTCGCGCTCTTCTTCCCTTGTATTCCTTCTCTCCCCTAACCTGGGGAGGACCGGGATATCCCTTGGAGGTGGCGTTCCTCTGGAGGCAGCGGGAACTTCTTCTTCGTCCACTTCTTCTTCGTCCGCGCTGGCTCTTCGTCTTTTTGCGTGAGGCGTCCATGGCGCCTCCGGGGAGAAGCACCCACGCCCGGCGGGATTGCAGCTGCTTCGGATGGAGGGTTCAGGATCCCAGATCTTCAGCTCCACGGAGTCTCCACCTCTTCCTTGCTTTCTTTACTCCCTAATTCCCCCCTGGGAATTCTTTGTAATCACACGAACACACCGTTGTAACCAAGAATTATTGAAATGAAAAGAGTTGTACATTCTTCGAACTGTCTTCCTGGTTTTGTCGTTCTACTGGTAATACACCCGCAGGTTAGCGGAATTCCAGCTCCTTGGAATTTCTCGACCATCTAGGGCCTCCAACTGGTAGGAGCCAGGTCGGTTTACCCAGCGAACCCTATACGGGCCTTCCCAATTCGGCGCCAGCTTCCCACCTTCCGCGGGTTGAGATGCTTTGGCTCGCCTTAGCACCAGATCTCCGATTCTGAAAAGTTTCGGTCGGACCTTGGAGTTATAATATCGGGCCACCCTCCGCTGATACATCGCCATCCGAACCTGCGCCATTTCCCTTGCTTCTTCCAAGAGGTCGAGGTTCCCTCGGAGCTGCTCCGAATTGACCTCGGGTCGGTGCGCGGCCACCCGAGGTGAGGGGAGTCCGAGCTCCACGGGGACGACCGCTTCCGTGCCATAGGTTAGGCTGAATGGCGTCTCCCCGGTAGGGGTCCGATGCGTGGTCCGATACGCCCAAAGGACATTCTCGAGTTCTTCGACCCAAGCTTGCCCTGTCCGACCGATTCGCGCCTTAATTCCTTGGAGGATCGTCCGATTTGTGACCTCAGCCTCACCGTTGGTTTGGGGATGCGACACAGATGTGAACCGATGCTCGATCCCGAACTCCTCGCAGAAGTCACGGAAATGCTTGTTGTCGAACTGTCGACCATTATCCGAGATGAGGACCCGAGGTACCCCAAATCGGACAATGATGTTCTTCTTCACGAACTTCCGGACTTGCGCCTCCGTGATAGTGGCCAGCGGCTCTGTTTCTACCCACTTGGTGAAGTAGTCGATTGCAACAATCAAAAATTTCCGCTGGGCTGAAGCGACGGGGAATGGTCCGAGGATATCCATTCCCCACTGTGCGAAGGGCCAGGGTGCGGTGATCGGGGCCAAGGGGACAGAAGGGACTCTCTGGACGTTGGCGTGGCGCTGGCAGGCGTCGCATTTCCGCACGTGATCCTTCGAGTCCTCCAACAAGGTAGGCCAATAATAGCCTTGCCTCATGATCTTGTGCGCTAAGGACCTAGCCCCCAAGTGCGATCCGCAGATGCCCTCGTGGACTTCGCCGAGGACGTAGACCGCCTCCGAGGGGCGGAGGCATCTTAAAAGGGGGACGGTGAACGAGGTCCGATACAGCCTCCCTTCATAGAGTACGTAGTGGGCGGACTTCTTGACAAGTCGCCGAGCTTGCTCTTCGTCTTCAGGGAGGATCTCTTCGGCGAGGTAGGCGACGAGCGGATCCATCCAAGACGGCTCCGGATCAATCGCCATCACCGCTCCAGCCTCGCCGATGCTCGGCGCATCCAGGGTCTCTAGGTAGATCGCCCTCGACAAGTTGTGCGCCTCTGCGCCCACCAAGCGGGACAACCTGTCGGCCCTGGCGTTTTCGCTTCTGGGGACCTGCTGGAAGTCGACGCTGCCGAGGTCGGGAATGAGCGCTTGCACCTTCCGGACGTAGTTCTGCATGGTCGGGCTCCGGGCCTCGAACTCCCCACGGACCTGCCCGACCACCAGCTGGGAGTCGGTGAAGACCTTCAGACGCCGGATGCCGAGCTCCTTGGTGAGTTTGAGTCCCGCGACTAGGGCCTCGTAAAACAAAATATCAGCTGAGCTTCCACTATCAACAAGAACACGCCTTACATCATAGTTTGCCATAGTGAGGGAGATCACCATGGCGTCATCGTGGGGAGTCTGAACCCCCTTTACATCCTCATCAGAAAAGGTGATTACATTACCGACCCTCTGCCTCTTTACGATGGCCATCCCTGACGCTTCTGCCGAGCCCCCTGCGTTCCTCACGGGCCGTGAGCAGCCCCCAGTGATAGTGTGGATCACGCCCGCAACGGGTCGATTCTGCTCCCGAGGCTCCGGAGGAGCCGGGTCGGCTGGACGCGGGTCCGCGGGGGGACGTCGGTCGTTCACATATCGTCCGAGACGCCCCCGGCGGATGAGAGCCTCGATCTCGTCCCGAAGCTGGAAGCAGTCTTCGGTGTCGTGGCCGTGGTCCCGGTGGTACTCACAGTACGCCCGGGAGGGCCTCCTCCCAGGGATCTTCCGCATCTGTCTCGGGGCCGGGAGGTCCTCCCGCCCTTTGATCTCCATAAGGATCTGGGCCCGGGGAGTCAGGAGAGGGGTGCACCGGTTGAAACGTCGGGGCGGAGAACGAGGGCGTGGGGCGCCGTGGTTCCTCGCCGGCGACAGGCTTCTGCGCCGATGCTGGGGCGTCGGGCTCCTCCTCTGGCGTGCCTCTTTTCGCCTTTTCTTCCCAAGCTTTGGAGGGATCTCGGCGGCCTCCTTGCTCCGGTGGGCGGCCGCCTCCTCGGCGTCCGCATACTGGTTCGCCCGGGACAACAGCTCCGGGAAGCTCCTCGGCAGGCGTTTGTCCAGGGAGAAGGTGAGTCTGCCCTTCCGGAAGCCGCGCTTCAGGGCTGAAAGAGCTACCTCCTGGCTCAGGTTCCGGACCTCCAGCGTAGCCTTGTTGAAGCGGGTAAGATAATCCCGCAGGCTTTCTCCCTCGTTTTGCCGAACATCAAAGAGGGAGTCGGAGACCAGTCGCCGCCGGCTACTGACGGCGAAATGAGTGATGAAGAGGCGAGTGAACTGGTCGAAGGACTGGATTGAGTTAGCCTCCAGGCCGGCGAACCATGCCCTTGCCGGGCCACGGAGGGTTGCTGGGAAAGCCTTGCAGAGGAGAGGATCTGATGCTCCGTGGAGGAGCATAAGGGTCATGAAACTCTCGACGTGATCCCGCGGGTCCGCTGCCCCGTCATAGGGCTCGATCGCTGGCATCTTGAACCCCGACAGATTCGGGGTCCGCAGGATCCTCGAGGCTAGCGCCGGCTGGGAGGAGATCTCCAAGTCGGCGAAGGGATCTTTGGAATGGCCCTTCAGGACCTGGAGTTGTCGGTGGAGATCGTCCACCCGCCGGTCCAGGGAGCGCGACCGGTGGGCGGGAGACAAGGAGCGGCAGGAGGGAGACCGACTGGAGCGCGGGTTCCTCGAGGACTGGGGGGTCTGGGAATGCGCCCGGGTCCGCCTCTCGTACCCCGCGCGGCTCCGATGAGAAGGTTCCGGCAGAATGGAACGCGCTCGAGAATCCTTCTCGCGCCGGCGCTCCTCCCCATGGGAGAGGAAGGAGCGCGGGTTGAGGAGAGCAGGCGAACGCTCAGGCAGCAGCGGCTCCTGAGCCCGCTGCGGCGCCCGGGACATCACACCCTGCAGATTCTGCACCGCCTCCGCGAGGGTGCGAACCTGCTGGGCTAGCTGGTCGAACTGAGCGGCTTCGACCGTCTGAATAGGCGGTGGGGCGGTGGAGTGTTGCTGAGAGCGCGTTGGAGATGCAGCGGCCTCCCGGCCGGAGGCGCGAGAGGCCCCGCGACCGGAAGCGTTGGAAGCTCCACGACCACCTCGCCGTGCCATTACGATCGCTCTGAGATCAGGGCCCTTCCTCTAGCGCCAACTGTTGCTGGTGGTCCAAACCGAGAACGATTGGCACAGCGGTGTGAACGGGGTTCCCTTTGAGTTGCTTTGGTTGCGCTCCGCCCTCCGCCGTGAAACCTACAAGCAAGCCTCGCACCACCACCGGGGTAGTGGGGGCCCTCCGACGATCAAGTCAGAGGAGATTAAAGGAGAAGGAGAAGGAGGAGGTCGCAGGTGAGATGATACTCTGGAAGATATATCTTACCCTCCCCCTTCCCCCCCAGCCTTATATATATCAGGCTGGGGGGTTTTTCCGGGGATTCGTCATCGTGTGGCACGATGGGGCTGCCACTGACATGGCCGTTACAGGGCGTCGTGGGGCAGCGCTGGGTACAGCCATGGCAGGGCATAGTGGAGCTCCGCTTTGTACGGCTGTTACAGGAGATCGTGGGGCAGCGCCGGATACGGCCGTTGCAGGGAGTAGTGGAGCAGGGGGCCGCGGCGTGCCTCAGAGGAACAGTCTGTTGTTGTCGAGAGATTGCCGACTCGGGGTCGGATTGCTGGATCAAGGGGCAGCCGACTCGGGGTCGGGCTGCGGAGCCGAAGATATCTGACTCGGGGTCGGATTGCTGGATCAAGGGGTAGCCGACTCGGGGTCGGGCTGCGGAGCCGAAGATATCCGACCCGAGGTCGGATTGCTGGATCAAGGGGCAGCCGTAGTCTTCCTGGGCGCGCGTGCCGGTCACGTGGGGCATGGTGGCTAAGTCCCCCCGTAACAAGTACCAAAACTAGTATTGCAAACAATGAATCAGATCCAACCAGGCCTCTTAACAATATTCACGACTTGAAAGAGACATGGCATCGGACTTGGAACCATCTTATTTAGAATAAATTTGATCAAGATTATGACCTGAAGTAGACACAAACTGAAAATTGTATAGCCCTTGCCCAGCTCGAATCAATTCATGCCGAGAGAGGTTATTAGGTACAATAATGCCACCAGTATTTCTCACCATTGATTCACACTGATGGTTACATCTACCATGAACACTAGCTTTTCCCTTTCAAATTAGCCAAGTTATCCTAGGTTTCTTTCACAGCGCTTAGACTAAAATCAAATCTTTCCTATTAATGCCTCCTAAGATTTTTTTGTTAGCAATACTAACAATATCTTAGTTGCTTTCCAACACCTTATCCCTAATTAGTTCAACTCTAATACGTCCTCTAATGTTTCTAATATCTGAACATGCCTGTTTGATTCAGACAAGCACCCATCTCGAGCACTCTTATCTCTATGGCACTCGCCTGAAGTTCTTGGACCTTGTTTATGAACATACAACAATGCGATGCATAGCATCAGCATCACTCATCGTCCCAAACCAAATTATAATTGTTTAGGGATGACGTTAGGTTTACAGAAATGTCAGTAGGGGACTTTACAGAACCTGTAATGTACAGGATAAACTATGAAACAAATTGTAATTCGGCTCTCATGAATGCCAGATTCTAAGAATTACAATGAAACTTTGTTATGGTAAAAAATTGGCAAGAGTTGCCCAAGGAATCCTTCATAAAAGCAATGTTTCAGGGCTTGACTTCATTATAATGGAAAATAGGCAAAAGGTGAGGTAAAGCATAAGCTCATGGGCAATTGATCACAACGTAACTAATTATGATGAAGGGGTGCAAGGTCAACTCGGGTCTTGAAAGTTGGGCATTACATTAGCTCACAATTTTTATGACAAGGAGACAAGGATTCTTCACAGAAAGGAGTGAAGGCAGTCACTCTGACAAAACAACAACTTGGACTGTTCTAGTTCTAAATTAATGAGAAATAAGATGGACGACACAAGGATGGAAAGAAGACTTCTTATTGCACAGTTGTAAAAGAGAAGATAAAAAGTGCTCTTTTTTCCCCAAGAAAAAGGACATTGAGGCAGCAGGATCCTATATACACAGAAACGCTGTGGTGCATAATGGCGAAATTCTAGATGTAAATTGGATGATGACAGGACACTGCTGATAAAGTTGGTGTTACTAAAGGAGATACTTATCATTATCAGCAGCTGTACTCCAGAAGAAGAATCAGAAAAAAATTAATATAATAGGTTAAAAACTTGATTTTGCATTGGCCTATGATCTAGAAAAGGCAAATACAATATCTTAAGAGAGTGGACTAGCAGTAGTACTATTCAAGAATGGATCAAATGTGCAACAAATCGGTCGTTTTATCTAAAGAAGAAAGGAAAGACAAATATACAGAGACTGTCAAGTTATATTAGGATAACACTCCAGCCACAATATACATGCTAAAATTTGCTATAGGTACATTAAGAGCAAAATGAAAAGAGAGGACATGAGGGGTAATACAAAGACCTTTGATATATGGAATTAGAATATTACATCATATATGGTTTTGAATCATGCAGCAACTTGTGAAAACGTGTGCCAAAGAAGTCATTGTTTAGAATATAGACATTACCATTATATGAATAGAGATTAGAATGCTCTGTGACAGAGTGGTGGGTTCCAAAGGGTGATTAAAAGTAAGCTCTTGGATCCATAGATGGCAAACGAAAAAAGAAAAGGGGGTTGGTTTGAAAGAGAATTTTGTTGACAATGCGGTAGTCATAGCTGTGAGCTCTGTTCAGAATTCATGACACACTTGGTTATAAATGATCGTCATTGCCAATTAAAATGAAAAAGCAATAAAAATGTAGCTTCTGCTAAACATAAATCAACAAACCATACTAAAGGACAAGCTAACAATAACCTAACAACATAACAAAATCCAACTATGTTTTTATCCATAACGAGCCATGAATGTCGAACCGAACAGCTACTTTGATTTCGCTGAAATTCAGCAGATGCCAACCTTGTGAAATACCAATCTTTCTAATCAGCCAATTCTCAACTCCCAACAACAGACTTAGCGGAAGTACATACATAGAAAACACTTATTATCCTTGTTATAATGAGGAAAAAATTCTTATCCAAGCCATGCTCACAATGCCATCGCCATCAGAGGCAGCAAAAAGATTAAAAAGACTGCATCCAAGAATAGAAAGAAAGAATCAAAGAAAAGTGGGGAAGCGAGAGAGGGGGAGTCCGGATGCCAACCTTGGCGACGCGTTTGGTGCTGCGATACCTCATCATGCGGCTCCACCCGGCCACCAGCGCTATCCCCACCATTGTCCCCACCACCATCCCCGAGATCAGCCCCATATTTCCTCCCCGAAACTAAAAAGACCAATCGCCTACTCTCTCTCCTCCTCTCTTTTTTTTTTTTTTCTGTTTAGCTTTCTTCTATCGTAGCTAATTCTCGGATCCAATACCACCGCTACTGCGCGGAAATCAAGCCTGGAGAGCCGCCATTAGCGACGGATCGATAAGGCCAAAGAAGAGGAGAAGAAGGCCAGGAAGCGTTCTAGTGCGACGACAATCGAGAGACAGTTGGAACTAAAGAGACGTAGAGTAGATATTGGTTTAAAATAATATATAGTAATAACCGCTATGTTCGCCAACGGTCTTCGTGGCGTAACTTCTCCCGAGGGTCTGGGCTTGGTCACGGAGGATGGAAGTGCTTCCAAATTCGTTAGCTACCTGTCATTGCGACAGGTTCCAAATTCGTTAGCTACCTGTCTTTGGCACCATCTTGGTGCAGTGTTGAGTGCTACTCATGGATCTCATTTTATGATTGGGGTCCTTGTCAACATATTTATATGAAGTGATGCAAGATGCGGCCCGAGAGCTGCGTGCATGCTATATATATATAAAATAAGGCAATCCATAAATGCATGTCATGTCATATATATATATATAGCATGCACGGACATTGTGCTGGCGTGCTGGGCTAAATGAGGCTCGTTGTGCTGGGCGGTTCTGCAGACTAGAGTTGTTTTGCCGAGATCCAACAAAATAAAGGCGACATGGGCGACCATCAATTCTTTATGATATGTGATGAGATAGTTTTTTACAGGAAACATGTGCACAGAAAAATCAATGAGACGGCCGATTAGATGATTTCATATGTGGCCAACTACTCTGTTGACTCTTTGAATTAGAGAAGGAAAGTTGCTTGATATGCTTCGAGATTTATTATTTTTTGATTTTTTTAATTGTATTCATATCCGTTCTGTATGACACATCCGGTTAGAAAAAAAAATAGTAATCAATCAGCGGAATCCACTAATCTTATAATTTATCTAAAAACTGCAAGGCAATTTATGTTGTGCTAGTTTGTATGGATAGTAAAACTCTCTCTGCCACGAAGGTAGTAGCACAGTTGGAACGGGGCTTTGTTTCCACCAGAGTAGTTTAGGTTCGAAACGCACGGGCGTCGATTAAATGTGGAGACCGGATGCCCCTCGCATGGACACGCTCGGTGGGAGCGCTTCTGGTCCAGCTGGCACTGAGGTGGTGCTGGACACGTGAGGTAATCCACGGGTCGGAGAGGGTATGAGCAAATTTTCTACCCGCATCGAATATTTTCTAGTAGAATAGGGCCTAGTGAAGGTTGCTACGCAGGTGAAGTTTCCTCTCCCCTCCTCCTTTTATGCACCAAAAAAAAAAAAACTCCCTCTCTCTCTCTCTTCTGATCCCATGTCTCCACTTGAAAGTAATAAATTTTCAGCCATACATAGATTAATTTCATGGATGAGCTGTCCAAGCATCCAAAAAAGAGAACGGTGCATAAGAGAGATTATGTATGGCTGGGATACCCGATGAAAGAAATCATATCTAGCCCAATCTTTTCTCAAAAAATTAAATGGCTGTAATTCTTGTTCCTAGAATTTGATACAGGATTCTTTCTCAGAACAAAAGCAACTGTTAGGAACTTAGGAGTGTAGAGATGAATGATTGTTCCTAGAATTTGATACATGATTCTTCCAAGGCACTCTCAGAGGTTTAGGTCTAATGTTAAAAATAGATAAAATTCATCTATAATGCACGATGCAATAAAAGTTATTTATTAGTTTCCAAAAAATTAATGATAATCAATCCAAGTATCTTGAAATCTATGGATGATGAAAATAAAATATATTATGTATATTTTAAATTTCTCGATCCATCTGATGCTGCAATCCAGCAAATTTGGAGAAAGAAAACTAATTAGAAATTTTTTTGATGCCTACGGTGATTACGAAGGGTTAGCATGTAAACATTCATTTTTATACCAGCATTATGCATGCATAAGAGATTATTAATATATATATATATATATATATATATATATATATATATATATATATATATATATATATATATATATATATATATATATATATATATATAGTTGTAAAAATTATGGAAAGATTTGAATGCTTCATTGCCCTACATTAATTTTCAATATATTTTTCGACAAGTATTGCTGCTTATTTCCATTACATCATCGCTCGGCTCATCGGCCCAGTACAGCAGACGGGGATTGGTGCAGAACGCGGATTATATAACCGACAACTCTCCACATCACCACTCAACCATCCGATGTGGCAGTCTAAGATTGGTGATATGGGAGTACACGGTCGGGGTCCCGTGAATCGCCTATCCACTCACCGACTTCCACCAGGGTCGGTGAACGTGAGCGGTGACATGGCAGATGACATGCGGCATTGTTTTCCTTATCAATTATTCGGCGATTCGTTTCCCGAATTTTCATGAGCCACCGACCACATTGCCCCTATAAACAGCTTCCGGACAGCCCGTCAGGCCGTGCGTCGCGTTTCCCTGCCCTCCCCTTCCTCCTCCGCCTTCCGCCTCTGGGCACAGCGAAAGGGAAAAACCCTAAAAAACCTTCAAGATTCGATTGGGTTCGATTAGAGCGCATCAAATCTTCGATTCTCTCGGCTCTCCACACAGAACGGAAGAACAACAACAAGAAGAGAGAGGTTGGGGCGAGCGAGACTAAAAAGAGAGAGAGGAGGAGGAGGAGGAGACGAGATGTCCCTGGACGACGACGGGAGGAACGTGCTGGAGACGGGGAGGGCGGATCGATCGGTCTGGCTGATGAAGTGCCCGCCGGTGGTGTCGAGGTCGTGGCAGTCCGCCGCCGTGGCGGCGGCTGCCTCGTCTTCCGAGGCCGGCCTCCCTCCCCCCGTCGTCTCCAAGGTCGTCCTCTCCCTCGACCTTCTCCGTCCCGACGAGCCCTCCTCTCTCCAGGTAAGCCCTTCTCCTTTTTTATTTCCCCACGCATCCAGGGCACTCCTCTCGCTTCTTAGTAATTGTTGTTTTCTCTTTTCTTCCTTGCGTGCAATTTGGTTAGTTGCATCCCGATGAAGAAATTGTGGCAGAATTGATTTGAAAAATTAGGCTAGTTGTATTGCTATTCGTGGTTACAATCATCGGTGGTGGTGATTGAAAGAATTCAAAAAAGGAAACTAATGGGTGGAATAGTTGAACCAAATTGCTGTTGCTCTTACCAAGGAAAAAGATGCTGTTACTTATGCTTGAAGGGCAGAGGCTTGCTTACCAAAGTCTTTATGATTAGGTTCTTATTCATGATTTCAGTACTGTTGTGAATTTGAGCGTTTTGTTGCCCATTTTTAGCAGTGTAGAATTTGTTATCGGAAATTGCCTCCATGAATTTACAGGAAGCATAGGACTCATTACAATCAGGAAGCTGTTGTTTGGTTTGGGGATGGTGAAGGGAGAATTTAGAACTCCAGGTGGCTAAAGACAGTGAAGTGAAAATGAAGGAGGTTGAGGAAGAAGGTTTAGTCGGCAGTGCAATAGGTGTCGATGCAATTACTTGTGGTCTAATTTGGAAAGCTTGTGGAGGAATCATATGCCTCCTGCCTTCAAGTTTGTTGCCAATAGCATGCCAGACTAAGGGGAAGTTGTGTACTACAATGTGGCCATTGATTTTCAACAGTTCCTATTCAACTTATGAGTTTGGCTTTGATTCTATAATTGGTGGTTCAAAATTGTTCTCAGTGGGGCATGGCTTTTTATTTATTGCTCGATGTAGACTTTTCTTGAGTTAATTTTTGATTTCTTTTGATGATAGGACCCAAAAATATAATGTGTCATAAAACTTAAAAGGATTTTTTAAAGCCTTATATGAGTGGCCTGGATTGATTATGGAATAGTTCAGTCTTTTGCAATAGGTAAGCATAGGCATACGTTAATATTGTGCTAATGATATTGCTTTGGAACTCTCTTTTCCTTTGCGGGTCCTTTGTCCTTGTTAGACTCCTCCAATTTTGTTAATATAGATTGTGTCATAAAACTTAAAAGGATTTTTTAAAGCCTTATATGAGTGGCCTGTATTGATTATGGAATAGTTCAGTCTTTTGCAATAGGTAAGCATAGGCATACGTTAATATTGTGCTAATGATATTGCTTTGGAACTCTCTTTTCCTTTGTGGCTCCTTTGTCCTTGTTCGACTCCTCCAATTTTGTTAATATAGATTGTGTCATAAAACTTAAAAGGATTTTTTAAAGCCTTATATGAGTGGCCTGTATTGATTATGGAATAGTTCAGTCTTTTGCAATAGGTAAGCATAGGCATACGTTAATATTGTGCTAATGATATTGCTTTGGAACTCTCTTTTCCTTTGTGGCTCCTTTGTCCTTGTTCGACTCCTCCAATTTTGTTAATATAGATTGTGTCATAAAACTTAAAAGGATTTTTTAAAGCCTTATATGAGTGGCCTGGATTGATTATGGAATAGTTCAGTCTTTTGCAATAGGTAAGCATAGGCATACTTTAATATTGTGCTAATGATATTGCTTTGGAACTCTCTTTTCCTTTGCGGCTCCTTTGTCCTTGTTCGACTCCTCCAATTTTGTTAATATAGATTGTTGGTTGGAGAGTTGTTAACACATATTGGTAACTTGGTGAGTTTTGATCTTAGTGATGTCCCTCGGATGCACCACATGAATTGGATTCTAGAGGTTTAGAGATCTAGTAGTTTAGCAATAGACAAAACAAATAGAACTATAATAGGAGCATAGTAATGATCAAATAACTAGTTGAGAGGACCAAATTGGGGAATTAATTGTCTCAAACCTAGACTTGTGGTATTGGCCGTATTATCCCATAGCGGATGCACCATAAGAGTAAGGTACTGCTATGGTACAGCGGTTTAGTAGGGTACCAAAACTGAAAACAGCCGGTTTCGCCCAGTTTCATGTTATACAGAATCATGCTATCGAGTTTCGGGCTATAACATGGTTGGGTACGAAAAAAGAATCTCTTGACCTCATGTCGGTATGGGAGCTATATTGTATTGTACCAGATGCACCATACCATACTAGTCTGGTACTAGTATGGTACCCAACACTGGTACAACGAACCATGTCTCGGACAAAGTATTGGATTGCTTAGTGTGTTTCTCTATTTATTGTCCTCGAAGGTAAATCTAGTAGGATGATAGACAGCCTCATGTATGGGATGGTTTGTTTATCAGCAAATTTAAACCATTGTTATGTGAAAAATTAAACTTAGATTGGAATATTTAATGGTGATTTTGGTTGTGATACTTATCATATGAAGGTGAATGAAGTTACTTCAGGACCAAGGTCGGCAGAATTGTCCCGAATTGCTCGGTTCGGGACGTCCTGAGCCGCACCGGCTGTAGACCGGGACGGTTCTGGTAAAAAAATCAAAACGTCATCGCTGGAGGAGGAGAAAAAGGAAAGAGAAGAAAAGAGAGCGAGGGAGAGGGAGAGGGAGAGGGAGAGGGAGGGAGGCCGTCGGAGGCCGGCGCTGGTGCAGGTGGCAGAGGTTGCGGCCAGACTCTTGTGTGGTTCAAAACAGGGGTCCGGTTGCGGCCTCCGCCACCTGCACCATCGCCAGCCTTTGACGACCTCTGCTGGACCAAACAGGGGTCCGGCCGCGGCCTCCGCCACTTGCACCAGCGCTGGTCTCCGACGACCTCTGCTGCACCATCGTCGGCCTCCCTCCTCCGCTTGCTCTCTTTTTTCCTCTCCCCCATGATCTCCTATGTCGGTGCAGGCCTGGCACAGTATGGTGCAGGCCCGTACCGACTTGTACTGTCGGGCAATTGATACGGTACCTGTACCGGCACAGCAGAACTTGTTCAAGACAATGTAGCTGTGCATCTATTTTGTGGTTGGGTACTTGGAAAATGTGAAAAAGTATTGAATAAATGATCATAGAGAGGGGACAATTTGAAAAGCTTTTAAGGGTTACCTTCCTACCAATTAAGCATGTGCCTGCTTTTCTATCTTTGTAGAAGATTTAGAAATCTTCGTCAACAAAAAGCTACTTAAATTGCCTAGCAAACCAAAGAGTAATTAACTTTGCAAGCATCGTGTAATAAAGAAAAGGCTGGTGGCATAATGATTGTTTGACAACTTGTGTCAGTGACAACAAGGTCCGCCGTACCGGTCCGGATCGGCGTACCGGTGGCCGGCCGGACCGGTACCGTACCGGTCCGGACCGGTACCGTACCGGCCGTTACCGCGAGCCAGACATTTTTTTTTTTATGTTGTCTCTGTTGGATCTTAAATTAAGTGAAAATTGATGTTTTTTTATTATTTTTTTCATGATTTTTGATATTTTTATATTTAAATTTAGGGTTGAAATTTGAAACATATATGATGCATGATTGCATGTTATGTTTTCCTCTCGTTCCTGTTTTTTTGATGGGAAGAAAGTGGCCGGCCACTTTCTTTCCCATCAAAAAAAAAAAAAAAAAGCTGTGGCCTCGGCCACAGCTTTCTTCCTTAAAACCACGGCGGGCGCGTGGTTTTTAAAACCACGGCGGGCGCGTGGTTTTTAAAACCACGCGCCACGCGGTGGTTTAAAAACCACAGCGCGTGGCGCTGTGGTTCCCAAAAAAAAAAAAAACCCTGTTTTTTTTTTTTATTTGAAAGAAGTGGCCCACGGCCACTTCTTTCTTAAAACCACGCGCGGGCGCGTGGTTTTTAAAACCACGCGCCCCGCGGTGGTTTAAAAACCACAACGCGTGGCGCCGTGGTTCCCACAAAAAAAAAAACGGCTTTTTTTTTTGTTTTTGAAAGAAGTGGCCCGTGGGCCACTTCTTCCTTGAAACCACGCGTGGCGCGTGGTTTTTGAAACCGCGCGCCACGCGTGGTTTTTGAAACCGCGCGCCACGCGGTGGTTTTTGAAACCACAGCGAGGCGCTGTGGTTCCCCCCCCCCCCAAAAAAAACACCGTACCGGTGCGAACCGGCCGGTTCGCACTGGTACGAGGTCGGTACCAAGCGGTACTGGCCGGTATCGGCCGGTACGGTCTCCGTACCGGCCGGTTCACAGAAGAAAACCGGAAAATACCGGTTTTTATCTGTGTCCGGTACCGGTCAGGGACCGGCCGGTACGGGCCGGTACGGCATTCCTTGAGTGACAATATCTTGTCATACTTCTTAGATTTGGTGGGGTATCAGTTATGTCTATCATAGTCAACTGCGACATTTAAACATAATCTGGGGCATGTTCATGGATTCAAGCTGAATAGTAGTCTATGAACTCTTATTAGTTTAAACTTTTCAAGATCTACGTAGGATTATGTGGATAAGGAGATTAATAGCTGTTAAATTAGTTTCAGACGAGGGGATTATCAATCTAGTTGGTGCTTATGCACTACAAGTAGGTTTAGAGGAGAGGCTTAAGTAACAATTTTGAAAAGAAATGGATGAATTGATGTAAATTATTCCTGAAGGAGAAATGACACTTATATCCGGTGACTTAAAATGGGACTGAAGGGAAGAGCAATATCGTATATGAGAGCTTACATGGAGAATTTGGTTTTGGAGATAGAAACTTAATGGGAGATTCAATTCTTGAGTTTGCAATAGCTTATGACCTAGCAATTGCAAACACATTTAAAGAAGAGAGATTCAATATTTTTGTTTGCAATACATTTAGTAATCTTTAATAGTGGATTAAATTTGTCACAAAAAGATTACTTCTTCACAAAGAGAAGAGGAAGTTGAATATGTAAGGATTGTGAGGTGATACTAGGAGAGAATTTAACTACACATCATAGGCTACTTAAATTATGTACTAAGTGTAAGAAAAAAAAAAGAAATTGATAAATGTTCAAAGGTAAGATGTTGAAATTTAAAAGGATAAAATATTATATCTTTTAAGAATAAATCATTAAAGGAGAGAAATTGAGACTAAAGTATGGGACCAAATGGTCAATTGTATTAAAATGGTAGCTAAAGATGTTCTTGGAGAGTTAGAAGGAAGAAGATATACAAATAAAGAAACTTTGTAGTGGAATAATAAGATATAAGAGACAATTAGAATAAAATGAATTCACTTTGAACAATGGTTAAAAAACAGATAATGGCTAGGATTTTGTAAGACACAAGAAAGCTAAAAAAGATGCAAAAATACAAGGAAGTAAGGCTAAATATTTAGCATATATAATTTATACAATAATTTGGGTCCAAGAAAAGTTGAGAATTAAATTTATAAAATAGCTAAAGCCAGAGAGAGGGAATCTAAAGAGCTAGAATAGGGGCGAAACACCATTTGCAAAATGGGCATAGACTTCGAATAGGCTATACCAAACCATCTTGTGCCCATGTTTTGGGCATATTCTATTCGATGTCTATCTTGGAGAGCTTTATGCCCACCCTTCATGCCACCCTTTTAGATCATACCCTTGATTTTAATCTTATATATTGTTAATTATACTATATAAATTATATAATGACAATCAATATTATGATTATAATATAATATAATATATTGTATTAGTATTTTTAGAGAGAGATGTAATATTATTTGTATAATAATATGATATTAATATTAAATAAAAATTGTAATTAATATGCTATTATTATAGTAATATTTTTGATAATACCAAATATTGTATTATATAATATTAACATTATAGTAGTATTGTAAAATATCAATTGCTTAATTTTATTATAGCCATATAATTATTAATAATAATAGTATTAACAATTTTTATGACATAGCATGATTTATAAATATATAATATAATATAGTATAATATGATAATATAGAGTGATATTAAAATTATATTAATTATCAGTTATATATTATCAATCATATTATATATAGTATTACGAGCATAAAATATTATTGTTCTTTTGGTACCATAGTAAAATAGTAAAATAATATTAATATTACATTATAATATCCTAACATATCATGATATGTTTTGATAATTATTAATATTGTTAATGGGAGATTAAAATTTTAATAATAAAATAAAATAATATTAATTATGATAGTTCTTTATTACTGATATTCTGATATAATCATTATACAAAATTAGTAGTATGTTATAATATCATCTGCTTACCATAGTAGTAAAAAAATAACAATTTTATTTTAATATATAATTGTATTTGATATTAATATAGTAGTTAAAATATTGATATTATAATACAAAATATCACTATATAATTTATATTTATATCATATTCTTTAATATAAAGCTTATTCTTAAGTATTGATATTATATTGGAAATGCGGATGAGCTTTGACATGATGATAGTAAGGTTGCTCTATTGTGACCTAGATGTCATGAGTTTAAAATATGGAAATAGTCTTTTTGCACGTAGGGGTAAAGCTGCATAGATTTGACCCTCTCTAAATCTTGCAATGGCGGAAGCCATGCGCATTGAGCTGCCTCTTTCATTATAACAGCAAATATGGATATTATCATATAAAGATGCCATAACACTATTATTATATTATATGCAATATTTTCTTTAATATTAATTTATATTCAAAATATTAATTTTACTATATAAAATATACTATAACATGTCAAGGGTAGTTTTGTCATTTCAAATATTGGCAGATTACTCCATTTTCAGCTTATTCTAATAATTTTGACAATCTAAAGGAATCTGGCATAAATATTTGGCAGTGCTATGCCACATGGCATAACTTTATTCCTATTTTCCTCATGCTCCCACCAAACACCACCCAATAACTGCTACTTAGCTATAGATGCAATGAATAATATCCTTTTAAAGGGCATGATGCTGCTTGAACCATTGTAGTCATCCCCTTTTTTACCTATGCAGTTATTTGTCACTGCAGCCTTTCTGAACATTTTCTAAAAAGATTAGCCTTATGTGGTATATTCATCAGAAGCTCAGAAGGGACTCATAAGATTCCAAAACCAGATAAACTTCTTAAATGGGGAATATTAGTTATTTCATATACAGGGGCATGAAAAAACAACAGTTGTGTAAGCAACAAATACCCCCCCCACACCCCCCCCCCCCCCCCCCCCCCCCCCCCCCCCCCCCCCCCCCCGCGGGCGAAAAAAAAAAAGAGGAGAGAACTTAAAGAGTAAGTAGCTTCAGTTATCGAAAACTCAAAATTTTATGGTAGAACTGTGAGATTCATTAATTACAAATTATGTTGATAGGAGTTCAGTTACTTTAGAATAATTCTCTGAACCATTCTGCCAATAAAAGGAATCACGTATATATTTGGAAAAATGTTGTGATTTTATGACTATGCACAAGAAGTCATACTGCTGCAACATGCTCTGATGTCCATTCTGAACTGACTAAAATCATATCTGTTCTGGAATTCTCCAAGATAATGAAAACTACTACACTTGAGAATGTGATATGGATTATTATGGAATTTTTACTATATTATTGTGGTACATGTTATTGCTACTTTATACAGGATTGATGGAGTGAAGCAACATACCAGAGATGTTGATGTATACTGCATAAAATTCAGTGGCACATTCATGGCACTCAACTTATTTAGCAGACTTTGTGCTTATAGATGTATAGAATCAATAAAAATTTGTTATATGTTGATCTTTATATGAAATGCTCAAAGTTGCTGGTGAGCCAATTTATCTTCTTTGCTTGTATGACATTATATATTCTGCTATGGTGATCTTTTCGTATCAATATCTAGATCACTTTTGTATACTTACATATTATAATTTCAGTACTTGCCAGACATGACTGCTTAAATGTTAAAATCAAGGTTTTATATACCGGGCCATATTGATCTATAATAGGTGTATCATATTGGTAGGGAACCCATATGGCATAGGAGCTCGATACAATACTGTACCAACACATGGTATAGGTACTATTCCGACTTAGCACCTTTACCATGTGTCAGTATAAGGCCTTTTTGTGTCGCACCATAACAGTATGGGTCGCGGTAGCAAGACATAATATCTTGTTTTAAGTGACTACCTACTTGATCCTAAGTTTGATATTGAAGCTTTAAAAAGATATAGTTATTTGTATCAAAAGCACAGGAACTCTTGATAATTCTGTACACCATGCATGTGCTCAATACTTTTTAGTTGGTTTCATCAATCTTAACGGATATTTTACATCTCAGTCACTCTTTACTATTCTTTTCTAATAGATTTTTTTTTTATCTTTTTGTTGACAGTTCAAGATGGAAATGGCTCAAAATGACTCAAGCAATACACCCAAGAGTTACTCCCTGAATATGTTTAAAGATTTTGTTCCAATGTGTGTTGTTTCTGAATCTAACCAAGGTAAGGATACAATGCTAATTGTGCATTTGTTTGCTGTATATTTATGATAAATATCGGTTTGTTTTCTTATGACCTAGGGGCTCTTTAAATAATTGAAATGTTTCCTTTCAGTGGCATTTTTTATGCCTTCAGAAATCATCATATATTATTCTCTATTCAGCTCAAGACCATGTTGTAGTATATATTGGCATATTTAGCCGATCTCTTTTATATTATACTAAACATTTGGCACATGTCACATAGTTTAGTCAGTTGTCCCATTTGAGAATACGTAACATTTCATGTGATGTTAGTCTGCTAACACAATATCAGAGATGTCACCCATGATGCTTTCTGGGAGATGAATTGCATTTTTTCACTGAACGTACTTGTTTATCCAAGTGCATTGCCAGTTTCTATAGTCTGTTTACAGTAGCTAGCTTAGCTTGCTCTTGTGCGGCTTGATTTAGCTCAAAATAAATGAAAGCTAAATAGTTTCAGGTTACAAAATCTGCAAATACAATTAATCGAGTGAATCTGCCCCCAGGATATATGGCTGGATATATAGCTTATCATTTTATCAAGTGGGCTGTCAAACAAGTTTAGGAGAGCTGTGAAACCATGACTACTAACCATGGTTGTTGGTTAATTATCATAGAAACAAGAATAGTATGAACAAATTGTCAAGCACAATACTTGAGAGTGCATTCCTTATGAAAAGATTCTTCGTTGTTGGCAAGCATGAGGGCTTGCGCCCAAAATGGGAAAAAAGAGTCTTGAGTGCTTGCACATTTTCGATCTTGGAATATAGTCTTTCCAAGTTTATCAGCAAAAATACTCTTGCCTTCTGCAGTATTTCTGTATCATGTGTACGAGGGTAATATCCTATCAGAGGGACATAACTTTTGGTGACTAATCTCCTAGGTGTAGGGTTTGGATTTTGGAGAAAAAATCACAAAATTTCTTACATTGGAGTGTTTTAGGTATCACATTTGAGTTGATCTGTAGCTTCATCTCGTTCCACATCCATGTAAAAATCTGCAAATCTTCATTATTCCACTTCTCTATTTTACTTCACTTTCTTTGGGTGGAATAGAAGTGAGACTAATAACCCTACAAATTTTTAACTTGTATAAGCCCATTGCAGATAAATTTTGTTTTTATTGATGTAATACGACTTTATTTCCTTACTTCAAATGCATATTTGATGAGGTATGTGGACATTAAGATGCTTATCTGTTGAACTTAATATTGGACTTTTTTTAAAAAAAATGCTAAGGAAAAAACTTTTAGTAATTGGAGGGTGCAGAGAGCATACATGCATATGTACGTATTTATATACATACATACATGTATGTGTATATGCATGTATGTATGGTGAGATACCAATGACCCAATAAATGGTCAACTTGTATGAGCCCATTGTAGATAAATTTTGTTATTTAGTTTTATTGATGTAATAGGTATACAACTTTAGGTCCTTATTTCAAATGGATGTTTGATGAGATATAATGCACATCAAGATGCTTATCTATTGAACATAGGTATATGATTTTCTTTTTAAAAAAATTGCTAAGGAAATAAACCTTAGTAATAGAAGGGTACAGAGAATGTATGTACATGGATATGTATGTATGCATGTATTTATGTATGTATATTGCACGATATTATGTATGTATATATGTATGCATGCATGTATATTACAAATCTATGTGTGTGTGTATATTTGAAATATATTTTGTAAATATCATACACTTAGGTGGAAAAATAGCACAGGTGTGCTGATGTGGGTGGGTGTCAAAGGAAGGTTGACATTAGATGAGAGATCAAGCGAATTGCATGCATAGGCTTAGGTGGATTTGAGGAAAGGGGAAGTGTCGATATACATAGGGGGAGAAGTGGAGTAAAAAGGTTGTGGGGTGGTGGAAGGGAGAGGAAGGAGAGGGGGGCCTTGGGGCTGGAACCAAGGTGAGCGGACTTGACTATGACCAGTAGATGGAGTTAATAGGTGGGGAGGTTCTGTGTAGGGGGTAATGAAGAAGAGGGGAGAGCATATGGGAAGGGAATTGGGAGGATGAGGTTGTGAGAGGCTAGAGCAGTATGTTTGGGTTGGGGTAAGAGTTTTAGGATACTAGGTCATCCATGTCAATGAATGGTCCAAAATCTTTGAAACTTATCATGTTGTGATATGAGGCTTCAGGTCGGGCTTGGGTCAAAAGTATGTTCTTTACATAGGCTTGCAGCTCTTTTGCCCCTCAGCCTGGTCTCTACCTAGAGCCAGCCGAAGCTTGCTAGCAGACCTATGAATATAAGTGAACCAACTTTATAATTGCATCAATATTTTTCCTCTTTACATGGTCCCCTTTGTGCGCCTAAGAGTTATTTTCGTAAAGGAATATATTTTGTAAATATCATACACTTACGTGGAAAAATAGCACAGAAATTCTCATTTAGCCAGTCTTGAGCAAAGATATATGTGTAGATATGTATATACGAACATATTGTGATAGACTTAAGACTGCTTTGATAGCATGTGTAGTTTTTTAGTTGTATGGATCTTATATAAAGCCTCAGAGGAAGAAAGCAGTTACCTATATATTTGCTGCCCAAAAAAATTTCTGGAGGCGGAAAAATATGGATTATAAGATGAGAAAACAAGTGATAATATACTGCCGAGCTTGAGCAAAAAAACAGATATAGAAAAATATGGCTCGAGAAAACACGAATATAGAACAGGTCGCCTAACTTTTGCTGTGAAAGGAATACTTTAGGGGCCTGCTGTCTAACAAATTTTCCAAACTGAGATAAAAAGAACATGGGATACTTGCAGAGATGATATATGGAAAGCATATGACTATGTTATTTTCCGGTTCCTCTGTTTCTCACTTTCTTGTTGAAACAAAAGGTAATTAGACAAATCTTATTATGTTAGTGCTAGTCAATTCAAAATTAACTCTTTATTCTTAGAACATTTGAATGTTGTTATCCCTGTATTACTTGAACATATCAGTTCATTTTTCGTCTTCATGGGATCGTGTCATGCAGTTGCTTTCTATTTCTGGTGTACCAAATTGTAGAACTATGGACGGAAGTGTTTTACAGTGCCATAGACACAATTCTGACAATACTAACGAAACTTATACTATCTCTCCTCATTATTCTTGTTATATGATTTCACTTTCATATGTTTGTTCCTTTTGCTGAGACCTTGGTGATATAATCACTTTGAAAGTAAACTGTTATTTGTCATAGGGAAATTTTCATTGGAAGGAAAGGTGGAACATAAATTTGACATGGAACCTCATAGTGAAAACTTTGGGGAGTATGGTAAACTGTGCCGTGAAAGGACCAACAAAGCTATGATAAAAACTAGACAAGTGCAGGTTTATATCTTAATACTATATTCTGCTTTTTATGGGTTCCCTTTAAAACTTGCATTTTCTTAAACTGTCCTGATTTGTTTAAAAATTTACTGGATTAGGTAATTGACAATGATCACGGAGTACTTATGAGGCCTATGCCTGGTATGGTTGGCTTGGTTCCATCTGGTTCTAAGGTATAATAATATTTTCGAAAATTTTACCTCTCATTTATATACTAATTTTAGATTGGTGAGAGGATATTTTGTGGTGTGACATGATGTGAATCTTATCATAACTGCTTTCATATATGAAACACACTGGACTAGACATAAACTGCCTAGATATTGGCACATTAGTCCTGAGGTAAGTATTGCTCAGGTTATGTCAGGCCAGGTTCGATGTGCAGAGCTGTTTTGTAGTAACCTGGTCAGTTGCAGCAGTTATTAGTTTTGCCAGACCTTGGCAACTGACCCGGTTTCCAGTCTGACGTGATATTTATTCTGGACCCTCTCTCAATAATTTGTCTCCGGGTCAGAAATTTGTTTCTCCTGTCTTACCTGAAAGGCAAACATATACATCACATATACTTGTATATGTATATATAAGCTCATATGTGGATTGCCTTGATATTTTGTGCTTGTAACTCCGATTTGAAGATTTTGTATTGCATCTTGTAAACTTGGATCCCAATAATGCCAATTATGTCCACTTCCATGAAAGGTGTTCTATATTTTATTTGTTTGTTTATTTATTTGTATTGTTTGTACCAGGACAAGAAGAAGGCAACACCAACAAAAGGATCTGATGTGAAACGAACACGTAGAGACCGTCGGGAACTGGAGAACATTATCTTTAAACTCTTTGAAAGGCAGCCAAATTGGGCATTGAAACAGTTGGTACAAGAGACAGATCAACCTGAGGTATATTCTTGGACTCGATATTCAACCTTTTTGTGTAACGGAGATGAAAGTTTACCAGCTGAATTCCTCACCTTTATATGAAATATAGCTGGGCAGTATTTGGATTTACTCTGTGATGAGCCTTGAAAAATGTATCAATCTAGCTGTTTTAGTTTATTAGTGATGTTCCGTCAAAAAAAGAAAAAAAAACACTCTTGACACAAAAGATGGGACATATATCTCAAATAAGTAGGAAATGCTGATATTTCCTTTGGCCAAGTTAGGACCTTCACACATCAGATCATTATTTTAGTAGCTGATGATCAAACACTTTGATCTTTATAAGGTTAATTTGTCATAACTTTTGGCAATCACTTTTTTGCTTGTTCGGTTGGTACATTTCAAATTTTAAGAAACACATGAATAATGATGGGACTCTTTGTTCCTGTTGTGAACTTGCTGAGTAATAATCACCTTGATTGGTGACTATCTTCTGCAAATTGTAAATATTTTTTTGCATGCATTGGCTTGTATAACTATGAACGGCAAGCTGATTTCAACTTTTTAAATTTGGGATGCTTGTATATATGTGTTTCCATGAGACCAGCCTTTTCACATAGTTTTGTGACTGTTATTTCTCTCTGCAGCAATTCTTGAAAGAGATACTAAGTGATCTCTGTGTTTACAACAAGAGAGGACCAAATCAAGGGACCCATGAACTTAAGCCAGAATACAAGAAATCCACTGAGGAAGTCGATACTGCATAAGATCCATTTTGTTGCTTCCAGAATGCTTGTGTGAACCATGATGCTCAAAGATGAAAAACCTTTTTCCTCAAGAACCTCGCATATGATGACCATTGATTTCTGCTTGAAACAATATTCGCTGCAAAAGAAATTGGTTAATTTCAACTTTTCACCATACAAATTCAAGTGCTCTCGTAATCACTCTGCAGACAGATGTACCGTGTTTCCTTTATCAGTTACAACAGATCCCCCACTTGGTGCAACCATTGTTGATTGATGCAAAGACATTGCTGATAGTGTGATTTTATTAAGTTTCTATGATTGGACGGCTACAGAAAACGACTGGAAGTTTAGTGGATCCAAAAACGGTCATATGCTTGAACCTTTTTCTTTGAAATTAGAATGTCGAATTGAATTTTGCCATCGTAGTCATGACAAAACTTTGAAGTCAGGCTTTAGAGGTATTTTATTGCAGGGAGAAGAATCTCTTTTGTTTTTAGAGATGTGAAACAAAAATACGGCTCAAGAATTAGTTCTCCATTTTGTCCAATGAGAGTCCTGATTTATATCTAAGAATAGTTGTCTATTTGGTCGTATTTTGGTGTTGCTTGTACTTCTGAATTAATTCCCTATTTGGTCCGATGAGGCTTTTTTTTTTCTTCTTTTGCATGTATGTGTGTGCATGTGGGCACATTTCTATTTTCATCACCAATACTATATTATCAATCACCTTCTGATAGATTTGAAAATTTCAAAGGTTCTTTGAACATTGACATGCTGCATAAATTCATCTTATCTAGAGAAATAGATCGACTTGCTCATAAATTGAAGTGGTTGTGAAGGTTTTTAAACAAGGGTCAGCAACTCAATTAGAGGTCAGCTCCTTTTACTGGAATTGGAATTGGAGTATGAGCAAACTCTTCGTTGGAATCAGCATGCAATTAGTGGAAGGCGCCGTACTATACGTACTCATCCTGTTACCTTAAATATAATATTGATTTGAGATTGAAAGCTGTTATTTTATTTCTTATTCTTTTTTCTTATAATCAAGTCGTTTTGATCGTTGAACACAAGCACACATGTAAAAGAAGAGTATCTACAGAGAGAATGCACAGTTTGTATTCCTCCTCTACTTTATTCAAACATAATAGTTATATAATAATGTGCTCTGTAACGATTTCCACCGCTTCCGTACCGGCTGCTTATAGAGACCGGTGGACGGATTCGCTTCACGACAAGGAAATAAAGTAAGGAGGTCAAGGAGTCAGCGATGAAGCGTAGGGCAAACGGAACTCGGAGTCTCACATGGTGTACGCTTCACATGCCAGAGACTAGGAAGACCCAATGTCAAATGTTTGGTGGATCCAACAATGGCCATGGGCTGTCATTGGGCTTTTGAAAATTTATACTCAAATAAAAATACGTAATAAGATTATAACCGTCTATGGCCAATGCCATACTAGCACTATTTTCGGCATATCGAGTGTTGGTTCGCCATTCGTACTAGATATCGATATTGAACTGATACGATACGGTGCGCTCCTTATCATTCAGTTTGGGCCAGTATAGCGTACTATGATTATTGTGATGGCATAAGTAACATCCTAAAACAACAAAGAATTTCTTTCTCATATTTGTAGAAAACACTGAAGAAGTAGGGGGGCAATTGAAAAGTCTTCCCCCGAATGGGACATACCTAGGATCTTTGGTATTTTGAACTCATTTAATTCACGGAAAGAAGAGCGAGAAAAGTATGGTTGATGGAAAAATGGAGAATTGCCACATATTTAATTGAAGTGTTTCAAGAAGATAGATAGAAAAGTAACTTTCCTACATGATTAAGATTTTCCTATTTCGTAGGAAAGAAAAACCTATGTGGAACATGAAAAAAATACTTTTCCATTGGTTAGAAATTAGGGTAACTTTTTTTTTCCCCTCCTAAAAGTATCCTTAAGCTTTTAGATAGAACCGGTTAAGCTTAATGACTTGCCTTTAATGACTAGAGTTTCGATCGAGCTAAAGCCTTTATTTGTTGGTTGGCTACACTATTGGAAGAGAGGGGCTCAAATACTCAGTCTTTTCATGGCATAACAGGTATTTTAGACAAACTTTTTTTCAAAAAAGTAGATGCTCAACTAAATATAAGCCACTTTCGAATACACTACTTTTTTATGATCAACCAAACATACAAAAATTATTTTTCCAAGCATCATATATCCAAACATCAATTTTTTTGAAAAAAATATTTCAATAAGAAAAAATTCAATTCTTTAAGTCATGCAAGTTTCATACAGTTTGACTACATGGTGGGCTTCAATTGGCATAAGTTGGTGACATAATTTTTTTCCATTTAAAATCACTTGCTAATGCCATATTATGTGAGGTCCGGGGTCTGGAATTTGCACGTAGCAGTAAGTCTTTGCCCGGTAGCTAAACTTGAAGAATTTGCTGCAATTCAGATTGTTAATTTACGCAATGTGCCAAATTTGCACCAAAAAGGAAACAATTGTTACACGGAACGTTTGGGGTGAGGCAATTTACTCCAGGTCTCTTATCTCACTGAGGGTCCATCTAACTTGACCCATTGATCACATATACCTTAACTAATGGAAATCTAGGAAATTTAGAAAATTTAGAAAGTTATGAGAGACAAAAGAAAAAAAAAAACTAATGGAAATTTAGAAAAATTATTGGTCATAGAGACAAAAATTATGAGAGAGGATCAATATTTTAACTTGTAGTAAAGATTGCTATTGCAACATGGTGAATCCCATGGAATCCAAAAGGATATATAAAATTAGAGCATCCCTATTAGTTGGATGGGTTGCACTTCTATGCACAAGAGAGCAGGCCAGTCAAGCAAGTTGCAAACCAGGCAAATTAGTGGAAGAGATGCATGTTTTGTTGGCTTATGGCCATCACAGACCATGGTTAGTCAAACGGGGAGAATTCTAATGCTCTTAGAGGAAAAAATAATTGTAATGCTACCGTTTAAACGATTTCAACTTTATTTTTTAAACAGAAGCAGGGACAAAAAAAACAAAAGTCATGCCTCTTAGTATGATTAACCATGTCCAATTCCCACCATCCAGTAATTACGCCGGAAATGAAACTGAACAGATGTTTTCAAGTTCATTAACGTAGTCACACAAGAACACAAAGTCAAAAGAAGATTCTTTTTAATAAGAGCAATGAATAATGCTTATTATTTTAGAGGTCAGCAGTTCAACCAGAGAGAGGATCTAGATTAGGTGTGTTAGATTCTTGGGACAACCAGACTCAATAATTTTTTATTTTTTCCCTAAGGATATGTTTTTTTATAAGAAAAAGGAAAAAGTGGCTGTCAAAGTTCGCTGGCTGTCAAAGATCGCCCCCACGCCATATATAATATTCCTGGGGAAAAAGTGCAAGAAAGACTTGTTTATAGTTTACACAAGACCTGCCACAGTATAAAATAATGAAAGAAACGACGAAGGAAGACAATATATACAGAGAGATAAGAGACGGGAAGGAGACCTCGGAGTTCCACATGATGTTGTGCATGATCTCACTTCCATTCTCTTTTCCCCCATGGCTCCATGGCCATTCTAAGTCTAGCCTATCTAAAGAAGAAATTATATCCTATACTACATATACCACATCGCAGTGCACCATCCTAATTATGTATCCTAGTTTATATAGACTCCATTCATTGTAAGCTCATCTTAGATTGCAGTTCTGTGCACCTCATTTCAGTGTGCTCATATTGTATACTGATGATGTGGTGCGCATGGTGCAAGATATGATTTTTTTTATTTGTGGCAGCATCCACAAGAAATCAAAAACCAACAAAGCATACGAGGAGATAAGTCACCTTCCATTAATGAGTTTGTTTAGATCATTGTTAAATATTTTGCTTGGAATTCAAACTCTAATTCTAGCTTGGTGGTCCAAATCCAGTTCTATTAATGAGTTTGTTTAGATCATTGTTAAATATTTACTTGACTAATGTCTTGGTAGTAGGTTTGCTCCTCTTACTTAAAAATTTTCATGGATGCACGCTGATAAGTATATCTATTCTCTACTTGGAACATGGTATCATCTCTTTTCATGCACTCGAGAAAGGTATTTTGTAGTTGATTGGCTTTCTAGTACTTGTCTCAGTATAAACATTTTGCTCGTATATGCTCCCCACAAACTGATGCTTGCATTAGAACTTTCGATTGAATGATATTGCTTGTGAGATGTGTGCTTAAAAACACACAAAAAATAATAATAAAGGAGTATTCATGTGCAATAATATTCGTGCGATTTGAAGTAGTACATACGAAAAAGAGCATGGCTAGATGCTCAATTACACCCCACTCGATGCTTGGCCATCCGGCATTGTATAGGGTTCATTGCAAAGCGAGGATATTTTGTTTTACCCGAATCATGTGATTATATGGATTATACATGATAAGAGTTCTTAAACTGCATATGATGGAACCATGTAACATGCCTTGATGAGGCATGTAGGCATGTAGTTATGTCTCATCATAGTAGCAACCAGCATTCGAATTTAATGTATGAGAATCCAATTAATTGGCAGGCAAGATGGGACTCACATGAATCAAGATATGTTGTTTCTTGACAATGCAACCCAACTTTCATCTTTAATTTAGTGTCATGGCATGGCATGACGGCCGTATCTAGCTGGCTCAAGCTATGCCCAAAAGTTTGGTGATTAGTTGCTTTCTAAGATAGACAATTGAACCCCGCTGATCTTGGTATGTCTCACGAAGTGAGGACTTCAATCTTATTGCTCATCAATGCTGGCAATATCAGTTTAGATGCTTGTTAATTGTTATGGTAGGACAATGAACTGCATCAAGGTAAAGCCATCCTCCAAATGAGTGCTTACACCATCATTGGAGAAATTATTAGATGGACCAAGTCGCTTGTCCGAATCTTAGGGCACCTTTACGGTGGATAACAAGATGAATTCTAATCCCTACATCAATATTAGATAGGGTACTGCGAGTGACTATTAGACTGATCTACTAGACCTGGTCCATCTAATAATTTCTCCCATCATTGGGATCATGTGCCCCATGCAGAATGGAGGACGAGGCCTTTGGTAGGGGATTGGAAAGAGGCATTAAAATTTCTACGAAATCCTGACGATAAAATGGCAAAAGTTTTCTATGCTGAGAATGAAAAATTGTTCTGAAAAGCATGCAGGCAAATGTCCAATATCGAACGCGTATTGTTTCTCTCTCTTTCATATGTTTTTCTTTAGTTTTATGAGTGCTTCTAGTATAGATATTTTCATGTGATAAGAATGGAAGCCTTGTGCAAAGCAATTTATGATGCATTCAATTGGATGTGAGAGGAAGGAATATAGCAAGATTCAATTTGAATTCTTAAGCAATTTAAGGAAGTGATGTGGGGACCCATGAGTGCGTGTGTTTAGTTTCATATCGATTATTCATTGAGGAGATTTTGGATACTTATATAGGACCAAAAAATTCAAAAAATACATTCTGGCTAGCCATTTTGGATGAGGTCTTGGGTTGTTACAAATGATATCAGAGCGAAGTCGGCCTATAGCTCATGTGGATTAGGGGACAATGCAGTACGGGTTCTTTGAGGCTGACTATGAATCGATCATGGTCCTTAACCTAACAAGAACGTTAGGGCTTAAATGGAGGAAGTGTGTGAAGATCTGTATAGGCATGTGTTTATTTTCACATCGGTTATTCGCTGGATAGATCTTGGGTACTGATCAAGGAACCCAAATAATAACTTCCGACTAGCTTTCTTGAGTGAGGTTATAGGCTGTGACATGTGATTTGCATTGATCACATACAACATACGGCTAAAGTGGGAGCTTAGCCTCATCCAATTTACAAGAGCGATTTGATTTCCCATGTTTCAAATAGAATGTGCTTTATTGTATGAAGCTTAAATTTTTTTAGCTTAATTAAACATAATCTAATTTTACTTGATAGATAACAAAGCTGTATCCAAAATCAAAGCAGAGACTAATTAATAACCAAGAAATGCTGACGATATGGGACCTTGAGAAGTTTTATGTTTGCTGCCTTCACTGCTTAGCAGTAAATCAGTAATGCTAACAACACTAATAATGCTCTTGTTGGGGGAAAAACCCCAAGTCATACCGCCACGGAGGCGCTCGGCCAAAGAGCGCCGACCGGAAAGGCGCTCGGCCAAAGAGCGCCGACCGGAAAGGCGCTCGACCGAAGAATGCCGACCAGCAGGGTGCTCGGCTAGAGAGCGCCGACCAGAGAGAGCGCCAAGAAGAGGCGCCCAACCAAAATGACCAAGTAGGGATGCTCGGCTAGAAAGAATCGACCAGAAAGCGCCGACCAGAAAACCAACCAAAGAGCGCAAGACGCTCGCCCAAAGAGCCCTGAGCAGAAGTACTAGAAGCAACCCCGCCACAGGGCGCCCCTCTGGGCGACCAGCTCGGCTCGGCACCCCTGCCGAGCCGATGCCTTGCCTAACCTTCTCGAAAGGTCTGGCGGCTATACACGCGACTCCACTACGACCTGCCACTATCTCCAAGCCATCAAGGCATAAGATCTCCGCAGGTATTTGGCACGACCTGCCATTAATGCATGAGACCCCCTCAAGTCTCCGATGCACTCAGTCATTTAATGAACACGGCCCAAGACGATCTCCGGATCACTGAACCATCAGAGCGTATGGCTCTCCCTGACCGCCGGTTCACTCGGTAATAAATGCACTTACCATCCACGGACCCCAGGCCCACCACGGCCGGCGGTTCAACCACTCCAACAGGTCCGATCGACCGTGACAACTCCCTGACTCCGGTCCGATTCGGCCTTATTCTCCACTACGCCAT
Source organism: Phoenix dactylifera (assembly GCF_051530095.1). NCBI lineage: Eukaryota > Viridiplantae > Streptophyta > Magnoliopsida > Arecales > Arecaceae > Phoenix > Phoenix dactylifera. The sequence goes on from NC_143195.1 coordinate 29,641,467, forward strand.
TAATGGGCCAAATCGTGCCCAATTATTACAAAACAGGACAAACCTCCTGTCACCTCCCAGGTAACAAAAATCCTTCTATAAAAGAAAACCTGGGAGAAAAGGGAGGGGGACCGGCCCGGACTCGGACCGGAAGAGAAAAAGAAACAGCACAGACACAATTGAGCTTAATATTCTCTTCATCTTCTCCACATATCTCTTGCTTGCTCTCTCCACATATTGCCCCCCTCTGACTTAAGCATCGGAGGGCCGGCGCCGGGGAGCCCGGCCACCGGCTTCTTTTTGCAGGACAGGACAGGACGCCCTCTTCGTCGCTCACCCCACTCTCCACAGCCTCCAGGAGGACGCCGCCGGCCGGCGCACCGCCGTCCGCCCTCCCCGCGGCGGAGCTCCTCCTTCCCCGGCTTCGCGGCGGCCCCCGGGTCCAATTTCCAGCAACAGTTGGCGCTAGAGGAAGGGCCCCGAGTTCGCTGCCATGAAGCTAAGAAGCAAAGGGGATTCCAACACCTCTCGACGTCCTCCACCCAGCCCTGAGCATTCCGTCCGAAACTCACCACCCGGCTGAGCCAGTTCATCAAGTTCGGCCGGAGCAGTTTGATGCCCTGGTGCAACAGGTGCAGGCCCTGGCTACCGCTGTCCAAAGCCTGCAGCCCAGGGGCATCCCAACGGCACCGCCTCCTCCGGCTCCAGTTCAATCGGAGCCCCCTACAAGCGGACTTCCCCTTCGAGGTCAGGACTCCCAAGTCCAGGCCTCCCTCTGGAGAGAGCACCCAGCCAGGGGCCACGGAGGCTGGCCACAGCCTTCAGAAGCTGAGTCGATTCCAGGGCAACCTGCGCTCGAACGAACCGCTGCAGCGATCCGCCAGAATGGCGAACTCGACAAGAAGGTCGAGAAGCTGGAATGCCAAATCCAGGCACTCCACGGGAGGAAATCAGGACGTGACGGCGACTTCGAGTTCAATACGAAGTCGCCCTTCTCCCCGGAGATTGAAGATGAACCGGTTCCACTACGGTTCAAAATGCCCCAGGTGGAGCCTTACAACGGCAAGGCTGATCCCCTTGACCACCTGGAGAGTTACCGGGTCTTAATGGCCCTACAAGGAGCCTCGGAGGCCATGATGTGCAAAGCTTTTCCGGCGACACTCCGAGGACCAGCCCGGCTGTGGTTTGCCGGGCTGAAGCCGAGTGCTGTCTTATCCTTTGAGCAGCTCGGCAGACAATTTGCTGGCAACTTCGCCGCCAGCCAGCCCCAGCGACGGACGTCAGACTCCCTCCTGGACATTAAGCAGAAGGAGGGAGAGTCCTTCAAAGAGTATTTGGATCAGTTCACCGCCGCAACATGGGAGGTCCGGGAGCTTGACCAGTCAATCGCCATGTCGGCGTTGAAGACTGGAGCCCGGTCTTACAGATTCCTCTTCTCGATTGAGAAGAATTTTCCTGCGGACCTCACCGAGATGTTCGCCCGGGCGCGGAAGTACGCCAAGGCTGAGGAAATCGTGGCCGTTAGGCGGGGCGGGGTCGAGCAGAACCCCAAGAAGAGACGCCGCGAGGAGCGCGGCCAGCCCAGAAGCTTATCTCCGCGACGAGCTAAGAATCCGCCCCGCCCGAAGAGTCCACCCCGGTTGAGGGGACCACCACAGCAGAGGTTCCCACAGCGGGCCCGCACGCCCGAAGGGAGGTATGAAAGATACACTCCCCTTAACGCTCCTCGGGCTGAAATCCTCATGGAGATTGAGAGTCGGGATTGCATCTGGCTCCCACCTCCGAAGCCAGACACCAGAATCCGGCGTGATCTCCGGAAGTATTGCCGTTTCCACCGGGATCACGACCATGATACCGAGGAGTGTTTCCAGCTCCGAAATGAGATCGAAGCACTCATCCGCCGAGGGGTGCTCGATCGGTTTGTGCAAGGCCGGCGTGAAGGGAAGAAGCCCGCCGAAGGAGCAGCACAGCCTGAAGGTTCAAATGCCAACAGGCCCATCGCCGGCGTCATCAACACTATCCGAGGCGGGACCTCGGCTGGGGAAGCCTCAGGGGAAGAAGCCTCCTCGAAGCGCCCGCGCACCTCTGAAGCCGTCTCCTTCTCAGATGATGATCTAGAGGGAGTCGAAACTCCCCATGATGATGCCGTGGTCATCTCCATGATCATAAATAAATTTGATGTAAAACGCATCCTGGTTGATAATGGAAGCTCGGCGAATGTTTTGTATTTTGGTGCTTATTGTAAAATGGGGATGACAAAAGAGCAACTACGGAGGATGAATGCTCCGTTAGTTGGATTCACTGGGAATTCAGTCCCAGTGGAGGGCGAGATCGACCTTCTGGTCACAGCCGGGCTCGCCCCTCGTGAAAGTACCGTGGGTATGAGCTTCCTTGTAATACGCCTGCCCTCGGTTTACAACGCCATCCTCGGAAGGCCAGGACTCAACGCCCTCCGAGCAGTGGTCTCGACTCACCACCTGCTGATGCGATTCCCCACCAGCCAGGGAATCGGTGAAGTTCGAGGGGACCAAATGGTGGCAAGGCGATGCTACCTAGCGACCCACGAGGCAAGACGACCAGCCGAGGTGCCTGCCCCAACAACTGACCAGCCCTCAACTGAAGTTATGGAGGCACGGGTCAACCCCCAGAAAGAGCGGGTAGAGCCTGGTGAGTTGTTAATTCAAGTTCCCTTACGAGAGAACTTTCCCGAGCTAACCGTGCAAGTCGGCTCTGGCCTTGGCGAACACGAGAGGAGTCGCCTCGTCAACTTCCTACGGGACTATGGATGTCTTCGCATGGTCGCCTGCAGACATGTCGGGGATAGATCCGGAGGTCATGGTCCACCGGCTTCAGGTGAAGCCGACCTACAAGCCCGTACGACAAAAGAAGCGAGGCGCCGCCCCTGAACGACAACGAGCAGCAGCCGAGGAGGTCGGCAAGCTCCTTGAAGCCGGCTTCATCCGGGAGATATCCTACCCGGAATGGCTCGCCAATGTGGTCCTCGTCAAGAAAGCCAGCGGGAAGTGGCGTATGTGCGTGGACTACACCGACCTGAATAAAGCCTGCCCGAAGGACAGCTTTCCACTCCCCAGCATCGACCAGCTCGTGGACTCCACCTCGGGTCACGAGCTGCTGGCATTCATGGACGCCTTTTCCGGATACAACCAGATCCGCATGGCGCCAGAAGATGAGGAAAAGACAGCCTTCATCACCGACGGGGGAACCTACTGCTACAAGGTAATGCCATTCGGCTTGAAAAATGCCGGGGCAACTTATCAAAGGCTGGTCAGCCGAATCTTCAAAGACCAAATAGGCCGAAACATGGAGGTCTACGTGGATGACATGCTGGTGAAAAGCAAGGTGGCGCAAGACCACATAGCCGACCTCAATGAAGCATTCTCCACACTCCGAAAGTACCAGATGAAGCTCAATCCAGCTAAATGTACATTCGGGGTCACCTCCGGCAAATTCCTCGGCTTCATCATTACACAACGAGGAATTGAGGCCAATCCAGAGAAGATCCGAGCCCTCCAAGAGATGACGCCTCCCAGGACGGTCAAGGAGGTACAACGGCTCACAGGCCGAGTCGCAGCCCTCGGGAGATTCATCTTCCGCTCGGCCGAGCGCTGCCTTCCATTCTTTGCAGCCCTCAAGAAGTCGAAGAACTTTTTGTGGTCGAACGAGTGCCAGCAATCTTTTGAAGAACTAAAGCATCTCCTGGCTTCCCCTCCCCTGCTCATAAAACCTCAACAGGGTGAGCTCCTCTACTTGTATCTAGCTGTCTCCCCTGTAGCAGTAAGCTCGGTCCTGGTCCGAGAGGAGGGCAAACTCCAAAAGCCAGTATACTACACCAGCCGGGTCTTGAGGGACGCCGAGACCCGATACTCAAGCTTGAGAAGACTGCCTATGCTTTGGTCATCTCGGCTCGGAGGCTCCGACCCTACTTCCAAGCTCATACAGTGGCTGTGCTGACCGACCAGCCGGTCAAGCAGATCCTGCAGAGATCAGATCGTGCCGGTCGGATCACCAAATGGGCCATTGAGCTCGGGGAATTCGACATTGAGTACCGGCCTAGACCGGCGATCAAAGCACAAGCACTCGCAGACTTCATAGTCGAGTGCACCATACCGGATGAGGTCGAACCCGAACCTGAGCCACCGGTGGAGCAGACCCCGAGTTTGACATGGACTCTGCATGTCGATGGCTCTTCAAACTCGGGGGGTAGCAGAGCAGGGCTCATCCTCACCAGCCCAGAGGGGGTGGTCGCCGAGCAAGCCTTACGCCTCGAGTTTCCTGCTTCCAATAACATGACGGAGTATGAAGCGCTCGTCGCCGGGCTCAAGCTAGCCAAGGAGCTAGGAGTGAAGGACTTGAAGGCCTTCAGTGATTCTCAGCTCGTCGTCAACCAAATTGTGGGCGACTTCGAAGCCAGAGACCCGACCATGCAGAAGTATCTTCAGAAGGTACGGAATCTCGCCTCGACCTTGGACTCTTTTCACATTCAACATGTTGCCAGGTCGGAGAATCTCAGGGCCGACCAGCTATCAAAGCTGGCGTCCTCTCGCATGAGCGAGCTTCCCAAAGAGGCAGTACTGGAATATCTCCAAAAGCCCAGCACAGACAAGCCCGAGCAGACCCTCTGCACTGAGTTCGAGCCAAGCTGGATGGACGAACTCATCAGCTATCTGCAAGACGAAGTCCTCCCCACTGATGAACAAGAGGCTCGCCGAATCAAGCGCCTCGCCACCCGGTACGTACTATACGAGGGAAAGCTCTACCGGAGATCCTTCACTTCTCCCCTCCTCAGATGCCTCCGCCCAACGGAGGCTGATTACGCCATGCGCGAAGTCCATGAAGGGATCTGTGGAAATCATCTGGGAGGACGAGCATTGGCCCACAAAATTCTACGCCAAGGATACTATTGGCCGACACTCCAGAAGGATGCTATGGACTTCGTCCAAAGATGTGACCGGTGCCAAAGGAACGCCAATGTTCAGCGCCGGCCCTCGGCTCCTTTGACTTCTATCAGCTCTCCTTGGCCTTTTGCCCAGTGGGGAATTGACATCCTTGGGCCATTTCCACTTGCCACCGGGCAAAAGAAGTTTCTGGTCGTCTCCATCGACTACTTCACAAAGTGGGTAGAAGCCGAGCCCCTCGCCCGGGTCACCGAGCAGAAGATGCGGGATTTCGTCTGGAAGTCCATTATCTGCAGATTCGGGCTTCCCCGCATCCTTATCTCTGACAACGGTCGCCAGTTCGACAACATCCACTTCAGAGAGTTCTGCTCCGAGCTTGGCATTGACCATCGCTTCACCTCGGTCGCGCACCCTCAGACGAACGGAGAAACCGAGGTAACAAATCGTACTATTTTGCAGGGTCTCAAAGCCAAGCTCGACAAATCCAAAGGACAATGGGTCGAAGACCTATACAATGTCCTGTGGGCTTACCGGACCACATTCTGCGTCCCCACCGGCGAGACTCCCTTCAACCTAACATATGGGACGGAGGCCGTCATTCCACTAGAGATTGGGCTTCCCTCTCCAAGAGTCGAGCACCACGACGCCAGCTCCAACTCTTCGCGGCTCAGAAGCAACCTCGACCTGATCGAGGAAACAAGGGAGGCCGCCCGAGTTCGTATGGCGAGGTACCAGCAAAGGACAGCTCAGTACTACAACGCCAGGGTCAAAGTCAAATTTTTCAGACCGGGGGACCTTGTCCTCAGAAGAGCTGAAGCCTCCCGACCAACTGAGCAAGGGAAGCTGGCCCCGAACTGGGAAGGACCATACCGAGTCACGCGCATCCGCCGACCCGGAACTTATCAATTGGAGTCTCTAGATGGGACTCCCATTCCGCGGAGCTGGAACTCTGAAAATCTCCGCGTGTACCATCAATAAAACCCCAAGGGGTCCCCCATTGTTCAACTATGAATTTCATTCTGTGAATTTCATTTTATGATGGTCTGCGTACTTATTTTGAGCTCACCGACACTCCTGATTATCTTATGGTGTCAGGTTTATTTCTCCTCCCCTGACCACGGTTGGGATGCCTTGATGCCTCGGGATGATGGAGTACCTGCGTGGACTCCCTGAAGATGTTCGTGAGTTCGTGATGCGCTCTCCATCGACCAACGAGCTCGGCTCGTTCTCCTACCCTGACCACGGTCAGGATGCCCCGCCACAACGAGATGCCCCGATCCGTCGGGATGGCCCGAGACGTCGGGGTGCGGTCTTAAGTGACCAGACGAGCTCGGCTCGTTCTCCATCGACTTCCACCGACGAGCTCGGCTCGTGCTCCATCGACTATGAGTTGCGGTCCTCTCGGACCAGACGAGCTCGGCTCGTTCTCCTACCCTGACCACGGTCAGGATGCCCCGAGACGTCGGGATGCCCCGAACTTCGGGATGCCCTGAGACGTCAGGATGCCCCAATATATTGGGATGCCCTGCCACAACGGGATGGCCCGAGACGTCGGGGTGCGGTCTTAAGTGACCAGACGAGCTCGGCTCGTTCTCCATCGACTTCCACCGACGAGCTCGGCTCGTGCTCCATCGACTATGAGTTGCGGTCCTCTCTGACCAGACGAGCTCGGCTCGTTCTCCTACCCTGACCACGGTCAGGACGCCTCGAGACGTCGAGATGCCCCGATCCGTCGGGATGCCCCGATCCGTCGGGATGCCCCGGCTATAGGGAAGCTCGAGACGTCGAGGTATGAGTTGCGGTCCTCTCTGACCAGACGAGCTCGGCTCGTTCTCCATCGACTTCCACCGACGAGCTCGGCTCGTGCTCCATCAACCAACGAGCTCGGCTCGTTCTCCTAACCTGGCCACGGTCAGGATTCCCCGAGACGTCGGGATGCCCCGACTATAGGGAAGCTCGAGACGTCGAGATACGAGTTGCGGTCCTCTCTGACCAGACGAGCTCGGCTCGTTCTCCATCGACTTCCACCGACGAGCTCGGCTCGTGCTCCATCAGCCAACGAGCTCGGCTCGTTCTCCTACCCTGGCCACAGTCAGGATGCCCCGAGACGTCGGGATGCCCCGGCTATCGGGAAGCTCGAGACGTCGAGATATGAGTTGCGGTCCTCTCTGACCAGACGAGCTCGGCTCGTTCTCCATCGACTTCCACCGACGAGCTCGGCTCGTGCTCCATCGGCCAACGAGCTCGGCTCGTTCTCCTATCCCGACCTCGGCCGGGATGCCTCGAGACGTCGAGATGCCCCGATTTATCGGGATGCCCCGATGCATTGGGATGCGGTCTTCATTGACCAAGACGAGCTCGTCTCGTTGTCCGCTGGCTTCAGCCAACGAGCTCGGCTCGCTCTCTATCGCTGGATTTCTCTGCTGACGTCCCCAAAAAACGGAGTCCGAGCAGAGAGGCGTCTTCAGTCGCCTCGGCGCCAGGACGCACACGGTACAAGGTACCCATTTACTTAATGTTTCTACATTAATTTCTCTATATTGTCTATTCTATTCTTGGATTTCTCTGCCGACGTCCCCAAAGAACGGAGTCCGAGCAGAGAAGCGTCTTCAGTCGCCTCGGCGCAAGGACGCACACGGTACAAGGTACCCATTTATTTAATATTTTTACATTATCTATTCTGCTTTTGGATTTCTCTCTGCCGACGTCCTCAAAGAACGGACACCGAGCAGAGGAGCATTTTCAATCGCCTCGGTGAAGGGGTGCTCACGACACCAGCACAATTATACTAAGCCCGGTGAATCCCCGTCACGAGCTGACGAGTATTCAACCCATTCATTGGAAAAGAATCCGACCCGCCCCGGCAATGTGGGGCTCGGACCCAAAGTTTACTAACTTTGCTAAAAAGTTAAAGTCCCAGTGACTGCTTTAGGGCTTGGTCGAAATCTGGGCTAGGCTCGGAAAGACTCTCCGAGCCCAAATCTCTTAAGCACAAGCGTTGCTATACCACTGGTCGAAGGGCCGAGTAATGGAGCTCGGCAAGCCGAACCTAAAACCAAACCCTGTGGCGGGTAAAGCTGAGGCCCTAGAGCCCATATCCTCGGAACCTAAAATGGATCCGAGCAGAGAAACTTAGCAGACGAGTTTCCAAGAAAGTATATTCATTTCAAAAAAGGCCCGTAGGCTAAGTACAAAAATTTGGGTTTGGCCCTTACAAGTATGGGGGGCCATCCCGACTTTACAAAAAATAACAAAAATTACATCAAGTCTCGAGCTCGACTACTTCGGCTCCAGCAGCACCAGGAGTAGCTGGCTCACCAGTCGGGGCCTCTTCGGCGGCCTCGGCAGCAGCAGGAGCGACCTCGGAGGCGACCTCGGTGACTTCGGGGATCGCCTCGGCCGCATCACCCCTCTCGACCCCTGCTCCCGGTTGGAGCAGGTTCACGTCAAAATCCGGGAGGAGCCGCCGCAATTGATTGCGGAAATCCCGGAAGCCTTGGATTAACCCATTCACGCCCTCCTCTGCTAGGAGGTCGTGAAACTCCTCCGACTCGCGGAAGAGCCTCACCGCGTTCTGAGCTTGCTCCCGGGCCTCGAGCTCCCGAGCCTCATGATATGCGGCCTTCCGCTCGAGGTTATTCAATCCCCGCTCGAGCTCTAAGTGGCGAAGGCGGGCGTTCTCCACCTCCTGCTCGCGGGAGGCCAGCGCCAGCTCGACGGCAGCCAGACGAGCTTCCGCGGCGCGCAGTTCGGACCTCGCCAACATATGCGCGCCCTGTTCTTCGTCGAGCTCGGCGGTGAGAGCTCGAACCCTTCCCTCGGATGCTCCTACTTTTTCCTGGAGCACCTGACGTTCGGCCTCGGAGGCCTGGTACCTCGCCTCGGCGGCCAGGTACCTCGCCTGGGCCTCGTCATACCCACGCTGATACCTCCGGGCTCGCTCCCGGTAGTCGTGGATGATGTGCATCAGCATCTCCGTCTCGTGCAAATGCTGTAAAAGAGATGAAAAGAAAAACATAAGGCGCTGCGAGTAAAAATTTTACAAATTACACAGATAAAAAATTTTACATACCCAGACGGCGCTGCAGCGGGTAGAGTCCATGAAAGCATTGTAGCTCATGGACTGTATCAGGGCCCGGTCGGCCGGGAGCAGCGCGACCCGAAAAACTTCGCGCGCCACTCGAGGGTTTTCGAGGGCTGAATCGCCCTCGAACACCGACCAGTTGAGTGCCAGAGGCACTCGCTCCTCCGAGCCCGATGGGCCCGGAAGGCCAGCATCGGCTGGCCTAGGCAGAGCCGACCCCGAGGCTTCCTGACTGCCCCCCGGCTCGGAGCTAGGGGGCTGGGGTCGGGCAAGCGACCGATCTGACTGTCGCACGACTGGAGCAGGACGCACAAGCGCGGGACCTGCGGAACTCCTCTCCTGGTCGGCAACTGGAGCGTCCTGCCGACCAGGAATTTGCGCCAAGGGCGTCGGGCATGGGAGCGCCGCCGAAGCTCTCCGGGAGCCCGAGCCCCTGGAATCCGCGCCCTCCCCCCGACCAGCCTCGGACTGTGCGAGGCGAGAAGGGCCCGCCTCAGAGTGCGAAGGGCGAGAAGGACCCGCCTCGGTCACTGCTGGCGCCAGAGGCGCTGGGGTCGCCGAGACCTTCTGTTTCTTTCTCGGCTCAGTGGGCTCGCCCGAGAGCTCGGCTGCCCTCTTCTGGAAGCGGGCGTAGAGGACTTCGCTTTTCGTCACCATCTTTGCGATATCTGCAAAGGCAAAAAGGATTAGAACATTAGAACAGTAAGGAAATAAATACACCTTGTAATTACTCTTACCGTGGGGACGCGCCGAGCTCAAGCCCACGTTCACCAAAGCGTCCTCACATATGAGGCCGTTCAGTAAGATGCCATCCCCGAGGCTGCGGATGGCGTCGAGGATCCCCTGCTCACATGGAGAAAGTCTGGGGGGTTTGTTGATGGACTTGAGCTGATCCGGTCCCCACCTGGGGTCAAACCCCCAGGACTGTGCAGAACCAAGGAAGAAGAATTTCTCCTTCCAGCCATGAATGGATGAGGGGGCACCATGAAAAAGTGGCCGACCCGCCCGAAGGGCGATATACAGCCACTCTCCGTCTCCCGGATTCGACTTAAAGATAAAAAGTCGCCGGAAAACGTTGACAGAGGTCGGAATCCCCTGCAGTAAGCACAGCGATAGGAAACCGACCACTGTCCTCCAGGCGTTCGGAGTGAGTTGCGCCGGAACCAACTGGCACACCGTCAGCAACTCATTCACGAAGCCGTGAAGAGGAAATCGGAGGCCGGCCCAGAGCGATTCCAGATGCACTCCGACCCAGCCTACCGGAGGATCGGTTATCCGATCCCTTCGCCTGGCGGGCTCCAAGCGGAACCCGTGAAGAGGGAAAAACCACTCTTCGGTCATTTAGACCTCCAGGACGCTCATGGTAGACTCGACCTCACTGGGGAGAGAACCCATTGTAAGGGAAGAAAGGGATTAAGAAAGAAAAAATGACGACCTGGGGAAGACGCCGGAGAATAGAACTTCGGATCGTGAAAGGCTGAAGGAAGAAAAGCTGGAAGAAGGCGATAAGAATGGGACAGAAGGCCAGGGGAGAGTTTATATAAACCTCCCAACGGCCCTCATCGGCGAAAAGAAAAGCCGCATCCCGTTGAGATGACCACACGTGTCGGTCCAAAAGACAGAACGACGCATTTAATTAGGGCCAGCGCTTCGGACGCCGAAGCGCCCCATCGGATCGTGCGGCCCCATCATGAGCCCACGACGCGAGGACGCTTCGCAAAAAGTGTCCCAATAATGAGACTTTTCGGGAAGGGAGAGACGCCGCCTATTAAAGGCACCTCGAAGCGCTCGATAATTCAAAATGCGCAATAAATTAGGATTTTCGGAATCCGTAATGACCCAACTAAAGCTACTTCCCGCGCTCCAGCTGGTAGCCAACTGGAACTCGGAAGTCGGGGGGTAGTGTTGGGGAAAAAACCCCAAGTCATACTGCCACGGAGGCGCTCGGCCAAAGAGCGCCGACCGGAAAGGCGCTCGGCCAAAGAGCGCCGACCGAAAAGGCGCTCGACCGAAGAATGCCGACCAGCAGGGTGCTCGGCTAGAGAGCGCCAAGAAGAGGCGCCCAACCAAAATGACCAAGTAGGGATGCTCGGCTAGAAAGAATCGACCAGAAAGCGCCGACCAGGAAACCAACCAAAGAGCGCAAGACGCTCGCCCAAAGAGGGGGGGTGAATTGGGTCTTTTAAAACTTTTATGCTACTTCTAAAACTTTTTGATTTACTATGCTAAGTTGTATAGATGCACAGTGAAAGTTAAACTTAGCAAGGGTTTGATGTATAGACTTCGACTTGATTAAATATGCTTGCAACTAAAGGATGTGCGGATAAGAATTAAGCAAGCAATTTATCTAAGTAAGTAAGTGTGTTAGTTAGACAATAACTAAAGGCATTACAAACACAAAGGACATATAGTGGTTCGGTGCACCCCAGCACCTACATCCACTCCCCAAGATCTCTTGGGAATTTCACTATAATCCTACCGATTACAGCCGGTTGTTTTACAAGCTCACAACCCAACTTGTTGTTTTACGAGCGCACAACGAACTCGGTCGGTTTTTCCAGGGTCACCGACTAGAACCTCCCCGATTGTTTTTCCGGGATCACAATCAAACCCTTACACGTTGGTTTTACCCTCGGCTCACCAACAAACCTATCACCGTTGGTTTTCCCTTTGGCTCACCAACAAACCTTAACACCGTTGGTTTTTCTTTGGCTCACCAACAAACCTTAACACCGTTGGTTTTTCTTTGGCTCACCAACAAACCTTAACACCGTTGGTTTTTCTTTGGCTCACCAACAAACCTTAACCCCTTGATTCAATCCCTTGATTGAATCAAGTTACAAGATATTAAAACAAAGTATAAAACAAAACAAAGCTTCTTTAACAAGCAAATATGACAATATAAACAAATAGAGTAAAGAGAAGCCCTCAAACGAGTTTTGAAGATGGAGGAGCTCGGCTTCTTCTTTACTTGATCCTCCTCTGATTTGGCATGAAGTAGAGGATCCCCGAGGCAGCACACGGATGGAGAGGAAGCTTTCGGATTCACTTGGATGCTCTTCTTCTCTCTATTTCGTTTTGGATGGCCCTTTTGTGCTTATGGGAGATTTCCTTTGTAATCTCTTTGAGATCTCTTTCCTAGATGATCTCTCCCACTTCCATAAGTTCTCCCCTAGCTCTCTTCTTGTTTTTATAGCTTTAGATGGCGTGGAAACAAGAATATAGCCGTTAGAGACAAGAAAAAGAGCCGTTGGACACAATCTGCATTTTCTGACAATGTTACCGTTGGGATCGGAGTCGACTCGCGCGATCAGGAGTCGGCTCGCCTGTTGCAGGAGTCGGCTCGTGTTTTACCGGAGACGACTCGGCCACTGTTCCAAATTTGAATTAATGTGCTTGCCTCGACTGGGAGTCGACTCGTCTTAACCTGGAGTCGACTCGCCAACTTCTGGAGCTGACTTGGCAATTTCGGAGTCGGCTCATCCACTGAAGTCCGTGGATCCAATTTTGAATTTTGTCCTCTCGAGTCGACTCGACTGTCCTGGGAGTCGACTCGAATCTCAGAGCCCGAACTCCCGATCCTTTGTCTTTTGGCTCGTCCAGTCTTGGAGTCGACTCGAACTTCCTTGGAGTCGACTCGGCTCTCAGTTTGCGAAACACAGCCTTTTGCCATCTTGGTGTTGCACTGTCTTGGAGTCGACTCGAGCTGTCTGGGAGTCGACTCGAATCTCAGAGGCAGTAACTTGGTTTTCTGTCTGTTGATGGTCGCGGAGTCTCGGAGTCGACTCGTGCAATGCGGGAGTCGACTCGAATCTCAGACCCGAAAACTGCTCTCTGACTTTTCTGCCTGTGACTCCTAGGAGTCGACTCATACTTCTCCGGAGTCGACTCATACTTCTCCGGAGTCGACTCGAATTCCACTGGAGTCGACTCGAAGACTGTTCTTTTGAATTTTTCTTTTGATTTTACTCCTTCAATTTGAATCCTTTGAACTTTAAACTTGGGCCAATAAATTGTAGCTTTCTTCCAACTTGAGAGCTTTGGAGGCCTTCTTGTGTTCTTCCAACTTGCTATGTTCCTTGCAAAATAAATATCTTTCTCCTTGCAACATAAACATTAGTATCTATACTTCAAGGTTTTGTGATCATCAAAATCAATCTATGAATCAATCTTTGGGTCATCAATCTCCCCCTTTTTGATGATGACAAAACTTGGAGTATATGCAATATAAAAGATATTGTATTTCTAGAAGTAATACATAGCTAAGTTGCATGAAGTGGAAAAACATATATATTTAAAAACATACTTCATGATAATGCTTTAGATTTAATCAGCTTAACACAATCAACATATTTAAATTTTAAGCTGATTTGTATTCAATTCAAAGTAATAAAGCATTCTGAGTATATAGCATATACTTAGATATTTCTCCCCCTTTTTGACAACATCAAAAAGATAGTGAAACATTAAGTACAAAGATCAGATCAGAACACATCGAGTGTGAATTCAAGAGATTTTCTAATTTGATACCACAGATAGTTTTCTAATCAAGTGTAGGTGGAATCTTCCTTAGGTTAATTCAAGAAGTACCACAAATGATATTCAAGGAAAAACATGAGTGGAAATCTAACCTCTCTTTAATAATAAGTATGAAAGCTTGTTCATTGAAGAACGTTTGCCCAATCTATTAAGTATTTTATCAACATGAGAGCAATTTAATTGATTTTCAGAGTAAAAGATCAAAACTTATATACTTGAAAAACATATCATCATGTTGGATCATGACTTCAAAGTTCTTTTTATGATAATAAGAGCATTGGGGCACAAATACCAAAATATGAATTCATGCAATTTATGATATATCTTAGAGCTCTTTTAAGGACTTTCTTTTATTCCTTTAGAAAATAAGCACGATTTGATACATATATAAAAATATGAATTGGCACAATATTGAAGTTCTAAAGAGCAAGCCAATTAGGACTCATTAGTGAATTCCAAAATAGATTTTCTACGAGATACTCAAGAAAATTTAACACGTTATTCTCCCCTTTTTTCATTAAATTAGAGGCTCTTAAGATCAACTATTTGAATTGCAATTTGGTTCATGATTTGTGCAGAAGATATATTAACCAAATAACATGCCTCAAGGTGTATCATAAAGATTTTCAGATTTAAATTTCAGATGATACATATTGGAGAGTATTAGGATCACTTTTCATTTAGTATTCTTTCCCTCTCCTATAAATTTATGTAATTAAGTTCCGTGAGACCTCTTCTTCTGAAATTTTCTTTCTCCCCCTCTATTGATCATTCTATTTAAGAGTTTAGAATTTGAAGATAATGTTCAATAAAATTGTCAATCTCAAAAATATATTTTCTATAAGTTTCAGCTCATTTTCATAAGACTCAAGGTTTGAGATAAGACAGTCTTTATAGAACTCATCTCAAGGTAATTAAAGCATGTCTTGCAATATAAGGAGGTTCATCAAAATCAATCCATAAAATTCAAGGTATGCATCAAATTAAAGTTTCTTTAGGATAAGATACTGAATATCTAAAGCTCCCCCTCAAAAGATGCATTCTTCTTTAATCATTCTTTTCTTTGGTTGAATTTCAGAATTTAATAATAAACGTGAATAAAACTGAAATTCTATGTTATCGAGAATGTAGAGTGATCTAAAATTATTCAAAATTTATAGTATTCACTCTATATATATATATTCTGATGATAGTTTCTGAGAATGTAGGAGAGAAAAACATATAGATGATCATTGAGGTATGTGTATTTATAGAACTCAATTTCTTAATCACAGTTCTTCAGCAATGTATACATGAAGCTCAATAAATTTTTTAAATATTAAAATAAAGTCATATATTTTAAAAATATTTACTTGCAATCAAGATCATCGTAAGACACATCATTTGAATCAAAATTAGTATACTTTGAAGGTAAGAAATGATATGTTTCGGATGCGTATCGGAGCAATCAAAATAAATTCTGTTTTTCTTACATTAACATTTTATTTAGTAATCATATGGAGTTTAAACTTTTATACAAAATCGGATTCTGAATTACATAGGATTTTCAATAGAAGCTTTCTAAGTCATAATATGAGATATGTATCTTTCACAATGTAGCTCATCTTAAATTGTTACGATTGAAAAATACATATTTCAATAACATTAAAGCACTTTCAGAATCTTTGTGTTTAATTTTGAGTTTCGATACAAAATAAAGGATATTTTAACAAGTATTAGGACATTATGTATCAAAGTTAGGCAAGTAGAAAGATAGATCAATATCAGTTTATTTTCCCTAAATAGAGATGTTCTTCTCTTCTCCTTTCTACAATTTTATTTAGCTTTCAGATTTTAACAATGATTGTGAATGACAAATCTGAAATTTCTTTTCAATAAAACTAAACAAAAGATGTTATGTAGCAATTCAAACATTCAATCAAATTGTCCAAGTATGAAACATTACAAAATATTGAGAATCCATAAATCAAGACATCATACCATATGCAAAATATACCATGTGTTAAGTCATGCATTAAAATACTAAGTACAAGAATGTCAAGGATCAAAATCAATTCTTTTCAAATAAACTCTCCCTATTTAAATATAATCTTGCAATGATTTCATCCTTAAAGTGTGTTTTCAAGTGATTAAAAATTTGACTTAATTCTACTTTCATTTACTTTGTTTTTCATTTATAACTTTCTTATGCTCTATACTCTATTTGCTCCCTATCCGGTGGAGTTGGGAAGGGGCACGAGGTACTACCACTAGCCTCCCTCTTGTGCCGTCCCTAATATGCCCTACACCGAATAGTTGGGTCAAATAGTGCCGGGTACTACCACTAGCCTCCCCATTGGCACCATCCTTATGATAAGCAATATAGAAAGGTTAAAATGTTTACTTCAAAACCTCCCTGTTTAAGTGTAATTAATTATGGATTTTATCTCTTCCAAAAGAATGCTCACACAAGTCTCACAAATGTGTCGAATATATTAAGTTTGTTTTGCTTTTCCTTAAGGTTGAAGTGTTTGCCTCTACTTGAATTTTATTTCTCTTGAATAATATCCATTTTCTTTTCTTTATCTCTCTCTCTTTTTGTTATTCTCAAGTAATTTTCATGAGAGAGCAGAATAGAGAATTAATCTTACGTATCATATATATGTATATCATGCAAACAACATTTTCATCATGCTCAAGGTTTCATAACTTCTCACAAGTTATTTTACATCAACATTTTAAGCATATACTTGTGTATTTCATGGTTATGACATAGGCAAAGATATATTTTAGTTTGGGCAAACCATGAAATAATTTCTAAAAGTATAAGTCAGTCAATACACATATAGACATGATATCAAAAATTAATAATTAAAGAATTTAATCATGCCATAATAAGATTTAAGTTACTGACTTTGCTCAACTAATTTGTGAGAAATGTATCTAAATTACCTATTCATTATATGTTCTTCAAGCCAAACTAGATTTCTTATGTGTGAACTTTTGGCTGAAGAAGATCCTCTCTCTTGTTTGCATGTGAATGTTTAGTGTATCTTACATGAAGATATCCTTCAAGTTGAAATTTCTTATTTTTCTTTCTTGAAGGAAGGTCATTAGTTTCTTTAAGATACAAAGCATTCATCCAACATATATATTTTTTTTAACTAGATGACTCAATATAAGATATGACAATAGTTGCATGTTGAGTCACTTTACTCAAGAGATTGCCTAAATATAAGCAAGCACATATCATTTGAACTAAAGAGATAGATTCATTAACCAAGATAGTTTAAGTCAATTTAGTTTAGATTCTATTTGCTTAAGATAATTATCAATAAGATATGTTAACTATGTTTTAATCAATTTATCTTAAACATTTGTTTCTATCAAAATTCAGATTATGATTTATTTGTTATCAATAAAATATGATTAATTAAAGTTAGATTGAAGTCTTGCACAAGGTCACATAATGAGCATACAATCTGGTCTACTAGCTGTAAAATAATTATTTTATCATGCTTCAATACAGCTTTAACACAATAGATCTACTTTGCTCATCCTTTTCAAATTCTACAAGATGGGGTCATAGATATACCTTCTTCATGCCAATCTTCTATAAGAGTTTTCTTGTGGACTAACGTTGGTTAATGAAGATCCCCTTTCCTGTTTGTCTTAATTTGGAGTTTGAGAGAAGATGTTAATTCATTCATCATATTTCAAACTCACTTTGCAATATAACTCTTCATTAGTAGAACCAAAAATGATGTCATCAATGCATACTTTGAGCAAATAAGATATCACAAATTCATCTTTTTGATGCATAGATTTATCACTATTACTTTCTATCAAAAAGGTTGCTTAAGCTTTTATATATCATGCTTTTGATGCTTGTTCTAAATCACATATTGCTTTATCATATATGTAATGTGTATTTTTAAATATGGTGGTTATTTTTCATAGATCTCCTTTTTAATGAAGTAACCACATAGGAGTGACTTCTACACATTCATTTGACAGAATATAAAGCTCATGAAGCAAGCACATGATAATGATGATCTTTACTTCTAATCATGCAAGAATCTTTATCAAGATCTATTTCCTCTTTTCTTGATTTAGTCTTTTAGTAGTCATCAATTTTTCTTCATTAAGTGCATATGTAAAAGATTAACCATATAATTTGATTTTAGTATTTTGATAATAAATCATTAGTCTCATAAAGAATAAAATGAATTGATACTTCTACAACTAGAATTTTTCATGAATGTTCTATATGCATTGTTTGATGAATGATATCCAAGGATAGAAGTATCTTTATCAGATTTGGCATTATTTTCATAATAACATGTACGACTGAAAAATATGAAAGATATGCAATGGTTCATTTTTCATTTTTCAGAAGATCAAAATTTTCATCAAAAATAGAAATCATATGTATGACAAGCAGTGATGATAGTCTTTTAAAAATTATTTAATTAGATGACTATCATACATAATTGTCTTTTTCATTTCTTCAAGAATTCTATTAATCCTATTTTGCTTATGGTGTCCTTGGTGCTGAAATCATTGGATTTAATATTATTTTCTGTATAACCTTTATCAGGATTTTGGTTTTCAACACTGTGCCATGATACTCTTTATCTTCACAGTTTGGAAACCTTTATCATTTGAACCACTTTTACAAGATTTAGTAAATACAGAAAAATACTTCAGTTTTATTTTTCAAGAATAAATCCAATGTAAGCTTTTGAAAAACTTGGAAATGGAAACAACATCTTTAGATTTAGAAATGATTTTTGTTTGTTTCCTTAGTTAGCATGCACAGCAAAACTTTGACCTTTAAGTAGATAATCTAAGTAAGCCTATGGCAAGGTCTTTTGAGATTAAGTACATACTAGCATGAGTTGATTTTATATGCCAAGGATGGTTTTTTGGTATTCATAGTGCATATATTCAAAAGCATACCAAGTACACATTATCATATCTATGATCAATAAACAATAATGCCATGGATAATAACTCTCAATCAAGCATATAGAGAATTCATAGAGTTATTCTTAATAAATTGATTAATCATTTAGCAACTTATCCAATAGTGAGTAAAGTATACTAAAAAAATGAAGAGATTTGATTATATTTCCAAAAGTATTTTCTATATCACAAAATTGATCACTACTAGCAAATCATATCAAATACTAAAGCACAAATAATGATGAGATGCAAGAATTACTGATTTCATTATTATTTTTTTTGTTAATAACTTTTTAAGTTTCTTTATGTTCCATAGGTACCTTGGTACACCTATGTGTACATCCTCATTTTCTCATTTTGGGTACCCAAGCTTGCTTGAGTCCTTGAGAGTTAGGACATATGGTTCCTTTTGCAACCCATATCTGTTTAATAGTAATAACTTTACCATTTGATTTAATTATACTAGAACGATAGGTAAAGTTGTTATTCCCATCCTTTTCATTTTTGAAATAAGTTATCTTATTTAATGGTTTGCTTGGTAAATTGATAACCTTTTTCTCTAGAGATTTATGGCTAAGTGAAGGAGTCAAGCTAAATTTTGATTTATCAAAATCAGCATGTTGGCTTTCAAATATCATTTTTAATCTTTCTGAACTCACAGTGAATTTGTTAATAAAACATCTTAATTGGTTAATTTCATTACTTAAGTTTTGATTTTCTTTAATTAAGCTATGATTTTTCTGAATCACTTCTTCTGAAAATGACCTTAAGCTTTCATTTTCAGAATTTAGTTTCTTAAGATTTTTATTCTTTACAGATAATTTTCTACAATCACTATACAACTCATGAAAAGCATTTAATAATTCATCATAAGAGAATTCTTCTTGAAAATCATTTGAGGTAAGAGTAGATTCAGATTTTACCTTGTCTTCTTGTGCCATAAAGCACAAGTCAGTTACCTCTTGTAGTTTCTTGGAGCTAATATCATCATTGTTGCTCCTAACCTTTATTTTTTGGCTTGACTCTTTCTTGGTCAAGGCTTTCTTCCTTTTTATCTCTTTCTTCCTTTCTTCTTGCTTCCTCTTTTTCTTTATCTTTAGGAAGCTGATTTGCCTCGGAGTCGACTCGGACCTTATTGGAGTCGACTCGACTAACTTGGGAGTCGACTCTGAGCTACTTGGAGTCGACTCGACTGAGGGAGATTCATCACCCTTTTCTGCAGTCTCATTGTTAGTATATAATTGAAGCATATGAGAGCTAATCTGAGATTTATCATAAATATTTTCTAAAGTATCCCAGATCTCCTTAGCAGATAAGCATGCAGAAATTTCATTAAACTTTGTTTCTTGAATAGCACAATATAATATGTTCATAGCATTAGCATTTAATTGTGCTAAGTCCTTCTCATTAATATGAGAGAGTGTGTGAAGGTCATTTGTTATGATTTTCCATAAATAATAGTTTTGTGATTGAATAAAAATGCGCATGCGTATTTTCCAATGTGGGTAGTTTATACCATTAAATAGTGGAGGTGTATCAATTGATTGTCCTTCTCCTAGAAAACTATCTATTTGAGTTGTCATGATCTTTGGCTCTAGTCGGTTAAGACTACAAATAATATTTGAGCACCTGCTCTGATACCACTTGTTGCCCAGTAGATACAACCCAAGAGGGGGGGTGAATTGGGTCTTTTAAAACTTTTATGCTACTTCTAAAACTTTTTGATTTACTATGCTAAGTTGTATAGATGCACAGTGAAAGTTAAACTTAGCAAGGGTTTGATGTATAGACTTCGACTTGATTAAATATGCTTGCAACTAAAGGATGTGCGGATAAGAATTAAGCAAGCAATTTATCTAAGTAAGTAAGTGTGTTAGTTAGACAATAACTAAAGGCATTACAAACACAAAGGACATATAGTGGTTCGGTGCACCCCAGCACCTACATCCACTCCCCAAGACCTCTTGGAAATTTCACTATAATCCTACCGATTACAGCCGGTTGTTTTACAAGCTCACAACCCAACTTGTTGTTTTACGAGCGCACAACGAACTCGGACGGTTTTCCCAGGCTCACCGACTAGAACCTCCCCGATTGTTTTCCCGGGATCACAATCAAACCCTTACACGTTGGTTTTACCCTCGGCTCACCAACAAACCTATCACCGTTGGTTTTCCCTTTGGCTCACCAACAAACCTTAACACCGTTGGTTTTTCTTTGGCTCACCAACAAACCTTAACACCGTTGGTTTTTCTTTGGCTCACCAACAAACCTTAACACCGTTGGTTTTTCTTTGGCTCACCAACAAACCTTAACCCCTTGATTCAATCCCTTGATTGAATCAAGTTACAAGATATTAAAACAAAGTATAAAACAAAACAAAGCTTCTTTAACAAGCAAATATGACAATATAAACAAATAGAGTAAAGAGAAGCCCTCAAACGAGTTTTGAAGATGGAGGAGCTCGGCTTCTTCTTTACTTGATCCTCCTCTGATTTGGCATGAAGTAGAGGATCCCCGAGGCAGCACACGGATGGAGAGGAAGCTTTCGGATTCACTTGGATGCTCTTCTTCTCTCTATTTCATTTTGGATGGCCCTTTTGTGCTTATGGGAGATTTCCTTTGTAATCTCTTTGAGATCTCTTTCCTAGATGATCTCTCCCACTTCCATAAGTTCTCCCCTAGCTCTCTTCTTGTTTTTATAGCTTTAGATGGCGTGGAAACAAGAATATAGCCGTTAGAGACAAGAAAAAGAGCCGTTGGACACAGTCTGCATTTTTTGACAATGTTACCGTTGGGATCGGAGTCGACTCGCGCGATCAGGAGTCGGCTCGCCTGTTGCAGGAGTCGGCTCGTGTTTTACCGGAGACGACTCGGCCACTGTTCCAAATTTGAATTAATGTGCTTGCCTCGACTGGGAGTCGACTCGTCTTAACCTGGAGTCGACTCGCCAACTTCTGGAGCTGACTTGGCAATTTCGGAGTCGGCTCATCCACTGAAGTCCGTGGATCCAATTTTGAATTTTGTCCTCTCGAGTCGACTCGACTGTCCTGGGAGTCGACTCGAATCTCAGAGCCCGAACTCTCGATCCTTTGTCTTTTGGCTCGTCCAGTCTTGGAGTCGACTCGAACTTCCTTGGAGTCGACTCGGCTCTCAGTTTGCGAAACACAGCCTTCTGCCATCTTGGTGTTGCGCTGCCTTGGAGTCGACTCGAGCTGTCTGGGAGTCGACTCGAATCTCAGAGGCAGTAACTTGGTTTTCTGTCTGTTGATGGTCGCGGAGTCTCGGAGTCGACTCGTGCAATGCGGGAGTCGACTCGAATCTCAGACCCGAAAACTGCTCTCTGACTTTTCTGCCTGTGACTCCTAGGAGTCGACTCATACTTCTCCGGAGTCGACTCATACTTCTCCGGAGTCGACTCGAATTCCACTGGAGTCGACTCGAAGACTGTTCTTTTGAATTTTTCTTTTGATTTTACTCCTCCAATTTGAATCCTTTGAACTTTAAACTTGGGCCAATAAATTGTAGCTTTCTTCCAACTTGAGAGCTTTGGAGGCCTTCTTGTGTTCTTCCAACTTGCTATGTTCCTTGCAAAATAAATATCTTTCTCCTTGCAACATAAACATTAGTATCTATACTTCAAGGTTTTGTGATCATCAAAATCAATCTATGAATCAATCTTTGGGTCATCACCCGGCTTCGCGGCGGCCCCCGGGTCCAATTTCCAGCAACAGCTCTGTTTGCCACGAGAAAATTCTAAAACTGTGTTATCCCTAAATGCTTCGTTACTATCTCTGCTTCGAAGATTAATACATTTTTGTGACAGAGTAACAACTCTTGCAGATGGATACCCTTTATTTCATTTCTTTCTTTTTTTAAAAAAAAATGATAGTCAAAAAGAAGATATCTGATAAAATATACCATGCATATAACTCTCTTTACCATCATGAGAAACCCATGCATCAATTCTTAGTAGTCCATACTACCTTCATGATATGAAAAAGAAATGTTTTGGAAACAATGTAAACATTATTTAAAAGTTGATATCAATTCTTTACCATCATTTTAAGCACACATTGGGTACTGATTCTTTTTTCTAAGCTTCATTTGTATTCTATTATGTTTTTTCATTTTTGTTTTCAGCTAATATTATATATATATATATATATATATATATATATATATATATATATATATATATATATAAATGATTTGTGACTTAAGTGAGTTGTCATAATACTTGAATCAAAGTCTGTTGAGCTTCTAAATTCAAAAATCATAACAGGCTATAAGAACTATAGGATATAGGTGTGGAAGCAAAAGCAAAAAATAGTTATAGAAAAAGTGCAATATAGATCAATAATTTGAAGTAATCATGCTAAATTCCATTATAACAACTGCTATCTAGTACCAAGTCCTCGGTCCCAGCTTGCCCCATTGCTATGCTAGGAATGAGTATACTTGCATCATTAGTTGCCAGTAGAAAATCACCATGATGATAATCATGGATAGCTAATATAGATTTTTACTTGCAAAGCTATCATAACTCCCGAAGTGCTTTTAATTCGTAATCATAATCGAAATCAAAATCAGAATCGAAATTGAAATAGAAGTTGAAATGATTATATTTCTGAATGCATTTGATTTATGACTGAAATCTAATTTAGAATCAGAACTGAAATTTGAATACCAAAGAAGAGTCGGAATTAGGTTTTGGAGGATTGGAGCATCTCTGTTTCCTCCTAAAATCAAATGAAAATAGAACTTTCACCAATCAAACGATTAGAATAGAACTCACAGCCCAGCACCTTCCAACCAAATATGCCTCTAAGTTTTAGGGCAAGTTCATGTAGCTTGGTTAAAATATTTCATTGCGTTCTGCCTGGTGCGAAGAAATAATATTTTTTTTCTAAATCAGACTCCACTTTGCTCGCACCTACTTCCCTACGTTAAAAGGTCTCTCCCCAATTAAAAGACGAACAAAAGCCAGCCCTCTTTTACCCACTCTCCTCTGGTTCCTCTCGACCGCGTTCAAGCTGGCATGATGGCTACGTAGGCGATTGGAGAAAAAAGTTAAGAAAAAAATAATGCCTCTTTTCCTCTAATATAATCCATGTTTTTAATCAAAAAAAGCGTGTAATTATAAATCACAACGAGCACGAATCCAACTTCTTTTACCAACTATATGGTACGGGATAAATTAATTTAAATTAGTTATAATAATAAGAGTATATGTTATTAAAGCAATCTCGTTTGACCAATAAACTCATTAGATAATGGCCACACTATGGCGGTGCCTTTTATCTGGAAGGATACTGAGTCTATCTTGCAATTTTTTTATTTTTTGCATCCTTTATTCTAATTTTTTCTAGATGTACTTACGTGTAAAAAATATATATAATTATTAGTTCTTATAATTAAATTATTCAATTATTATCACTTATTGATATGTTATTTCTTCTTATTAAAAGAATAAAATGGAATAGTACCAAATGGCCCAAAAGGTTTCCGGGTCGCCCTTTAGAGAGAGAGAAAGACGCCCCCGATTCCCCTCCCTTCTCCTCCTCTCTCCGTGTCCATGATGACTTGCTAAAGAAGGGGAAAGATCGCAGTGATAAAAAAGGGAACTTTTTTCCTCATCTTTTCCCTCAACTTCTGAGCTATATATTTTGTTACTATCCCCAGGAGCTATCTGGACCGATGCCATCCCGGCTGCCGCAGGGGACGGCGGACCCGCCGGACCCCACTGCGGCTGCTATCCCGCACCACCACCACCACCACCACCACCACCATAATAGCCACCATCCCATCCTGGTCACCGTGGTGGCGGCGGCGGCCGTTCTCACCTTCTTTGTCCTTACCACTGCCTTGCTGGTTATGATCTTGTACCGCCGCCTCGCCCGCGGTCGCGCCGGCTCCACCGCGCCTGCCGATCTGAAGGCTGCTCCGCCGAACCCCCTCCGGCGGTTCTCCTACTCCCAGCTCCGTCGCGCCACCGCCTCCTTCTCCCCCTCCCATAAGGTCGGTCAGGGCGGGTTTGGCTCTGTCTTCCGCGGCGCCCTCCCCTCTGGTCAGGAGATTGCCGTGAAGCTCATGGATTTTGGATCCCTCCAGGGGGAGCGCGAGTTCCAGAACGAGCTGGCCCTTGCCGGGAAGATGCTCGCTATGGGGTCGTCGCCGGACCGGGGGTGGGTGGTCGTTCCCCTTGGGTACTGCAGCTCCGACGAGAAGCGCCATAGTCGACGGTGGTGGCGGCGGCGGTGGATGGAGGCGGACGAGGAGGAGGAAGAGGTGGTGGAGGCCTCCGCCACGGGCGGGGGGACGGGGCGGAGGCTGCTGCTGGTGTACGAGCTGATGCACAACGGGAGCCTTCAGGACGCTCTGCTCGACCGGCGGTGCCCGGAGCTCATGGACTGGGACCGCCGGTTCTCGGTGGCGCTCGACATCGCCCGCGGCCTCCACTTCCTCCACGCCGTGTGCGATCCCCCGGTCATCCACGGCGATATCAAGCCGAGCAACATCCTCCTCGACGCCCGGCTCTCCGCCAAGATCGCCGACTTCGGTCTCGCCCGCCTCAAGGCTCCCGTCACTCACGAGCCCCCAACCGCCCCCGCCGCCAATTTGGGCGAGGATGAGGTGGTCATCGAGATCGATCTGGATGAGGCCGTGGCCAATGATTCCAAATCCGTTTCGAACGATATGAAGAAGGAGCCAGCGGTGGGAGGAGGAGAGGATGATGCTTCGATCATGGGAGAGACAGCCGAGAGCACCACGACGACTGTCGAATTCGAGGAGGCGATCGGATGTGGAGGCTTCGCTCCTGAGAAATCCCCAGGGGAAGATGAGGTCTTCACCACGGCATCGCCGGTGGAAACGGCGGCGGCCTTGAATGTGGCATCGACTTCAGAGACAGGAGGGGGATTCGACATGATGAGTGTGGACAGTGGGAAGGAGACTGCAGCCTCCGGCAGCCAGAGAGGAGGCCGGAACAAGAGCGGGGCGGGCAAGGACTGGCGGCGGCGAAAGGATACTGGCGGCGGAGCAAATTCCGAGTCAGGCGGCGGCATCAAAGACTACGTGGTGGAATGGATTCAATCGGAAATCAAGAATGAGCGGCCTAACAGTGATTGGATTGCAGCTCCGACTGCTCCTGCAGAGGATTGCTTGCCGAAGCCATTGGGAGGGGGGAGGTCGGAGCGGAAGAAGCGGCGGCGGCGGCGAATGGAGTGGTGGGCCTTGTTGGATGAGGAGAAGTCGAACAAGGAGGAGAAGAGCCGGAGGGCGAGGGAGTGGTGGCGGGAGGAGTTCTGCGAGGAGCTCATGAACAAGCAAAAGTCGAAGAGAAAGACCGAGAAAGGAGAGCAGCAATTGTGGCAGAAAGATGAGGACTTGGCGTCGCCTTCGGAGAGGAGGAGGAGGAGGAGGAGGAAGAGCCGGGGCAGCCGGAGCGGTATGGACTGGGGGGCGGAAGGCATCAGTGGGGAGATGAGGACCGCGAGGAGGAGGAGAAGCCAGGAGTGGGCGAGCGGGGACATCCCGAACGGCACGGTGAGCAGCACCCCGAGCATGAGGGGCACCGTCTGTTACGCCGCCCCCGAGTACGGCGGCGGCGGAGCGCTCTCGGAAAAGTGCGACATCTATAGCTTTGGTGTCCTCCTGCTGGTTCTCGTGTCAGGGCGGCGCCCGCTGCAGGTGACGGCGTCGCCCATGTCCGAGTTCGAGAGGGCCAACCTCATCTCGTGGGCGCGGCACCTCGCGCACTTAGGAAGGCTTCTCGATCTCGTCGACCCATCCCTTCGAGCGACGGACGGGGAGCAGGCTCTTCTTTGCATCACGGTCGCCCTCCTCTGCCTTCAGCGGTCTCCGGCTCGCCGGCCGTCAATCAAAGTGATAATTGGAATGCTAACCGGCCAGTCCAAGCCTCCGCACCTCCCATTGGAGTTCTCGCCGTCGTCACCTGGTGGCTTTCCATTCAAATCCAGGAGGAAGGCTCGGTGAGTTGATCAATTTTTATGGGCATTAGTTCTTGTGTTTGTTGTACACCATTCTAAATTTTCCATCTCTTTGGAGCTTGGATGCATGCATAAAAATTCTCATGACAAGATAAGTCTTCAATTCCAATTTTGAGTGCGAGGGAACCTTTTGTCCTGGTAGATTGAAAAGGATCTCGCCTTTGCATACTGTGCCTACCTTTATCCTTCATTTCACCCAAGCTCTTCTGTTTCAAACTTTTGCTGTTAAAAGAAAAAATTTCCCACAGATACTTCCTTCTAGCAATGACCAGATTCCCTGTAAGCTGATGCAATCAGCGTTTCAGATTTTTTTTTTTTCACCCCTGGTGTTATGCAATCTCGCTTCCCAATTCTATGCTTTTCCAAAAAGGCTCCTGCTTTCTTCCATGTGGTTTGCCTAGTATGTCAGGGTCTTCAGATTTGGCCTGTTATAGGCCTTGTCTTGGCATTCTTGGTCAAAGAATCCTTACCCAGGTGGAAGACTCTGGGTTCTGAGAGCAGTCCGCATTGTTAGGTAGGGCCATGCGATCAGAATTGGTCAAGGAGAGCCTTGGAACCTTAGCTTGTATGATGATGCATCAGACTTTGCAAGGTGATGGATAAGTCTCGTGGGTTGTACTATAACAAGTTGTTCAGAAAGTTCAGAAATTTTGAATTCTTTAACGCTACTGCATGAAAAATATCTTTCAACTCTATTTGGTTGTTGTTTGCCTGGTTTTTGTGAATTTTTGATAACCCCATCTGACCAAAATGATGGTCCTATTTCTGGGGCATATGTATTAAAGGCTGCTCTTTATGGCTGATGTTGATTAGATTCTGTCAACTATTTAATGCATTTATTTTTCTTATGTCTCTAACCTTTTGGTATCTTCCAATAGAATGATCCAAAAATGATGATATTATTGGTTACCCACCCACAAAATTATCTAGAACTCTTTTATTATTGATAAGCTTTCTTGGAGAGTTTGAAGCAAGTTGATGGATCTTTGTTACATGAGAGGCGTTTTTAAGCTCTATCCTAAAGCTATGATAGCATGATGTTGTTATGGGTTGTACCAAAGCGAAGAAAATAATTTTGGAAATCAACAGATATCTATTCATAGATATATATGTGGAATTTTTGCCTCTTTTTTTTTTTGGCTTTTTTAAAATCTCTGCTCGAACCTTTGACCTAAAGATGCACTGATGTTGGAACTTTGGTGGGGATGCTACCATGCTAGACTTGGTATTATTGGTCATAAAATAGTTTGAGTTTTGTGCAAGGGTGCATTTTCCCTTTTTTCTTTCTTTTTTTTTCAAAAAAATAGTAGGAAGAATGGCTTTTGCTTTTCAGCTTTGCGCTAATTTTGTTGGTCTTTTATCTGCCTCTTGACACCTATGATAACCTCATGTTATGAAGGGTGACGCAGTCATGCACAGAAATAAATTGTGTCACCAGTTATATCACATACTATGTTATTGAAAAGATTTCTAGGTAGAGTAGCTTCTTTTGTCAAACAAGAATTGTCGAATCTTGGTGCTTAAGCTGCTTTACAAATCCTTGCTGTTTTCAAGATTCCATAATTGCTTGCGATGTTTATTTTAACTTGCAAGGCTTTTGTAGTTAGATCTAATCTGGAGTGCTAGAGAAATTGGGAGAATGTTTTGAGCGTATTTTATTATGTCTTATAACTATGTACAAATTTTGCCTCCAAAAATTCGTACATTTTTGTATCTTTACCGAGAACATAGGTCTTTCTGATCCTTGGCAGAGTTCTATAACCTATCA
The DNA here is from genome assembly GCF_051530095.1 of Phoenix dactylifera. Lineage (NCBI taxonomy): Eukaryota > Viridiplantae > Streptophyta > Magnoliopsida > Arecales > Arecaceae > Phoenix > Phoenix dactylifera. The sequence continues at coordinate 29,669,712 of NC_143195.1, forward strand.
TCTGTTTACATAAAAAAAACTCACCTTGGTGCTAAAGCTTTATCCTTAGATATGTGATTTCCCATGTCAATAAAGGTTCCTCATCCTAGGTACCTGTATAAAGAAAATCTCATGATCACCAACTTTTGGCAACGCATGGTATCAAACAAATAACTCTAGGCAACACTTCCATGGCGCGAGATTATTCTTCCTAATGTGAGGTTCAAATAAACTGAGTTATTTTTCACTTTCACACTGTCATGGCATAGGGTAAAGTTAATCGTTCAGCTAGACTGAATATATGAAGATTCTGTGAGGATCCGTGCGGGCGTGTGTTTAGTCCCACATTGGTTATTCGCTGGGTAGATCTTGGGTACTTATACATGATCAAGGAACCCAAACAATACCTTCCGGTTAGGCATTTTGGGTGAGGTCCTGGGTTGTTACAAATGCTATCAGAGCCGACCCGGCCCATAACCTATATGGACTAGGGAACACTGCAGCACGGATTCATTGGGGCTGACCACGGACCAATCGCGGTGTTTGTGATTAGATTTGAATAGATTTGAACCCTTAGCCTGACGAGGACGTCAGGACTTGAACGGAAGGAGTATGTGAGGATCCGTGCGGGCGTGTATTTAGTCCCACATCGGTTATTCGCTGGGTAGATTTTGGGTATTTATACAGGATCAAGGAACCCAAACAATACCTTCCGGCTAGTCATTTTGGGTGAGGTTTGGGTTGTTACAAATATGTGAGGACCCATGCGGGCGTTTGTTTAGTCCCACATCGGTTATTCGCTAGGTAAATCTTGGATACTTATACAGGATCAAGGAACCCAAATAATACCTTCCGGCTAGCCATTTTGGATGAGGTTCTGGGTTGTTACAAATAGTATTAGAGGGAACCCGGCCCATAACTTATGTGGACTAGGGAATACTGCAGCACGGATCCATTGGGGCTGACCACGGACCGATCGTGGTGTTTGTGATTAGATTTGAATGGATTGAACCCTTAGCCTGATGAGGATGTCAGGGCTTGAACGAGAGGAGTATGTGAGGACCCATGCGGGCGTGCGTTTAGTCCCATATCGGTTATTTGCTGAGTAGATCTTGGGTATTTATACAGGGTCAAAGAACCCAAATAGTACCTTCCGGCTAGCCATTTTGGGTGAGGTTCTGGGTTGTTACAAATTTCTGTTCAAGTAAGGTCGTACAATCGTATCTTTGATTGCAAAGAAGACGGGCAACTCAGTCTGATGGATGACTCTTGACCTCAAGGCTGGAGCGTGATTAATCATAAGAATCCTTCGGAGTTCTTGCTGTTGAGGATCGTTCTTGAACGATTTATATGTAAGGATCTATGCGGGCGTGTGTTTAGTCCCACATCGGTTATTCGCTGGGTAGATTTTTGGTACTTATATAGGATCAAGGAATCCAAATAATACCTTCCGACTAGCCATTTTGGGTGAGGTTCTGGATTGTTACAGATTGTCTCTCATGGACATGTTGATTATGATTAGTTTCGAGTGTCTGCTTTAGTTTCTAGCATCTTTGATCTTGTTCATCACCTTTGTGAGGCTTGTAGAACTTGATGTCTAGGAGCTCAGATTACTTGGTTTTAGGTTTCATTATCATGGACCAGATGATCATCTATTTCGATATGCACTTTGGTTTCCAGCATCTCCAATCACGATGGCTTTTTCTGCCAATAGATTCAAAACTTCAACACCGATATCAGACATTGCAAGCTTAGCATCTATTTTTCATATATCGCTCCATGCCGAGAAGAGGAATATATACTTGCAGCAACAACACGAATGGAACCATAAACTTCTATTCTGGGAGCATTTCAGACCTTAACTCCCCCTTTCTAGCCTGCTATAGTTCTTTTAGTTAGCATCCCGGCAACAAGAATGGAAGATTACCAGTAAGCCAGATACTTCACGAACCATTGGTACATTTTGTTACACTTAAATCACCCTCGTTAAGAGGCACACTTCAATACAATTGATGTCCAATAGCTGTTGCATTAGTTTGTTAACACTATTTTGGTTTTAGGGCAAGTTAAATGGCCAGTATCATGTCCATATTCTCTTCAAACGTTCAATTATTTCATCTTCATTACTTTCAGAAGCTAAAAATGTTGATAGCGTGAGGCCATAAAGCTAAGCAATTTGTCTGGCTTTCCTAGTTTTGCACCATAGTATCTTTTAAATGGCTCATCAACACCTCCAAAATGATATGAAAATAATTAAGCTACATAACTTGCAGACCTAGAAGTTTCTTTACAGCAGAAAACATAGTTGCCACCATAATACATATTATGCACAAAAGGGATATAAGAAAACCTCGCCCCTCCCAAAAGGAACAAGGATATACAATTAAAGCTAAGAAACCTATTCACAAAATCCTATTGGTTTGAACTTTGCATTGAATTTGGTGCATAAGGCTCAAAAAGCGTGACACTGGGGTTCGGATCACACTGCAGAATATCTGCAGCTCGTTCAAATTCTTCCCTCAAAATCTTAATGCTGTTTTTGTCAACCACACGGCCAAGATCATGAGAAGTCTCAAAGGGATCCTCTATGGATATTAGATGACGATCATTTCCAATCCGCCTTGTCCAATCCTTAGCTTGCTTGCTGTCGGAAAAATTGCGAGGTTAGAAAAGAATTCACAAGCATTCTAACAAATGTTCCATGGCTAATTAAAAATTACTGGTGTAATACATTAGTACAAAATGGACATCATGTCTCATAATGCTCTGGATAATTGTGAAGACGTTTATGATGATAACACACCTAAGTGCACCATGAACCAGATTTGGCTGCTGACCAAACAAAAAGCTAAATAATGAATTAGAAACACAAAAGTTTGAGAAAAATAAATGAAAAATAAAAAAAAACATTATGAGAATAATGTAAATCCTCTAACCTCTTGAAAAAAAAAAAGAGGTTATGCTTGTCATTAAATGTATGATTGCATGATCAAATCTATGAGTCAGGTAATAACTTTACAAGATAATTTATTTTCTTTTGAAAGAGACGATTTAAATTTGTAAAATAATGCATATTCCATAACATAACAGCAAATCGACCTAAAAAGTTATTACCTAAATAAATTAGAAAAACACGTCCATGCATGATTAGATCCAGAATGCACATGTGCCCTATGAAGGATTGTTGCATGAACCGCAACAAGATCTGTCCCAGCACATGATGGAGAATTTGACTATGGAAGAGAATGACTTCTCTTAATCGTCCATGCAAAAATAAATTTTATCACCCCCAAGTACACATAAAGCATCATCGAAAATGTGATCATTACAAATATTAGTATTTGGCCCATCTAATGCCCATGTTGTATTCAAGAGTAAGGGACATTTTGGATGCTGTGATTTTGATGATCAATTTGTTTGGAGTAAATTTGATAAATAACTCCCAATTTATTATAATGTGCTTTCTTCGTTCTCTCTGTGCTTACCACAATGAGTCTTGTATGCTGGAGCTAGAATTTTCCATGCTACTTCAGTTCGTAAATAGAATTGAGAGCTGGTTGGAAGGTTTTATGGTGGCTATCTTCACTCTAAAATGCAAAAAGGTCTTACTTAAGGATGATTCTAGCACAGTCATAAGCTAGATACTTCGCAAAGCTCATTCTAATCTTGATCCTTTATTGCTGGATATTCTGCACCTTGTATCAATTTTGGATTTCAAAGCTGAGCATGCTCTTTTTTTTTTTTTGCTAAAATGGACGTTTCATACATCACGGGTACGAATACACCCAATAGAATTGGAATACAAAAGGTTCCGGAGTGCTTCGGGCATCTCTCTCTCCTTAGCCCATAGAGTGCCTCCTGAATGGCTTGCTACATATACTGCCACCCAATCGGCCGCCCCATTGGCCTCATGATATACATGTATAGCATGGAATGTAACACCCTCCCTCACCATCATCCAAATATCGCGTACTAGGGGATGAACACCGTCATGACTACTCGAGCCCCTGCGGATCCAGCTAATCACCGTGGCCGAGTCACCCTCCAGAAAAACAGAGCTCGCTCGAAGCACACGCCGCGCGTAGAACAGGAGTCTGAGGCTGTCTTGCAGACTTGAACCGAAGTATCAAAAATCTGACAGTCCCCTGCTGCCACTGCACTGGAACTCGAGCCCCTGATGACGAATCCGGCTCCTCCCTTCCTACCACCATGCAGGACAGCCATCAAAATTGACCTTGAGGAAACTCAGGGATGGGAGCTCCCAGGTAAAAAAATACCCTATGTGGAGCTGTCGAAGCAATGTGGGGACTCTAGATATCCCGAGCTGTCAAAAGTCTATGAGCTGACTCTACATGGATAATCTCTGCAGCCTGAGCACGAGCCCGCTCTATCACGAACCGTAAGGATGGTCGACGCTCACCAATCTCTGCAGCCTGAGCTGAGCATGCTTTCAGGGAAACCAACTACCCTGCTAATTGGCTAGCAGGTAGAGGCATGAACTCGACTTTGTGGATGGTGATACTATGCCTCCCGAGTTGGCACTTCTCCTGTGACTGGATTCTATGGGCATCACCTATTTCGGTCTTCCTGATTTGTTAATTGTCTTTGTACTTTGGCTTCATATTTTATTTGTTCTTCCTTTGAGGATCTACCAAAAAACAAAGAAAAGGGGATGAGTTTGGGAGGGGGGTAGAGATGGGTGGTCGTGGCATGTGTATGGTCCCACTAAGAGGTGTTTGGTGGATCAGGGTTGGAGAAGAAAAGGTAGGTAACAAAAGAGCACCACAAGAGAACTTACCTAGATGTAGGTAAAGAACGAGCATCTATGCTATGCGTAAGGGATATAACTAGCATTCACAACTTCAGGTGGAACAGGACAGACCTAAAGCAACCTAGACAAATCCGATGCTGAACAAAAGAAATGCCCTCCCTGAGAATCATTATAAATAGCCTAGAAATCTAGGCTGGTGAAATCATACTTCAGAAGCACCTCTAATGACATAAATACAATACAAAATTCAGGCAGCAAGAATATTGCCTGGAGAAGGTATAGGTCCAAGAGGAGAAGCCTAACCCAAGCAAGCTCATCACAGGAACTTCTGTTGTGACCACCTTCTTTTGTGCTGCCTAGTTCTTTTGTGCAAGCAAATATGGTATGACCTATCCAAGATCGTGTCGTCTCTTTTATGGAAAAAAAGCATATGGTATTTCATAAAAGAACAATCTTCTAGATAGAAGTCAGACATGAAAAAAGTATTAAAATTGACAAAAGTAGCATTTGAACAAGAATCAGAATGAAATTATGGGATTTTGACACAATGATCCTCTTTTTCATGTGAATACCAAAATAGCCCCTTTTATCGATGAATACTGCCAGCCCCTACATTTTAGTTCAGTGGACAGAAAAATCCCCATCATCATTTAACAAGTAACTCTGCTAGGCAGGAGGCAAATTTCCAATTGTACCCTGTGAAGAGTTTTCAGCAGTGAAACATCTGCCACTTCAGTTCTCATCTTATCGCAATCTCAATTATTGTTGGTGAACCACCCACAGTCCACCTCCTTCCCATTTCTTTGCCTGTCCATTTGACTTGCATGAAGGCTGACAAAACTAGCAGCCAGTGAGTCTCCATGATTATGTTTGATGCACCTCTCCTCCAAGCATGGGTCTCCTCTTCTGGAGATTATCATATGACAAAGACCTCACTACCGAAGATAATTCAAGTCGGCTGATCACAGAAACCATGTATAAAAACAACTGCCGTGATCTCATTGAAAGAGATGCATAGGAAGATTATGCTAAGATGGTAGAGGTAAAATAGGTTGTCAGTGCAGGATTTGGGGTCTGCTTTTCTTTCTAGAGCTTATTGACTCTTACTGTGAACAATTTTGTTATGGGAGTTTCTTGTATCCTTGTTCTTCAGATGCATTGTTTAATAGAGTTTGAATTGGATTGGAGGTCTGAGAAGCTTTTGCCAGGTCATCATACCCAATAACTTTCTTCTAACCCACCTTGCCTTGTGATTATACCAACTAACTTGCTTTCCAGTGCACCTCACTTAGACTTCATGTACTTGTTCTAACTGCTTGCTTTTGGCTGGATGATTATCTACTGTTGGATTGCATAAAAAGCCAAAGTCGAGTAACACTCCCTAGGATGGGTTCACACTTCCTTGTGGAGCTCTACTTTTTACAAACTCTTGGATTAAAGAATCTCAGTTCCTTTGCTGCCCATCATGCATGTGTCCAGCAAGGTTCATGTTCCTTGAGAGCGTGCTCTTCTTGGCATTATATCTAGGAACCTCCATGAGCTTCCAATTCCCTAAGCTTCAAAAGGCTGCTTACCATCCAGTCCAAGACATTGTGTTGTAGTCCACCACTGAACCAGACATCCTTAGTGCCTCCTCCTTGCACCCCAACTTCTAACATCTCGAGATTATGGAGTTCCAAGCAGCAACCAGTCAACCACTCTCTTAGGCATTTTATCAAACAAATTCCTTTCAATCTCTAGATGACCAACAAGGTTCCCACCAGAGTTCAAGACTGCATTTCAGATGTAGCAATTGAAGGTCGGTTGAATGGCTCGGTTGCTAAATGATTTGATTAAAATAGGGAAATTGAGGTGTCAGGTCTCACAGCGGGGCTGGACATCTCAGCAAAGAGAGTGAGAATGTCATCTTCAACAGTCAGTTTGGAAATGGAGTTTGAACATGTGAATAAAAAAGTTGGCAGCAGGGTAGGGAATAGATCCAAGATGAGAGTAGTAGGTGATGAGGGTCAGCCAGTATTCAAACCATAAAGGGAGGTGATGGGGGCCCAATTTTGGCCCTACAGACACCTACGTCAATCAGACGTGTCCTCAGTCCGGCCCAAAATCAGCCTGACCTCGGATTCCGCCGAAAGCTCCTCCGACCTCGAATATTCGCCGACTCGCCCCGGCCAAGCTCGGGGCGCCTTCCTTATTCGCCGACGCACCCCGGCCGAGTTCGGGGCGCCTTCTCCAATTATACGCCCCGACCCCAAGCTCGGGGCGCTTTGCCGGGCACACCCCGGCCGAGTTCGGGGCGCCTTCTCCAATTATACGCCCCGACCCCAAGCTCGGGGCGCTTTGCCGGGCACACCTCGGCACCCATCAAGCCGACTTCGCCAAAAGCACGACGCGACCTCTCAACAAGTTCGGCCTAACTGGCAGCCGTACCCATGTGCATGCCCACGTCCTCCTACATGGCCGTACATTGCGACGCCACCACGACGTACTACTCCGGCCCTACTCTGCCAATGCCTTCCCATTCCCAAGAACGGACTCCATTGCACGCCACAATCAAACCTTGGCTGCGCGCCATCCCCACTCATGATGAGGACGGGCCATGCCCTGCTACGGCTGTCAACGCCTTACCGTTCTCAAGAACGGACTCCACCATGTGCCACAACCAAGCTCTGGCTGCGCGCCACTCCCACTCATGATGGGAATGGGTCATACCTCCGCCACCTAAACACCCCTACTGGGACTATAAATAAAGATCAGCATGTAACACCCGGAGGGACTCTTGGCTGGATATACAAAGCTCCACTCTAACTTGATCGTCAGAGGACCCTCACCAGAAACACCGGTGAGGCTTTGTACAGGTACATTGCCGGTCGCAGGAGGTAGCTCTCCCCATCTTCTTATGCACTCCGGCAGCTCTCCCGACTCCTCCGGCGTGATCACCCTCGGACCAGATTTGAACCACAATAGGAGGTATCAAGCTAAGACAGGCAAGTGAGCTCTTGAAGATTTGGAGTAGCATTGACTGGCAAATAAAGCCTTAACATTTCACTGTCCACAGGCCATGGCATCAAGGACGAGTGGTAGCGAGTGGGTGGGAAGAGAGAAAAAGTTGGAAAGAGGTATTTTATGTATTAGGGGTATTTTATGTATTTTAGAATGTCACAGCTAACAGAGTTTCTGTTGACTAAGCATTCAAGACTTATCTGTCCACTAAAGCAAATAATAAGGGCTTGTTGTATTAAATAATTAAAAAAGGACTAATTGGGCAACAATAGCAGAATAAGGGACCTTTACATCAAAATCCCTAAAATTAAATCATCAGAACTTCATAAATACAAAGTTGAAGCAAAAAAAATGGTAAGGTTCCATAAAAGGTTCTAAAATGTAGTAGTATAAACTTGCAATATTCAAAAGCTGACATAAACAATATCTCGATATAATGCACTTATTATGTAAAAAAACCATATCCTTTTCAAATAACTGAAGATACTTACCTAATGATGCTTCCCGTTCGAACAGATATAACATCACTTGTGTAATCATGATGATATGCCCAGTACTGAAAGAATGCCCAAAGCAACCGTGCAATACTCTCCTTGTTTCTGGCACCAAAATCATGCAGTTTTTCCACTTGATCAAAGTAAGCACATTCAATGTTATCTATGGTTACAGCATAAGTTGCTTCCATTGCCTGGCATATAGATAGGAGCATATATTAGAAGGGAACCCCACTTGAAAATATGCTCAAAAATGTGCAGGAAGTATAATTGAAACTAAGATCAGCAAGCTTCTGGTGTGTTCACATTTTCCCTCAAATGAAATATGCTGCATTCATAATACGAAACAATTCCATAGAACGTGAAGTTTATCATACAAGGTTAACAAGATTTCATCCACAGAATCAAAAAAGGATGAGATAATGAACATTTCTTCATGCAAAGATAAATGAACGTACCAGTGGAACAATGTATATTAAAACTGGAGAAAAATATTAGGAACTAGGAGACTTTTGTGAAGTATTATGAATATTTTCAGCGATCTGTAGAGCTGAAAGATAAAATGGATGCTTAAAGTAAACAATTTTAGAATATGATTAGGAAAATTGGCAGGTTAACAATTGGATGAGGGTGAAATTGCAATTGCACAGTTGGGTGCATAAAAATACCTTAGTTGATAGAACTTTTGTTGCAAGACCAAAGTGCCTCCATATATGGTTGCTTATAAATACTCTTTTAATGGTCTACAAGTTCCACATTAAATGTCAAATGAAGGTAAAACTTGATTTTGCTTGTAAAGTGGATTTGGACAGAGGCTTATGAATTTTGTTGGTCAGAGTTGTCTCTAATATGTACTGCAAAGCACAAGTTTGAATGGCATACTAAATATCAGCATGTAGTTTCAACAGATGAAGTCCCCAAAATTGTCCTTTAGCCAAAAAAAAAAAAAAAAGTCCCCAAAATTGTCGTCTGGGGCCTCTAACCAAGGGGACTTATGATGATATCACCATATTAATCATGGTTTCTTGCAGCCACCTCATATCATGCCAGACGCCTGCGAACACCTCACCTGCCGATGAACCATGATTACATCAGGATGCTTCATATAATCCTACCAGTTATGGCTAATCTTGCTGAGCTGTAGACCAGTCCTGCTTGGTTGAGATCTCCACATGGATGAGTCAAGAATCATTCTCACCTGGTTGACATTGGAAATGCAAGCCATGACTTGCTGCATGCACTATCGGCATTAACTTCATCATCTTGCCAAGCAAGGCCAGCTGCTCAAGCTGTGACCCACATCTTAAGGTCATGGTGCTGCTCATTCAAGTCATGATCCCATGTTGCTCAGTGTTCTTCACCATGTCAAGATCCATCCTTGATGAAACTTTGCCCGCTTGGCCAAGTAAAACTATAGACTCATCGAAACTATACTTATTTTGCCCAGCTGCGATGTTATCTTCTTGGTCCATGATGCTACCTAAAGTCCCATGATATCACCCTTTTAAGCCGATATCATCATCATGCTCAAGTCCAATGCTTATATATATTAGTACTTTATGTACACGATATCATTTTTAAAAAATAATGCATCTCTTATACATCATTTGTTTATTTGTGCAATTGCACATACTCATGCACATTAACCAGTAGTAATTTAAGGGTCTTCAACTTAATTAGACAATCCTCGTTAAAAGAATATAATTGACACTGGTTTCATTTGAAGCCACATGAAATAGTTCACACCTGTCCCATAACAAATCCTTATCAAGAACACAATTTTTTTATTGACATTGAATAATGGTAGAATATGACTAAACAAAATTCTCCTGTAAGCTGTTAAGGTGAGGGTAATATAACTTTTCTTGTGATAAACTGTGGGTAATATAACTTGCTAGCATTCAAAATACAAGGCCCTAGCAGCCACAATGCATCTGTTTTCTTTCTTTCCATCTCTCATCAAGAAGTGCAGCAACCTGTGGCCGAATAAGACCCCCAGCAGGACACAACATTGAAACACATTTCTTTCATACTATAGAGATATCGTTGTGCCAAAATATATGATTAATTCCTTAGACACAAAGAATATTCAAATATATTATCATTAAAGAGTCGATTAAGCAAGAACAAGATAGATACAATACAAATCTATTGAAGAAGGTTGAATGAATAGTGCAACCAAATTATTATATGCTTGAGTGAAGGTATTAATATCTAATTATAGAAAAGTAGCATATCAGCAACAAGTACCCAAATGTAAATTAAATGACTTCCATAAGATTGTCAGCAGCTGTAATGAACATTAAGCCTACATACCTGTAAACAAGGAAGAATTGCAGGCTTGCGCAGTTGCAAGAAGTGAATGCACATTAGCACATAACTGTAAAGAAATTACGAATCAGAATCAACACTAGTCTTAAATATGTGCATGTTGCTGATCGATATCATGTGTAAAAATGAGCTAAAATGTAACTCACGCATAACTAGAAAGTGTCCCTTGATATGTTTCATTGATGCGACGAGATCTGGCCCAATGTTTCACAATAAAAGCCAACTGCCTTAATCTGTCATCTATTTGCGCATAATCCTTCAGGAGCTTTGTGTTAACAACTGCTAAGAGATTATTGATGCATATATCACAAGAAAGTCCAGTAACTGGATCCATCAGCTTTACTATAGGAACCCTAGCACGAGTTAGTGCCTGCGTCACTTGAACAATTTCAAGTGAGAAATCAGAACAAAATATTCTAGACAACATTTACATGAATTTATGTACGAAAGAAAATATTTGCATTGATTTATAATAACTACAAATCACACAATCACATTACTCATAGGCACATATTACTTCTTGTTTTCAATTTCTCTTACAATTGAATAATGCTTCTAGAATAGAAATTTATAATGAAAGGATTGAAAGGAACATTATCAGCCAGAGAATACAAACTTCAACAGCAAAGTCCCTGGGAAAAAGGAAAATTTAAGACCTGACTAGTATGTTGTGATGTATATATTTTTAGGGATAAAGAGGAATTTAGATGAAACGGAATTTAAGTTGTTCTTGATGCAACACCGTCAAAGTTTATTATATGCCTTATACCAAAATGTGATCTTGTTCTAGAAAAGAACATCAGTAAGGATCATTTTCTTCAGCGCATCGCTTAAATCAATCTAAATCAGATCCTTTGCATTGCTGGACTACAGAACACCGCCATGGTATAGGGCACAACTGATTATTTCTGATTTTGTAATCTAGCCCATTGCTCCTCTACATAGATCACTCTGGCGAGTCTTCACTCTTGCATAAAGTAAGCACACTTAAGAATGAAATGGTGAAACATAGAAACTTTCAAAACTAAGCTCAAGTTTGATGAAAGATGGATATATAATTATGTACATGATCATTTCCAGAAGGAGATCAAATGAGATTTACCCATTTGATTTCTTCCCTTTTGGGGAGAGAAGGCATAGGTGAGGAATTGATGGGAAAAATAAATAACTATTTGGTCATATTGTCTGGAAATTCTTTCTTATCATATTAGAGAAATAGAAACCTTTTCCTTGGGAAGTCTTCAAGACTCTTGGTTGGTTGTTTATCAGGCCAGTGATGCACAGCAGTTCTGCAATAGGCCCTGATTAGACTTAAATTACATTATCCTCTACATCCTGTATAGAAATCTAAATGAAGTTAGCCTTCAACAATCATGCAAATGTTGTGAAACTTTGGTGATATACTTGGATTGCATGTGAAAAGAGGGTGACTCAAGCAACGATGACCAATAAATTGCAGCAAAGAGGATTAAATAACAGAACACTCAATTTATAAGAGGCTAATGTTATTGCCACTATAATGGTTTACTATAGATGATGCTTAGAATTTTATTATGGTTTACTAAGAAAAGTAACATTCACAAAAAACTTGGTAATGAAAATATAGGAGGCTCATAATTTTTCCCTTTACAGGAGGGAATCTAACAGAATCAGACATACTTTAGTGAGAGAGGGAAAACTTTTCATTTTACCTGCAACATAGCTTCACATGGCAAAATGTTTTAGCTGTAAATATACAGTTGTGGCATAGGGTCATTGTTAGTCTTCTATCAGTGGTTTCTAAATCTATGTTGAATCTTGTTCTTATATTCATCCTTTCACCTTTTAATATAAATTTCCATATTCATTTATATGGAAAAAATAAGAAAATGGGAGGGAGGGGAAAAAAAGAGCACTATATTTCATTTTTGCCACCAGTATGATGAGAAGAAAGAATAAAAACTAATTGTGATGGATATGGATAAATTAATTCTAATAGTACCTTCAAATGGAACCACAATAGACATGCAGGACATGAACATATGGAACATAGAGTATACCATACAAGAGGGTTCATATATATTGAAGGCTAAACTGTTGGCCAGTTGAAAGAGTAGATGCCCTATAAGCCAATCATTTGATGGGTTTCTCTTTGTAATCCTCCAAATCATGTACATTGACACTCGATATATATCAATAAAGGCATTGTGTTTCATCATTTGCTGCTTATCTATTTTATTATTGGATGATGAACCCCATAAATTAGGACATTGGTTTTAGGGTTATGATGAGATCATACCAGTGAGACCTAAAATCCTAAAATTCTAATTTAGAATATTTCCAGTCAAATTGGTATATTGAGTCGGGGATCAATATTACCGGAAAGACTGGCACATCTTATGTATGCTCAATGTAGAGGGTGATTGATCTCACAATCACTTGTGTCAGACACTAATACAAAGATGTGGGTGCTCATTAGAGGAATGAGTTCACTGAAATGACCAGCCATGAGAACATCTTATGGATTCTTACTTAATTATCAAAAGATGGTTCTCATAGTGGGAGTTGTGCAAGTGATCCTTAGACCTGAGATCACCATGGTACCTTATGCACTTGAAGCTATGTTTTGGTTTACCCTCATTCACGACATTGCGTTGTGTACGGGGTATTCTGGATATGGTGGATTTTGTACGAAGGTTGTGAGTAGGTCAACAAGGAATCAGTCACTTCTAGTAAGAGAAGGTAACATCCTACTTACTCTAATCTTATGATGATTCAAGAAGCCTTTGATCAAAGCAAAATGAATATTAGAAAGAGTTTCTAATGTTTCATTGTTTGAATTATCATATAAAAGATTGAGAGAGACATGAATAAGTGATTGAGTTTGATATTGATCCATACTCGAGCACTTATTCAGGATGTAGTATGACTGAGGGATTGAATTGCACAGTAACTTTCCACTGAAAGGTATGTTTGGATTTGTCCAATACATTCCTCATCTTCCGGGTAGACATGATACGTTGCTAGACGTCAATCATGTCTTGTGGGTTGATCGGATCAAAGAGTTTGATTAGATCAAAGCATCAGAAAGGTTCTGATTGCTAAGTCAGGTTTAGCACTAAATTGAACCTAAATTGGATTAGAGGTATTCTAATCAGGTTAGGTCAACTTGCACCTGCACCTACTGCTGGCTAAGATAAGGAACCCAATGGGTCACACACAAGGGAATTGATCAAGGGTCTAATTGGATTAGATCATGTTTGCAAGATGAACATGCTAGCACGTGTTGCAAACCCTAGCTCCTGATTCAAATTAAATTCGAATATGATTCTTAGATTTGGTTGATCTAATATGATTAGATCATGACCTAATATGGGTTAGCCAAGAGTTGAAACCCATTTGGCTTTAATTAGACCTGATTTGATTAGGTTTAATGTTTTCTTTAAGTTGGTTAAACCCAATTGGATTGGGTTTGATAGGGCCTTCACTTCTGGACCATTGGATCGCTTCCTGGATGAAGGATCTGGTCCACTGGTTGGCGCCTTCATCTGGACCATTGGATGGCTTCCTGGATGAAGGATCTGGTCCACTGGTTAGCGCCTGAATCTGGACCACTGGATGGCTCTCTGGATGAAAGATCTGGACCGTTGCTCAGCGCCTGAATCTGGACCACTGGATGGCTCTCTGGATGAAAGATCTGGACCGTTGCTCAGCGCCTGAATCTGGACCATCGGTGATGGCATCTTACTTCTGGACCATTGGATGGCACCCTGGATGATGATGTCTTGATCTGGACCATTAGATGGCACCTAGATCTGGACCATTGGCTTTGGTTCACTGCATTTGGGCCCTTGGATCATCAGGATTTAAGAGGGAGATGTGAGAAAGAAGTTGATACACCCTTCTCCTTAGCACCCCATCATGATGGGATGCATCTCTTGGCACATGCCTCATCATGATGAGGTGTGTGGATGGGATGCATCCCTTTATGATGCATCCCTCCATCTCTTATAAATAGGAGGTGCCTTGGGGTTCTAAAGATCATCCAAGAAAAAGCCTCTCCTTCTCTCTCCCTTATCCCTTCTTTCTTACAAGCCTCTCTCTTTTGTCCTAACCCAAGACAAGAGGGTCTTCTTTAGGACAAAAAGGCTAGTGAATGTTTTAGAGGTAGAAAGGAAGAAGGAAGTGAAGGAAAATCAGCCAATTAAATCCTTTGGAAGGATTGAACAATTAGAATCAAGTTTTGGTGGAGCTAGAGTCTTGAACCCATTCCTGTGTGGATCAACATCGGAGGATGAACATTTGGGCACCTTAGGACATCTTCAGACATATTGGATATAGCGTGATAGGTATTCTTCTATACCAAGATTATATTTTCTACATTATTTGGTTATACTATTAAGGTGATCTTGGCTTATTAGGGTTTCATATAATGGGTTTTATAAGAAAATTTTATAATCCCGTATCTTCCGCTGCGCCCTAGGGCACTGGGAAACCCCAACAGTGGTATCAGAGCCACCCTTAATCAGTTTAACCAAATGATAATACATGCTATTATCTTGATGCTATGAGATAGCTAGGTTGTTTGTATGCATGATTAGTTTATGCTATGAGATAGTATTATATTCATGTTGTAGCACAGTATAATTGCTAGTACTAAATTATAGAATATGCAATGAGACCAATATAGTAGTATGAAAACTTTGGGCTGACCCATTCTGGAACAATCGACTCAGTTGGTGTCTAGGAAGGAAGCCACAGGTGGTTACTTAATTAGGACCTCACTCTCTGAGTGAGGGGTGCCTCCCACCTGCTTTCCTGGCCAATTATTTGATTGTCCTTTATGGTTGAGCTTAATGTTAGTAAGATACTATTATTTGAAAGCCCTCACTAAATTCATAATTAAGTCGTAGTGTTAATTGCTTTAAGCTGAGCCATTCTGAATCAATTGACTAAGTTGGTGTCTAGGAAAGAGGCTACAGGTGGTTATTTAATTAGGACCTTACTAAGTAAGGAGAGCCTCCCATCTGCTTACCTGGCCAACTATTTGATTGACCTCCATGGAAAAGCTAATTGCTGATATAACACTATAAAGGTCCTTCCTTCATGCTTAGATATTATTATGTCAATATCTACGCTAGCTTGTTGTGATTCCCACAAGGCTAGTATTAGGGATTGATATTGTAATATCTTGGTGCATATGATGCATATGGCATATTTTAATATGTTGCCTTGTTGTGATTCCCACAAGGGCAGCATTATTCAAATATGACTGTATAAAAATGAAGGGTTTGACTTAACTAGACACAATAGTTTGTTGTGATTCCCACAAGACTATATGTATGCTAGAGGACAGAATAAAGTTGGGAATTGCATGGGATACAATTGGAAAGAGTTTCCTACCTTTGAACTTATAAGGGCTTGTTGTGATTCCCACAAGGTCTTTTATAAGGAATTTGGATCTCAACCCCACTAAGAAAATTAGTATTTTCTCGTTCATCATACTTGAGGGTTATGACATTCGATAAAAATAGTGGGAGTAACAATTAGATAGAAGTCCTTGTCTGATTGAATACATGTCATCATGATTGGTCTGCTTATATTAGTGTTCTTTGTAATTATAGATTAATTCTGCAAAAATGGCATCTTCACTCTCACTTAGAGGTATCTTAGATACAAACAAATTGACTGGTCCCAACTATATGGATTGGTTGAGAAATTTAAAGATTGTTCTCACACAAGAAAAACTTTCCTACATTCTTGAAACCCCTGACCTAGGGTCAGCAGGGGAAGATGCAACTGAGGAGGAATTGGCCACATATCGTATGTGGAAAAATGATAGTTTGACTGTCAAATGTATCATGCTTGCTTCTATGAATAATGAATTGCAGAGGCAGCATGATAGCATGGATACTCACTCCATACTCCTTAACTTAAAGGAGTTATATGGTGAGCAGAGCAGAACTGCTAGATATGAGATATCTAAACAGTTGTTCCGTGCTAGAATGATCGAGGGATCATCTGTGCAAGACCACTGTTTAAAGGTTATAGACTTAATCACTCGATTAAGTCAACTTGGTTTGGCTATGGACAGTGAGCTCAGTCAGGATTTGATCCTGCAATCACTACCCGACTCATTCTTGCAGTTTGTCGTGAATTATCACATGAACAAACTGAATTCCTCCCTGCCTGAGCTTCTAAATATGCTGAAAACAGCAGAGTCTCACATCAAGAAGGACAAGGGTCCGATCCTTCTTGTTGGTGAGAGCTCAAAGAAGAAGTCGGGCAATAAGGGTTCAAAGAAAAAACTAAACCCTAAGAGTCACATCAAAAAGAAGAAGGGAAAGAAAATCTCTGGACCCGGTACCTGTTTCCACTGTGGCAAGACGGGGCATTGGAAAAGGAACTGCAAGAGCTTTCTTGCAAGTGTGAAGCCTGATGCAAGTGTTGCATCAAAAGGTATGTTTTTATTACATGCCAATATGACATTAAGTTCTTCTGATTCTAATTCATGGGTATTGGATACCGGTTGTGGTTCTCACATATGCAAATCTTTGCATGGACTGCAGAAAATTAGAAGACTGAAGAAAGGTGACTTCGAGCTATATGGCGCTGGAGGAGAATCCATCCAGGCTGAAGCTGTTGGCACCTACATACTGGAGCTACCCTCCGGAAAGTTCTTGAAGCTAGAAGACTGTTATTTTATGCCAAAAATCATTAGAAATGTAATTTCAATTCCTTTGTTGCTTAAGAAAGGATTCGAAATAAATGGAAAGAGCAATGGTTGCTCTATTTCTTTATCTAATGAGTATTATTGTCATGGCACTATGGAAAATGGTCTTTTAGTATTATGTCTTAATAATGTTATGTTTCATATTGGCAAAGATAATAAAAGAAAAAGAGAAAATATTAATAATACCCTCCTCTGGCATTACCGATTAGGTCATATTAGTGAGACAAGGTTACATAAGTTGTATAAAGATAAATTCTTTGATCCTTATGATTTTGAATCATTAGAAACTTGTGAATCTTGTCTTATGGGTAAAATGACCAAGTCTCCATTCTCGGGACATGGAGAAAGGGCAAGTGAGTTGTTAGAACTCGTACACACTGATGTGTGCGGTCCTATGTCAACTCAAGCTAGAGATGGATACTCTTACTTCATCACATTTACTGATGACTTATCAAGGTTCGGTTTTGTGTATCTAATGAAACATAAATCCGAAGCCTTTGATAAATTTAAAGAGTATCAAAGTATGGTCGAAAAACAAACTGGAAAGTGTATTAAAATCCTTCGATCTGATCGAGGAGGAGAATACCTTTCTAGTGAATTTTTAGACTATCTTAAATTAAAGGGTATACTCTCTGAATGGACACCTCCATATACGCCACAATTAAATGGTGTAGCTGAAAGAAGGAATCGTACCTTATTAGATATGGTACGGTCCATGATGTGCTTCACAAATCTTCCAATTTTCTTTTGGGGACATGCCCTAGAAACTGCTGCATTAGTATTAAATAGAGTACCATCTAAGTCTGTATCTAGCACTCCATATGAGATATGGAAAGGAAAGAAACCTAATCTTAAGTATCTTAAGATATGGGGTTGTCATGCTTATGTCAAAAGAAATTTTGGACATAAGCTAAGTGCTAGATCGGACAAATGTATATTTGTAGGTTATCCTAAAGACAGTTTAGGATATATCTTCTATGATCCTACCGAACAAAAGGTATTTGTTGCTAGGCATGCCACTTTCTTGGAAAAAGAGTTTTTCTTAGAAAAAGGCAAGGATAGAAGAATTGAACTTGATGAAGTTCAAGACCTACAAGGTGAGACACATAATAATCCTCAACCAGATGTACCCATGGAAGAGGTACAACCACTACACACTACTCCTCTCCGAAGGTTAGAAAGAGTGCGAAATGCACCTAAGAGGTATGGATTTATCATTGAGAATGATGAAGCCCACATCATTGATAACGATGACCCTCTGACCTATTCGGAAGCTGTCAAGAGTAGGGACTCTGACAGATGGCTAGACGCCATGAAATCCGAGATAGATTCTATGTATACAAACCAAGTGTGGACTTTGGTTGATGCACCTGAGGGAGTGATTCCAATAGGGTGCAAATGGGTATACAAGAAGAAGATAGGAGCTGATGGCCAAGTAGAAACCTACAAGGCCAGGCTAGTGGCAAAAGGTTTCAGGCAAAAACAAGGCATTGATTATGATGAAACTTTTTCGCCAGTAGCTATGCTCAAATCTATTCGGATTATCCTTGCTATAGCTGCATACTATGATTATGAGATATGGCAGATGGATGTCAAAACCGCCTTTCTTAATGGTCACCTTGAGGAAGAGGTTTATATGACACAGCCAGAGGGATTTATCTCAAAAGGGAGAGCAAATCAAGTATGTAGGCTTAAGAAATCCATTTATGGATTAAAGCAGGCATCTAGGAGTTGGAACATCCATTTTGATATGATAGTCAAAGAGTTTGCCTTCATTAAAAATATAGATGAACCTTGTGTGTACAAGAAGACTAGTGGGAGTGCTATTGTCTTCTTGATATTATATGTGGACGATATATTGGTCATTGGAAATGATGTTCCAATGATGCAATCGGTCAAGACTTGGTTATCAAAGAAATTTTTCATGAAAGACTTGGGTGAAGCATCCTATATACTTGGTATAAGGATCTATAGAGATAGATCTAAAAGGATGCTAGGTTTGTCCCAGTCTAGGTACATTGATAATGTGCTGAAGAGGTTCAGCATGGATGGAAGTAAGAAAGGTTTCTTACCCATAGGACATGGCATACAACTCTCTAGGAAGATGTCTCCTAAGACATCTGAAGAGAGGAATAGAATGAGTTCTATTCCCTATGCTTCGGTAGTAGGGTCGATCATGTATGCTATGTTATGTACCAGGCCTGATGTAGCTTATGCCTTGGGTATGGTAAGTAGATTTCAGGCGGATCCCGGGGAGGATCATTGGAAAATTGTGAAAAGCATTCTCAAATACTTGAGAAGGACTAGAGATGTTTTTCTAATTTATGGAGGATCAGAATTGAAACTAGAAGGCTATTCAGATTCTAGCTTTCAATCTGATCCAGATGATAGCAAGTCAATCTCTAGATATATCTTCACTTTGAATGGTGGAGCTGTGAGTTGGAAAAGTTTCAAACAGCAAACTATAGCTGACTCAACTACTGAGGCAGAATACATAGCTGTTAGTGAAGCTGCTAAGGAAGCAGTCTGGATGAAGAAGTTCATCACAGAGCTGGGTGTAGTTCCTGAGATTGCCGGACCAGTCCCAGTTTATTGCGATAACACTGGAGCAGTTGCACAAGCTAAGGAACCAAGGTCTCATCATAGATCCAAGCACATTTTGAGACGCTTCCACCTTGTTCGAGAGATAATCGAAAGACAAGACGTCAAGATTGAACGAGTAGACACAAAGAACAATATAGCAGACCCATTTACTAAAGCTCTACCACAGCAGCAATTCAATCGTCACCTCGATTGTATGGGGTTAAAATATAAGGGCGATTGGCTTTAGTGCAAGTGGGAGATTGAAAGAGTAGATGCCCTATAAGCCAATCATTTGATGGGTTTCTCTTTGTAATCCTCCAAATCATGTACATTGACACTCGATATATATCAATAAAGGCATTGTGTTTCATCATTTGCTGCTTATCTATTTTATTATTGGATGATGAACCCCATAAATTAGGACATTGGTTTTAGGGTTATGATGAGATCATACCAGTGAGACCTAAAATCCTAAAATTCTAATTTAGAATATTTCCAGTCAAATTGGTATATTGAGTCGGGGATCAATATTACCGGAAAGACTGGCACATCTTATGTATGCTCAATGTAGAGGGTGATTGATCTCACAATCACTTGTGTCAGACACTAATACAAAGATGTGGGTGCTCATTAGAGGAATGAGTTCACTGAAATGACCAGCCATGAGAACATCTTATGGATTCTTACTTAATTATCAAAAGATGGTTCTCATAGTGGGAGTTGTGCAAGTGATCCTTAGACCTGAGATCACCATGGTACCTTATGCACTTGAAGCTATGTTTTGGTTTACCCTCATTCACGACATTGCGTTGTGTACGGGGTATTCTGGATATGGTGGATTTTGTACGAAGGTTGTGAGTAGGTCAACAAGGAATCAGTCACTTCTAGTAAGAGAAGGTAACATCCTACTTACTCTAATCTTATGATGATTCAAGAAGCCTTTGATCAAAGCAAAATGAATATTAGAAAGAGTTTCTAATGTTTCATTGTTTGAATTATCATATAAAAGATTGAGAGAGACATGAATAAGTGATTGAGTTTGATATTGATCCATACTCGAGCACTTATTCAGGATGTAGTATGACTGAGGGATTGAATTGCACAGTAACTTTCCACTGAAAGGTATGTTTGGATTTGTCCAATACATTCCTCATCTTCCGGGTAGACATGATACGTTGCTAGACGTCAATCATGTCTTGTGGGTTGATCGGATCAAAGAGTTTGATTAGATCAAAGCATCAGAAAGGTTCTGATTGCTAAGTCAGGTTTAGCACTAAATTGAACCTAAATTGGATTAGAGGTATTCTAATCAGGTTAGGTCAACTTGCACCTGCACCTACTGCTGGCTAAGATAAGGAACCCAATGGGTCACACACAAGGGAATTGATCAAGGGTCTAATTGGATTAGATCATGTTTGCAAGATGAACATGCTAGCACGTGTTGCAAACCCTAGCTCCTGATTCAAATTAAATTCGAATATGATTCTTAGATTTGGTTGATCTAATATGATTAGATCATGACCTAATATGGGTTAGCCAAGAGTTGAAACCCATTTGGCTTTAATTAGACCTGATTTGATTAGGTTTAATGTTTTCTTTAAGTTGGTTAAACCCAATTGGATTGGGTTTGATAGGGCCTTCACTTCTGGACCATTGGATCGCTTCCTGGATGAAGGATCTGGTCCACTGGTTGGCGCCTTCATCTGGACCATTGGATGGCTTCCTGGATGAAGGATCTGGTCCACTGGTTAGCGCCTGAATCTGGACCACTGGATGGCTCTCTGGATGAAAGATCTGGACCGTTGCTCAGCGCCTGAATCTGGACCACTGGATGGCTCTCTGGATGAAAGATCTGGACCGTTGCTCAGCGCCTGAATCTGGACCATCGGTGATGGCATCTTACTTCTGGACCATTGGATGGCACCCTGGATGATGATGTCTTGATCTGGACCATTAGATGGCACCTAGATCTGGACCATTGGCTTTGGTTCACTGCATTTGGGCCCTTGGATCATCAGGATTTAAGAGGGAGATGTGAGAAAGAAGTTGATACACCCTTCTCCTTAGCACCCCATCATGATGGGATGCATCTCTTGGCACATGCCTCATCATGATGAGGTGTGTGGATGGGATGCATCCCTTTATGATGCATCCCTCCATCTCTTATAAATAGGAGGTGCCTTGGGGTTCTAAAGATCATCCAAGAAAAAGCCTCTCCTTCTCTCTCCCTTATCCCTTCTTTCTTACAAGCCTCTCTCTTTTGTCCTAACCCAAGACAAGAGGGTCTTCTTTAGGACAAAAAGGCTAGTGAATGTTTTAGAGGTAGAAAGGAAGAAGGAAGTGAAGGAAAATCAGCCAATTAAATCCTTTGGAAGGATTGAACAATTAGAATCAAGTTTTGGTGGAGCTAGAGTCTTGAACCCATTCCTGTGTGGATCAACATCGGAGGGTGAACATTTGGGCACCTTAGGACATCTTCAGACATATTGGATATAGCGTGATAGGTATTCTTCTATACCAAGATTATATTTTCTACATTATTTGGTTATACTATTAAGGTGATCTTGGCTTATTAGGGTTTCATATAATGGGTTTTATAAGAAAATTTTATAATCCCGTATCTTCCGCTGCGCCCTAGGGCACTGGGAAACCCCAACACCAGTGACTCAAGCCTCATTGATATTAAAATCAGATCAAAATCAAATATGCAAATATCAGATTTTGTCGAATTAAATCAGGTACAAAATAATCCAAAGACAAACCACAAGGATCATTTATAGATCAGGTCACTGCATGTACAACTATTTTAGCCTGGACAATATATATATATATATATATATATATATATATATATATATATATATATATATATATGTATGTATGTATGTATATATATATGTATATATATATGTATATATATATATATACTAACTAAAAAGTACCTGCAAATGCACATGGTCTTTAATAATATAATAGAAAGACACTAATATATAGATGAGTGTTAAACTTTTCAGATTATATTAAAATGTACAAGAAGGTAAGTTCCTACTAAACAAAATAGGGCAATTTGAAAAGTATAAGAAAGTAAAGACGACAATCGAGTATGCCATAGAGTAAGTATGGAATGGTTATATCAACCATTCGGAAAGAAATACAGCTAATCAAACGGTAAACAGAAGCCAGACAGTATGCAATCAATTAATGGAAAGGAGGACGATTTTTGTGGGTTTGAGGAGACGCAAGAAGAATAGATGGAAAATAAAGGTTTGGTAATTGTATTTTACAAGGAAAGAAGGGCCAAAAAGAAATAGAATAGGCTTGAAAGCATGGTTCGCCATACCAATCCGAACCGAAAGATACGGAGTGTACCGTACCATACCGGTTCGGTACCGGTATACGGTACAGGAGGTGTACCGAGTACCGAACTGATACATAGTACGAAAGACGTACTGATACTCGGTACGCCGAAAAGATTTCATATCGTACCGTACTGACATAGTGCAGTGTAGCTAGCATCAGTACGGGGTCCGATACTGAGACAGCGAACCTTACTTAAAATTCTTTCTTAAAACTACTACTAACCAACTTGATAGCCTAGAGAGCACCCAACTTAGAAAATCAGAGTTCATATACACATGAACTTTGCCATCAAGTGAGCGGATCTTTTGCCAAAATTATAAGACAAAGGAATTCTTCCAATATCTGAGCATGTGATTTGTTCTTTACCTCTTCATAAATCCAAATCTCTCACAATAGTTTATCTTGCAAAGAGCACGTATTTGATTATTGCATCCAGTTGACAAGTAATAACACTAAAGGCACATGGCCAACCCCCTCTGACTTGGTGGCTAGGTGGTCTTGTTATAAGCTTTGCAAGGGTTCAAGGATTGGCACCACCCTCTTCCTTTTCAAAACACTAAAGGCACATAGAAAATTCATTTTTGTTAAACTAAATTGACCATGTCATTCTAGTCTTTGCCCCGTTGATTTTCCACAATGGTGCCTAATAGGTTTATGCGGAACTTAACTGAGGAAACCATAGCGCCAACAACCATCATTCTTTGGAAGAGAGAGAGACAGGATAGTTGTTTGGAATTGAGGGGGCTTCTAGATTTCGCTGAGTTGTAGAATTTGATCCAAATCACAGACCGAGATGCACAAAGAGGGAGAGAGAGAAGTTGGCATAATTCAAAAATGTATTAGGCTTCAATCATGCAAAACCTGATCCAACCCAAACAGCCTATATTCATGCATGTGTAGAAGTGGGCTCAAAGTTCCATCTGATGCAATTGCATGGTTTAAATAAAACCAAAATAAAATCAAAATACCTATTAATTGTGCCTCCATCTGTCCCAGTCCTTAAAAACAAGAAAAAAAAAAAGAAAGGAAAGGAAAAGGAGGAGGAGGAGGAGGAGAAACATATTGATATTATCTTGTTATGACAGCCATTATATAATACACTAACAATTGTTTTCACAGTTAAATAGGAGAGATGTCAGATGGTTGACCCAAGTTAACCAAAGGGATGTTATCATGGAAAAAATAAACATATATATATAGCATATAGTATGAAGCAACATAGAAAATCATGCAAAAGCCAAAAAGCAAATTTCTTACAAATTAATCCAACATAAATTTGAAGTGCTGTTACTAAATCACCTAGTTTCATTTGAAGAAGCAAAATTAATAGAACAAAAAATAATCAACTATGCTTGCCCTACTTATACCAAGATCTTCTTTTTTTTTATTTAGATTCAATTATCTATAGTAATCTTACATGCACCTCGATCTCAACTACCGATCAAGTCCATGTCTTCTACTACTCAAACTAAATAGCTTGATAGCACCATTGAGATTTCCATTCTCACCTGACTTCTCATTAGTCAGAGAACAATAACCCATCATGTCCGGGTATTCCACAGCTCAAATTCAACAGTTTTGACCATACCATTGGGGTTTCGATTCTCACTTTGTTATAGGTTGCTATGGCTGATACAGCATCTTCGAAGTATAGATAGGATGTCTGGTTTCAAATCCTGGGTATTGCTCTTTTCTTTTTTAAAAAAAAGGATTTGGACCGACAGGCATGGAAGGGAGTTAACAGAGCTGATCCAGTATTTCAATAGAAACAGAACAAGAATTTATAATCAGAACAATGTGAGGGAGTCCCAGTATATGTTTTAGATAAAATTGAATGGACGAATTTGATGTAGAAGAAACATGGATGGGTCTGATAAAGAAGGTAGCATTGGGGGCACACAAGGAAACCCTATAGATTGGGGATAGCATTAGCTATATATTGGCATGGTTAGATATGAGAGAGTTTCAGTGATTTGAGATGAATGGTTGAGATAGGTTTAATTGGATCCAAGGGTCATAAAGACTTGTTGATAGAAATTTATTCGTGCTTATATAAATACATACATATATATACATATACATATAACAAGATGTAGGCATTATAAGCAAACTATCAGCACATGATTAATTAACGAACACGTGTAAAATATCCTAACAACAGAAATAGATGATAAATTAAGGAAAAGTTCTTACTAACAGAGATTTACTTTCTTAAATCTGAGGAGGATCAGGGTAGGTGCAAAATCAAATCGTATTAGTCTCAGACTGGTTTGGTTTCAGTTTAGTCACAAAGATCCACATCTAATCCAGTTTGAAACAAACCAAATTTTTGATCCAAGTCTGACTAGATAACTTTGGTTCAGATTCTGGTCATTTCTACTTCAGTTTCGAATCAGAAATGTCAATTCCATTCACTTGCAGCCCTAACTGCAATTCATCTGAACAATAAATTACGCTTCACAAAGCTATACACAAGCAATAGAATTGCATGCACTTTATTATCACAATGCTTAGCTAGTAGAAAAAGAAGAATAATAAATACAAGAAATTATTATACAAATCAGTATTTCAGGGAAAACAGGCACTTGACTCTTAGCAGTAATCATGTTTTAAGCATAAGATGCTGAACATTGTCATTTAACGAATAAAACATATTAAAGAACATGTGATTCTTGTTTACCTGCACATTTTGAAGATTACCAGACTGTAAGATATCTGCCAACTTTAACAGAATATTGGGCTTGCTTATGTCATTGTCATCAATAGCAAGACAGACATCAATGTCACTATTTGAGACCGCAAATGAATTGGCACATGATCCATAAAGGTACAGCTGAGCATTGGGCCATTCTTTGTTTACCAATTTCCCCAGTGAGAGTAACAATTTCTTTGGCTTGGCTATTTCCTCCTCCGTAGGTACTAAAGATTCAAAAATTGAAAGGAAACTATGTGTCAGCGCATCCATGTCCCAGCGACATTCCAGTGCTCTCCTTCGGATTCTCACTCGTTGGTTTGATACATAATGTCCTCTAAAAATATCTGACCTGACGTCCTGCAAATCATATGTGGCACGGAATACCAGATTTTCAGAAATACAGTTACAACAGGAAAGAGATCTATTTGCTTTGTTAAACTTTAGTCTGATAATTAACAAACATACACATCAGCACATAATTTTTAATAGTTTAGAGCAGCTGTTTACTTGCATGAGGTTATGGGTTCATACCCTAGTAGACATGTACAGCTCAGCGTGCTTTATACCAATTGAGCAAGAGTAAAGCAGTGTACAAGCCTCTTACCCAAGGTTCACCGTACTATACAAAATCGGATAGTACAAAACGTACCATATTGTACCGGTTCGGTACTAGTACATAGTATGGAGGGCTTACTAACACTCGATATACCGAACCGGCCCCGTATCATACCATACCAACACAGTAATAGTGTGGCACCGGTACGAGGCCCAGTACTAAGACGACATACCTTGTTGCTACCTACTTTGTGCTGAGCCAACATGGTTTGTTCCTTCTTAAGGACTACCCTCTGTTGTATGGCTCTAATAGTGTCCATCCGTGCGTGCACATGCATGCAAAAGAAAAAAAACATAAACTCTAACAAACACGCCATGAAAGAAATGCCTATCTTAGGGCATCATTAGGCTAATGACCTAGGATACCAACTTTTCGAATAGTTTTTGAAGCAAACAAATCCATTTTACACCGAATTTTAACCTCTACTGGACTACCTTTCTAGTTGTAGATATCCACAAACAGTGATGATGTTTTCTCCCTTGGAATGCTTGTTTTATTTTAATTGGATGAGATGATTGTTAGCAAGTCAAGCACTAGAGAATGGTTCCTGGTTATAGGCATTATAGTGAGTATCGATCCTTCAATTAATATAAAAATGAGATAACACAATCAGAGAAACACGTGTTACATGATTACAAATAATAGAAGAAAGAGACCAACATATACCAAAATCACTTATGGTTGAATCACTTATGGTTGATGCATTAACTTCACTCTAGCTTATAAAAAGAGAACCATAAAAAGACATACCGGCCGACCAGCTTTTGCACATCATAAAGCAGCAATTTGGATGCACTCACACACACACACACATACACACAAAGAGAAAGCGAAGCAAATAAACTTATAAATATTTAAAGCCATACAAGATTCGAAGAGAGAACTTAGTCACCTTTCCAAAGGCTAAGTGCAGAGCATACTGAGGAAATATTGGTTTACCTTACCCCGTGAAGTACTCATATGTGTCATGGCATTCCTAGCCTCTGAATCAACCCTAAGCTCCAGAGAATCCGTAAGTTGTTCCCCTAACACATCTTGTTCCCCACAAGTATCCCTTCTAGATGATATATCATCAATTTCTCTCTGGTCTGAACTTTCCAGACTGTTCCTTCTAGCATTATTCCCTCTGTCAACAACCTCATAATTCGCATCCTTCTCTGATTCTCCAACAGGATGTCGACTGCTGTTGATAGGTTGACTAGAGCTAACAAGCTGACTTTTAAGCTGCGATTTGAGGTGAATATCACTATGGGTCCTGTGATGATCATGCCGAAACTCTCTTTGTAAAACTACATGTTCTGGGTGAGACGGAGACTGATGATTCTCGTCCCTCCAACTCCTCTCCCTCCTCCCCACCACCTTTTGATCCCCATCTTGCCTCTCATGCGTAGCGACCCATTGCTCCAGTCCCTGTGGCCTGTGTACAGGACCCAATGGCGTCCCTTGTTCCCTGATTCTACCTGACCTCTGAAATGGGGCACCCTTTCCTTTCTCTCCATGGAAATGGTTCCGCTCAAAGTGCCCACGTGACCTCTCAGCCTGCGCCTGGAAATGGTTCCGCTCAAAGTGCCCATGTGACCTCTCAGCCTGCGCCTTCCATGGCGCCGAACTAACTTTGGGGAGGCTCTGGCCAGCCAACCCTCTGTCCAATTCAGCAGCACGACCAGCCGGAAACTGAAAACCCAATGGGGGTCTCAAATCATTCCTCTCTTCTGGCCCCCGAGAACCGGAAACCTTCCTACTTGACTCTATTTTATCCACGAGAACCCTATCTGGATGCGGGTGCCCAAGAATTCCGTAAAGATCGCTGCTTGGACGGGCGGCAGCAAGAGGGCCGACGTTGGGAGCCGAAAACCCTAATCTTTGGTGGTCCATCCAGAAGAAAGGGTGGTTCCCGGTTCCGGGGGAGCCCGTGGCATCGGCGCCGAGGGGAGGGAAACCGGGGGGCGGCGGCCAGAGGCCCGGGTGCTGGGACAAGGGGGGAAGGGAGAAGTGGAGAGCTTCGGGGAAGTGGCCCGCCGCCGGCGGAGGAGGAGGAGGGTAGGAGGGCGGTGGAGGTCGGAAATCGCGGGGAAAGAAGGGGCAGCTGGGGCCGAAGGCGGCGACGGCGGGGTCGTGGTGATAGTGGGGTGGGCAGTTTGGGAGAAGAGGGGAAGGGGAGGCGGAGGGTTGGGTCTGAGGGGGGGTTTGGAGGAGGCGGAGGAGGAAGGCACCGTCCAAGGAGGAGGAGGAGGGCTTATCTTGAACGCCGGTGATTCCAGTAGTGTGGTCTCTGGAGAAGGAGGAGGAGAACGAGGGGGCTCCGCCGCCGCCGCCGCCGTCGGCCATCCCCTTTACCGGCGGAGCGGACGGGCTTCGCAGTGAAGTCGAGAAGCCTCAGGGAGTCGGCAACGGTGGATGCCTAGTTTAACCAACGGGAGACCTAAAACGTGAAGGAACGAGATATCATGAGTTTGTAATTAGCGGCATATTCTTTCGACCATGCTGAGGGGATAGCATAGCTTTCAGCTTTAGGATTGTGATTTGTTTAGATGGTTTTGAAGCACGAGTGGAAGGTTCTCTCGCTCGTTTGTTCTTATCTTCGTTTTCAGGTTTCATCCCACCACAAGAGGATACTGATCAGCTGGGCTAACAATGACTAATTTATTATATAAATTGATTTTTTTATTGATATGGCTTGATATTTTATATATGATGGAAAATTGCAAAGTAGCACTATATTGCATGGTAAGCTCATGTATTTATCAACTCCATTGAGTGCAAGGCTGCAAATGGGTTGGAAACCCAAACCGATGCAACCCAACTTGCTTAGACTCGATATCGATAAGGATTTATAGGGTTGGATCGGATTCTAAATTTTGATCTATTCTATATTTCGAACTGAGTTTGAATTTGTTGAATTCTGATCTGACTTGATATGATCCAACCAGATTGTTATATTGGTCTAATTTAGAACTTCTAACATATTATCCAATTTAACACGAATCCAATAAACCCGTTAACCCAAGATGAATGGGGGTGGTGTTAAGCCGGTCTATTATCCATGGTCTACTCTTTCGAAATCCCAATTAAAATTCAGTCCCATATAATGATGGCATCCATCATTAATTAATTGGTTTAAAATAAATGGTGTCATCATCCCACCAATCTAAGCTTTTTGATCCGATTTTATTCATATTACATGACAAATGTTAGGGCAAATTGAATGTTGGGTGATATCTTTGGATGAAAAGTTTGATTTTTAAATTATAGATTGATACTGTAATTAATTTGGCATTCTATCCATAATCTGTTTCATGCTAAATATATCATAACATGCTTCTAAATAGATATTCATATCTTATGATGAAGCTAGAATTTTCTTTTGTCCAAATTTAACTCTTTTATTTCAAAACTCGATACGTGCAACCTAAATCCGACTCGGATCCAAATTTTTTGAATTAGGATCGAGTTATATATAGATCCGATCCAATCTGATTCGATCTTCTATTGGGTTAGATCCGGATCCAATAGTAGGATCCTAACTAATGATAATTTAGGCTACGTGCAGGTTTTTCTATTTTCAATTTAACCTACTCTTTTATAATATCTAATTGGTTCATGTCGTTTCTGAACTTTATTATCTTCATTTTTTTTAAATTCTAATTGTATTTGGATTTTTTTTTGCTTTAAAGATTATTTTATGCTTTATATTACTATATATGCTCATATTTTAATGATTTTATTTTTAGGTCTATATTCATTTAGCTTTGTTTTATATTGTTTTCTTTTATTTTTACATCAACGTTTATATTTTGCAAGTGATCTATTATTTGCTCTTCTTCTTTACATATTTTCTTATTTTTATTATTCTAATTTATTTTTATTCTAATTTATTTTTATTCTAATTTATTTTATTGATTTGATTTCATTTTTTAATCTTTAATTCATATTTCTATTAATTGTATATTCATTTTGATTAAAATTAAAACTAAAACATAAAATATTTTTTTATTTCAATTATTTTATTTATATCAAATGTGTTATTACATCTGCCTATTTGTTAGCATGTATGTATAAATATGTGTACACACGTATGCATACATACATACATACATACATACATACATACATACATACATATATATATATATATATATATATATGCATACTTACACACACATATACATATGCATGCGTGCGTGTGTCTATATGGCTTGCAACTAAGATGCTATGGCATAGTTTTTGGAGTAGACCATAATAGCAACATTGTTACTAACAAAAGAATACCAAAGCCGTTATCATAAAGTGTGTGTATATTGGTCACATGAATTCCTTTAGATCTTGTTATACCTTATGTGTAGAGTTAATACTTGTTAAGCATGGACATGTATCAAAATTCATGCCTCAAAGTGGTACCAATCTTGATGCACATTTGTGTGCATGATGAAAAAAAATTACGGAAAATTAATTCCCCACCCTCTCAAGGATCCTACTATAACAAAAGTCCCCGTTGACCGGTCCTAAAATCTTTAGTACAATAACTTCACTAAGTTTAATTCGTGGTCCTTGAGCCCTTTTTTTTAAAAAAAATGCCGAAAATGCCCCTACCTACTGATCTCCCATCCCATTGAAGAAGAGGAACAAAAAGGGGGTCGGGCCAGCCGTCGGCCGTGGCTGCCCCCTCCCGAGCCCCCTCTCACGGCCGCGTCACCGGGAATGCCCGTGCCCCCTCCTGGGCCATCTCTCGCGGCCGCGCTGCCGGGAATGCCCTCGCCCCCATGGTGGGGAGGTGCCGAAGAAGAGGAAGAAGGGCGGTTGTGGCGTCCTGCGGCTGTTGCCGGCCATGGCCCGCTCTCCTCCTGCGTCCACCACGGCCCGGTCCTTTTCCGGCGCCGCCGACTTCGCGGGAGGAAAAGAATTCTCCGCTGGCCATCTACGGCTGCTGCCGCCGGCAGCTCGGGCTCTCGGCCCCCTCCCGTGGCCCCTCTTGCGGCCGCCGCAGCCCGACCCCCTTCTGGCACCGGCGGCCCATAGGAGGAGAAGAAAGAAGAAAGAAGAAAGTAGGAGAAGGGAAGAAGAGAAGAAAAAAAAGAAAAAGAAAAGAAAAAAAAAAGAAAAGAAAAGAAAAAAAAATAAAGAAAAAAAGAAAATAAAAGAAAAAAAAATAAAAAAGAAAAGAAGAAAAAAAGGAAAGAAAAGAAAAATAAATAAATACATACATACATATATATATATATATATGTGTGTGTGTGTGTGTGTGAATGAACGAATAAATAAATAAGATAATAAATAAATATAATAAAATAAAAATAAATAAATAAAAGCCGCCGCGGTCAAGCCGCCTCCTACGGACGCCACGGCCCGCTCTCTTCTGGCGCCACCGGCCTCACGGAAGGAGAAAATAGAAGAAAAAAGAAGAAAAAGAAAGAAAAAGAAGAAAAAAATAAAATAAAAAAGAAAAGAAGAAAACAAAAGAAAGAAAAGAAAAATAAACAAATATATATATATATATATATGAATGAACGAATAAATAATAAATAATAAGATAATAAAAAATATATTGTAATGAAATAAAATAATAAATAAAAAAATAAAAGCTGTGGCTGCTGCGACCAAGCCCCGCCGTCCTCACAAAAGGAGAAAATAGAAAAAAAGAAAAGAAAAAAAAAAGAAAAAGAAAATAATGAGAGAGACAAATAATCTGATCTTTATGATATTTATAGGTACAATAGATTTGTGACCATTGCAATTAGTTAAGTAAGCTTGGAACTCAAGTCATATAGCCTCGAAGACAATTAACTCACCATTACAATTAGGTTGGTAAGCTTGGTATAGAGGTAATATAGCATGGCACACTTTTAAGTAAGCTTAGCACGCAATTAATCAATATTTGAATACTTAATCTAGCCTGGCACAGAGTTAAATCTTCTCGGCACCCAGTTAAATAAGCTTGGAATACACTTAAGAGCAAAAAGCAAGAGACAGTTTTCCAGTGCCGAAGCGGTATCTACCCTGTCATACAGTTAAATCATCTTGGAACACAGTTAAGTCTTCTTTGTACACAATTAAGTCTCTCCGCACACAATTAAATATTCTTTGCACACAATTAAGTTAAGAGTTAACTACTCAAAAAAGAGTTAACTGATTTCAAACTTTTTGCAACATTAAGCCTTCTTAACTTAACTGTGTGCAGAAAAAATTTAACTGTATCCTCATTAAAAGTTTTTGCAGTTGGCATGCCATTTGGCATTAAAAGGTTGATTCTTTAGACCACTAATTCATTCCCCTAATTAAACCCAACTTGATCTTTGGTTGGAATATTTCCAACCAATCTAGCTCAAACCCTTTTTGATCTAAAGTTCAAAATTAGATTGGCCTAGTATTGGGTTAGGCTGTTTTGGATTAAATTATTGGGGATAAGTCAAATAGTGTTGGTAACATAAGATTGAAAAAGGGTTTTGGACAATTTTGTCCAAGTAAGTATTATGTTTGGTGAGACTTATTTGCCTGCACATATACAATTGAATAACTTAACAAAATTAAAAATACATTTAATAATAAAATACATCAATGTTTTATATAAAATAGAAATATAGATTTATTTATTATTTTTGGGTTGGATTGGGTTCTGACTTTTGATTGGGTTACTACTCCCATTCCCGTTCTTTCTCTCTCTGGCCTCATCGAATCGACTCCACTCCGCCGGCCATCCTTCTGTCTCCCCGCCGATGGATCCCTACGAATACCTCAAGATCTCCCGGAACCCAGATGGCTCCATCACCCGCCACGCCTCCATTCCCTTCTCCCCCGCGAACCCCGACGCTACCCCCGTCCTCTCCAAAGACGTCCCCCTCAACCCCGCCCACAAGACCTGGCTCCGAATCTTCCTCCCCACCCAATCATCGCCTTCCCCCGAGAAGCAGCTCCCGGTCGTCTTCTACTTCCACGGCGGCGGCTTCATCCTCCTCAGCGCCGGCACCACCCTCTTCCACGACTTCTGCGTCAAATTATCCGCCGAACTCCCCGCCGTAGTCCTCTCCGTCGAGTACCGCCTCGCCCCGGAGCACCGCCTCCCCGCCGCCTACGCCGACGCCGTCGACGCCCTCCTCTGGGCCCGCGCCCAGGCCCTCGGCCCCGCCTCCGCAGTCGGCGCCCGCGCCGACTTCTCCCGGTGCTTCCTGATGGGCAGCAGCGCCGGCGCCAACATCGCCTACCACGCCGGCCTCCGCGCGATGGCCATGGATCTGAACCCGCTGAAGATCCAAGGGCTCATCTTGTACCAGCCCTTCTTCGGAGGGAAAGATAGGACGGAGTCGGAGACGAGAATGGCGGAGGACCCGGTTTTGGCTCTACCGGTGAACGATTTGATGTGGGAGCTGTCGCTGCCGGAAGGGGCGGACAGGGACCACGAGTACTGCAATCCGGTGGTCGGGAAGACGGGGAGGGAGGGGGCTACCGCGGTGGCGGGGCTGCCGCGGTGTCTGGTGAAGGGGCACACGGGCGACCCGCTCCTCGATCGGCAGAAGTTGTTCTTAAGGATGTTGGAGAGGGGAGGGGTCGAGGTGGTGGCGTGGATAGAGGAGGGAGGCTGCCACGGGATCGATGTGCATGATGCCAAGCAGGCCGAGAAGCTGCTGTCGGATATTCGAGGATTCGCCAGTCTTGCCGCCGGCGCCGCCGCCGCCGCCGCCGCCGCCGGTGCTGGTGAGGGTTAATCTAAACGACATGAGTAAGCGAACAATAATGAGATCATGCTAAACTTAAGAAATTAGTCTGTGATTCTTCTTCCAATTTGTTTCGTCACTTATTTTCCTTTATGTAACTCACCTGGTGTCTCTTATTTTTACGATCGCATTGCTATTTTCCCTTTTACGTGTCTCTAATTCCTGCTTCAAGCGTGTGTTTTTGTCTTTTTTTTCTTACCAATACTTTTCTCGTTTTCCAAGCTTAATTTTAATTTGTAGACACCATATTAATGCTTTACCAAGAAAAACACCGTACTAGGTACCGCTAAGTCCTTCCAATCATGGCTGTTCCACTAAATTCGGCATACCGAATAATACATCTTCCGTACCTTATCCCGATTTAATACCAGAATGGACGGTACGTATCGGTATTGATTAGTATAGTAAATTTTGATTCTAACTTAATTATTTCAAGTTAACGAGCATTGATACAACCAATGTTTCAATCATACCCTCACCTTGTCTCCACGGAGTTTAAAGTCCATTTATCTCCCTGGAACGATGGAAGGTGGCAACACCAAGTGATTCTGGCAATAACATGAAACAACACGCCACTGTATATCCAACAAGAGCTATGAACTAATAAAACATAGCATTCTAATGGTAATTAAACAATCAGAACGAGGAGGTTGTCATATAGTAACTAATATTTGACGAGCAAAGATTGATCCTGCTGTTGGTCGGTAAATGAAGGTTTCTGAGAGGGGCATTATTTGGAGGAATCACCATTATTGAAGTCATGCAAGCAGGTCCAAGCACATCGGCATAGCAAATCTACCACCAGGAAATGAAGCTGTAGCTGCCAGATACCATAATAATTCTAGTCATTTTGCCACAATGAGATATTTAGTTATAAGACAACCACAAGACAATGGGTTACAGCATGACGCCGAACAGCCCCAACGGCGGAGTTTTGATAGGATCCAATATCCTGGTACTAAATCAGAATGGGGGAAAAAAACTTATCAGACTTTGTG
Source organism: Phoenix dactylifera (assembly GCF_051530095.1). NCBI lineage: Eukaryota > Viridiplantae > Streptophyta > Magnoliopsida > Arecales > Arecaceae > Phoenix > Phoenix dactylifera. Next base: position 29,704,957 of record NC_143195.1, read on the forward strand.
GCCAATGTAATTAGTGTCAAAAAATTGATTGAGTTCTTTCTATTCTGAAATTGGAGTAAGCAACGGCCTATTTGAGAAGAAAGCTTCCAAATTGCCCATGACTACCATAAGCAGCCCATGAAATGATTCCGGTGTGAACACAGCTTGATGATGCGACAATACAACATTGTCCATGTGAAAGAGCTCTTGGGGCACAGCTGGTTCATTCTCAAACACGTCGAGACCAGCACCTCCAATCTCCCCTTCCATCAAACACCTGACTAGTTCCTTCTCATCGACGAGAGCCCCACGCCCTATATTGATGATAATGCCATCTTTGCCTAATGCTAACATGACTTCCTTGTCGACGATATGGTGCGTTTCAGCGGTCAATGCACAAGTTATAATCAGAACTTCGCTTTCAGCAGCAAGGTCAGTAACATTTGAGAAAAACTCGTGGGAGACAGATGGCTTCTTTGTTCTTGAGTGGTATAAGATAGTGCAGCCGATGGCATCGAGCCTTCTTGCAACTGCAGATCCAATGCTTCCTAGTCCAATAATACCAACTCGTTTTCCACCCAACTGTGACATCATAAAACAGGATATCAACACATTAGCTTAGATGATTATCTAAAGATCAAAGAAGAGATAGTTATCTAAAGATCAACATGTACAAAATTGTCACGATTAATCTTTATGTCAAAATGGACCAGTAGTTGCACATTAGCAATAGAGAGAGTAACATGGGAAATCAAGTATTATGGAAATTATTGACAGTTGGACTAAAGAAGCCAGAAAGATATCAAATATCCTAAAAATCACTGCCATGATGCTGTAGGTATCATTCACCTAAGAATAAAGGAGCTGACCAGCTGACCTAGCAATATCCAAGTAATAGCAGCACATCAAGAAAGTTTCCAGCAGTAAATGCTTCATAAGTGAGATGACTTAAGACTCTCTCAAAGGAGGTCTAAATTACCACCAAGCAGTCCTTTTCTTAATTAGTTGTGGTAATTGCATTTTGGCAAAGAGGCTAAATGGCAAAGGAAGAATATATTTCACGTTAGATGTTCCACAAATATGATTCATTGAACCTTAACCCTACTCGCCCAAAACAGCTCTTGCAAGCACAGACAGACAGAGACAGAGACAGAGCCGGAGAGAGAGAGAGAGAGAGAGAGAGAGAGAGAGAGAGAGAGAGAGAGAGAGAGAGAGATGCATTCACATGTAGAAGGATTCTCCACCATATTACTCTGGAAAAATAGTCCAAACAATATCTGACAATGGAAAAGACAGTACAGAATATGGGGGACGATTCAGGCATTATGGCTTTATGTAAAGAAACAAAACCAATAATGTTTAAAGAACATGTGCAACAAGAGTTTTCAAGATCATTTTGGCCTTCTGAAACCGATTTCTTGGATGCAGAAAAAGGTTAATACTGTCACTGTAGTTACAGAAAAGAAAACAAGATAAATTATGTATAATTTGACCAGTCAGCAGCAAAGTTTGCGTAAAATCAACATGGATTTGGAGATCTCATCTGTCAGTTTTCCCTAATAAAGATCAGAGAAAGTTTGAGAAAGTTATATATTTGAACTGGATATTGTGGTACCCTTGCCATTCTGTACCCTACAGAGGAGTTTATGAAATTCTTGGTAGGATCTTAGAAAAAATTAAGAAATGACATAAGATCATTTCTACCATCTTCATCTTTATGTCACCCTTTCCACTTTGATAATGAAGAGGGACTCGTATTCTTTTTAAATAATAGCTGACTGTCAAATAAAGAGAGCAAGGCTTCTGATTCTGTATCATGATCTAATTCGCAGCTAAAAATGAATGATTATACTCTTTGTGGATCAAGGACAAAGAAAAAAGAGAGATTCTTTCTGTTTTCATTGGCCAGCAAACAGAAATATATCTTTGGGTAAATTCTTCCTGTCATGACAACAGAAATGCTACCCTAATGATATCAAAGAGCACAAAGTTTCAGTTCATTTTGGTGAAGCTATATATCATCTACTGGAAGAATTTAAAAAAGCCCTTTAAATCCATAAGCAAGATGAAATTTCTCAAGTATGAGCGATCCATAAAGGTGACAACCAAGAAAAAGGAAAGTACTTTTTTGTCCATTTTCTTTTATCAATAAATAAAGATACGAGCCCTGCATGATAGCTGTGTAAGAACTGTATTAGAGACATCCTCACATTTCTCCTTGAGAAAGAAAATGCAATCACTAGTTACCTATTAAACTATTCCAAGACAAAATTAATATTTGAAGGGAGAATTACCAAAATGAGAACTGGAGGAGGTCAATTTTCAAGCAATGGGCTAGAATGGGTCAAATCTCGTTCTTGCTGAGGCAGAAAGAACTTTATTTCAAGGGGGTGAAATAAATTACAGAAAGATAAATGGATGATTACAGATACTCTTTCTAAGTTTCCCATCTCTCTCTTTATCAAATCTTTCATCCCTCACATCTCACCTGGTCACATTCATGACCAAGTTTATCAATTGTATGATCTGATTTTACCAATCAAAGGCGCCAAATTTACCAAACATTTATGCCAATTTTACAAGCTGGCTGTGTCAAAATTACTAGTTTATGATCAACCATTTTATTAGTCATGTTACGAGTTCTAGATATTGAGTTCACTAGTTATTCATCCCAAAGAAACCTATCCAGCGTATGAGTAGTATGTCCTAATTTTATCAGACTAGGTGCAAAGTTTACGAAACCTTTGTCCAAGTTTTACAAGTTAAGATGAAAAGTTGACAGTTTCCATGTCCCAAAGATACCAATCTAGGGAACCATTATTACTAATCAAGTGCTCCAAAGTTACCAGTCCCATGTATGAAATTTACTAGTTATACGCTCCAGAGCTTCAACTAAAAATACTAGTAGGAAGTGATATCCCTAGAAGCTAAGGAGTGATGAGTATAAGAGAAAGGTGGGGGGATGGATAGAGAGAGAGAGAGAGAGAGAGAGGGCGCCGGGGGTGGGGGGTGAAGGGAGATCGGTGAGGAGGAAAGATAGGCATACAGTTGTATGTTTAGATTTTATTAGTCAAATATGCCAAATTTATTAGTTCAACTATGCAAGATTTACCATTTCATCATGGGAGGGGCACTTTGAGAACAAGAATATTTGAAAGTTGAAACATCTAAATATTGATAGGATATCAGGACATCCTACCATCCCAAGTGTCAGATGGGACGAGTCAGAAAATGGACCAAGATGGAACATCCACCTTCCCGAGTGTTGGTATGAGAAGGCGGGGGGGAAGGCGGGGGGGGGGGGGGGGGGGCGGGTGGGGGGGGGGGGGGGCGCAGGGCAGGGCAGCGGGGAGGATCAGGGGAAGAGGAGGAAAGCTAGGCATACAGTTGTATATTTAAATTTTATTAGTCAAATATGCCAAATTTACCGGTTCAACCCTGCAAGATTTACCATTTCATCATGGGAGAGGCACTTTGAGAACAAGAATATTTTAAACATCTAAATATTGATAGGATAGTGGGGCGTCCTACCATCCTAAGTGTCAGATGGGATGGGGCAGGAAATGGACCAAGATGGAACATCCACCTTCTCAAGTGTTGGTATGTGGGGCATCCTACTCTACCAAAAAAACTAGGATGGCTCCCCTCCCATGGTATTTAAGACCTTGCATTCATCTCTTGGTAATTTATTTCAGCCCTTTGAAATAAAGTTGTATCCACCTCGGCTGGAATAGGATTTGACCCATTTCAGCTGATTGTCTGAAAATTGACCTCATCCTATTCTCGTTTTTGTGATTCTCCCTAATTTGAATACTCTCCTGATAATCGTTGCAATCACCAATGAAGGTTTTTCAGGGATAACCAAGCTTTGGTAATACCCAAAATCCAAGTAACCAAAAAACATATCATCCCTGAAATTACCAAAGGAAATATTATTCATGGAAAAAGCAGAAGCTTGAGCCAAAACTTCCACAAGTACTATTTCTTCTACATGAAGAAAATTGCATGGAATTCATAGCACAAGCTTAAATGCATCAGATTCATGCCTTTTTTCTTGACCCCATCAAGTCCTAAGCAACTGAATAGTGGTTCCTTGATCCAAAATGCAATTGTAAGAGATCGGGATTAGTTGCAAAGCTTCTGGAGGTCTTCCTGATGAATAAGCCACATCTCCGTTTTTTTAATATTTTCATGAGATCAATACTAAATTGATGTTCTTTCAACCGGCATAGGGACTTCAAATTGGCTCACAAGATAATAACTTGCCCCAATTTCAAACTTCCACTAAGCATTCTAGACAAACTTCTACCTTGAATGAAATGAAAATAACTCATAATGGAAACTCTAAATGTCAAAGAAACCTATCCTGTATCCTTCTTAACTTATGGAAACTTGGAGAAACACTCAAACAAACTTAAAGAGCATTACAGAAGAGAAGAAGCCAAAAAGTCCTAAAGAAACTAACAACCAGTGCTCTTCCTGCAAATGGATAGTTTTGCTGAAATTATGACATACATTCAGCATATATCTAGTGTCCATATCTCAGTCCTGATATCTGCAAAGTAAATCAGCCACAGCTTCCTTCTCGAAACTCCAATTTCAGTGATTCCAGCCATATGTTAAAAGGCCTACTCAAGGTCTCTTAACAGAATAGGCCCAAGCCTCCAGTTATTTCAATTTCAAATCAGATTGAAGTTCTTTCAAATGCTAAGAAAAGTGAATCATTGCGTGGGTCATGCTCTGGCCTCTGAATCAGATATCTATCTTAAAACTTGATAAAAATGGGAAAGCATCTTTCACGAGGATGTCTCAGTATGCATGTGCCAAATTTGTGCTTATAAAGGAAGACAGCGAGGCCAAGTATGAGAACTCTTTCCCTTTTCCATCCTTTTCAAGCACAGACCTAGAAAGTTTTCAGAAAAGGGAAAGGGCATAACTTACACTAGTTATTACTGCCAAAAGTTTAGTCTCTCTAATAGAAGCTTCTTTCATGATTGAATCAAATCTCAATAAAATTATAGGGATCCCTTTTGAAGAAACAAAACATGTATTCATCTTATAAAACAAGTATCGTAACAACACGAAGTTGCTACTTAATCATGCATTCTCTACATGCCAACATGATCACAAATTGTCTCATGTAAAACACAAAGTTGTTACTTAATCATGTCGAATTGATACCTGTTATACGTGTGCCACATCAACTATTAGAAACCAATGTAGCAGATGGTCTGATACATTCCTTTAGGATAAATGAGCATAAATCAAATGGATCTTCCAACCTTTTATATTTGTCAGGTCATGAACTAGGGCTAGCCCCAATAGTCACCCCCTTGCTTAGCAACCAAAGGTTTCAGGGTACGAGTTTTGGATGGTGTATCTCCAAGTTTAGGATGGATCCATGTTTGAGTCTCTCTCCCCTTTCTCTCTCTCAAAAAAAAAAATGTCATGTCATTGATCATGTTACTTAGACATGAATCTGGCTTAGCATATGGATGGCATAATGTTTTCTTTTTTTTTTTTTAAAAAAAAAGAATGTCAATGTGTTCAGGATAGACTTGGAGACTATATAACTGCCAACCCAATAAAACTAAAGGACCTGAAAATATAAGAATAACATATCGGATCATGAAATATTAGACATTAGTAAATAAGATAAGTGAACTTTAGTCAACATGAAGAATGCCCCTCTTTTGCCACTTCATCCTTGAATTCCTTGCATTTCTGTATTTCACCAGTCATCATCCTATATAGCATCTGCATTGTTTTAATTCTGCGAAAGCATGCTACACCCATAATGCTTTCTTTCTATCATGGCAAAGTAGAACAACATTCATAGGCCAATCGGCAATGCTCGATTGCAAAATCACGAGGAGACAATCTTATGCTCATTATTTTTGAACAGATCCACAACCATGGAAATATAACATGGTTCAATTCTGTTAAAATCACCACTTATCCTAAAAGCTTAAGTTGATAGGACGAGGTAGATTTATTTATATATTTTATATTTTCTTACACTCTCTCTTACATGTGGGCCAGACTTTTCTTTTAATGAGCGAGACCAACATGCAAATTTTTTTTTAATAATAGGGTTAAAGAGTGTGAACTTAGGACCTCTGCTCTGATACCATGTTGAAATCACCACTTTTTCTAAAAGCTTAAGCTAATAGGATAAGATAGATTTATTTATATATTTTATATTAAATAAATCTACCTCATCCTATCAACTTAAGCTTTTAGAATAAGTGGTAATTTTAACATAGTATCAGAGCGGAGATCCTGAGTTCGAAACTTGTCTCCGCACTTTTTAACTCCATTATTAAAAATTTCACATGTTGGGCTCACCCATTAAAAGAAAGTCCGACCCATATGTGAGGGGAAGTGTATAAGAAAATATAAAAATATATAAATAAATCTATCTCATCTTATTAGCTTAAGCTTTTAGAAAAAGTGGTGATTTCAACAAATTCAGATGTAGGACTACATAGACTATTGTATAATACCTTGCAATTCATCTCTAACAAAATTCCACAGTCTCTGTGAATCATATTGTCAAAAAAAAAACGAAGAAAACTTTCTGCATCACCAACAAAATTTCATCCGAAAATAAATTTCACTTATTCAAAGTTAGAATTTACTTTGTAAATTACTGAGCAAAGGCATCGTGAAATAAACTTCCCCACAATTCATGCTAAAAAGAATCCCACTTCAGTTTATCCTCAGTCCTCTTTAATCTCCAAGAATTCACATTAGAGTTTTCATTCATACATTTCTATCAACAGCCCATAGCAGTTTTGAGTCGAATGGGCATTCATAGTGCTACCATCATCAATAGCAGTCAAGAATCAACTAAGTTAACGGAAACAACTGGAAGAAGAGGAGAAGGGACAAGTGACCTTGCGACCGAGCGGATAGTCGCCCTTGATCGGCCAGAGGCCTCGCCGCACATACCGATCAGACGCAGAGATCTTGCGCAGGACATCGATGAACAGAGCCACCGCATAATCCGCAACATCATCAGTGAAGGCGTTCCCGGCGTTGGTTATGGCGATGCCCCTGCGCCGGCACGCAGCGACATCAATATGATTGACCCCGGCGCTGGAGGCCACCACGAGCTCCAGCCGCGGGAGGTAGGCAAGAAGCTGGGCGTCGACGGGGGTAGGACCGGGGCAGAGGAGGGCCTGGACGGCGCCGGCGTGGGCGGCGAGGAATTCGTCCCGGGGGAGCGGGGACTCCCAGGGCTTCAGGAAGCGGAATTTGGTGGCGAGCGCGTCATGGAAGTGGGGGAAGATAGGGCGGAGGACGAGGACGAGGGGAAGCTCTTGCTCTTCGGCCGGCGTCTCCGCCGAGTGGTTTTCGGCCGACATCCTCACCGGCGGCGGAGCAGTTGACAACTTTTTGAGTACAGGGAACGAGAGCTTGGGGAATGGGTGGTAGAAATCGAGGACAGAAATCGAGGACGGGAAGCTAAGAGTACAGAGACGTCCCAGGATTGCGCCTGCTGTACCGCCTTAGATGGACGCCACGTCGTTGACTTCCGAGATGGACGGCTGCTGCTGAATCCGAAATAGACGTGGAAATAGATGTCGACAGAGGTGGTAGCCGAGTGTGGCCTTACTTTCAAATAGTCCCAAGTTTGAAACGTACGGACATTGATTAAATTGTAGAGACCGAATACTTTTTGCTCGGACACGAGGTTGGAAGGGCGTATCGCTGTGCTGGTAGACTCGGTGGTGCCAGGTGTGACGTACTCACACGTGGTATTCGTGCTGGAGCCCAAAGAGATAACCGAGTCGGACCCACTGGTGGGAAGGGTATAAGTAAAATCGGCCGGGGTGCCTAATATACGGTCATTTCTATCCGCATTGAACATTCTTCTGGCAGAGTGAAGGCCCAGTAGGAGCTGCTACGCGGGGGTGGGCTTATCCCTTCCTCTCCCTTTCCCTTTTTTTTAGCAAAAAAAAAAAAAGACACTACTCACAAGCCCAATTTCGAACAATATATATATATATATATATATATATATATATATATATATATATATATATATATATATATATATATATAGGGGGGGGGGGCTTCAGAATTTTGGGGGGGGGGGGGGGGGGGGTTTCAGAATTTTGGGGGTGCTCTTAGGCGAATGCGGCACTGCTCGAGCTACCTATATCCTCAGAGAGACCAATAATGCTGCAGATTGGGTAGCATTCTATGTGGCTCATCACTCCAACGAGTTTATTTGAAAGATCACGCTTCTGTTTTGTCTTTTCTACATTTTCTTTTATTGTCTGATGTTTTGGGCTGTACTCATACCCGTTGTGTGTGAGCAGCCGATGTACTCAAAAAAAATCCAGATCTTTTCATTAAATAGATAAAAAATTGAAACTCGAACTTAAACTATTTTATTATAGAAATAATTTAATAAAGTTAAATGAGTTAAATAGATTAGACATTGCGACCCTAACAAATATAGCTTCTTGTTAATAATATGTGGTGCGTCTCAGTGGTCGATGCATAAGTTACGATTAGAACATAGCTTGTGATAGCAAGATTGGCCACATTTTAGAAATATTTTGCATGGCAAATATGATCTCTTTGTTGTTGAATGGAGAAAGATGAGAGCAGCCAAAGGCCTTGAGCCTTCTTGCAAGCAGATCCAATGCTTCCTAGTCTGAGAATACCAACATGCTTTCCACCCCGCTGCAACATCAAAAAAACAAGATATCAACAAAGTATCTTAGAAGATAAGGTTTCTCTAAAAATCAAATATACCGAAATATTATGATGCATCATCAAGTCAAAAAAGAAATGATAGATATCAATTTTCCTTGCAAGGCTCTGCAGAAGTATTTGAAAGTAATTTGAGCACGACATAAAAGGTTATGGCATTAGTATTTTGTAAGCGGGACAAATGAACACTTGGGCTGCAAAGGAGGTTTAAAATACAGCCTAGAAGGCTAGTTCCAACTCTTTCATCGAGATGTCACACTATGTTCCTTCCAGCGAAGAAGCTAAATAGCAAAGGAATGAATATGTTTCAGTTGTTCAACAACAACAACAAAAAAGGCACTACAACTGGAAAAAAATAAGGGAACAGAAAGCCCAATATGATGGGTTTGCATTTTGAAGGATTCTCCATCATCAAAAATAAACCTTCGACCAGATTTCACTATTATTGAATGGCGTTTTCAACCCAATTTTCCATATTAGATACATTCTTGAGCTGCCAATATAATAATATATTAAGGTGTCAACACACACCAAATGTTTGTCATTCTCTGATCCTTTCCGAGCTGCAATCTCGCTGGGATAGAATAGAAAGGTAGAATTTCCTGTTGTAATTGAAATCCATCATTAATATGAAGAACTTTTAATGCCATATTCCAACATTCGATCCTTGGCTTCAGTAGGCTTCTTATTTTGGCGCGAGATCTAAATTTGCAACAAAGTAGGAGAGTGGTCCCATGCAGCTGAAAAATAAATATGCAGAGATACAAATGTGATTGATTTCCCATGAAAGGTGATATGCAACCATACAGAACTATAGATAACAGTAGATACAATTTATTAAAGCCACAAGGCATGTTTTTGAAACAATATTCACCTGGCTATCACAAGCCAATCTACAGAACTATCTGAAACAACTTCCACTGGAGAAGAATAAAGATGGAAAAGAATTATACAACAGCAAGCCCCCACTACCAAACAGCAAAGCAGTAGACACAATGAGGCAACGAGCATTCGCTCAAATTCTTTTGTTTGTCTATAAATCATTCTGATTAACTGGTGTAAGTAATGGTCTATTTGAGAAGAAAGCCTCTAGATTGGCTGCAAGCAGTTGACCCAGATCAGCAAAGGATTCTGAAGTGAAAACGGCTCGGTGAGGTGATAAAACTACATTGTCCATGAGGAACAGCTCTTTGGGCACGGCAGGTTCATTCTCAAACACATCAAGACCAGCACCTCCAAGCTCACCTTGCATCAAGCGCCTAACAAGTTCATCCTCATCAACCAGGGGCCCCCGTCCCACATTAATAATGATTCCCTCCTTTCCTAATGCTGCCATGACATCCTTGTTGATGATATGATGTGTTTCACTGGTCAGTGCGCAAGACACAACTAGAACATCGCTTTCAGCTGCAAGATCGCAAACATTTGGGAGGTATTTATATGGCACAGAAGGCTTATTTTTCCTTGAATAATATAAGATAGTACAGCCAAAAGCTTCAAGCCTTTTTGCTGTTTGAGACCCAATGCTTCCCAGGCCAACAATCCCAACTCGCTTGCTGCCTAACTGGAATCATAAGCATGCATTATTAACAGAAAAGCAAGAATGATCGATTTTCTGAATTCTAGCAATAATTGACAAGAATCCTATTAACTTAGATAGATCAACAGATAGATAGATAGAGAGAGCATAAATACCCAACTGAAAAATGCAAAACCAATAGGAGTTTATATTCATGATCATGTATAATTTTTGGAAACTGCTCTGTCTTGGAGAGACCATAATTGGTTACAGAACCATGTGTCCTTTCTCTATATTCCAAATCACGCAGACACTACACTGCCCAGAAGAAATTCCACACAATTAGATCTATGAAAACATAAAAATGTTCAATAAGACGTAGCCACTTAGCAGACATAGGATTCTAGGGTAGGCCATGAGGTACTAGTTGTCATATGAAACTGGTGCTTTACAAGAGCCAAATAGATGCTTTAAAATAATGATTTGGGATCATAATTTTATTCACCCACATATAATTCACAATCCGCACCTTAAGTTCTAGTGGCTAATTGCATGAGCAATAAATAGCCAGATTTTGCTGGTAGACAAAGCCTCTTAATTGGTGACAGGCTATTTCATCTGCAATTTCTCTCTTACAAACTCTGAATTATCGAAATTTATCTTTGGATACAATTTAACTCTTCTACAAGTAACTTGCAAGATTAATGATCATAAGTTAACCTTTATAAAATATTTTTTTACAATTACTTCATTTTTAATACTTAGATTGGTCATTGATAACTAATAGTGTGATTTCTAAGCCCAAGAGGCAGCACAGGCAGATGCTTAGCCACCAGTGCATGTAAAGAGGCCACCAGACCCTGTCTGGTGCCAAAGCAGTCATAGCCTCATAGGTGGCCTGGGCAAGATGCAACTGCCAAGCAAGTTGGACATGATAAGCAGTAATCCAGTCAGACATGCTCAGGGGTAACGAAGTTGGCTTGGTTGAGGGATGGCATATCTTTGCAGACAATACACCGCACTTGTCCTGGAAAAGGTCTGTCATGATAGCATGTCGTAAGTACTGAGCATACTAGTATAAGTACCTTACAATTTGTCTACTGCGGCAGCAAATTAATGAGGTAGCTTCCTTTTTTTTTTAAAAAAAAGAGAGGTAGCTTCCTGAATTAACCAAGTAGTAGAAATGCTCCGCAAGTATTATTTCACAAACAAAAGAAGTCATCAACACTATATATACCTTTTCCTTGCAAAAAAAATAACATCCTAATTGTAACAGAACTGTTGGTGAACTTATATATTTTTAAGATCGATCATTATATGAATAGGTCATTGATGATTTGCTCTTTTATGGACTCACATATTACCATAACGACTCAATGAATTTTGAAACCTATTTTGAATAGAGAGTGGCACAAACCAACTCTTTTACTACTCCCCTAAATTAGATATGTTTTCCAGAAATGAAAACTCATAACTTTTAGTTAATTACAGTAATTTAAAAACATCTGTTTGAGCTCTTATCCTTGTCTTAGGCTATAAAGGCCCTTTACCTTTTTCTTTGGGAAGTGCAACATCTCCGATTCCATATAGGCCCAAGCTAGCATATATAGAGAAGAGAGAAAGAAAGTTAACTAGTTAAGATTGTTCGTAAAGCTAACCCATGTTTGGGCAAGAAAAAAGACATAACCTATGCCTGAATCTAAGGCGATTGCTAGGGACACAAGGGAATACCTTATCAATTTGGCAGAAGTCTGCCGATAGGTGAGAGAATTGGAGGGGGTGGTTACGGCCTTCGACAGGCCACATCCACAACAAAGCATGGGCAAGATCAAATAATTACACATAACATGAAAAGGGAAAAGGAAGGGGCAATTGACGACCATGATTACCGAATCAAAGGCATTCATTAATTAGGGCCAGAACCACATCAAAGATGGTGACCAATCACCATGAACATTCTCATAATCCCACAGCTAGATCCAATCCAACAACAAAAGGACCATAATAATCATCACAAAACATGAGGAAGAAAGAAAGAAAACAACAAGGCAACTCAGTGCATCAAAGCAATCGCCGGCCATGACAGGAAGAACCGAGCAACCATGACAGCGGGCTTCAAGGGCTAGCGAGAGGAAGAGAGAGAAGGGAATTTAGATTTTATGGAAGATTTTGGGTTTTAAGAGAGAAAGGGTATTTATGTCATTTGCAACGACACTGAGCAGCTAATGGGCAAAGGATGAAATTAGGTTAACCAAGTAATTTGAGGGATATAATTACAAGAGGGGATTTGAGTGGAACTCAGGCTAAGTTGAGGGGGTGAAACTGTAATTTTTTTCTAATTTTAACCATTTTTCTGACACCAATACACTAATATAAATTTCAGAGGAAAGGAAAATCAGGCTACTAGTTATCATAAAAAAAAAAATATTAGTCTTTCATATGATGATGCTCCTGCATGAGTAGATTTATAACTGGTTAGTAGGTTTGAAGCAACAGTTTCTTCCTCTCCACTTTTCCTTTTCTCAATTACTTCATGCTCTAATCATGCTTCATGTAAATCTGGACTGTCAACTTGCATGTTTTGGCAGCATGTGAATACTTTAAACTGGTAGTCTTATGTGTCTATTTGTCTATATTGTCCCTCATTGAAGCCACATTGAAGACTCAATGAACGGCCCTATAAAACTATTATCATCTATAACCATTAATACTTCTCCCATCTATTTGGAGTCAGCATTATGTATCAATAATAGGTTCCACTAAGGGCTATATCCAGCAAACAGCCTATAATTTCACCATATCCAAAAAATGGTTCCTAGACACACTTAGTCGCATCTATACATGTTCGACAATAGCATTTTAGTCTAATCAAAATAGCGAAGCCTAGCCAGACATATTTAACGCTACAATAACAGAACTTTCCTTTCTCTTGGTATGGTCTAGCTTGACATCTTCAGACTAGCATGCATCGTGCCATATCAGTGAGGCAAAAGAACAAACATCTGACAAGCATGGTATGAGGACAGAGACTTTGCGGGGGAACTGCTAAACGAAAATCTGATAGGAAATTGAAAAACTGTATAGAAATACAAATTTGAAAGGGAAAAATGAATCCCTCAAGACAGACAAATCTAGAGCAATTACTTTCTTAAGAGTGCTGCAAAGGTCTCTACTCTCTATAATTGATGGTGCAAGGTCTCTACTCTCTATATGCTTAGTTTGTTGCACTCGTCAAAAATCAACAAAATTTTACATGGAAATGGACCCGAGAAATGATTGAAGTTTTTCTAAGACAGATGGAAAACTGCCTCAAATCATTGTTCTTTAACTCATTATTGGAGACTCTAAAGCAGACCACCACCTTCAAAATCTCAAGAAAGGAGAGAAGGAAAAGATGGAACAAGATAAAACTTGTGCCATGAATTTGGGTAATCTTACAGTGCCAATTCACAAGGTCAATTTGACAAAAGCACTATTACAAAGTAGAATCCTAGCAATAGTAACGCATAATTGAAAGCAATTAGAAAATTTTCTACTGGGGCCATTAATTTAATCGACGGCAGAAAACTAACGCAAGAATTAGAAGAGAGAATCCGAGAGAGTAGCTGAAACTTGACCTTAAAACCAAGAGGATAGTCTCCCTTGACCGGCCACAGACCCCTTCGGACGTAGCGGTCTGAGGCGGACACCCGGCGGAGGACGTCGATCAGGAGGCCGACTGCGTAGTCCGCGGCGTCCGGCGAGAAGACGGTACCAGCGTTGGCGACGGCGATGCCGCGGCGAGCGCAGGCGGCGAGGTCGATGTGGTTGACGCCGGCGCTGGTTGTGACGACGCAGCCAAGGCGTGGGAGGGCGTCGAGGGTGGCGGCGTCGAGGGTGACGAGGCCACTGATGAGGAGGGCGCGGACGGAGCCAGCGTGGGCGGCGAGGAACTGGTCGCGAGGCAGAGGGGACTCCCACGGCCTCAGGAGGTGGAACTTCTCCGAAACGGCGGCGTCGTAGGCGGGGGCCACCCGCCGGAGGAGGAGGACCGGCGGCCGAGGCTCCGTTTGCTCCTCCGACGAGGCCATAGGCGGGGCACTCCTGCTGCCAGCTAGTAGTAGTTGTAGGCGTGAGGTGGCTCTTGCGACGGCCTTTCGTCTCTCCATTCCGTTCTCGTCTTGCAAGCTTGTCGGTGCGGTAATTTGGTGCGTAAATTAATTCCCGACCCTCCCCTTGACTGCTGTGTAATGCTAAGTCCCTGTTGACCCAAACCATGTTTACCGGTCCACGATTAGGGATAATCTTAATTACCGGTCCATAACAGAGGTTTGTTTTTTTCTTTTTTCCCGAAGCTGCCCTTTCGTTGCCGTTAAGGTTGAAAATGTGGAATCAGTTGGGAAATGGACCGCAAAGAGGGGAATATGGCTCGGATTCTCCATTGGAATCGTGGAGAAACTGGATTTCTCCATTGTCAGCGATTCGCGGAGATCATTCGCATGGGATGGACCGGCTTCTTCGATTTTGCTTCTTGGATCCGGAAGAATGAAGCGGAAAGGGGAGACTTTGAAGCGGAAGAAACTACAGTTCAGATTGTTGATGGATATTGTGAGTTCCATTGCTGATCATTCGCATGGGATGGACCGGCTTCTTCGATTTTGCTTCTTGGATCCGGAAGAATGAAGCAGAAAGGGGAGACTTTGAAGCGGAAGAAACTACAGTTCAGATTGTTGATGGATATTGTGAGTTCCATTGCTGATCATTCGCATGGGATGGACCGGCTTCTTCGATTTTGCTTCTTGGATCCGGAAGAATGAAGCGGAAAGGGGAGACTTTGAAGCGGAAGAAACTACAGTTCAGATTGTTGATGGATATTGTGAGTTCCATTGCTGATCATTCGCATGGGATGGACCGGCTTCTTCGATTTTGCTTCTTGGATCCGGAAGAATGAAGCGGAAAGGGGAGACTTTGAAGCGGAAGAAACTACAGTTCAGATTGTTGATGGATATTGTGAGTTCCATTGCTGATCATTCGCATGGGATGGACCGGCTTCTTCGATTTTGCTTCTTGGATCCGGAAGAATGAAGCGGAAAGGGGAGACTTTGAAGCGGAAGAAACTACAGTTCAGATTGTTGATGGATATTGTGAGTTCCATTGCTGATCATTCGCATGGGATGGACCGGCTTCTTCGATTTTGCTTCTTGGATCCGGAAGAATGAAGCGGAAAGGGGAGACTTTGAAGCGGAAGAAACTACAGTTCAGATTGTTCATGGATATTGTGACTTCCATTGCTGATCATTCGCATGGGATGGACCGGCTTCTTCGATTTTGCTTCTTGGATCCGGAAGAATGAAGCGGAAAGGGGAGACTTTGAAGCGGAAGAAACTACAGTTCAGATTGTTCATGGATATTGTGACTTCCATTGCTGATTTCATATTCGAAATAAAGTTGCTATCCCTCTTTTCTCCTCTGTTTCCCAGCTTTGATCAAATGAAAACCCTGTTTTAGCTGCTGGATTATCTTGATGTTTTTCTGCCATTGCTCATATACTGTTTGGAGACCTAAACGTGTGACTCTCATTGATGATATCATATTCGAGAAATAGTTGCTGTGTCAGCATTCCCTTCGCTTCATCGTTGTAATAGCATTCGGAACTTCAATCATTTCCCCTTTTTTCATTTTTCTATTGTCATGGATTCCAAAAAAACAAATAGCCCTGTTTTCATGGCTATTTGTTCTTATGGTGGCGAAGCTATTATTATTTCCATCTCCGAAGACACAAATCTCGATCAAATTTACAAAGAAATAGTGGATAGGTGGAGACATCTGTCTGATACAATGGTAGAAGTTAAATATTTTATTCCAAACAAATCTAGAATGGTTGTTTCGCTCCTGGGGGATAATGATGTTCGGAAAATGCATCAAATACACGTCAACTTAAATGCGCCGGTGATCGAGTTGGTTGTTAGTCATATTCCATGCTTGATCGAACGTAATAGTGTATAGTTGGAAAGAGGATAGTCACAAAGACATATAGAACCCATAACTTTGTGAAATCCTCTACATCTTGTTGTCCGCTCTTTCCAACAAGAAATTGTAATCTACTCTTTACTGCATTTCTATTGGCTTTTTTATGGTCCCCCTCAAAAAAACGGATGATGAGGTCAGACGTGACCCTCCCCTTACTATGCAATTCTACCTCATCGCCCGTCGCACTTAGACCAAGAATTAGTGCAAAATCGCTCCCTACAAAAGGAACTAAAACCTTACCAAACCAAAAACCCTCCTCCTCGTCATCCCAGAAGGAGAGCAGAGTGTCCAGGACAGGCCTACTCTGTTTAATATATGGCAGACCTAGCAAATGGCCAAAAGGTGTGCCGGTGATCCTAACCTTTTGCTCATGCGACAATAACGGAACTAGGGTGACCATAAAATTAACAAAATGGCTGAAATAGCACCTACCATTGACCATATTTTTAGGGCCAACAGCATGTGCTCTGCGTTTAGTCTTAATTGGAGCCATGAAAATTGTCTGCAACACAAATATATTCAAACACAAATTGTGAATAAAATCAACTCAAAAATAGAAACATATAATTGAGTAAAACATAGACGGGATAATGAATGATTTTAATAAACTATAACAACGAACAGAGGACGAAAGAAATTAAATCCTAAGCATTCGCACATTATGAAAATAAATGCCCAACAATACTATATTACAGTTTGTTGCTACGAAAACCTAATCGAGAAATTATGATCCAGGGATTACAAACCGTCGAAGAACCGGCAATATGCCTCGGAGAGGGTTTGGGAAGCGAGGTCGAACGAAGCGCCGTCGACCAACGATCAGGGCGAAGACGCGAGCGTCAAGGAAAGCTTCAGGTGTGGGAGTCGACAAAATGCCGTCGTCTCAGAGCTCTCAGTCGGAGACCGGCCGGAAAATAGAGTCGACAGAGGAACTCTCGGTCTGGAGCAAGAGTGATTTCCCGGTGGGTAGCTTGTTTACGGTCTTAGGGTTTCAAACGGGGGACACCAGATCAACCGGAATCGGTGAGGAAGATGGAAATTTTCGTGGGGAGGAGATAGGATTGCAAAATGGGGGAAAAGGGGAAGAGATGAAGCCGAATCCGTTGGGGACTTCAGGGCTAATATCGTCTCAAACAGAAAGAGAGAAACGAGATGGACCGGCTGTTTCGGGATATATCTCAGGGTTATTTTCGTCTCAAACATAACGGCACAAACGGGATGGACCGGCTGTTACAAATAGAGTAAACAGGGACTAAAAATTATAGTCCGGTCCAACACTGGACCGGCCATTAATTCCCCCTAATT
The DNA here is from genome assembly GCF_051530095.1 of Phoenix dactylifera. Classification (NCBI taxonomy): domain Eukaryota; kingdom Viridiplantae; phylum Streptophyta; class Magnoliopsida; order Arecales; family Arecaceae; genus Phoenix; species Phoenix dactylifera. The sequence continues at coordinate 29,722,499 of NC_143195.1, forward strand.
TGGTTTCTACCTCTCGTTTTCTTGCTAAGAGTTTCTCCATGTGGTCATGCATCAATCATAACTATTTATTTTTATAGCAGTATATTAAGATAACCATTTGATGAATGAACAAGATTGACAGTATACATGGCCACATGATGGTGTACATCTTGTAGAATATAATTTTTTTTTATCTAAGCTATTTTAGTATTTTATATTCACCCTTGAGGATGGCCTGCAGCATGGGGTCAGTTTATGCTATGCCCCACTTTATGTCTATATATTCTCCACTCTATTTTGAAGGAAAATTAGATACTATTCCACATCAACTTTCCTTAGAGGGGGAATAATCACATATTCCACCTACACCCACATTTAGGCTATTTAGTTTAGAAGAGAGATGGATAAGCTGTGGTCTGATACATCACTGATCTTTGATCACACATAAGATACATGATAGATACAGACTCTGTAGTCATGCTCACATCATGATCGTGCTTTTTAGTGCATCCTAGTGAATGATCAAGGATTAGTGCTGCATTGGATCATCAAATGGTCCAATAAGTATCACAACCTACGTAATTACATGCTTCCTTTTCACTTTGAGATTATAGTTTGTGAAAGTTCGATTAGCTTAAAGACTAAGATTTAAGTATTCCTATCCGGCTTCTTCAAATTTAAGTAATGCAATCCAAACCCTACTCAACTCACTTTTAACCCAAATATTACTTGGGTTGAGTCCGGTTTGGTTGGATAATCTAAGGATAAATTGAGCTTTACTGGGTCATGCTGGATTGATAGGGCTGCATTAATGTACTTTAGGCAACTAGCGTTGACTTAAAGAGAAAATATATAATATACAAGTTGGGATCAGTTTAATCTAGGTAGGTTTGGGTTGAACTAGGTTGTCCAAGCCTTCGAACTTTATCAAACTCAATGTTGAATTGGTTGTTTAGGTCCAGATTTAGTGGACAAATATATTGGTCCATCTTGACCAAAAAGATGGATTAACTCGAATTTGGATTAACCTAGCCCACATTGTACCCCCTACCTTTTGGGTTATGTAAGATTTGCTTGTTGGTTGGTGTTTTTAAGAATAACCAATATCATTGGGATATAAGATATCAATAGTCTTTTTAAAGCAATATCGAGGATTTGAACCCTCAAGATCCTCCAAGCGCAATTCTTCACGGGAGAGTCCCAACCGGCATTTCCATCATGGAATGTGTTATCAAGAAGAGATTGGGAAGAGGTAATTCGGTTTCTCTTGCCCGAAGAATCTTTGGACTCTTATATTCACCCATGAGAAATGGTGTTTAGCATTAGGTCAAATTATGGCATACATTTCTTTATGTCTATATATTCTTTACTCCATTTTGACAAAAAATTAGATGTTCTTCTAGCTCAGCCTTCCTCTTAGTGAGGAATAATCACATCTTCCACCTCCACCTACACCGATGCTATTTAGTTTGGAAGAGAGTTGAATATGATGTGGTCTGATATACCACCGACCTTTGATCGCATATAAACACATAAGAATATAGATCTTGTAGTCCAAACTCAGATCATGATTTTCCATTTTCATGCATCTAGATAAATGATCAAGGACTAATATTGCATTGGATCATCAAATGATCCAATGAGTATCAAAACCTACCTTTCTGCCCACCTGCTTCATTTTTGCTTAGAAGTGTACTTCGTGCGAGTTGGATCAGCTTAAGGACTACTACATGCCTAACAAGATTTCTAAATTATCCAATTCTACCCAGACTAAGATCGTTCATCTTCAAATGTAAGTAATGCAATCAAAACCCTGCTTAAGTCACTTTTAACCCAAATATTACTCGAATTAGGTTATGTTAGGTCATCTAAGGATAGCCCGAGCTTCGTAGGGTCATGCTGGATTGACAAGGATGCAATTTCTACTTTAGGCAAGGCTGGTGTTTGACTCGTACAAGATGAGCTGCAGATAAAAGCAATCCAAGCCTTCAACTTAATATGACTCAATTAGTAAACACAAATTTTGGCCCGTCTTGACCTAAAAGATTGATTAGGTAACTTAGACTTGGATTAACCAGGCCGATATTGTATTCCTACCTTTTGGGATATAGTGAAGCTTATTTTCGGTTTAGAATAGCCAATATTATTAGGATATAAGATTATGATAGTCATTTTTAAAGCAATATCCAGGATTTCAATCCTAAACCTCTTATAAGCACAATGTATTAGATATTTGCTATCCGCCGTCTCTCTTGATTTTTATTCCAAAACACAAACCAATTGGTTCCGTCTATTTAACCATATTTGTGTTAGCATCAACTATTTCCATATAAGGTGGTGAGATGATATCTTGAGTGGTTACTTAACTAGGCTCCTTCGCATAGATGGATGCAACTATAACTCCATCAGATTATTTATTGACCTATAAAATGAAGATAGTCACAAGAAAAGACCTCCCATGCAAACATGGTTGCTAGTTTTTGAAAAAAAAACCCCATAATTTGAGAAGTTTTATCATTTATAACTCTTTTATTGAAAACAAAATTTATAAACTGAGATAATTTCACCTAGATCTTAAGACCTATCAAATGCAAGACTCCACTCATATTATAAGAAATGGAAAGGAATTCCATGGCCTCGATTGGATATGATCCATTGCCTATCTTTTTTTTTTCTTTCTCCTGTCGACTCCCTTTGATTTTTATAATTTGGTTTCTAGTAGAAAAAATAAAAGCCAAGCCCCAAAATAAGATGAACCCAAAATTAAAAGAAGATCGAACATCTCCCACCTAGGTTAAATTTGACTGATTATGCATTTTCTCACTTTCACTAGTAGATTGGTATCTATTTATAATGAAGCGAAAAAAGATGGATGGATTTTAGAATTGGAAGAAAAGTGGAATGGTATTTGTTGTTGTCAATCTTTAGATTACTTATCACCTCCATCGATCTACGAAACAATATCAAGTCAGAGAACTCCCCAGAGTTGGCTCCAAATAGACTCTCTGATGCTTAAATCAGAGAGGGGGTGTTTTGATTATAGTAGGAGAGACAAATAAAAACATCAGTATTGTGGTGTTATTGGTATCATGCATTTCTTGGAGGGATTCTAGACTTATATACAACCACAGGGTACAGAATCTTCCATGGGTTGTGCTATAATGAGCTGGAATTATGCGATAACTACCGGAGAACATACTATAATTGTCCAAGATTACATTGTAACTATCTTAAGATACCTATAACCATCTAGGTTCATTGTTACGATCTTTAACTTTTGACATGATGAAAAGACAACATTTTTGAATGGAGCACCGATGTTGCTATCTGAGATAAAAGGATTTAGGTTAACTCAAGATGATAGCTAAGCTGAATGGTTGTCCGTTCGAGTGGTAGAACTTTATATTCGACGATGTGCAACCTCAGAGATCATTTACTTTAAGTATACTCAGCTTAGCTATCAAATCGGTTGAGGTGGTTCCGGTTTGACTATTTCAAAAAATTTGAAGTATGTCTGGTTACCATATCGTCAATAAGCTGGACAAATCCGATGACGCCATATTATTAAAATTACTTATTGCCATGTTAGTATTGGTGACCTTATATGGTAGGAGATCAAACTATAAATTAACACTTTATTTCAGGGACAATGTTTAAAAACGAAAGGTCCAGTTACCAAAAAAACACCAGAGCATTCATCATGAAGAATATCCTAGTGATGTGTCTGGCAAGTTGTCAACCTGTTATAAGAAGTCGGGCAATCTAAATATTCCACGATAATTTATATTTCCTGAGATAAATTAGCTACAACTTTATTTCCCAACATGAATAGCTTTAGACCTACAATTCATACTTTGATCAAATAGATCCTAACCATTATTATGGTGACAAAAAAAAGGGAAATGAGTGCAATACATGAGTGATTTGGTAGTTGAAGAACAATAACTTGTTTGCCGTCTCCCATGATCACATGAACCTCTTCTTGTATATATACATTTTTCATTTTTCTTATTTAAAGTAAGCACGATACCATCAAATTTAGTATCAAAGCTTCCATCAATTCGCAGTATCTCAGCTTTGCATAGTCTTCACTCAATTCATAATCGAGCTATGTGAAGTCACAAACAAAAGATTCAAAAATAAGGAGAGACTCAAATGATGCTCGATAAAATTTGCGGTGGAAATCCTCAAAGAAGGTTGTTCCGTAGGCATTAAGATTTGATCATTGAAGTAAAAGGACTTGTTAGTTGTCACCACCATCCAGCTTGGCAATGGACAAAAAGCCTCAGCAGTATTTGCTCAAGTTTGATACTTCAATGTTGTTACCGGGCCTTTATGATTGGACCAAAATTGCTAGTTGGATCTAGCACGGTGACAAAATTTTTGAGGATGTAATGTTCATGCAATAAAAAAAAGAAGGATTCAATGTCATGGTTCCAACTGACAAATGGAAACATTGGGACAAAACCTGGGTCTATTAATTCTACTGTGAGGGTATTATTTTCATATTTCGATTATCTATGATGACAATTAAATCTGTGCACCATTTGATAACCAGGCAGCAATAGCAAAGCTTCAAGAAAACAATTCAAACAACCCTTAGATAACCAAGTTTCCCACTTTTTACTGTACAAGTAGCATTTGTTTGGGCTATTTTGTTTTGGGTGTTTTCAATTGTTTCAGAATGCATCCCGGGCATAAAATATAAACTATGTATTTCATCCTGGAAGCAGTTACCAACCTAGCACAGTGCCACTTTCATCTTTTCCTATTAGTTAAGGTACCAATTAAACCGAGCGGGCTTTGATTCAATTAGGAGTCTTGATCCATTGACTTAAATGACTCTAACCTAACTCCAGCCTTGGTTGCTAGTGGGCCTCAATGATTTGGATCAGGCAGACTAGATAAATTGTTGTTGTTGGTTTTTGTTTTTTGTCGTCGTCGTCTTCTTTAATTGATACAAACCAATTGGATTCGAATCAAAATTTCTACTCCTGATTGCTTTGTTATAATCTCAGAAATAATGACACGACAATGCATAAGTTGGAAGCCTCTCTTGTTAATCTTCTCTAATGAAAATTTTAACCATATCAGGACCTATCACCCAGGCACGCAGCCTTCAAATAAAGTTGGGATATCTAGCAGGTTATATGGATTGTAGTTAAAAGCATCATGAAGGTGCATACTGTGGCAATGAGATGGATAAGCTATACAATTACGGATAAGATAATTTAATCCAATAAAACAAGCGACGTGACAAAGTCCCCCCACCAACCGAACAGATTAACACCAAATTTGATAGGTCAAAGATGGAGGAAGCATGAGAACCATGAAGACTATTCTAATGGTGGTCACCTGGAATATAGATACCTTATCTCAATACTTTAGCAGCAACACACCATGATGCGAGATGGATAAGCCTAGTGGAACTAAAGAATTAATAGTGTCCGATGGAGTCCTAGCCTACGAAGTGGCACTTGAAAATTACAAGCGGTCCAGCCTTTCAGTGATTACCAAGGGTTTAAGGATCAAGTTGGTTCATTTAGCTCACCGAGTAATTTCTTTTGAGCAAAGTTTACTATCGGATAAGTGAGAACACTAGTTTTCACGTAATACAGATAGGTAGGACACTCGTTGCTCCGGAGCCCGGACTAATCAAATCCCGCGTGCGATTCTCGGCCTGCCGAAAGGTCGTAGGCACTGTTCTCTATTACACAGAAGGACAAAGTTGATGGATTTTGTAGACACTATGGTGGTCCTTTACGAGTCCAGCAAAAACCATATGGGGCGGCAACGAGGGAAAAAAATATATAAGGCATGCTTCACATTTTACACTATTTTTCCTAGTGTTCATCTTGAAGCAGAAGTCAGAAACTTCTTTTATTGACAAAGCTGCCAATCCCGTGATTTCAAAAGAACCAAGGAGCACCTCATGAATAAAAGAAACGGCTTGATGAGAAAAAAAGAAGATAGTATATATATATATACACTAATCATGAGACTGGCGACTCTTTTAGTAGCAGAAGACCTTAAATTTTTAGCTTTTGCTTTAAGACAGGCATCAGAAATTTTTGTTGCCCGCCCTATATGATTTTTGTTTCCTATAAATGCTCAGCCTAGGTGGACAAATAACCCCACAAATCCGAGAGTGAGATGGCCCGGCTAGCCTGAATAAATTTGGCAGTTGCCGCCAGCATTATCAGTTTATCACATTCCCAGGCTGCCGGTGCTTTTGGCAAGACCTGTAGGCCAGTTAAGCAGCAGAGCTTCTATCTAATACCCACCATGGAAGACTTCACATAAGAGACTCTGCTCCTCATTTCCTTAGGGGAGGGGACTGGTACGACTTGCAAGCTTGGTTTGATTCACGAGAAGATAACTGAATCGCGACAGTCACGTTGATGAGAGGTATGGAACTGAGGGAGGAGGGCCATGACATTCTCCTTCACGAGATCGAAGGTTGTCTGCTAGCGACCCAATTTCAGGGTTCAGCCCATCTTCCTTCAGGCTGTGTCAATTTGCCAGCCTTCGTCAGACTCCCCAAGTGCCCGAAGCGGTGCTGCAACTCTGCTCCAAAATAATACTGAGCTTCATGTTGGAGAAGCCGCCAGGGCCTCGGCCCACCTTGCACTCGCGTGCTCATACTGGCCTAAACACAGTGGTCCAAAAACACAGTGGTCCTGGCCGTCCTTTAGAATGTAGTATCACAAGTCTATCCAGTGATCTACAAGCTAAGGTCGGTCTTCCGACTTCAAGTCCAATTATGATTAAAAAGTGCCGACGCAAAAAAGGCTAATTTAGAATCAACACTGCCAACCCTGCTGTCCTCAATCCATGGGTATTCTTTCTTTTTGTTGTTTTTCCCCTCAACCCCTGTTTTTTTTTCTTTTTTTTTTCTTTTTTTTTTTCAGAATAGAATCTATTCATGCAATGATGATGGGATATTTATGGTTAGGAGCAACCTAGGATCCACTGACCAAAATGATGGGCCTAGGTTTGTCGTAGTGGAGCCATGGTGGGTTCGCTCTACCATCACTCTATCTTGTTTGGCTGAAGATAACAAGAAGCGAATCCCTCTGAATAGCGGCCATGGCCGTCGTTATCTAAAGACGCTATGGAGGTCCCAAATGAGAGGGAGCCACGCCCACCATAACAAAGCTTTGTTACGCTAATGTGGGAAAAGCGTCGAACACTTCCCTCGTGTTAAGCTGCCGCTACCGGGCCGAACGCCACACGTCGGCGTCCTATCCCATACCCGAACCCCGGAAAAGGCCAAAATCCGCCGAGCGGATCTACGCCCATGGGACGCCCAACCATCCCTTTAGCTAAAATATATGTCTAAGATCTCAAATACATGGCACTGCGTGTAGGGAATCATAGCTTTTGTTTGGATTTCCAGGAAATATACACGCGCACATATAATTCAAATATCCAATTTAGCAAGGGAAGATGATTTTTCGTACAATGAACAATGACACATTCAAACAACCAGCATCCTTTTTTTTCAATTGTACAAAAATTTCTAATTACAATTATTAATGAAAACTATAGCAAATATTATTTTATTTCGAGGTTGATTTAGGCAAGTATGGTTTTTATTTCAATTTATCTATATTATACAAAAAATTGAAATTTTGAATATCCATACCCATATTTATTTTGTTACTCAATATAGATACAGATATAAATATTTAATCAGATATAAATTTTTATATATTCAAAGTATGATTACAGATGCAGACATATGTTAGATAAATAAATTTTATAACCATCAAATCAAAAATATGACAAATTACTATTTCTATTATATATTTCCTAAAAATATGCTTAAGCTTCTCTAAGTTACCATTTCTTAAAATTAGAATATTGTCTACTATAATAAATTGCATTCTCTCTCCTCATTTATATTGTCATGATATGTAGTTATATGTAACTATTAATTTTTTTATTTTTGTTAAGATAGATGGATCATATCTGATGAGTACAGATGTATCCAATAAAATTAAAAAACAAAATGCCTCGGAATGCCAAGAATAACTTCCTATCACCAGCCTATAGGGTACTATCGGAGTGACTAGCTACATAAGCAGCCACTCAATCTCCAGTTCCATTTGCTTTACGGAATACTTGCTTGGCGTGAAAAGTCCCTCCATCCTTCATCATTACCCAAGTTGCTTATAAGGTTTTTTTTTTTTTTTTTTTTTTGGGTATAAATCCATTACTGGGGGATTCCTGAGTCATTGGAACCTCGATATGGCTGTGCGAGTAGATTTGCTTTTCCGTTCCCAACAGCAAACTCCTACATTCAGCCCTTTCCCCATTGAAAGAACCTTTCATAAAATAATAATAATAAAATCATCGTAATGCTCCCCAAGTTTTAAAATGATATCACTTAGAATAAAATATTCGTCATGGTTCTGATTTGCTGCACCGGGAATTACTCACTGCGAAGTCAAACCGCGCACCTCGTTCCTCCCGCTATAAAATGGGCAGCAGTTAGGCCAGATGATACGAAGAGATTGAATCCTTAACATTCCATACTTTCCTACACCGGCTTTTCTCCTCCCGTTCTTCAACCCCTCCCATCCTTTCCCTCCTCTCCTCTTTCTCCATCCACCCATGGTACTCCGCTCTCCTGCCCCGATGGAGATCAAAATGGCCACCGCCGCCGCCGCCTCCCAGCAACCGCCTCCGCTGGTATTTGACGCTGCCGTCCTCAGCCAGCGGTCGGACATTCCGGTCGAGTTCGTCTGGCCGGAGGAGGACAAGCCCACCCCGGATGCTGCTGAGGAGCTCTCCGTCCCCCTGATCGACCTCGGCGGCTTCCTCTCCGGAGACCCCACCGCCGTGGCCGAGGTCTCCCGACTCGTCGGCGAGGCGTGCAGTCGGTACGGCTTCTTCCACGTCGTCAACCACGGCATCCCCTCGGCGCTCCTCGCCGAGGCCAACCGCTGCGTCGAGGCCTTCTTTCTGATGCCGCTCGCCGAGAAGCAGAGGGCCCAGCGAAAGCCCGGCGACAGCTGCGGCTACGCTAGCAGCTTTACAGGGAGGTTCGCCAACCGGCTCCCGTGGAAGGAGACCCTTTCTTTTCGCTTCTCCTCCTCTCCTCTCTCTCCAGATATCGTGCAGGACTACTTCGTCCACACTCTTGGCGAAGATTTCCGGCACTTCGGGTAGGACAGGAGAACAAGATCGACAAAAGGAAAAATAGTAATAGAAACCAACACTTTTTTCCTTATGATTAAACCTGCTCTCATTACTGTGGTTTTGCAGCACGGTATACCAAGACTACTGCAATGCGATGAGCAAGCTGTCGTTGGCGATAATGGAGATTCTCGGGATGAGTCTTGGGGTGGGGCGGGCATATTATCGGGAGTTTTTCGAAGGGAATGATTCGATGATGAGGCTGAACTACTACCCGCCGTGCCAGAAGCCGGACCTGACTCTCGGCACTGGCCCCCATTGCGACCCCACCTCCCTGACCATCCTCCACCAGGACGACGTCGGCGGCCTTCAGGTGTTCGCCGACGGCAAGTGGCACACCGTCAGCCCCAAACCCAATGCCCTTGTTGTCAACATCGGCGACACCTTCATGGTATACGATATCAACGCCAATCCACTCTTTGACTTCGAATGTTTCATGAACTTCGTATTGATGGTATTGGTATTGGATCTGCAGGCGTTGTCGAATGGGCGGTACAAGAGCTGCCTGCACCGGGCAGTGGTGAACAGCAAGGTGGCGAGGAAGTCTTTTGCCTTCTTTCTCTGCCCGGAGATGAACAAAATAGTGCGGCCGCCGCTGGGGCTGGTGGGCGCCGACCACCCGAGGGCCTACCCGGACTTCACGTGGTCGGCGCTGCTCGAGTTCACCCAGAAGCACTACCGGGCTGATACGAACACCCTCGACGCCTTCACCAAGTGGATCCTCCAGGCCGAGGGCCCCGTGCCGCTGTGATGACATGGCTGGGGGGATTTTCTATCAATTTTAAATGTCATCAAACCTTTTGGATTTAACTAGCTAGTTAGTGTGTGTGGGGGGGGGGGGGGGGGGATCGGATACCGAGGAAGGTATGGTGTGAAGAAATAATGCGGCTGGGGAATGAAGCAAAAGTACGAGTAAGATAAAAACTTGTTTGCCACTGTTAATACCACTGTAAAATAAATTTCTCACAGAGGCCAGCACATCTCTTGCCATCACTCTCTCTGTTCTTCTTCTTGTTTTTTTTTCATCCTTTAATTCATATCTGAACAAAAGTAACGAGGAGAAACAAACTTTAGGCTATGATAGGAGGAGCAGGCAAAAGAACAAGCTTCTGTGGCACATGTTTCTACGAGGACGGGAGAATGGTGATGATGACGGAGGGACGACGACATGCCAAAGAGCCGAACGGATCGTTACCCTCTCAGCACTGGCTTGTCCTGTTCTGCGACTGGATTTTTTCTATTTCTCTTTTGTCACCTAGCGCCTCCCCACCAGGACCACCATGGTAATTGATCTGGTGGCAAGGACGATTTGATCCATCCTTATACTCTTGCTTAGGTTTTGGACTCTACCTTCTTCACCTCTCTTCTCTATACCAGACTAGGAACGTGTCCAACTACAAGCCACTAGCATCGACACTGGAGATAGAGAGATAGAGAGGCAGAGGTGGGAGAGAATAAATTGCCTGGCAACATTCTTCGAAAGATATAAATATAAAAAGGCGTGGGGGTGGGGGATGGGGACGGAGCTCGCGATCCACACAGTGTTATATATATATATATATTGTTTCTACTCTCTTTGTCTTCGTCCCTGGCTGCCGCCAAGGCAAAGGACAAGGGCTGCCCCCTGGCGCTCCCGTCCAAAGCGCCCCGCGTCACATGGCAGCATTTGTTTTCGATCTCCTCCTCTGTCCGTGGCGCGCGAGGAAAAGAGAGTCCTGTTCCTGTCCTCCTCCCACCCGGGGCTACCGCAGCCCCACCCTGTCTCGTTCTCCGCCCGGTTCACCGCCACCTACGTCTTATCGCGGACGCACAATCTTAAATATATACGGCTTCGCTTGGTTGAGTGTTTTCTTGCTACTGTTATTATTTTTTACTACTCCTCCCCTTCATGACACGAGACCACCGCCTCCCGAGCCAGTAATCGAGATGCAAAAGCTGCACGCGAAACAGTCGATTACTGGATGGATCTGCTGCATGCCAACGTTAGCCATCTTCGTGCCCTGCTGCCGTTCGTACTCGTGATGTCATGTCTTTGAATGCTTGGGAAAAGGACATTGTATGATAACTTTTGAGCTGCAATGATGCCCGAGAGGACGCTGAGGGACGAACGGTCGAGACAGTCAACAACGTTAAATCTGTTCCTTTAGCGACAGAAATAGATCGGATACGTTCGGAAGCTGATCAACGTCGCGCACGGTATGCTTCCACACGAGTTAAAATAAGAACGGGGATTGGCGATGTTTGATTGGTGAACAGGGCTTTCGCGGATGCATGTATATGGACCGCTTGCCTTCTGATTCTAGACTCCTTCTGTTGGAATATATATTTTTTCTCACAACAGGTTCCCTTCTTATTAGAATATAGGAGTTTATGAGACCAGCAAAGCAAAGCAGGACTCACTAGCTATCTGCCTGTCCATCCATCTATTTATATAGCAGAGGGTGCTTCAACGCTAATAAATTTTCCAATCATTGATGGTATAGATATCCAAACTGCTTTCCCAGGCCATATTTGGACTGATTTCTTTCTTCGTAGATGTATATGAAAAATAGTATTCTCATGAAAAAAAAAATTTACAGGAAACATTGGAAAGCTACTATTCCGCCCATTAATTTTTTTTTAAAAAAATACCCTTGAGCCACTAAAATTCATGAATAAAATCTTTCGCTTTATTAAGAGTATAATAAATATTTTATACAACTTTTTCAGAAAAAATGGATGCTCAGATGAAAATAAGTTATTCTGAAATGTGTTACTCTTTTTTTTTTTTGTACAACGGTGGCTCACAATTGACGGATGTGAATACGGCCAACAAGATCAGAAAATAGAAAACTAAATAAAGGGTCAAGCACTGACCCGTAGCTCGTCCAAATGAAACCTCCAAAGTGGTGGGCTGCATAGGAAGTGTAACAACCCAGGACCTCACCCAAAATGGCTAGCCAGAAGGTATTATTTGGGTTTCTTGATCCTGTATAAGTACCCAAGATCTACCAAGCAAATAACCGATGTGGGACTAAACACACGCCCTCACGGATCCTCACATACTCCCCCCGTTCAAATCCTGACGTCCTCGTCAGGCTAAGGGTTCATATCTATTCAAATCTAATCACAAACACCACGATTGGCCCGTGATCAGCCCCAACAGATCCGTGCTGCAGTGTCCTCTAGTCCACATAGGCTATGGGCCGGATCGGCTCTGATACCATTTATAACAACCCAGGACCTCACCCAAAATGGCTAGCCGGAAGGTATTATTTGGGTTCCTTGATCCTGTATAAGTACCCAAGATCTACCCAGCAAATAATCGATATGGGACTAAACATACGCCCGCACAAATCCTCACAGGAAGTAACCTAGTCAGCAGTACCATTAGCTTCCCTGTATACATATGTGGCCTGAGTCCTCCTCAATCACCGTGACCGAATCCTTCTTGAAAAATATGTGATTCGCGCCCAGCACCAGCCTCGCATAAGATATGCCATCCCATGCCGCTCGAAGCTCGGCACAAGCAACAGACGTGTCGAAGATTCGCCTACTCCAGCCGCTCCCAATCTGGCGTTGTGGTTTCATTCACGAATCTAACATCTCCACAAATATGCCACAATTTTATAATCAACCAAATATGTTATAATTATTTTTCAAATATTATATTTTTTTAAAAAATATTTTAGTGTTTTTTTTTTTACGAATCAAATGGATTCACGAGAAACTGCAGCATCCGTACTCCTCGGAGTGCGAGTTTTCTTAAAAGACAATGGACAATGGGGTGACGACACATGCATAGCATTGTCAGTAGTAATTGAGTACGGGGAACGTGGGAGTTGGTAGCTAAACCACCGAAGTGGCCACATCTCAATTGTAATTGCGACTAAGAGCAGTACATTGATTGAAGCTGGGATGGCAGACTCACGGGCATCATTAGCAATTTCCATAATAACGGCAGTTTAGTGTTCCAACTATTATGGACTCTCAAGCCTTATTTCTCTTGCTTTGATTTCAGGACCTAGTCTATAGTTCTGTAGTACTTTTCAACATGCCAACAATTGGGAGGAGTCTGTTCCTATCCGACGAGGCAAACGATCGTTTGCACTGCTTTTCAGTAAGAAGAAACGGAGATATCACCTTTTTAGTGGTTAGCTTAATTATCTCAATTCCTTAAGCAAACAAAATCCTAAATTATGAGACAGTTCAAAAACATTAACTATTGTCTGTATGTCTACTTCTTTTCACTTTCCAGGGTAGTTTTTAGATAGACCATTAAGAAGCTTTTTTTTCTTTTTTTTTTTCTTTTCTTTTCTTGAGAAGGCATTCTGAAGTCTCCCTTCATCCATACTATTGGTTTTTCTTTTCTTCCCGACAAGCCGCGATTTCATGTCTTAGTTTATGGTCTTAAGCTGTTAGAGACAGCATGGACATCAAGAAATATTCTATGTTTTGGCACATCACATGAGAAAACACTGAATTGAATTGTTAATAAGACAAGCTCAGGTCCAAGACATGAACATTAAATCCAACAAAAAAAAAAAAACGTTGTTATGGGAATTCTTAATTAAGAAAATTTTGATTTTTATGTTTTAGAAGTGTAAGAAAGAGCTTTGTCTGAAAAATTCAAAGAAAAAGCAAATTACATGCACGAAGTTCTATCTTGTTACAAAACCTACGTAAAATGTCGTGACAAATAATAGAATGGTAAAAAAGAAATAAAAATTAAATCAAAAGGTGCTCTTTCCTTTGCACTACATCTAGATTTTGATAATCAATTACATTAAGTTCTTGCATGATAACATAAAATGCATATTTGGCTTCTAACTTCTCACAGGCAAAGTTGGTAAGGCAATAAAGCAAGCATGAGGCTTGAAATATGTCTTATATCTTTTTGCTAAAAATATGTCTTATATCTGCCAAATTGTTTAAGCACTATATTTGGTTGAGGAGTAAAGCGGACATAAGGCTTGCTACGAGTCTTATGCTTGCCAAATATAGGTTTTAGAAAACAAGCTTAATTAAGGGATAGTTAGTCAAACTTGCTTATGCCAAACATAACTATTTCAAGGAGGAGCTATCATCAGTTAATCCTACCAAAAGCTATCATTTGTACCATACTTTAATTTTTTATGGACAAAGAAGAACCCCATTCAAAAGTTTTTCCAAAAATTATAAAGCAACAAAATTGGAATAACTTAAGGTATAATTAGGGATGCAAATGGATCGGATCGGGTCGGGTCACAAGTGACCCCAACCTAATCCAATTTTTTATTTGGGTCCTAATTTTGGACTCAGACCCAACTCAATAGAAGATCGTGTTAGGTTGGATCGGATCCACCAATATAATTTTTGACCTAATGGGTCATTCGGGTCGGATCGGGTCCATGTATGATCCGGACCCAATCAAAAAAATTTGGATCCGATTCGGGTTAACCCATCCATGGCTTCAGAACTTGTGTTTGCACTCTCGCAGGCTGCAGCCCGCAGGCTTAAATAATTTTATAGATTCAGATCGGGTTGGGTCGGGTCGTAGGATTGAAAACTCAAAATTATCTAAATTTCAAATAATTCAATGAACCCAGATCCGACCCAAGAAATAGAATAGGTTCAATTTTAGGACCCCACCTGGCCCCATGGTCCTCCAAACCGAGTTGGGTCGGGTCTAAGCGAGTCAAGTTGAGTCGGGCCACGGGTCAACCTGACCAATTTGTAGCTTTTGGTATAACTGTGCTTATAAGCATAACTTGTGCAATTTTTGTTTTTCTTATTCCCAAACCAAACACAACAAGAGAGGATTTATTTCCTCAACTGCATGCATATATAGGACATTTTTTCTTTTATAAACCAAACATTCAAGATAATGAAATTTAATATTTTTTTTGATACGACTTTAATGTTTTTCTTATGCAGATTAAAAAAATCAGTAGTTGTATAACTTGTATTTTTAAATTCTTTTGAATGACTTATCTTCCTCATATTTTAGAATTTTAGGAAGCAACACTCGTATTGTACATGCCTGTATAAAACTGCCTCCTTTTTTAGTTATAAAACTTGTTAAATGTTTGTCGTTTATAATAGAGGGATTTCATTGCACTTGATGAGAATATTGTATTAAAATGTTGTTTACAAAAAAGTACCTTCTTCTAAATCTTTTAGGGTCACCTCTTGTCTCAGATTTTAGAATTTCATAAAATACCTCTAACGTTATACATGTAAGTTTTTGCCGATCCTAACTTTCTGAAGGAATAAAACAATTTAACCTAACTTTCTATATTAGCCTGTCTCAAATTATGGATTCCATACAATGCAAAAATCATGCACAATTTCATTAACGTAAAAAGAGCTAAAAGATAAAATTTCATAAACTAAGCAATAAAGTAAATTTAACTTGGTACTTCAAAATTCCGCAAGATCCATGCATTGGACACTGTATTTTTGGATTTTGATAATTGAATTAGGACCTATGTAAGAGATGAAGTAAAGAAAATGGTTGAAAACTTGCTCACTTCCTTTTTATATACGAGTGTATTTCTCTACTTTTGGCAATATTATGCAGGTGAATAGCTTTAGCTAAAACCTATAAAGTTAGGTCGAGTCATCACTAAAATTTAACATAAGTAAATCGATCTTGCAAGTTAAATTTTGATTAAATTTATAACGTTCTTTTGATTATACATCTCAACTTTTAGTATCAATATTGACCGGTTTGTTAAAATTTTCTTAGAGAACAATTTGCAGTAATTTTCCTACTCAACTTTAGGCTATTTTTAGTTCTTAGTTCTTTTTCTATCTATTTTTATATCTATCCATTTTTCTTTAAATTTGTTTTTTCTATTTGTATATTGATCTTTTAATCCAAAATGTGATGAATTAAATGAACAGCTTTCAGTTTATATATTCAATATTTTAAATTCACTAGAAAAAAAGTAGATATCCACATTATGGTAATTTATCTACTCAAGTTTGTGACATTTTTTCTTTCTATTTTGTGATAAAGCTTCAATATAGTAGCTTGAACCATGAACACATTTTCTTTTCCTTTTCTATTTTCTTATGAATATCACGCCTTGCACCATCAACTGCACATATCTTGCTCCTATATCTAGATTTGATTCTGCATAGTTACACCCAATCTGTACTTTTCATTCTTGATGCATATTGTGTGGGATTTTAGGAATATCATACCTTGCACCATCAAGTACACATATCTTGCTCCTATATATAGATTTGATTCTGTACAGTTACCCCAATCTGTATTTTTCATTCTTGATGCATATTGTGTGGGATTTGTTTCCTTTTCTTTGTATTATATACGGTTGTTCATGCTATATGAATAATATACAGAAAACTTCTCTCCTTTGGTGCCTCTCATCCACTCTTATTATGGTATCAGAGCGTACATGATCCTCTAGCTGCTGCCATGTCCAACACCAAATCATCATCTTCCGCTTCTGCCATGTTCGACAATCCTCTCATTTTCAATCAGACATCCTAACCAGACATAGATGTCTCATCTCTCTATTTTTTTTTGCTCAGCAGATCACCCGAGTTGTATTCTGGTCTCAACTCCACTTAATAGAGACAATTATCCCACTTAAAAACGAGCCATGAAAATGATACTCAATGCCAAAAACAAACTAGGCTTCATTAACGACACTCTTAACAAACTACCTAGCTCTCTCGCTGATATCCAACTTTGGGACTGCTGCAATGACATGATTTTATCATGGATCCTTAATTCTATTAATAAAACTCTTGTCAACAACCTTATTTATCTTGATAGTCCTCGTGCTATTTGGTTGGATCTTGAAGCTCATTTTTCACAAAGCGACAATCCTTGCATCTTCAAATTGAAGCTTGACATATGTACCTTGAGTCAGGATATTATGTCCATCTCTACATACTACACGACTCTCAAGTCTTATTGGGACGAGTTAGGTATGTTGACTTCTACCCCTCACTGATGAACATGTCTTTCAATTTTTGATGGGATTACATGAGTCCTATGCTTCAATGCGAAGCCAGATATTGGCTATGGATCCTCTTCCCTCTATGAGCAAAATCTAGTCCATCCTTCATCAGGAAGAAAAACATTACCTACTTCATCTTTCCACTCCTAATTTTGATGCTATTGCAATGGTGGCTAATCACAATCCAAATCATAATCGTTCTTCTGACTTCAAAGGATGAGGTTGTGGTCGCCCTAAATGTGATCACCGTGGGGCTCTCAAACATTGGAAAACTACTTGCGACAAACTGCATGGGTATCCTGCTAACTAAACTCCATCCCACAACACTCATAGCTTCACTGAAGGAAAATGGAGTTCACATTTTGTAGCAAATCAACTCAACAGTTCGCAGTCAAACTAACATGTTTACCTTTTTCATTGAATAAAATTTGCAGTCATTTTATTTTTCATCAGATTTGCTATGATATTTGCAGGGGTTATTCCACACCATCTAATTTTGATGCTCACTATTTTTTAATTATTGTGGATGATTACTCATGGGCTACATGGGTTTACTTAATGCGCCCGAAATTCGATACTTACAGTTGCCTTCAACACTTTCAAGCTCATGTTAAAAATTATTTTTAATGTTTCATTCAAAATATTGGCATAGACAATGGCAAGAAATTTTTATCCACTAAAATCCATTTTTTTTCACGAAAATGGGATCTTTCATGAGCACACATGTGTTGAAATGCCCTAACAAAATAGTGTGCCAAACGAAAACATCGTCATCTTCTTAATGTGGCGCGTTGTTTACATTTTTAGGCACATCCTCTAATCTCCTTTTGGGGCGAATGCATCTTACATGCTACTTTCCTCATCAACTGCACACTATCACCTAATCTTAACCATCAAACACCTTATGACCTCTTCTTCAATAAACCACTATCTTACACGAACCTACATGTTTTTGGTTGCTTATGTTATGCTCAAACTCTTTGCACTCATCACGATAAATTCTCCTCTTGTGCATTTTGTTATATCTTCTTAGGATACCCGCTTCTAGGGCTGCAAATGGGTCGGGTTGACCCGTAACCCGACGCGACCCGACCTGCTTAGACTTGACCCGACCTGTTTTGAAGGACCCGTGGGGCCGGGCCGAGTCCTAAAATTGGACCCAATCTATTTTTCGAGTTGAGTCTGAGTTTACTAAATTCATATCCGACTCGATCCGACCTGACCGATTTAAAATTTGGATAATTTTAGATTTTCAATCTTACGACCCGACTCGATCCGACCCGACCCGACCCGAATCTGTAAAATTATTTGGGCCTATGGGTTATAGCCCGCGAGGGTGCAAACACATGTTCTGAAGCCATAAATGGGTTGACCCGACTCGGACCCAAATTTTTTAGGTTGGGTCCGGGTTATACATGGACCCGACCCGATCCGAATGATCCGTTGGGTCAAAAATTGTAGCGGTGGATCCGAACCGACCTGATCTGATCTTCTATTGGGTTGGGTCTGGATCCAAAATTAGGATCCGAACAAGAAATCGGGTTGGGTCGAGGTCACTCATGACCTGACCCGACCCAATCCATTTGCACCCCTACTCGTTTCACCACAAACATATCCTTATTTCACGGGATGACACCTTACATGAAAATATTTATCCTTTTCAACACATGAACATGTCCAATTCATCTACTTCTGTTCTACCCCTTCCTATTCCTGAGCATATATCTCTACCTGATTCTCTTTCAACAACTTCCTCCACGTCTCCCAATCATACCAACTCATCCCTACCTCCTCTCACCCTTGCTCCTGCACCACAAGCTCCTCCTGTCCCTCAATCTCTCACTCAACCTACCCATAAGCACCCCACCTACCTTCAAGACTACATATGTCCCACTCTTCCATCCACATCCTCCATGGCTTCACCTGCTCATCGGCACTCCTCAGGTACGGTTCATTCATTGTCTTCTTTCCTTTCATGTCATTGTTTCTCTAGCAATCATTTGGCTTTTCTATCTGCTCTCTCTCGTCACACGGATCCCACCACTTACTCTCAAGCCGTGTGTCACACTCATTGGCATGACACCATGGTTGCTGAAATTCAAGCCTTGGATCACACATGGACCTTTCAATCCCTTCCAGAAAAAAGTCCATTGGTTGCAAGTGGAGATTCAAAACTAAGCTTAAGGCTGACAGATCCATTGAGCATCATAAAACTCGCTTGGTTGCTAAGGGCTACACTTAGGTTGAAGGACTTGATTACCAAGATACTTTTGTTCCCATTACAAAATTAGTTACAGTATATTGTGTTCTTGCCATCGCTATTGTCCGCAGTTGGTTTCTTCATCAATTAGATGTCAATAACGTCTTTCTCCATGGTGATTTGATAGAGGAGGTCCATATGCTTCCTCCACCGAGTTATTGCAAGCAGAGAGAGATTGTGTTTGTCGCCTTCACAAGTCTCTTTACAATCTCAAGTAGGCATCTCGTAATTGGTTCTTTAAGTTTTCTTCAGTTTTAATTTCCACTAGATCCCGCCATTCTCAGGCTGATCACTCATTATTTACTCTCTCACAAAGTTCCTTTTTTATCCTTGTTCTAGTTTTTGTCGATGATCTCCTTCACACAGGTAATGATATTGCACTAATCACCAAGTTCAAGACTTTACCTACCGGCCAATTTGAAATCAAGGACCTTAACACATTGAAGTATTTTTTTGGTCATAAGGTTGCTCGCTCCCCTGCTAGTATTTTTCTTAATCAATGCAAGTATGTCTTAGATATCCTCACTAACAGTGGATATTCGGTTGCTCGTCCTGCTTACTTTTTGATGGAACAATATCTCAAGCTCAATGAAATTGATGGTGCTCTCCTTTTCGACTCAAGTTCTTATCGTCGTCTAGTGGGTCAGTTGATTTACCTTACTATCACCCACCCTGACATTGTCTTTCTAGTGAACATTCTTAGTCAATTCATGCATCAACCCATACAACCATACTACAATGCTGCCATCTGCATTTTGCGCTACATTAAGTTCTCACCAGGCCAAGGGTTTTTTTTTCTGCCACCAACACTCTAACTTTCCGCAGACTCCGATTCCGATTGGGCCAGTTGGCCCTGAACTTGGCGTTCGACTACTGATTTTTTTTATTCAACTTGGCATCAGTCCTATCTCTTGGCGCACCAAGAAGGAATCCACCGTGTCACTCTCTTCTACTGAAGTTGAGCACCACACCTTAGCCTCCATCACATGCAAATTCACTTGGCACAAAACTCCTCTCCATGATCTTATTGCCTCATCCTCAACCAATGCTCTGTTATTGCGTCAATCAAGCTGCTCTCCATATTGCTCAGAACCTTGTCTTTCACGAACATACCAAACACATTGAGTTTGACTGCCATATCATTCGCGAAAAATTACGTGCTCACCTCATATCAACTACTCACATTCTCACCGGTCAACAACTTGCTGATATTTTCACAAAAGCCTTGGGTCTTGAATATTTTCAGGATTTACCGTACAAGTTGGGTATTACGGACCTCCATGCTCCAACTTGAGGGGGAGTCTTACATATCACGGCTTGCACCATCAACTGCACATATCTTGCTTATATATATAGATTTGATTCTATATAGTTACACTCAAACTATATTTTTCATTTTTAATACATATTATGTGGATTTTTACGAATATCACCCTTTGCACTGTCAACTGCATATATCTTGCTTCTATATATAGATTTGATTCGATACAATTACACGCAATCTGTATTTTTCATTCTTAATGCATATTGTGTGGAATTCATTTTCTTTCTTTTGTATTACATACGGCTGCCCATGCCACATGAATAATGTATAGAAAACTTTTCTTATTTGGCGCTTCTCGTTGCCACTCTTATCACATTTTGACAAGACAAGCATTTAGTTTTTTGGGGGTTGATGTTATTTCTTAAAAGCAAGTTCAAACTTTAAACATCAAAGAAATAAATTGGAAAAGTTAGGCTTCAAGGTAAGAATTAAAGGTTTCTCGCTTGTAGGGACCTTACCTTTTTGGAGCTTAGTATCAGACAGAGACTGGAGGGCTGGCAGAGACTCACACTGTCGATGATGGGGAGGATCACCTTGGTTCGGTCAGTTCTCTCGGCGATTCCGACTTACTTCCTCTCTAACTCTCTTATCCCTATGGAGGTCCTGAGGACTATTGAGCAGCTCTTTAGGGACTTCATCTGGGGGGGGAGTGGTGGCAGAGGCGGTATACATCTGGTTGCATGGGAGGTGGTGTGCCAGCCGACCAGGGCTGGAGGATTGGGATTGCAGTCCATGGTGGTGAGACGGGAGGCGTTAGCGGCACTTCATGTAGCTAGATTCATGCTAGAGCCTGACAGTTTGTGGTCTTCATTGATGAGGGCCAAATATGGGGCCCTAGTTCCGGGGATTCGGGCAGGACGACACCATTCGCCGGTCTGGAGGGAGATGTGTGCCAGAGCTGTGCAGGTGCTTCCGGAGATTACATGGTCTATTGGGGATGGTCGGTCGATAGATGTTCTGGCGGACAGATGGGTGACTGAGCAGCCGATTAGTCTTCTGCCGACTCTGGTGGACTCGGCGAGATTGGTTGGATGCAGAGTTTGTGACTTATATGACCAGGCTGGGGGTCAGTGGAGGGAGGGGCTGGTTCGGGAGACTTTTGGAGAGCAGCTGGCAGAGGCGATTCTGGCTTTACCGGCTCTTTTGCGGGAGGAGTCAGATAGGCTAGTGTGGAGGCCGTCGGGACGGACGCGGGTCCGAGCTAGAGATCTTCTTCCCCTATTCAGGAGGGAGTCCGGTCGGCAGATAGAGGGAGGTTGGATTTGGAGGTTGCGGGTTCACCCGCGTGTGGCTTTGTTCATCTGGAAGGTGGCGTGGGGTTGCCTACCTTCCAGAAGCGTACTTGTTCGAAGAGGAGTACGGATCTCGCAGTGGTGCATGGTGTGTACGGAGGTGGAGGAGACTATTGATCATGTTCTTGTGCAGTGCCCGAGGGCAAGAGAGATCTGGAGTAGATCGCCGGTTCCCCTGCCCCAGTCGGTGGAGTCGGCTCAGGCCTTGATTTCTTTATTGAGAGGATCTATGCGGAGCCCCAGCTTGTGGGAGGAGGGTATTCTTAGAGCATATCTGGCTTACCATATCTGGTTGGACAGGAATGCTGGCATTTTTGAGGGTCGGAGGATTTCATCGAGGATGGTGGTTGATAGAGCTCTATTACAGGTTGGGGAGGTCACGGCAGCCTCAGCGGTATTCACTAGTGAGATGGCTAGGGACATCTGGGGCACTTCACCCGCTTTTACAGCGCCCAGGTTCGCCCTCGTCTCTTGGGTGCCCCCACCCCTTGGTCATCTCAAAGTGAATTTCGATGGGAGCATGATGATGGATGGTGTATTTGGAGGGGTTGGATTTGTGATCAGAGACTCCTGGGGTAGGATGGTGGCAGCAGGGGGTCAGCGCACGATGGGTCTCTCAGTTGTTGGGGCTGAGCTTCGAGCTGCATGGGAGGGTTTGTCTTTTGCGAAGAGAGTCCTTGGTGCCGAGTGGGTGCTACTGGAGGGGGATTCCTCTGTGGTGGTTGATTGGATCCGAGGTGTGGATAGATATGGGGATGGTCATCCCCTCATTAGAGAGATTCGGAGACTGGCTCAGGAGTTCGGTGGCTTCCAGGTAGCCCACGTATATCGGGAGGCGAACAGGGCAGCAGACTGGGTCGCCTCCTTCGTCGCACGACACTCTGGGGAGTTCCTTTGGACATCTGTAGGAGAGATTTCTTCAGATTTGTACTCTTTACTTTATCGTGATCTGGCAGGATGTACTCACTTTAGAGCTATATAATTTGCCGTTTTGACCAAAAAAAAAAAAAAAAAAAAAAAAGGTTTCTCGCTTGTTGCCCCCTTCCCATCGATCCCAGACAGTAGCACCCCACATCGGCTTGCCGGTTTGGCTAACTACGGCAGCAAGGGGAAAAGGACGGTGGCGAGCAAAGCTGAATCCCGGGGGGATTTCTCGGTCGAAAGAGCACGGGGGCTGCCAAAAGACGCGGGGCCAAAGGAAACGACAAAGGTGGTGGCCCATCAGGGCCGGGGCCGAGAGAGGGAGCATCGCATTTGCGGGGAAAAGAGGAGGACACGATAAAAAGAGCAGCGGCCCATCGGGTGGTGAGGGGAATGAGACTTCTCAGAGAAGCAATCCAAGTCTCTTTGTTACTTTACTGCTGCTTCTTTTGTCGTCGTTGTAGCTGCTGTTGGGTGGTGGGGGCGGGAGCCCGGTCGCGTCGACGATGCATCCCAGGCCATCCTATTCTTTTCAGAGGAGAAGCGAATGAAATCCGAGCGTCGACGAAACCATTAGAATGAACTCGTCCGTCGAAAATGGCAGCAGAAAGCTGATGGCGAGGGGGAGCAACTAGTGCAGGGACTTCAGGAGCGAGATGGCTAGCTGTACTTGAAAAGAGAGGATTGGGGGGCTCACTGGGTTTAGGTGAAGTGGCCACTGTGGGGAGCCAGTAGTGCAGGTGAGGGAGCACGAGTGGGCAAGCTAAGTGAGCGTTGAGGTGGAAGCTGAGTTCGCCGCTTGCTGCCCGCCTGCATGGAGGATAATTCGAAAGCATGAGAGAAACGAGGAAATTGGGTGTTGGTTTTCGCTTCCTTTTGTTTGCGCAGGCATGCAGTTGGTTAATGGTTTTTGGGGCTGTAGAACACTACGTACGGAGTATCAATCCATTTTCCTGTTCCGATGGAGGGCCCACTGAATGCCCCAACTCTCAAGTGACACTTGGCTACATAACAATAATTAATCTCTTTTTTCTATTTTTTTTTTAAAAAACGGGTATTTCATATATCATGGGTACGAATACACCCAATAGAATTATAAAACAAAAAGTCCCGAAGTGCTCCGGATATCTCACCCTTCCCAGTCCATAGGGTGCCTCATGAGTGGCTCGCTATATATGCCGCCACCCAGTCTGCTTCACGATATACATACATAGTCTGAAATGTAACACCTTCTCTCACCATCGTCCAAATATCGCGGAGCAGGGGATGAACTCCTCCGTCACTGCTCGGGCCCTATCGGACCCTTCAACTTTATTTTGACATTTGTATTTCTTATATTCCTAAGTCTAGATGTAGCAAAAAGATTGCATAACCAAATGATTAAAGTGAATTGCTGCGAGCACAAATGACTCTGCATATATATCATTCCTGAGAAACTGGATTTTGCTATGGTACGCTTTTATATTATTTTATAGAAAGTGAAGAGATATTCCGATTGTCCGATAGATTAGGGTATTTCAGTACTTTTCTCATAACAATTTATCAGCAAATTGTTAATAGGGTAGTATATAATTGGCAGCTGTTCTTAAATTTCAATGATTGCTTTCCACCGTGCATGGCCACTCGACATGTAATAGGGCACTAGTTATGTCCGTTTCTTAGCAAAAGCATTAGTTACATTATCGTCTATACTCGCATATGTAGAATTTGAGATTCATATTATTGTATAATCTAGTTATAATCATTCTATGGTGCTTAACAGACTGAATAGCCAAATACAAGCATCAATATTTACCCGACGATGGAAATTAAGTTACTATTTTAAAGCTGATCTAAACCGCATTTAGCATGCAAAAAAGAGGGTAACAACAATTCATGAGTGGAGTGTTTTCTGCCAATTTGAGTTTCTTAAATGTGGTTGGAAGAAGATCATACACTTCTCATTGACAGATAAACCCTAAACTCATGCACAAACATTTATATGAACGAGATGTCAACATAGTAGGATACAAGTAGGTATATGTGGAGTCTTTTTTACGTTCGAGTCATGAGTGCATGGCCAATCATGCATGAGCCGATCGACGCATAAGCCCTCACACGTAAGTGGCAGCATGTGGCACCGAATTTTTCTAGTTAAAAACTCCATGAAGAGCCACTTAGATGGTTAATTAGCAAGACTCCTAAAGTCTGAGAATTATGGGATGACACATCCATATGGGGGGACGGCTTAGGGTTATATGTAGCACGGTTGGGTGTGACCTAAGTTCCAAGGGATATCGATCCAATTTGTGCAAGATAATTAGTGCTAAACTATTGGATTTCTAATAACCAATTTCTGTAAGGTGGATTTTGATGTAATGCAGAATTTGCTCCATATGCTTCCAAAAGGATGCAAGATAGTGCATCACTAAAGATGTTAGCCCCACCAAGAATATGAACTTGTCTTTATTTCATATGGTTCCGCATTAACGAAAAGATGCATATCTTGTAAAAAGGAGTATAGGATTCCACCTCCTGCATGTCACCTGAACCACGCTCTCCCACTCATGGTGTGGTCTATAGCTGAAAGCCAAGTGGAGATCACATGAGAGGCTGGAGTTGGTCACATTATGTTGCATTTGGCAAGGAAAACCTAGCCAGTCATGGAGATTCACTGCTGTATTAGAAAGTGTAGTGGATTGCAATAAAAATGCAAAAGAAAAATAATTGAAGGCATAAAAGTTACCCAGGCATTATGATTAGTTTAAAAAATGCTTCTAAAGTTGTTCTTGGGAGCTCTTTTGTCATTAAAATAACTATGAAATGACTCTAATTAATATACCAACTAAACTTTCATTAAGGGTCGATACCTGCCAGCTGCAATTGTGGAGATCGACCTAGACAAAGATAAGATGCGCCAGGGGATGGCAAAAGGGGCTGGACAACTGAATTTGGATCACAATCTCTATCACACAATTATTTATAATTTTACTTTAATTTGTTATAATCTACCGATTTTATTCTTGATCTTGTTGATTACAATCATTGGGAATTTGATGCACTAGTCATATTATATATATAGATGATCCTTACTTCTCACTGCGTTAATTAATTTAATCTCTTGTGCACACTTAAAGTGGCATGAAGCCAATAACAAATAACAACAATATCTTGGGCTAATGAAAGGAAAGATGCTCCCATATCTTTGACCATTTGTGCTCCAAAGTCCCAGGGATGGCTCCATCTTTGTGCTTGTATTGCATGAGAGATTAGGGTGGAAGGGATGGTGAGATTACCTGAACATTAGATTTCTATTTATCGCTCTCCATTCCCGTGGCAAATGTAGTGAAGACATCAGAGATTCAACTGGATTGAAATAAGACGAAACTGAGAACATTAGAAGATGGGAATCATGCATTTCCCAATGGCCATGCTAAAAAGTTCATGTTACCGAGCTAATCCTGTGTACTTCTGACAGCACCAAGTCTGTTCTTTATTTATGAAGATAATTTACTCAGTGTTGCCTAAGTGAAATTTTACCATCATAGGTTGAAACAAACCAAACCGGTGATAACTCAAATGCATTGGCCAAAGGGAGTAAATGTTCTAAAAAATTATAGATATTAATTTTAGATATATCTTCAAGGCTTGAACCTTGAAAATTCTACACAATATAGAGACTTTAATTCATATTGAAATGAAGCATATATGAATCTTTAAACTTCCAGTAATATACCTAGCAAATTCTGTTCTCTTCAAGGCATTCAAATGCACTCAAGGAGTGAAGCAATAGCTGCATACATCTGCTCTCGCATTATCTTCTCTAGGAGTACTAATAGATTCCCCCCTCTCTCTCTCTCTCTCTCTCTCTCTCTCTCTCTCTCTAAGTAGGAGAGGGAGGGGAAGACCACTCACCAACTTTATTCAACAAAAGAAGTAATTTAAAGCTTTAATTAATAGATTTTTTTTACATGATTACCCTTCTAAATATCAAAGTTTGCATGAATACCTTCCTAAAATTGATATTTGTATATATACCCTCGTAAAATACTTGTTTTTACTATTCTACCCATTTTTTATCTTTATTTTTGCATATGTACCCACACCATCTAAAATCATTAAAAAATTAATAGTTTCAAATTAAATTGACTAAAATGCCCTTAATGGGTAGATGTATAAAAGGAAACATTTATAAGACGATCGCAACAGGAAATAAAAAAATAATTTCAAAATTCTATTTTAATTTTAACTTAAATCAATATGATTTTTATTAATGGTGTTAGAAGAACTATTATATTAGGAGCATTTGTGTAAAAACAGTGTTTTATGAGAGTATAGAAATAAATATAAATTTTAAGAGAATATTTATGTAAATTTAAAATTTTAGAAGGGTATTCATAAAAAAAAAATTTAATTAATAACACCTACAACCTGAACAATTCCCATCCTCTTACAGAGTATCTTGCAATCGCTCAATCTGTCAACAGACGCAAAACTGACTACCAGGATCGGATGAATCACTCAATCTATTTTACAACGGAAGTAAAACTTGCTATCAAGCTCGAATAAATCATCTCTGACCACCACTCCTTATGTAACAGCTGGGCCACTTCAGGCCCATGACCCAGGCCAACCGGCTTGGGCTTGGGCCCGAACCAAACCAGGTTCTTGAGCCCTCCTCTCTTTTCCTCTTCGTATGCAAACCCAAGCTCCGGCTCCTGTTCCACCGCCATCCGGCGACCATCCTACCGGCAACCTCCTTCCTCTCTCTCTCTCAATCCGCCCACTTTCTCCATTCTTTCTTCCATCTCCCACCATTTGGTGTATAGAATTGATGAGAAATCCCTCTCAATATCTCTGTTCCTCGTTATTGTGATTTTGCTCTCTATTCAAACTCTAATATGGATCTGGAAGAAGAAACTACCACATCGATCGAGTAGAGATCGGATTTGAGATCGAGGAGAGATCTCAACGTCTTAAACTGCTCGGTCGCCTTGGGAGCACCCCTGTTCTTCGGCCTAAGCTGCTTGAAGGAGATTTGCTGGTTCCTCTCTTTCCAGATTGCTCAAGTTATTGAAATTACTACAAGATTCATGTCGAAAATTGGATATTCACAAATCACAGCCATCACAGAAAAGAAAGGAAGGAAATGGTGATGGTCCTCCATGGCTGACAAGCACATCCACTTTTACTGTATGATAGGAGATGAAAGACTTCTTCAAATGGCGTGGTAAAACCGGAAAAGCAATAAGCATATCCATGGAATTGCTTGATCTCTTGGGCTTCATGATCAGATCTATAAAATGCTATATTCCACATTTCCATGCAAAATTACCTGCATGCAACTGGACTCTAGAATATACCCAAAAATTGCATGGCAAACCCTGCCTCCCTTCTCTTTCTATACATCGAGAATTGAAGAACAATATAATGTTACAGCGAAGTCCAAGATCCATCAGGAAGGCCAAGTAACATATTTTGGAATCATCGTAGTCTGGAACAGCAAATGAGCTGCGAATTAAAAAAAAATGAACATACATCTTATAATGCCAATGACTGAAAATAACAAAGAGAATGTCTCTGGAAATGCTCATGTCCCATCCTGTAGCCTCCCATTAGGATGCCTCTAGAAAAAGTTCCATCCTCTAGCTACCCGTGTGATGCTGCAATGGGGAAAAATGAAATTACCCCACCATCATGTACCCTTATCAACATCAAATCCAGCCCCGGTCCAGCCAGGCCCTGAAGCACCTCTTCCCTTGGGCAGGATCATGTTGCCCCTCCCTCTTCCCAAATTTGGGGTTCTTTTCTTTTCTTTCACTTCAACAGGTCGTTGGTTGTGCCCATCCGAGGCTGGCTGACCACCATTGTTTGGTCCTGTAAGTGTATGTTCAGGCACTTTACCAGCTGATTCTGCTGGCTGAAGCTGGGCAGGTTGAGGAGCTGGGACATTGCTGTCAGTCTGTTGCACAGATACAACATTATGACATAAAAATAAAGAAAACTCAACTTCTAATATTCTATACATGCATGCACAAATACCATATACGTCTGTCCACTGCGATGATGTAGCCTAGATGCAATAACAGGCAAATTACTCATTTACTGGAAACAAATTGTAAAAGTTTGAAATGTCATGCTACCTTGTGTGCATAATGCAATTGATCATGTACAACAGGACCCTTGCTATTTGTAAACTAGACAATATTACTCATGGTTTTAATCGAAGTCTCATAAAAAGCAAAGCAAATGTAGATGCCATAAAATGATATACAATCCCTTTTCCAAACTAACATAAATATTCAGCCAGTTAGAGTCACCTACTAATCAGAAAATCCAACCAGTGAGACAGTTACCGGATTATAGACGAAACAGATACTGGGCAAACTCCAGAATGTGGCAAGTGGAAAGGCTTGAATGTTCTTTTATGATTGCAGAAACCAAGTGCCTTTACAGTTATTAGCAGTTCCTTGGCCCAGAAAGGCTCATCTGTAAGCTATTTCAGTAGCTGATTGGGCTTTTGGACATGATAACTAAACACCAACTTTAGAATAGCTCTATCAACCTGAAAGATGATTACATGATTTGAGGGATATTACCCAGACCCTTTGATTTACTCAAAATATTCAGACCCGAGACTTGAACATGGGTATATGGCGGAGCCAGAATTTGATTCAGTGGGGGCAATGATAGTAATCTATAATCTTTTACTTTATCAACCCAAAAGATATCAATATGATTCAAGGGATATGTTAAGCAGACCCTTTAATTTACTCAAAATACTCACCGGACACTTGAACATGGGTATATGGCGGAGCAGGAAATTTGATTCAGAGGGGCAATCATAGTAATCTATAATCTTTTGCTTTATTTTTCAACAGAATATTAAAATTATTATTGGCAAAAAAGTTATTGTAATTATTTTAAAATAAATTAGTCATTTGAACTAATCAAACTATGATATTCTATTATAAATTTCATAATTGTCAAAGTTCTAACCAAGAGCTTGAAAGGAATGATCAAGCTTGTATCATAAGTTGTATGGAAATAAAAATAGCAGCATGGACACATCTATATTGATAGCAACAATATTAAGAGAGAGAGAGAGAGAGAGAGAGAGAGAGAGAGAGAGAGTAGCAATGCTACATTCTTGAAGTGGTTTAAAAAACCAAAAAAAGAAAAGAAAAAGAAAGAGAAGCAGAAGAAAAAGTAGTGTATTCTAGCCATGCTTTACCTGGTTTGTCATCTTCTGATGTTCTTTACCAGTTTGATAGAGACATTTCACTGGAAATCTCAGATAGAAATGAAGATATATATTTTTTTAAGATGATTTGACATGAGCAAGAGCCTGCATTGATTGTACCAAAAAAAAAAAAAACTAGAACCTGCATTGGCTTTTCAATCTGAAGGGGCTTGGGATTCTCTACTACAACATCAGTTAGTGGGTGTCTCCAGATACTCTTGATGGTGAGAAAATATAGCACTAGCGAGAAAATATGGAGGGCAAGTCAGGTGTGTATTCCATAATTACTATCCACAATTAACAAATTCCATATTTTTAGGAAGTGCAACGGTAGGCAGTTTCAACCGAATTTTTTGGGCAACAAAATGCCAGTCAGGCAAATCCTAGAATTTCATGGGCCGCAATGGTTTCCCTCACCCCTGGCTCTGCCAGTGGTAAAGGATGACACTAGGGTATGACTTATGAGTCGGCAAAAACAAATTTTCCGAGGTCAGAAGACATTCACATATCCACACTTAACACTCATACCAGAGTCCTTTTACTATTTAAGAACTGAGATACATGTGTCAGTTGACAGATCGGTCATGATTATCCAACATATAATGCAGCAGAAGTTTTATGCAACACTAACTGCAATAATGATTCGCTGATTTGTTGACAGATGATCTGAGAAGAACAGACCTTTTGTTCCAAGTTCTAAACCATAAAGAATAGCCAAAGAACTTCATATAAAATACAGTGACATAACACAAACAGAAAAATAGAGTTAAAAAAACAGAAAAATATAGGGACATCAACCAAATAGGTTACCGTAATGAAGTCTATATAGGACAGAGAGGATGTTATAGTGGAAGACACTGAAGAGTACTTACATGAACAACAGAGGAACCCCTACTAGGGTTAAGAGCTGTAAGTCGTCTTTTTAACTCCTCCAGTCTTGTAAGTTGAGTGGCCGTGCTTTCTTGGATCTATTTAATATGCAATAAGCAAAATATTATGAATCAGCATCAAATTGAGTAAGGAGCATGATATGCCGGCCGGTTCAGCACGTATCGTACCAGTCCGGACCCTGACCGGTATGGTTCAGCCGTGGAAAACGGTACATAGCCCGTAACCGACAGAACCCAGCCGGAGCCGGGGAAGAAGAAGAGAAGGAGAGAGTGAGCGGAGGAGAGAGGGAGAAGGAGAGACCTCCACTGCCATCGGAGGGCCTCGGGAGGCCGGCAGAGGCCGCGGGGGCACAGTGGAAAAAAATTTGGGATTTTTTAAGTGAAGTAGGAGATCCGCGGCCTCCGCCGGCCCCCCGCGGCCCTCCGCTGGCGGCGGATTCCTCTCCTTCTTCCTCCCTCCCCCGCTCGCTCTCTTTCACCTCGTCTTCTCCGGCTCCGGCTCTTGGTACAGGCCGGTACCGAAACGGTACCGAGAACGATGAACCGGTCCGGTAAGCCACCGGTACGCCTAACGGTACCGATTCCGAATATCTTGGTAAGAAGGAGATTTTTTTAAAAAAAGCAAAGAAAACAAATATACCAACTGATTTAGATCATCGCAGAGCTTCTTCTTGGTCTCCTCCTCATCCCTAACAGCTTGAGCTGCAACTTCCCACACCTAAGATGCCAAAATTAGTGTATCCCCTAGATTATCCAAAAGTTGGCAACAATGAAGCAAAAGAATGTTGAAAAGATGCAAAAAACATCATCCAAAGACATCCATAGACTCTCATCTTCCCAAAAGTAATTGAATGTGGTTATAATGGTTGGAACGAAATGCGATAAAATATCAGGGGTATATCTCTCCCACATAATCCAATTTTATTTCATAACTCAGCATATAAACTTAACAATTTATAGCGAATATACAAAGTGTTGGGGCTTGCAGAAAGAAATGATGGATCATCAGAAAAACAAACTTAGCAACCAAACATACAAAAGGTGGAACATAAGGTAAATCATACGTGAAAAATAAACAAAGAGGTGGACATGGGTATATCCAGGAGTGCAAGATTAGATCATCATAATTCTTTTTCTTTTTTTTGAATTTCAGAATAAATTTAATCTGATTTATAAATATTTCCATGGGGAACCAAGTTGCCAGCTAGCTAGAAAGGCGTGTATGTATGAGACCTACAAACTTATCTAATTGATGGTGGCTGAAAATTACAGAAAGAAATATTTGACCACTTCAGTAGAATGCGCAGACTCTTTTTCCCACATTGGAATCCTTTTAATTGAGGACTACATAATGAAGTCTAGATAGGAGTCCACTCTGAGAATTTACTGCCCTTTTATCTTCTAAAGTACTTCGGTGGTATTAATATTATTCTACCAGGAAGGTTAGGAACGATGGCAATATTTTAGACATGTTTCTGAATCCAGTTTTGACAAAATGTTGTTTTAGGTGTCACTGTATTTCAAGGACGAGTCAAGGGACTTCTGGGGTATTTTGGAGTGCTCTAAAGTCATTGACATGATATTATTCTGTACCGGACTCCAGATCAATTAGAAGTTCAACTGTTTTGAAACTTTATGCTTTCTTTAGTTACAGAAAAATCTCACATTAAGTGCGCCCTTAGGAGTAGCGTAATGTCCTAAAAGGGGGTTGGGAAAGGAGCAGAGATGTATAAAGATTTTGTGCCTTTCTTTCTTCTCAAAGAAAACAATGGTCAGTTTACCGTTAATGATTTATATGCTTTCCACTTTATTTGTGATGAGAATGAGATTCGCTAATTTCGCACCTTTTCAACCTGTTGAATAACTTTACTGTTCTTTAAATTTCCTTGATCTGAAATTCCCCTTTAAAAAAATATAGATTGCTACAGGCGTGAGATCAACTACTCCATAGCTTGGTTGTAATAAAAATTCAGTGTGCTCAAATCCCAGAAAGTCTAAAAGTTCATCAGTTATTTGGAATCAGATTCAGGCTTATCCTGGCTTAATTTTGGTACTAAGTTCATTGCATTAGGGATTTGATTATTCAATAAAGAAGATTTAGATTGTCATGTGATTGACAAGCGGATTATTGTACAGAAACAATATGGTGAACTTAATCCAACTATTGCAACTAACCTTGAAAAGATGAATAAAAGGATTTTGCATGTTGATAACACTGAACTAATCTATTTCATTTGAACATCTTAATATCAAGATGAAATCCAAGTGTCAGAATGAGGTACTAACAAAGTTTCCTTCTGCCCATCTTAGCTATGAAGTTCTTCTCTCAGACAATCTCCTTGGTAATTGAGTTACCAAAACTTGAAAGTAATGTTCCATGTATCTAGCATGATGGGCAAAAAAAGCAAGAAGATCTATCCTTTAAAGAACTTAAAAAGGCAGCAGAGGATGAAGGCAACACCCAAAAGATGAATATCAAGCTTCAGGAGAACCCAACAATATCATTCATAATGCTATCATACCCATAAGTTCCCACAAATTGAGCTCAACAATGATGCTTTGTGAGATTCACATAAATATAGGCAATGTGCTAAAATGTGGCATCCTAGGCTTAGCAAGTCCTCCGTAATCCTGCACAGGGTCCAAGTTGACCTTCATATGCAAGTAGTTGTTTGCTTAGCCTTAATTATGCTCCGACCTGTGGCTCATTGTCGAATGTTCATTTCAGATTGCTATAATTTGGTAAACGTGACATGCGCGCAACTAGAGTACAACAGGGGAAGAAAGCTCAAAAGAAATAGCATATGGAGGGATAATTGGAGAATAAAATTTGGAGACTAACCAAGTGGAGCTTCACAAATGGGGACGCTGGGTTTTTTTAATTTAACAGCAGATAAACTGAAGCTCTGGCTAGATTAGGTACTTGTGACCAATAGGAATCCATAGTAGGCCATCTGTATGATGGTTTTTTCCTTTTATCTTGGGTCTTTTCCCAACAGCTGCTTGGCCCAATGAGGGTTGAAGAAGTGGGGGCTGACTATTGCTTGCAATGCCCATTTTGGGCCACCTTACCAGAATGTCAACTATGGAGCCAGCATGACTTATTTTGATTTTTTTTTTGTTTTGTCTATATTATTGTTAAAACTTGCATATTTAACGCATTATGTAAGTAACTCACCTAAATAGTTTTTTACTTAAGTAGGTTATTACTAGGTTATGATCTCTGATCACAAAATGGTCTGACTCTTACCAGTTGTTAACCATCAAAAGAAAGAAGATTGAGAGTTGAGACTATTGTAATCTTGCATCAAAGAAAGTCAAGAAGTTTAAGTTGGAGTAGTGTTTAATGCATATGGACATAAGAATCAGATTCAGACGTGTCTAAGTGTCTGACCTGGCAAAGATTGAAAAAAGGAGATACAGGGAATGTGTAGAACAAATAATTTTAACTAAAAATATGTAAAGAAAACATTAAAAGATAATATTTTTTAGGACCTCCAATATGCATGATTCTCATCCAAACTTCCTAATTAGCTTAAGGATTTTAGAAAAAATGATATTTTATTAAGTTATTTTAATATCTACTTTCTTTATCAATCCATAAAAAGAAATAAAAGCTCACTTTAATATTATCATAGTGGGTTGAACTTATTACTGGAGGAATCCAACTCTATGCTACATTTTAGAAGTTGCAACTAAAATAATTTTGTAAGTATCCAAGTGTCTGCTACAAATCCAACTTCGGTACATATCTGAGACTTCTATGATCTAGACATAAGTATTTGGGTTACACAGTTTTGGGGTGAGATCAGCAAATAAGGAATGTGACTGTCGTATGAACTAGTAACCTGACGGCCCAAAAAACAAAAGTTTATCCTAGTTACAGGCAGACCTCAAGCACTTTCAAAGTAGTTTATGAAAACACAACATTTTGCTGTATGTCATATGGATAGTTTTCATTTGAACATTTATGGCCTACTAGCATTATGGCCAGATGCTCATCAAAATCTATCAATAATCCCCTACATTCTATAAGAAAATAGTGAAATCTATTCCTAATTAGCTAGCAGTCATCATTTATGGCACATTGTCAATCCAGACATTTTTTCTCAAACACAGATAGAGTAGCATGTCGTGCAGGTCCATGCCATATAAACATACTATGCAAACAAGATAAGGACACCATTTAAGGGTAGGTAGTATCAATCTATGCTGACCTATTTCTATTTGTCCTAGTGCATGCACACAACACAATTGACTGATATGGACTGGCATGAACTCAATTCTAGTCCATGACAATATAAATTATATTGTTATAAACCCTGGCACATGGCCAAGCATGTGACTAACAAAACTATGGGATGGCACAACATGTTTTGTTAGACTAACAAAACCAACCTATGACCAAAATGGGCACAGAAAGCAGTACTTTAATCCTTAAGTTTGCCATTTTCTTTATAAAACATGTACTTTACAAAATTGTGTACTTTCATATGAGACATATATTTTTATTGTTATGTAAGAATAAATGACTATGGATCCAATGAGAGTGAAATAATCAACCTCCAAGCATCCCTTTGTAAGATATCACAAACAACAATTGATTTGTTGATGCATGAGGAAGTTTGAATGAACTAGTGATTGGCCCAAGATACGTAGAGAAGATGAAATAAAGGTGTTGTCGACAAGGAACCGAGTTTTCCATGTTTTATCTCAACTTACTTTATCTCACTCTTATAACGCTTACCAAAAGAGCAATATTGAGTAAATACCACTTAGCTGTCGCAGTTTTTTGGTTTTCGAGTGGTCTCTTGGATTTCAAAAATGATCCAATAACAAAATGATGATCTTAGCTTTCTCCCATAAGGCACTCTCTTAATCAATACTCAAATACTTTCATACATATAGTGCTTCAGGCTAAAGTATGGTGGTGTATACAAATATACACAGCAAATTGGAAGTTGACTGGTGAAAGACATTTAACAATAACACATAAATCACATGAAGGTGAATCAAACACTTGTAAATAAACAAGAAAAATAGAAGTATAACAAGAAAAAAAAAACAGAAAGGTACATGAAATTCTAATGTAGCATAACAAAACCTTCTTTGCTTGGTCTTCCTTGAGCTTAGCCACATGTATTCTTTCAGTTTGTATTTCAATCTTCTTTCGCAAGTGCTCGAGTGCTTCACATACCCCAAAATAAGAGAAGGAAGATGCATGTTACAACAATGAGTTAACTTTCTATAGATGAAGATAAACTATATGGTGTGCCTACCTGCTTTCTTTGGACCAGCTGTAAGTTTCAACTCCAATGTAAGATTCTCCAATTCGCGTTCAACATCACGAATCTTGGAATAATTTTCTTGAATATATCTGTGCCATTCATAAATCTTTGTTACAAGTTTATTAAAGCAATCTTATCAGATAAGGGATTTTCATAGTGTCAAGCCCCAATCAAACATTAGTACATATATTGTGTCAGCTTATCGGGGACAGATTTATGTAGAAAATGAAATTGATTATAAAGGAAAAAAACATTTCCCTCTTTTACTGTACATATGAATCAAAGTAACATGTACGTAAAATAGATGAGAACATGAAAGAGGTGAACAGAAGGAACATTATTGGCATCTCTCTGTTATGAGATGGACTGTGTAATGGTATATGCACATAAAAATATCCTATGTTCGCAAGTGTTTCAAACTAAGTAAAGAAACATTGACATTTATAGACCATTTAAAGCATTACTTTTTTTTGACTTTATTTCTTAAATCTCTCTGTTATTGGCATCTCTCTGTTATGAGATGGACTGTGCAAGGGGAATCCTGAAAAATCTGCTCCTGGCTATGCAATTTTCTGTCAATACAAGTGTTTGGTAAAATAACTAAATCAAATTTCAACATTTATGTCATTTATTTCTTTTATATTCCTTTCAATTTCTTAAATTGACTTGGAAAAATGGAATATTGATGAAGTCTGGCCTCAACAAAAGTCCAAATGTTTTTTCTTTTGACTTCGCCTTTTCAACATTGGGCACAGTTGAAAAAACACATGATTTCAAGAACAATTAGGTAATCGGACCTTCATTCTTTCTTAACTTTAGTAAGAAATTATGAATGTAGAGTTCACTACATTCAATAGTGAATGTAGAGTTCACTACAAACTCAGACTAAATTGCCATCAACTTCAAATTGCCATCAAACCTCAGACTTATCCCACAGCCTAAACTTACCCATTTGAGAAAACCAAATCTAGAGTTCACTACAAACTTTATAAAGAATGAAGCCTAACATCTTGAAATATTTTATACTAGCTACTCTGAAATTGGAACCAAAAATTTTGCCTTTGATCAACACCCAATTCACAACTGGGAAAGTTTTTGGAGCTTCAGTTAAACCTAACATGTGAGACCAAATTTAGTTAGGGGCGTCAATGGCAGAAAGCGAGTGTCTAGGTAGGTTACAGACCAGTATCAACAGCAGGCTAGGATTAAGGGAACTTATGGAGGAGAAAGACAGAAAGCGAGTGTCCAGGTGCTTTAGGAGGCTGAGATTTATTCATATCCATCAAAACATCTGACAGTAACTAACAAAAAAAAGATGAAGAAAAGCAGTGAACTCAACATTCTACAGCAAGGATTTCAAAGGGCAGGGTTTGGATGTGATCTAGAGGTTAGATGGAGATTCTTTGAGGTTAGACAATTTGTTGCTGCAGAGCTTCCATAAAGATAGATGAGAGAGAAGGAAAAAGAACAGATAATAGAAGGAAGAAAGACAAAAAAGAATAAAAATATTTCAAAAATGTGAAAGTAAATTATAATAGTTAATTTTTTAAGAAAAGGAACAACTTTGCATTTTGTTTTTCAAAAAACTTATCTGGACAGCCAGTTCTCTCTTCCTACATTATAGAGAGGTCAGCCACTCCTATCAATTTGAATCCTAAGAGAAAAGATATAACTGTAGTTTGCACTAAATTCTCAAGGAATAATAAGGATGCATAAAACCATACATTCAGTTGATAATACCATTAAGAACTCACGTAATTCTGAAAAATGACATCTCCATGCTAAATGAGTTGTTTGCCATAGACATCAAGCATCAAGCATCTTCTTTATTGTTTACATCCACGATGATCCTGAATTAGGTCCAACTGAGACTTCTTTGCACCCTTATACAATTGACTGCCTCACCAAACCTCTAATTAGGCATGAGATGAAGAAAAGTCCAAGAAACCTTATGTTCATAATTCAGTATCTTCAAGGTATTTGTATTTGGTCAGGATAGACCATACCACTGGAAGATCTGTCATTGCAGGAATCATCTTTCCTCTGACAGAAATTTTTTGTTTTTGCTTTTTTATATATTTGTGGACGACTTCGAACTCTGGGTGCCCATCCAATGTTCCGGTGCTGGGAAGACCCCTGGCTACCTGTCTCCCACCTACAGTCTTTTAGAATATTTGGTCAGGATAGACCACACCATTGGAAGATTTGTCATTGCACGAATAACCTTTCCTCTGACAGAATTTTTGTTTTTGTTTTCTTCATAGCTACTTTGAACTCTGGGTGCCCATCCAATGTTCAAGTGCTAGGAAGACCCCTGGCTACCTGTCTCCCACCTACATAGTGAATTGACTAAAATATGAAAGAACTATTTTTTCTTTAAATCTTTCACTTTGAGCAAAGATGTATGATTTGGCTACTCAATCAATGCCTACTTGCATGGTGCAAAATTATGTGACAACATGGACAGAAAGAGGGAGGGGGGGGGGGGGGGTTCTCAATCATACAAACAAGATGGAGAACATGAATGTTGAGTTGCATGTTTATAAAACGAATGAAGAGAAAATCTCAAATTATTTTAAGTTTTCCAAAGATGTTCAACCAAACTATAGAGATAGTTTATATTGGTGACTTGGCAAATCTACTTTCATTGTCAGGTCACAATGTTGTTAATATTGTGTCATGAATTTTATAAGAATGCTTGGTTATCTTCGCAGGAGACATTGGAAGTCAATGAATGAGTTAATCATAATGATTTTAATCCACAATGTTTTATGCATCTTAACAAGATGTTGAACATTTATCTATCAAGTACATCATCTACATTCCAACAAACCCTCAGTAAGATTCAATTTCATAAACACTGAATCGCCATAATGATGCTCTACCTCAAAGTCTTAGCAGCTATTTGTGTTCTCAATCTTGTTATCATAGCAATGATTCTTCCCTTTTCTTAAAAGTTTCAACTATAACTTGCTTCACCTCAAACGTTAAAGGCTCTTAGTGACGCGTTCAGGCTCATGGGTTAGGCTCTGTAATTGAAGCATACCAATTAAAAAAGGCTTGTATGAGGTGCAAACCTTGAAGTTAACTACTCCTCTTAATGCATGCAAATTAGACTTTGAATATTTCACGCATCAATAGTAGGTAAATGATGACCTTTTTTGTTTTTGAAGTTGAATGAAGTTTTTAAGTGTGAAAATAATTGAAAAGTTCAGACAAGTTCTCTCATAATCTTTGTCAAACATTAGAATGCAAATATTGAATAAAAGAAGGCATTTTTCTACAATATCTGCAAGAAAGTTTTGTAAATTTGAAGTCTGCAACTTCAAATTCTGACAATATTTGTTGTAATAATCAAGTTCAAACAAAATGGACATGCCATTTGCGTATTATATGACTCTTTTATTATTTATTTAAAATTTCTTAATTTAAGAGGTAATCATTGCATGCATTAAGTCTTATTCTTGCTCCATTGAGAATTTAGATCCTTAAACCATGTCTCTGCCTTTTCAGAAATTGGTTGTTCTATGACAATAAGGCATTGCCTGTGCCAAAAGATTCAACATCAAAACTGATTTTCTAGACTTCTATCGATCACGTAGCTTCAAGTCACGATAGCAAATTTATACAAAATGCTAGTGTTTCTATATGCTTTTTCCCTATCTTTTCTTTCTCCTTTTTGCGCAGAGTTAAAATTAACCCCTGTGAAGATGGATATAAGAATTAAAATTGCAATGTAACGAACAACCTATTTCATAAATTTGGCATCTGCCACATAAACAAAATTAGAAAACTCTCTATTACTTGATGTAGAAATGAGAATCTGCCGCAAGACCTGCACCCTTCTCCAACAAAAGATGAAACTACCCAGTACAACTTGTACGTTGGTTCAAGTAATTAACAAGCATTCTCGCAAAGTCGGCGGGAAGGCACTTTAACTTGTAAAACCAAGCGGAAGAGAAACAGTAGAATTATTACACGCCAGAAGAAGATAGCCTGAATCCAGATACACAGATATGCACCTCGCAGTTTCCAGCATACAACACTACTACAAGGGTAGTACAAGAAACGAAGGATTGGAAAGAAACCGGCGCCCAATTCACGCCCCTCATTTGGGTAACAACTTGTATGGAAAAATTGAAGGAAATAATGAGGCAGATCTGATATGAAAGAGAAGAGAGGGAGAAGAGGAAAGATGGGCATTCGAGGCGTACCTCTTCAGCTGGAGCTGCTCTTCCTCAATGACCTGGTGAAGCGAAGAAAATCGGTCAGAAGGAAGGGGGGGGTGCGAAATTTAGATTAAAGAAGAAAGAGAGGAGACGGCGAGGAGAGTGAGAGACCTTCTCGGTGAAGGCGATGACGGGGTTTTCTCTGGCGATCCCGTCGGGGCCGATCTCGGGGAGGAGGGAGGGAGGGAGTTGGGAGGCCATCAGGGTGCGAGGGGAGGAATTAGATCTCTCGCC
Organism: Phoenix dactylifera; assembly: GCF_051530095.1. Lineage (NCBI taxonomy): Eukaryota > Viridiplantae > Streptophyta > Magnoliopsida > Arecales > Arecaceae > Phoenix > Phoenix dactylifera. The sequence goes on from NC_143195.1 coordinate 29,763,297, forward strand.
TCTCTCTCTCTCTCTCTCTCTCTCCCTCTTCCTCCTTCCGAGTCTCGGATTTTTAATTTTTTTCTCCCTTCCTGCGGGCCAGGCGCTCGATTTCAGAGAAGCGGCATGCGCGGAAACCGGCTTCTCGCTTTCTGGTTTCCGGGTACGCTACGCCCGGCGGCCCGAGCCAAGGGACGTGCTAAGTGCTAACCCGCCGCACAGGCGCAAGGTAGCGAAACCTGTCAGACCAAAAACCATGAACCAATTCTAACACGTACCAACAGGAAAAATAAATAAATATATAATATATATATATATATATAGTAATTTAAATTGGCCATATATCAATCTCAAAATAACTGCAAGCTAAATATTGAAACAATTCTATTTAATAGGTTCTATAAAATGATGTTTACGGAAGAAGGTTTGCAACAATAGGAACGAGCAACGAGATTGAGTTCATAGTCTAACTATGGCTTTGTTCCAAGCTTACCCCGAGCACTATCCGCCAACTCCAAAGCTTAATTCTCCGAAAACAGAAAGGTAGATAGCGAGCTGAAAGTTCAGTAAATAATCAAAAATAAAATTAGAGAGATCGAATAAGTACAATTAGAAACATTTTTAACAGGTTAGATGAGTAAGGATGGAGCAACATGCAAATGGCAATGAGAGAGAGTCTCAACGAGGTCCAGGCTCAAGTCAGCTTCGGATGCTTGATGTTCACCTTCGAAATGTTTTTATTAAATCATGGAAGCAATTTTACAAGCAGTCATGAATGTATGTACATACATATTTCATTTAGTTACTGAAGATTTTTCGTAAATTACGCACTATTCATATTACATAAAAAATTACATTACCGATATTTATAAATATGGTTTAAATAAAAATTAGCTATATTACAATCATTTTGGTCTAGTCGAATCCCTATTAGAATCCGACGCCACTAGTGAAGCAGCCGAGATCAAGATAGGTGAAGAAGATTATGAAATATAATTCTTTCTTTTTTTCGCTTTTCTAATTAACAAACTTGCTTCGAGATCCAGATCGAAGAGGGGTTTGGATCATGAATCGACAATCTTCGACGCGAAGGAGAGGCAATTGGGCCACGGTTGGAACGCCGCCGACAGTTGCGGCTAGTGCGATGAGGGTTCGCTTGATCCACTCCCCCTCTATAGCCTCGAGTCCAAACCAGCGAGTTCTTCATTATTCAATGGCGAGAAAGTGACATGGTGTTGGTGGTGGGAGGCTACAACTGATGGAGCCTGGTAGCACCAGGGAGTAGTGGCAGTAGGTATCCGACGAGGGCCGAGGTAATCGGCAACTGCAAGGGAGTGGTCGGTGGAGGTGGGGCGACGGCGGTGCCTGAGGGAGAAGCGGCCGGAGAGGACGAGAGCCGGAGAGGCACCGACAAGTTGATGCGGGTGGGGGAGGAGGGGCGACAGTGATGGAAGAAGGTAAAAGGAGCAAGGCTGGCTAGGGAGGAACCCTAGAGATGGTGACTTTATGGAAAGAGAAGAGCTTGAATTCGTGGATTCTACCTGAGGCTAACTAAGGTAGAAAGATAATTTTCTATGAAATGTGATTTTTTTTAAAAAAAATTTGATTAGCTTAACTAAGAAGCATAATTAATTGAAAGGACAAAACATTAATATAGAGGATTTGTTGCAATAGAGGTGGATTATATTTGAATCGGTCAATAAATATCAATAATGTAGGTGTTTAAATACAATATTACCAAAACATTAGATATAGATTACAAAAAAGCTTTTGTTGTTGTTGTTGCTCTTGTAAAAATTATTTATATATACGTTCTTTCAAAAAATTGCTTGCACGTACTACTGAGTCCTGCTGTTCGTAGCTCGCATGCAAGTTTTACTTGCATTTGATGTAAAATCCGCAGTTTTTGTTGTGCCATCTATGCCAATATAAGGGAAAGTCATAGCTCATAGCTCCCAAGAAAGGTAGTTTCCCACCCAGATTTGCTGGTTATACAAAGGAAGCGAATGAATTAAAAGTTGGAACTCAAATTTTACTTCTTTTGCTGATTAAAACATGACGCTACTTTTCAGAAAGAGAAAGAAGTTGTAAATCAGGATCTTTGTTGCCCTATAATCATTTGTTAATGTATATGTGAAATAAATTTTCTAATGAAAAAGAAAATAACTTACTGATTAATATGAACAAAATATTTGCAATAACTTTGAAGGCTTATTAATCTGGATTGTGGAGTTTCCAACATTACTTGCATGTTTCTCTAATATTTGTGCTACTTTGTTGCCAAATCTTTTCACACGGCCCAACATACATTCCATGATTAAAAAGCTTTTTGTTCATAAAGTATTTTCGCCCTTTTCCTGAAATAATCTTTTTGTTTATAAGGTTGCAAATCAAGATACGCCATCTCGATATTGGACCACGTACTGATACCACACTAACGCAGATACGGTACGAATTTTTTTTGACGTACCAACACTCAATACGCTATCCGTACCTGATACCGATATCAAACCGGTATGGTACACCCTATACCATCTGGTTTGGGTCGGTACGATGCAAACATGTAGTGGGACCAAAAGCACTGCTTAAAAAAAAGGACGGGGATAAGGAATTTAATCAATATGTGTGAGATTCAATGCATGCTGAGTTGACAAACATTCCAGAGTTGCTGTCTCAAAACATTTTAGAAATATTGTTGGCCATTCAATCGCACTATGAATTTATGAACAAATAGGATCATGACAGAGCGCTGAAGATGACTAACCGTAACAAAGAGAAGATGGAAGCAACAAAGGTAGAGACTCTAGAGAGCAACCAATGAATGGTGTTAATAGAGATGTTCATGAAAATGTATTAAACTGACAAGCTAGTAATATAGCGCCAAAAGCCAAACAAAATGGAGGAAAAAAGATGCAACAGCAAACAGTAGATGCATCAACAATCGGCATCATGAAGAGAAGGTGCAATCATGGTTTGCTTAAACCTGTGCTACTAGAACAATACATGAACATATAGAACATAATTAACCTAACACTCTGGTGTGAAAAATAGGGGAAAGAAGACAAACAAAATCTAATAGGAACAATTATTACAAATATGTTTCTTACTTTTGCAATCAAGAAAGATAATTGACATATAGAACTACAATACCCTTAGTGTACAAGGTTTGTGATGTTCTGTAATTTTCTCATGGCAATTACATTGTATATAATTTGAAGTACAGAAAAAAGAGCTATTATCAATAAACTAACCCGTATATTAGTTCAAGTAAATTAGCACATGCACAAAAGATTAAGTTAATCAGCCGACATTTTACTAAAGTAGGTCCGTCCTCTCTACAAAATAAAATATACCACTTAAAATGAAAAGTATAACGAACATGTTGACTTTATAATTAAGTGTTTCAACACCAATTTCAAGTCAAATAGCACTTCTATCGAATATATATCTAATAAGAACTGATTCTGAATCAACATGTTTTATTGTAACATCTAATCATTGTTGGTATAATAAAATGATTGTGGTGCCGTCAACTGAAGTGATCAGATGGTAACAGTAGTAAAGAATACATCGGGTGCATTTTCGTAGTGACTTGATAAATCATTTTCACTTTTGACTGTTATTAGTGGTCCAAAAAAAAAAGAAAAAAAGATTGGAACAGTACCAGCAAATCTGAAGCTTTTATATATACAAGGATAATTACATAGATAGTCATTGACCATCTTGCCTGATTTCAGTAGTTTATGCGGAAACAACTGCAAAGAACAGCAAATGGTAGCAGCAGGTATACTCAAATATGCAAACTTCTGGCATAAGAAGCTTTTGTTGAAGACAGTATGGACATGACAGTTCAACCCAAATTACTTATAAGTCCACATACTGCATGTAACGGTACATGGAGTCTGAATTTATCAGTTAGCACATGATGCTTAGCTGCCGGCTCCTCTTTCCCCTTAAAACTGCACAACAAGATTGTCCATTGTCAACCTTTTAGGTATAGCTTGTAGGATTTTTCTTGCAGTCCATGACTTTTCTTTTTTGATTTTTCTACCTTTTAACATGTTCAAACATGCAACACACACACACACACATTTCCAATAATTCTTCACTAGTTTAAATAAAAAATGTATTGCAGGAAAAAACTAGCAACAGCATATTCGGGAAGGAAACAAAAAGGGCTGATTATATTAATAAAATATACAGTATGGGGACAATGAAACCTTAAATGAAATAGATAGTCATTCTGATATGTCAGGCTTGTTCCTGGAGCAAGATACAAAAAAGGAGATATTGTTTCCAGTTGAAAATCAGATGGACTTACTCCGGCCTCTCTATTATGCTACAGATTATGAAGTTTAATACTTTTGTTTGGCGAAAAAAATATTAAAAATCGTTCATTTTTTGATGGACCAACACTTTTTTTCTGTTCTGAATCTTCTGAGATATACAGCAGTATTTTGATGACGAGACTTTCTTCAATTTCTACTTTATTGTCTTTTCCATTTAATTGAACAATGGCTAGTGGCGCCTAGAAAGGATTTGTGAGGACAGCACAGATATAACAATAATCAAAATTTAGTAAAGGCTTCGAACATAAGATTTGAGAAATCCTGGATCATTCTAAATTTTACTTGCAGCAGTAGTAGTTTCAAATGATGGACAAGTTGTGCACTTCAAAAATACTTCATCTGTAGAGAAACTGGAATACTGTTCAAAGATCTATTGCAGTACCTTTATGTCACTGTAACCAACTGGAATTGTCTTTGCTGAAGCAGGAGGGTGATTAATCTAGTAACAAGATAAAAGTATAATTTATAGGCTTAACAGGGCTGACTAGTAGGTCGTTGTTCAATCCATCCTACAACTTAGACCTATTGACACACCCAAGTCTGTTAACACGCTAAACCCTCAAAACTCTATCAAACCCTCTCGACCTACTTTACCTTTTACTTTCATATCTTGGTTTGCGAGAAGAAAAAATATTAATAAAAATAATGCATTAGTAACATATATGTGTATACTCTTGTTTGTGATCTCCACATGCCTCTAAGCAGAGAAATTTTGTGTAAGTCACACCAAGGTTGGTAATGCCATATGGATCAAAATCTTATAACTCCTTTTCAAAATATTGAAAAGTGTTCGGAATCTACAGATACATAACTTTGCATCAATATGAGAATGATGAGGCGGTTGTATGACTAGATTAGGAGACAAGCGAGATATATGCAGATCGAGTATAGGAGTTATACCCATCAAGTATAAAATGATGAACCAGATTTATATGAGATGGGCATGTACAACAAAAATTGGAGGAGAATCCGGTAATTATTGGGTCACAAGTTTGTGTATAAGGTTCAGAATGAGGGGAGAAATGCTTATCCCATCCTGAATGAAAGTTATAATAATGATTTTGAAAAAAGTGCATCACCAAAGTATGTAGCATTTTACAGCATAAATGAAAAAGAACCCCCCCTACTTGGATGAGGTCTATTAGTCAACAACTACAGAAGATCATAAAGAGGCTTCAAATTCTTCACATACTGAAAAATCCTTGTGGAAGGGTAAAATGATAATTTGAAGATGTGGATATAAATGACATATGTTGTGAGTTCAGATGTGGATAAGTTGCAGATAGTTACCAGCAGGAAGCATTGTTACCTGGTTAGAATAATCTTCAAACTTGCAAAACCAGGCTGGTGGGATGTCCCCATATTGAAGTGACAAGAATGACCATAAAAATTAACAAAAGCATGCACATTGGTGTCAGTTACAATGGTTCCTTATATTTTCATGAAAGACAGGATTTGAAATGCAAAGGATAGTTTCATCATTAAATAATAAATCTGAAGCTCAGGAGTGTGATGAAATAATTAAGTGTTTAGTACAAACAAAAAATTTTAAAAAAAATCAAAGCTTGAACTTCATAAATAATATTTCATATGTCTGCAGTTCAGAAGAAAACAAAAAATGTCGCTAGTTCTCTCTCCTCTAGAATAGTTTTTTAACACAACATTTAATGCATCTTATGAGAAGTGAAGCAACAAGCTTGACAATCTTCATCCAACCGCAAGTTCTCTCTCCTCTAGATTAAAATTTCCACCACTGTAATATTTAATGCTTCTCATATAAATTGTAGCAACAATCATGACAATTTCTATCCAACCTGAGTAGCACACTTTATAGCTACCTTGTTCTAAGTCTTGACACTTAATACACACCAAGGTATACAAAATCAGAAAGCCGATATTTTACCTGTAGCTTATGCTTCAGTTGGTTCTGGAAGTGTGATTAAGCGTGTTCCTGAGTCGTAAACCAATTTAGTGCTGCAACTGATAAGTATAGCAATGTCAGCGCTTCAAAAAAAGAAATCAATACAAATGTACAACAATTTAGACTCTTGACTAAAGGAATTCTGGAGCTCAAAAACTTACTTTGAGCATTTTACACTATTTGCGGAACCACCACTAGGTATGGACAATATACTTCCAAAGAAGGAAACATTTTCTGTGCCACAGTTTGGGCAAGGGCCCTGGATATTCATTGTATCAATTAGTCTGCACTTCCATTACAGATAGCATTTCAAAATTTGAAGCTTTTTAAACTACAAAGCACAATATTAATTGAAGATCCACCTTTAAGATCAAAAAGTCTTTCACGACGACATTAGTGAGTGATTGGGCCAACCAAAATATAAAAGGTAAAGCAGCAAACCATGTGAAAATGAAACTGAAGGGCTCTGGCAACTGCATCATGACAATGAGCATGTAAGTCAAGAAGCAATTTTAACAAAGTACATAGCACTGAATAAGGGTGAAATTTGCTAAGCTAAGTGAATGCTCCAATAGTACAAAGGAAAAGCAAATGATGCATGAAGACTAGTTAGATACACAAACAGAGCATAAATTATTGTTTTGAAGCAAAAAGAAATATGGAAACTGGCAAATTGGAGAAAAAGCATAAGGCATTGGTAGAAGTCCTAGATGCAAGTTCATACTATCAAATTGTTACTTCTTAAAGTGCAACTAATTAGGCCGGCAATCTATCATAATTATACTGCCTATAATGTGAAAATATCAGTTAATTGAATGAAAAAATTTAAAAAATAAAACTTCTCAAGTTATGTTATAATCTCCAAAACAAATCTGGCATATTGGGAGAGGAAAATTGAACTCAAGATATTCTCATCCTGCACAAGGGAAAATAAAATGAACTCAAGATAAATGCAGCAAAAGCTTCCCACGATCCATGATAACTTTAGTCTTTAATCTCATATATGTTCTATGAAATTGTCAATATCAAATATCAATTTTCCATAAAATACAACTGAGGAATCTTTGTTAACTCAACTGTGCCAATTGTTCCTAAAAAAAGCAAGACTAAAGAAAAGAAATAGAAGAAAAGAAATGTAGAATCTGCTCCGCACATAATTGAAATATAAATAACAATTTAGGCTATGTTACCCTGACTCTCTCATTTATCCTCAAGAACTCGTAGTTGAGATTTGGGTACAAAACTGCAAGAAGAAATTGGAAGGATCTGATATTTGTACAAGCATTCCATGCAGACACATGGTATAAGTAGTCCACTTAAGATAGAATCTAGGGTTTTCATCAAACATCAAGAAATGATTGAACTCCGATAACAGTAAATGATACTTAAGCAGAGTCCTAGTTACAGACTATGCCGAGTAGGTTGAAGCCCCTAGCTAGGACTGCAACTAGGCCAGATCGGGTCCCAGTTATGCTTGGACTCAAACCCAACACATTGGCTAATTGGGTCTGGCTGAGTCGGGTCCATGGAAAATTTTTGAGACCCACTAGATCATTTAGACCAGGCTAAGTCAAACATGGTCCAAATCCAACCCAACACACGAGTTCAGATCAGATAGGGTATAGGTTGGGTGTGATACAAGATAAAAGACACGGTACATTATCCATTCTGTGTCTAAAAGGAAAACTACTAATGACATGCAAAACAAATGGAGAAAACTAGAAATAGGTATCACTAACAAGGATGGAATTCAACAATAATTGAACATTTGACCTATGAATGATAGCCTTTAATTCAAACCCACAAAGCCAAAGATGGCAACAAGGTGACTTTTATGAAGTCATGGGGCCAAGCCAGGTCAAATTAGGTGAGTGAGTGATTCATTAGTTTAGACCCAACCCATACACTGGTTAGTTCACCATGGGTGAGAAAGAAAAATATGACCAACCTCAACTTGATTCTTAAACAGGTCATGTTTCAGATGCAAACCAGACCCAGAGATCTACATAATCAGTTTGGACCAGGCCTAAGTGGGTCAGGTCGTGGATTGACCTGACCTATCTACAGGTCTACCCCTAGCATACCTGACCTATCCACAGGTCTACCCCTAGCAAATACCAAGTCCTAGTTGAAGCTCCTAGACTTGTTGTATTGCATGTTTATTTGTTTCTGTGAGAGTGAGTGCATGTTTTCTGTTTCAACTAAACACTTTAAACAAACCATAAAGATCAGGGTATGTGTACCAAAAAAAGGTCAGGATGCATGTATTTCCCAAGAACAAAGGGAATAACTAGAAGTTCAATTCTATCAAAGTATTAAACCAGTCAATTCAGAAATCAGGCATCATAAAGGAGAATGCATTAAAGCCAGGGGTCTTCACTAACCTCCAGCAGATGTGTAATTTCAAAACCCGTCAAATCATCTAGAAAGAAAAACCTGTTAGAATAAAAAATAGATGGCAAGTAAGAACATTACTTCAGGAACTTAGTGACTGAAATTATTACAGGAAAGATTATCAATTTGAAAGTCATTCAGGCAAAAATTGCAGCTAATATTACAAGTGATCAATGAAATATCAATTAGTAGAAGGAACGAACTTTTTACTAGAAGATAAGGCTATTTATGCTTATGCTAATTATGCATGCATGGATAACATTACAATTATAATATATGCCCAAAAGACCAAAACAAAGTTTTTTAAGCACATTCCTCTATGAGAACTAAAGTAAGGTACTACAGACATCAATCATCATCCAAGCCTTTCCCACTAAAACTAGGTTGGCCATAGGGAAGAAGGCTTAAAGTCATTAAGGCACCATCAAATATTCCTCTATGAGATATGCCGATGATAAGGAACCTTAGTGATTTCACCTGTTGGGATGCTGATATGGTCAAGGTTCAACTGAAGGACAGAAATAAGTAGACTCAAAATTCATCATGCATGACAAAAATAAAAAAGTGAAAATGTGATAATATAACAATGTTAAATTGATTAATTCTTATGTCAATTGATATAACTCTCAGAAATTCGATTAAGCCAGAGATAATATTTTCTATATATATATATATAGACACAATATTACTCACAAGGTCAGAGCAATAACAGCTGCTGGCACATTTAATAAGAACATCTTGAAGTAGTCAACAGTCAAGTCACTGTACACCTGCAAGAAAAAGAATTAAAAATATGAAAGAAACTAAATTAAAGAAATAAATATTACCTTTATTTTAAGATGTGGATCTTTCAAAAGGAATAGAAAGTGAAGATATGTTGTTTCACTGGCATTTTAGCAAGTTATGTACATAAAGATTTGGCCACCCTGCCACTATAATGAGGCATGCTAAGATCATATCTCAGCAATCATACTATTTGAAAAAAAATTGGTTTTACAACAACATGAAAGTTGTTTGTTCCACGGGACCAATTTGCATATGCAAGTTCTGCATTCATGTCATCAGTTATGTACTGTACTTGCTAACGAGACTTGCACTGCACATAGAGCTTTACTGAATGCATCTATGTTGAATAATCCACCAATAGCACTTTAGAGAATCAGATTCAGAGGCAAAGCTTAGGATTGTCAAAAACTGAAAAGAGTCCGACCAACTTATTTCTAAGGTTGCTGCTTATTAGAAAATTGTAAATTGCAAATATAGTTGGTTCTTAGCCATGGAAGCAATAATTTATATCAACACGAGTATGCTTAGCATCTCGGTATTATCTCAGTGCTTGACTACACTTGGTTTCTTACCAGTATCTAACTTTTTCTTAAGACATGAGAATTATTCTGGGCCTTATAGAGTTTATTGTTTGCTTGCTTTGGTTCACACTAGTTGTGAACTCGAGCTATCAACAGTTGAGTTGCGCACATGGAAACACGACCTCAGAATTTTTTGAAATGAAAATGGAAGTCATTTCCTCGTACTTAGGCCAATCGTTATCAGATTGAATTGCAATAATATTTCAGCTAAGTCACGTTCAATCTCTGTGATTGTTTTACAAGTTTTATCATTTAAAGTTTACTGTAGAAAAAAGGAATATGTTTGGGATGTTTTCCCGAAAGTAATATGGGTTTAATTTTGAAGGGCTTATAACATGGTAGGCCGTAAACAAAGAGTATAAGCACAAGACAATTAGAAATAATATTGTTATATAGTGAAAAATATGCTCACAAGAAAGCGGAAGAATTACCAAAACTGATGGAGATGCGAAGACTAGGCTGGAGAACAAATATTATATCAAAACACTATAGTCTGAAGCTCCATTGCCCTATAAAATAGACTTAAGGAGATCTTTAAAAAACAGCCTATTTTATTTTCCTTTTTTTTTCAAATTTAGACCATCATCATCATCATCATCATCATCATCATCATCATCATTATCATTATTTTTATTTTGCAAGAATGGTGGAGTTGTAAAAATTTCAGGCCTTTGACCTTGACCCCAACAGATACATTCTATTAGTAAGTGGAGTTGGATGCACATATTTTGATACTGGATGCTTATGCTTTTTATACCAATGCACATAATTTTAATATTTAGTGGGCATATTTGTTGATTGTAAAATATACATTCATGAGCTAGATTTGGATCCACAAGGCCAGGGGCACAAGCATCCAAAGCTTTCAAAACTGGGCCATTCTTGCAAAAGACAAAAAAGGTGCTCCAAATCTGCAGAAACAAAAACAAAGTTGGTTGTTTCTTCAAAATTCTCTTCCTCGACACAATCCTTTAGTTGTTAGAGCTTCAACTATGAATACTAGGATAACCAGAAGAATACAGTAAGTTTATTTTCTCATACACAAAATAGCTACTCTGTGAATTGTTTCTGGTTTTAATTTCTCAAAATGCTCATCACCTAATAACAATAAAAAGAGTGGCCCAGTTTATGAGGCTCCTGCCATTGCGAGGTCTGAGAAGAGTCAGATGCACATAGCCTTATCCTCACGTATTGAGAAGCTACTTCTGTGTTTCGAACCCATAACCTCTAGGCCACAGAGGAGCAACCTTATTATTGTGTCAAGTCCCTCCTCCTCATTGCTTAATAACAATGCTTGGTTAATATTTTTTTTAATTTCTTATCTACATTTGGAAACTATTTTCGCCAATAATTTTCGCTCAAGCAATGTTCTCTTGCATGGGTTGTTGCAGAGCTCTATGTGTAGACTCCCTTTAACATTATTAATTCATTTTGTCATGTTGGTTGAAGTGCTTTTGCAGTCATCAACAGAGTCACATGCCTACTTTGACAAGTTTTATCAAGGCATAGCAACTATGACCATATCATGTTTCATGAACTCTCCTTATGGTGCTATTCTTCTCTTTTCTCCATGTTAATGGCATAATTTCCATCACTTAAGATCTTGGTCTAATTTATACTTTCTAAACAAGGATTTAAGTGCCTAACCGTACCACATCATATCTACAAGATGGATTATGCTGATAGATCGTCCACAATATATAGGGGTGCCTTTGTACAGTTATGCAGCTACCTAAATTATTGTATCCTGAACTATGTATATGTATGTTTGTGTATATGTATGAAAGCAATATGTTCCAATACCCTTTAAATTGGACCTTACTTTCCCTTTAAATTGTGCTCAATCATCCTGAACAGACTTGTTTATTTGAAAAGATAAAGAATTTCTCTCTTCCTTTTTAAGGATTTGAAGGTTGACTTGACAAATTGGACATGATAACAACAACAAAAAAAAAAACATCATTTTGACATTTCTGTGGATATATGAGCTTCCCATGGTAGCTGCAATCTATACAGTAACTACAGTGTCGATTATAATGTAAGAATAGATGCCATTCACCTGTAGCTGCCATCAGGAAACTTGAGCTGTTGAGAATATTTGTGTCCTTAATGTGCAGATATAGTTCTATAGTACTAGTCTGTATGACTTGAAGTCATGCAGGGTAAATGTTTTAAAACAGCAGTAATCACATATATCTAAGGTTATGTATAAATATAGATTTCTATACATTAGTTGAGAACTATTTTTAGCTATTTAAAACATTTCTATATAATGATATAAATTGATTAAATCTGACCTATGTTAAAAACACATCTTATGGTACCAGTGCATGCTAAGTGACAGCATGGTATGTATTACTAACATGGGCACCCGATACCTTTTGCTTTCAAACTATTTGCCAAGACAATGTAGGCTCCTCTATGCTATTTCATAAGCCTTAAGCTTGGATATAGTCCGAAAGAATATTTGATTTCTAAGCAAAATTTTACTATTGAGATTTGAGATATCGTATGATCGCCCGATACTAGACCAGCTGCTAAGCCCACTGAATTGAAGCTTCAGGCTCAATGAGAAAAGGAACCTCTACTTGATCTTACTTGTTTCCTACTCAAATTACTGGAAAGATAGTCCATCTCACCATACCTAAGCCTAACATCGCATTTCTTCCAAAACACAGCAAGCTGCTTTATAATCTGTCCATTTCATACTTACTTTTTTCGTCAGCTAAACAAACCCTTATTTTGTGCTCTATATATAGAAAATGTACAAAAATACGAACCATCAAATGTAAAAAAGCAACAACCACAGCCATCAACAGTGATTCTAGAAAAAACAAATAATCTTACAAGACTCATACTAGTCTCCCAGAAAAATGCAGAATCTAATCATTGAATTGGATGAAAGTGAAAATACACAAAGCTGCAGGTTTTGTCAAACATCAAAAAATCATAGCATGATATGTGGATAAGCAGGTCTATGTGATTATTATTCTCAGATTCTTCAAGACATGCAAATGAATCATTTAATTGGAAATTCAGATATGGACTTACGATACATAGGTCACAGACAATCAAAAAGATTCAGAAAACTCACTAATGTACCTTTTTGGTACGAAGACTGCATCGTGGGCCTTCTTGTACAATGCCGCTCCCTTCTTTCTAAAAATCATGTAATAAAAAATTTATAAACTAGAAGAACAGAAAGAGAGCCAGATTAACATTTTTAAATATCATAGATAATAATTCATTTCTTTAGATTGCTAGAATTGTTTTGGACACATAGAATAGTCTGAAAATTGCTCAGTATGAGACTATGAAGTAATTGATTTAAGCTTCCTACATAATAAACCAAAAGAATACATAAGGATTAACAGATCAAAAACAAAAGAAAAGAAATACAGGGCATCAAAAAACTCATGCATCAACCAATCAAGGATACCACCAATTCTTGTAGTCTAGGATTTTTATTCATAAATTATTTCTACATTGACAAAATCTTAGCACAAAACATACCCTTATCAAAAGTAAATAGAAAATATCAAATAGATGAGGTGATCTGCCATGCAAACAGTAATTTGCCCTTGAGAATAACAATTTTAAATTAGAGGCTGTATCTTTAAAATGGTTAAGATCACAATGTCCTTTAATCAACAATACTTACATCCATCCTGCCAATAATTTATGAACTGCATGTCTTGGAGATGCCTATCAAGCAGGGCAAGCATAAATGAAACATCATGAAGTGATATTTGTAATTTACATGTTTGACTTGGAGAAAGTGAATGTGTGTGTGTGTATATATATGTATGTACGTATGTATCGATGCATGCATGCATATGTATGTGTGCATGCATATGTATGCATGGAAGCAAGCAAGCATTAATGAGTTGTACATACGCATGCATGCATGCATGTATGAAAAAATAATTGCCCTCAATTGAGGTCAGAAAAATCAACCTAGACGGGTGCATGGAACCTTTTGTTGATGAAACAAAATTAACCAATCAAACTTACTAACTATCGAGCATAAGTAAAGAAAATATTGTAGAAGAAGGGTTTGGTCCAAACAAATTCATAAACATATTTGCTATTATTCATCTGGAGAGAACAACTATGCATCCATCTCTCCTACTTCAGTTAGGAAGTTGGTTACCCTTTTCCTTTTCCATCTTTACCCTCAGCTCTTATTTTTATCCAAATTTTACCCTTTGAAATGGTAGAGACTGTTAAATGCACTCAACAATTCCTGTATCCCCTTTAACCCACCAGGAGAGATGTGAACTGAATGAATCGAATTGAATAATATTACAAGCCCCACCATTTGGTGTCCGGTCTTGATCATCCACTCTAAATAAAAGAGTCATCAGCATCATATGTGATGGGATCACATCTATCAACAAAATTATATGTCACATTTGCATAACAAAATGATGGTAAATTAACCATCCATCAGACGTCCCTTTCAGTTGGACACATAGCATGTAATGGAATCATACCATCCATAAGAATCAATCACAAGCATAGCACGTTAGAAATTCTAATCATAATTAAGGTTAATCAGAAGCTAATGTGCCAAACACTAAAATCACGGCAAAGTCACCATCCAACCTCCAATAAGTGCAATTATACACAACTGCATAATATGAGGATAAATTGAAAAATACTCAAGAAAGCCTTGTCTTTTAATTTCATTCTTAGTTATGTTGCCCTTTCCGTTGAGATGAAACCAGAAAAAGTTCCAAGAAACCAAACCCTTAATCTCGACTTCAGTTTGTCAAATTCAGCATCTGTCATTATGGGATTTCCGGCTGCATAAGCCATCGAAGCTTCCAAAAGCTTTTGTTCATCTGGACCTATTATAGTAAAGATAAAAGAATATTCAGCAAATGATAATATTAAAATATCTCTTTATGTGCTGTAAATAGAAATTCAAGCAAGTATCCAAAGGACTGAAATAGTCATGTGACGTGTAATAGGGAAGGTTAGACATACTTAGCATGACGACACTGCTTCCTTCCCACATTAATTCTTCCTTGAGATTATCGAATTCCTCATTAGACATTATTGCTTTTTTGTCATAGTAGAATGACTGAATGCAGAAGAAGTAAGGAGTCACCATCTCTCAGAAAATATTCAGCAAGGCATATTTATGTCAACTTGTCAAATTAGGAAAGTTTGTCACAGATATGATAACTCAAATAAGCATGTATAAATAGAATACTTGTAGTGCTTCTAGAAATTCCTGTTCAAGTTCTCCTAGCGTCTTCTTCTCTGCCTTCTTATCTAAGCTGCAATATGGCAAGATTTTGCTATCAATAACTTCACCATCCTGAACCTGACCTGGAAAGGGACATAGACATAAGAAACGATAAAATTCGATTGTATGCCACTTTGACTACAAACATGTAAGAAATTTGCAAGACAGATGCTGAAGAAGCATAATAGATGAAAGTTTTTGAAATATAGTATCCATAACTTGCTGAACTGAAGAACAAGTTTAGGTGCTTCCAATCAGATCTACGTTGTGTTTAAGCAATCTCTTGAAGCAAGGTCTCCAGTTAGTCGTTGATGCCGGACTAACTTTAAAATGAAACAGGGAAAGAGGGGAAAAGAAGGGGGAAGAAGAAGAGAAGAAGGAAAAGGGAGGAGAAGAGAAGAAGAGGAAACGTGCGGGAAGAAATTCTTTAATTCTGCATTAAAACCCTAATCAGCTTACAAGTTCCCTTTAAATAGGGCCCCATAAGAACAATTAAAATAAACCCCTTACATAAAATAATTCCCCACAAACAAGCCCTAAAATGAAAATAAGCCCAGAATAAAATAAACCACAAATAAATCCCTAAACACAAATAAACCCAGAAATAACAATAAGCAAATATGCAAATAAAATGGGGACCTAGCTGATGTCCCCATCAACTCCTCCCGGGTGAGAAAAACTCGACCCCGTCGAGTGTAAATCGGGGCGGCTGTCGTACTGCTCCAGAAGATCCGAGTCAAGGCGCTGCAACTCAGCTCGCGAAATCCACGACACATCTGATTCGGGTCGACCTTTCCACCGAACAAGGTAACGTTGGTAGCTTCCTCTCCTGGTAGAGATAACCTGCTCATCTAATATATGTTCTATGTGTTCTCTGCGTGCATGAAACTGGGGAGGTGGAGGCTCACTAGCAGGTGCTAGAGCAGGGTGATCACCAACAGTGGATGTATCAACAAAAGGGTCAGAAGGAATGAATGTTGATTTCTTGTATGGGACTAAATCTTCAATATTAAATGTCGCACTAATCCCATAGTCTTCAGGAAGATCAACAACATACGCATTCGAACTGATTTTCTTTAGGACTTTGAATGGTCCCGCACTACGAGATTGCAACTTTTTGAACGTCCCCGAAGGAAGTCGTTCAGGTCTAATTCTTACCATGACTGAATCACCTACATTTAATTCTTTATAACGGCGGTGCAAATCAGCAAAGGATTTATATTTTAAGTTATTAGAGTGAATAAGTTTGCTGATCTCCTGATGCAATGAATGCAGGTGTGAAGCAAATGATTGTGCAGACTCAGAGACTCTATGTTGATGTGACATGGGAATCAAGTCTATGGGCTGCCTAGGTTTATATTCATTCACCACTTCGAAAGGACTCACGCCTAAGGACCTATTGACCGAACTATTATATGCAAACTCGACGGTCGGTAACACTAAATCCCAGGTCCTAGTATAGGCCGACGAAAATTTTAATTTAGTGCCAATCATGTGTCCAAGAATTTTCCTAAAGGAACTCACGAATCTAACATCTCTATCAGATATAATAGGTGTTGGAAGGTCAGGAGGTCTAACGACTTCATTGAAATAAAGTTTGGCAATTCTAGAATTGTTAGAAGTCCTAGGACATAGGAGAAAAGGAGCCATATCCGAAAAATGGTCCACAACCATAAATATGGAATCGTGCTTGATATAGGTACGAGGAAGTCCCAACACGAAGCCCATATTGACATCTTGCCATGAGATCGTGGCACTCGACATAAAATCGAAGAGGTCGTTCAGCCTAGGGATGGAAAAACGATACTTAACCATAATTTTATTGGGGGTGCGGAGTGTGGGTATAGCACTGGGGCTCAAACTCTCACGAATATACCCTCGAGTGAGGAGTTTGTCAACTTTACATTTCAGTTCGGTGTGGTCGTTTGGGTTGAGCCTATGATGGGGAAGAGTTGGTACGGATGCTCCAGGAATGAGGTCAATGACGTGCTGGAGGTCACACATCGGAGGAAGTGTATCTGGAAGATCCTGAGAGAAAACAGAGTGAAACTCCTCCAACAGGGAAACTACTGCGGGTGGGTGCTCAGGATTCGACTCCACATTGATAACTCTAGCCACAAGGTTAAACACAGGTGATTGGCTGTCGATATCTTTCATTACCTCGTTCGAAGTAATGATGTGAAGTGATTTATCTTTCCGTAGGGTAGCACTCTTTTTTGTAGAGGCGGGCTCTCGGGGAGGCAATGAGTTCAGTACAATTTTCCGACCCTGGAACATAAAGCTACACGAATTCGAACGTCCATGAAGTGTGACGTCCCTATCGTATAACCAAGGTCTCCCTAAAATGACTTGACCTACGTCCATCGGAAGGCAGTCGCACCAGATCTCGTCTTTATAAGATAGGAATTGAATCGGTACAAGGCATCTTTCCGACACCGAGATGGATGTCTTATCTACCCAGGCTACCTTATATGGGTTGGGATGAGGGGTAGATTTCAGGCCGAGGCGGGAAACAACTCCAGACGCAATGGCGTTGATGCAACTCCCGCTATCAAATAGGATTTTGCATGTTTTATCATTGATCTTAAGAAACGTGTAAAATATGGAGGTTCTACGCCAATCTTGTTCGGTCTTGGTTTGAGCTAGAGTATACCGAACCACATGAAGCCTAGGATTTTGGTCATTCCGATCAGTGGGCTCATTTTGGGGTTCAGACTGGATAAACTCTAACCCGGTCTGTTCGTCTCCAAAGTCTTCTACAAAATCCTCGATGTTTGGTTCATAGACTTCTTCGACACATCCAGTCTCCTGGGTTCCTACTTCAAGTTCAGTCATTAGATAGGTCTTGGCATTACATTGGGACGCGATATGGCCAAACTTTTGGCACCTGAAACATTGTGTTTGGCTTCTAGAACGAGGATTGGGACCTAGTATGCCCTTTTCTTTATCATTTGAAGAGTTCTGGACAGGTATCGGGGATGTCCGAATCGGTGCTTGGCTAGGGCCGGGCTGGTTAGAAGGATTGGGAAGCTGCCTGGGTTGTGGGAGGTAGTTTTGATTAGGTCGGGCTCCTGGGGCCATGGGTCGAGGGTCGGTATGCCTCACTACAGGGGCTTGTAAGAAACTATCTACATCTTGAGCCAACTGATATGCTTGACCAAGGGTGGTAATCTCTCGGAGGATTAATTCTTTCTGAATCTCCTGGCGGAGTCCTGCCCGGAACCTAGAAAGAGTAACAGTCTCCTCTTCGATTACACCGCACCTCATGTGAAACTCTTCAAATTGTGCAATGTAATCGGCGACGGTTAAAGTCCCTTGAGTTAGTTTCTGCCACCTATCCATAAGGCGTTGTCGGTAAGAGAATGGCAGATACTTCTCATTCAGTTTCTCTTTCATATCCTCCCAAGTGGTGATGCGTGGAAGCCTCTGGGTCTCACGCCGATGTTCAACGTTATGTCAGTACCAGTGAGCTTGCCCAATAAGCTTCATTCTGGCAAACCGTACTTTTCTATCTTCAGGCATATCGTACCACTCAAAATAGTTATCCATGGCTGCTCTCCAATCAAGGTACACGCTCGGCCCTAATTGACCAGCAAATGTGGGGGCTTCTACTCGCACGGTACGAAGTAGTCGCTCGTCAAGATCGCGCTGGTGATCAGGATGATGTTGGTTCCTAGGGGGATGGGGAAAAGCTGCCGGCGGTGTGGTCAAACCAAACTCGGGGTAAGCTGCGATTGGGGATGATGGTTCCGGAGGCCTAAGGTGTTGTATTTGAGCACGGATCTCACGTTTGAATTCGTCGTTATCAGCTCGTATTGCAGCTAATTGTTCCAGAATATCTTGTATGACTCTGGGGTCCATGGTGGATGAAGGGGTCTGAGAGTCAGTGAGGAGGTACTCTCTACCACTACGGGTGGGCATACAGGAGCTACTCTAATTGGTGATATGATATGCAATACTACTAATGAACCCTAATTGTCCAAAGGTAATGCAGGACAACCTACTGATGCAACCCACTAATGCAACCTACTATGAATTCGGAAATCAGCAATTTTTTCACAAAAATAACTTAAAATTAAATTTTACTAATTTGTACTTTGGTTATTTCAGAATTAAAGTAGAAAATTAGTCACTATAAGAAGTTAGGTTGCAAACACGTTTTACAGTCATACAAAGTCTGAAAGTAATCTGATCTATGGATGTTGATGATGTCCTGACACTAAGGTGTGCTAATTTAATATTTAGATTTAATTGGTAGGTAGGACAGGTGTGGTGAAAAATGTTCTAGGTTTTGCAGTTTGACAAGAAAATAAGTTTCAAAACAGGGCTGTCATGCAAGAGAACTAGAACATATTTAAATAAGCAAGTCCAAGGGAGGAAGAACCTATTACCTGTGGCGGATACAGCCAATCAGAATCAGGTACTCGTGGGCTGGGGCGACGGTCGGGACGCAGTGAGTCGGGTCGTCGGATGGCGTGAATCTGGTCGCGTTACAGCAACTGGGGGCCTGCTGAACCTGTCAACTTTGGGGTATACTGTATGGTGTGGCTAGCGGGCCTGTAAATGAGGAAGGCTTGTGAGTTGATCCTTGAATCAGTGGCGGGCCCTGCAATCAGTTGGGCCGCAGGTGCTACGGTGGATCGGGAATCAGTGGCGGGCCCTGCAGTCAGTTGGGCCGCAGGTGGCTCAGTGGATCGGGCGCGATGGAGCTCGAGTGAAGGAGAAAACTGGGACCGAAAGGGGAGTGGAGAGAAAAGGTGAAAGGTGGAGGCGGTGGTCTGGTGCAGCGGCAAGCGGAGGTGGGCGTAGCGGCGGGGCGTGGTGGAGTAGAGAAAAAAAGGGGAAAGGTGGAGGCGGTGGTCTGGTGCAGCGGCAAGCGGAGGTGGGCGTAGCGGCGGGGCGTGGTGGCGTGGCTCAGTGGAGGGAGAGACGATGACAATCGGAGGAAGCGGGCGGACTCGGGTGGTGTGTTAGCTGCCCAACGGCGTCGCAGCTGGTTCGGGCGGCGTAGCGGAGGGGTTCAGGCGATGGCGGATCTTGGCGGCGGCAGGAAGCGGCACGGGCGGAGGCGGCGACGGCGCAGCGACACGAGCAGCACGGGCACAGGGGCGGCGCGGGCTCGGGTGACGGAGGAAATGGCGTCGGCGGCAGAAACGGCACGGCAGAGGCGGCGAGGAGGAAACGGCGGAACGGTCGATGGTGGCGCTGCAGGCGGAGCTCGGCGACGGCGGCGAAGGAGGCGGTGGAAACCCTAGGGTTTCCTCTTCGGCAGAACAGAGGTTAGGTTTTTTTTTTTTTTTTTTTTTTAGGAACACGTGCAGGTCACATGATCCGAAGGGATTTTTTTTTTTTTTTGACTTACCGGATGTGAACCGGGCTATCGGGTTTGGGGTAACGGGTTTAGAACTTACCCGTTACCGTAACTCCTTCTTCAACCTCCCGATCGACTCGGGAGGGCGTTCCGGCCGCTTCGGCGGTGGTTGCGGAGCGGCCGAACTGAACGGCGACGGAGACTCCGTTGTCGGCGGCAACAGGCGGCGGCTGGTCGTGGTGGCGGCCGGAATCTTGCGCGCGGTGGTCGGCGGGTGCGTCGACAGTGCCGAGGGACAAGGTGGCAAGCAGATCGACGACGCTCTTCCTCTTTCCGGCAGCGGGAGTCACACGCGGTCCTTCAACGCGCTCCGGTGTCCGTGGTCGACGTACGGCGTAATACTCGTGCGGCCACAGAAATCCCGGAATCCGGCGACGCTCGGCCATACACCGGTGGTGGCACGACGGTGAAGACGCGGCAGAGGTGGTGGTGGCGTCGGTTGCAGGCTCCGGTGGAGGGCCAGAGGTGGCGCTGCAGGGAGGCCTCCGGGGAATCTGATGGAAAGAGGTGGTTGCGGCAGGGAGGGGCACAGTGGAACTGCTCGGCCACAGGGGAGCTTCCTTTTTTTTTTTTTTTTCTTTTTGTGTGTGAAGCTGACAGAGGGAAGGAGAGGAACCGAGAGAAGCTCGGTGAATCAGGGTTGATCCCTTTGTCCCCTTTTTGTGAAAACCGAAAGAACGATCTTTTTTTTTTTTTTTTTTTTTTTTTTGAACAGGCTGACAGAGGGAAGGCCCTGTTCTCCTTGAAGCACTGTGAGAACTAATGGGGAAGGAGGGCTGTTGTTGGATCGGGGCTTTGGCAGCAGGGGCAAAACCAGCCTTGCTCTGATACCAAGTTGATGCCGGACTAACTTTAAAATGAAACAGGGAAAGAGGGGAAAAGAAGGGGAAGAAGAAGAGAAGAAGGAAAAGGGAGGAGAAGAGAAGAAGAGGAAACGTGGGGGAAGAAATTCTTTAATTCTGCATTAAAACCCTAATCAGCTTACAAGTTTCCTTTAAATAGGGCCCCATAAGAACAATTAAAATAAACCCCTTACATAAAATAATTCCCCACAAACAAGCCCTAAAATGAAAATAAGCCCAGAATAAAATAAACCACAAATAAATCCCTAAACACAAATAAACCCAGAAATAATAATAAGCAAATATGCAAATAAAATGGGGACCTAGCTGATGTCCCCATCAGTCGTGCATGGAAACATCATTCTTTCTAAAGGTGGAATTATCAGAGAAGAGAAATAAATTTAACTCATTGGTGGTGAGTTTTGTATTCCTTCTAGGAACAAAATTTATTTGAGGTCAGCCTGGTAATCTAATTGTGCTGTTTGTCTCTATGTAGGCTAATTTCCTAAACTAGAGTTTACAGCAATTTTCACAATATCTATCCAGGTTGCTGTTGTAGCAGCCCCATAACAGAAATGGAATAGGTGATTTCAGTCAAAGGGCTAAGATTTTGCTGGAATTCATTCTACACCAGATTCGTGCTTACTCTTTAAGATTTTTTGGTTTTATTTTGAAGTATTATCAGCACGTAGTGCGCTAACAACTCATAAGAAGCAAGAACTGCTAAATCATACCGAACTGGGAAGTCCAGGGCATCGCTGAACCGGAGCGGCTAATAACTAGGACAGTTCAACCAACCAATATGTTCCACATTAAAATCGGCTTTAACCAGGTTGAATTGTTTGGTTCTGTCCAGTTTCAAGTGGTTCGAGTCTTTTCCGGAACTGAACTGGGTTAGTCTTATATAAAACTCTTATCTCAATCTTTCTCCTCTCTCCTCTCCTCTCTAGCGAGTCACGAGTCATGATTTTCAAAGTCAAGGTCATTAATGATTTATATCCACTCTATCATTTGCTTAATCTCACTATATTCCGCTCATGGCATAGTATTCTCACTCTTAATTCATTTTGTTCAGAAACTGGTTCTCCAAAGCTAAACACGTATTCTCAGAGAAAGATACTTACATAATGGAGATGATATCAAGCAAATTATTTAAGAGGAGAAAATATTTACACACCATACTACCACCGAATTCATACTTCACTGAATCGCACTCAACCCCATTACTTTAGAGCCCTCTACGCGTTCCGAACATGCGATCAACGTCGCACAAAAAAAGCCATCATCAACACAGTATTTCGTTATCACAGTCGATTAATACTTCCAGGGGAAATGCCAATTTCCTCTGCCTCTCTTATTGCATTTCCACAACGCCTTCGAAGTTTATGTTGCAAAACTACCGATATAAGATTAGAATTTAAGTGAAAACCAAAAAGAAGCGAAAGGCACACAGAGAAGAGAGGAAGATAAGGCCTGCTGACCTTGCTGATCGGCGGCCCTGGGACGCAGCACGAGCACCCTGCGCCGCTGGTGAGAGGGAAGCCCAAGGGAAGCAGCAGAGAGAGAAGATCTCCGGAAGCAAGAGGAGGAGGGAGGGGGAGAGGGCTTGAAGAGGAGAGGAGATCCGGGGAGGAGGCGAGGGGAGAGCGAAGATCGCCAGACCTCTGAGGCCATAACTTCTGGTCGAAGACGGCAAAGGTGGGGTGGGTGCTGCCCAAAAGGAAGGAGTGTCCTTCTTGGAGCCGCGGACTGGGACATGCGGGCGTCGGGGCGTTGGCCGAGGGATAAGGGAGTGGGGCAACGAGTGGAGGGAAAGAGATAGGAGAAGCGAGCGATCGAGATCTCCCCGACCGTTGCTTGTGTGGGACCACATGGCCGGTGACAGCGTTCCGACCTTTGCCAGCAAACAGTATGTACGGAATGGCATGGCTGCAGCCTGCAGGGAGCATTATTTAGCTCTTGCTGGTAAAAACGAAGCTTTGATTTCATCAAACTGACTCTCTTGCTGGTAAAAACGAAGCTTTGATTTTATCTAAATGGCTCAGATTCGAAACGTGCGAACGTCGATTAAATACAGGGATCGGATACTTCCTACCTGATTTGCTCGGTGACTCGCTATCTGGTCTTTGTCGTTATTTAGCTTGTGCTGGTGTGACGTACTTACACGAAAATAGAACTAAGCTCTGCCACGAATAAAAAGAATATGAATAAAAAATGTTCTATCCGTATCGAATACTCTCCAATGGAGAGAGGGTCCAGTGGGGATTGCTACGCGCCCCCCCCCCCCCCCCCCCCCCAAAAAAAAAAAATAAACTAAGAACGACAAGAAGTGAGCTTATGGGATATTCACCCTGTAATATTTACATTGATCTTCTAAGTTCTAATCATGTTCCAAATATGTGCATGCATAATACCGAATAACAATCGACAGCATTCAATAGCCTTGAAGAACATCGTGGAATAGAGAAACAAAATGTGCAGCAAAAAGAAAATGAGATTAAACAGTACGAGTGTAATAATGGCATGCAAAGAATCTAGTATTCCCCAGCTTTACAACACAAGCACCCTCCCTGTTTCAGGGCAGAAGCGCATCCTCCAAGCACAATTATGCCACGTCTAACTATTGACTAAGGTTGCATATCTTGGCATATGGATGGTAGTATTTGATGTATTTGGTCCAGTAACGCCTGTACTTGGTCATTGCAGCCTCCAACCAAGGCTTCATATTCCCATTATAATGGATGACAGCAGCATTCTCAATCTCCGAGCGATCAATGCTTGGATTATACCCCAGCCCAAGAACATGCCATGACTTGTCCAGTGGATGTGTCAAATTGTAGAACGTCAGAAGTCCAGGAGGAAGTGTACCAAGTTTCCATAGAGCCCTGTTCTCATTCTAGCATTAGGAGAGAAATCTAATTAATGCCTAAACCATGAGAATATCATGCACTGTGCATGTTAGTGAATGGATGCAAATGAGATGTACCATTTTTAAAAAAAGAATCTGCTGAATTTCTGAGGTTAAAAAGATGCTATGAAAATAAAATGCCACAAGCAACTATAGTAGACATAAATGAAGCTTTTTTGACAAAATCATTGAAGACAGGGTTGAGCAGTAACCGGTCAGGGAGAGAGATGGTTTTCACACAAGCAGACAAGATTTTCCAGTTACAGTGAGCCTACCACCAATATGCATTTTGCCTTTAACTTTAACCCTACAAATCTACAATATTCACAAATAAGCCTACAGATGATCTATGAACAGATGAGATAAGAAAATGAAATGTTTGGTTCGATTTATGACAGCTTTGCCAGGATGACATGATATTATCAGTAAAAGCCAGATTATGCAATTCACATATATTCAGTGATAACAAGTTTAGGAGCAAGGCACTGGTCTCTACTCTCTATCAACAACCTAAGGATAACACGTAATCGTTTCCTGCCAACATCTCAGGATTCCTTACACGGGAAAGAAAATAGATCAGAAAAATTTCATTGGAAATATATCAGAAAATATGAAACAAAGATATGCCTCTGAAGTAGTATTCACATGTTTAAAAGCTTTTAGGAATTTTAAAGGATATAGCATTGTGATTGTTGTAGATATAGGAAATATAGAGGGTGAACTGGTGAAGATACATGAAACGAGATTTTATGAGGGTGAGAAGATAGAGATTGAGGGTCCAGAAAACTACAAAGGAAAGCTGGTGTATATAAAATGGAGAAAGCTAATGAGTCACAAAAACATGGAAATTACATGATTTGGATGGTCTTCACGGGAGATAAGAGGTGGCCTAGATGATGAGAGGAGGTTGAATAGTCTAAAGATTAAGAAGGCAACATGGAAGAGTAAAAGAAACCTGTAGAAATGTCTGGATCTTTGACAGGAACGTATGACGAGCAAAGATCCATCAAGCAGGTTAAAACATATGAGATAATGTTGATTGGTCAAGATTATGATTACTTTAGGAATCCACATGCACAAACATGCAGATATATGGAGCATGCATAACTAATGTTTTGATCTAGAAACTACAGATGTATGGATAGGGAATTAGATAGGTTCCACTAATAGATACTGCTTATGAGAAAAATACAAAGACATAACAAAATGCATAAAGACAGCTACTGCTCAGTTGATCGATTAAGAGGTCTTAGATATTATCCTACAAACCAGAGTTACCAGACCAAATACAGCATCAGTATTCTATATGAAATACCAATAACTCACAAAGAACAGCATTCAAGCAAGGCTTTTAAGTTAACTTACCAATGACTGCCACTTGTGATAAATCCCAGTAATATCTTTCTTCTTCCAAGCATTAAGATTAAACATATTCATTCCATAGGCCCAGCCACAAGCATTTGGATCAAAGTTCCTGGAAATGTGAGGGTTTGAGAAGTTGAGGTATTTGTCAAACCGATGAAAACTCTGGCCACAAGTCTCTACGGCACCATTTACTTTTCCCTTTAGATCTATAGACCACAAAGCTGTCAAATCCTTCTGAACAACAATGTCATCATCCAGAAACAAGATTTTATTCAATTTAGGATAAACCTGTGGGAGATAGAACCTCAGATGATTTAGCATTGAAAGATATTTTGGGTTCCGGTACTTTAAATTTGAAGAACCTGTAGAGAGAGTTGTATGACCACCAGCTTTGAAATAGTATTCTTTCATCGCAGCAGACTCAAGCTGCCGCAAAACTGGACAATATGATGAGTTCAGCCATTTGAATTCATCCACATTTTCAACATGAATGGTTGCTTTTCCAGGTGGATTCAATAGAAACCACATGTTCATGGCTCCAAAGTTCAGTTTATCAGTAACCAGATGGAAGACATGTTTCTCTGTCTCCTGAAACCAATAAGAATGTTAGTTGCTTAATGCACCCAGGCACACAGAGGAGCGCGGGGGGGGGGGGGGGGGGGGGGGGGGCGGGGGGGTGTGGACGAAAAAGGAAAGAGACCCATTACCTTGGCATTCATGATGGTTGAGTTCACAACGACTGATGCAGCTAAAATGTTGTCAGAAAAGAGTGCATAATGGTAAAGATTTGGATCATCCAATTTCTCACTCCTTGGAAACTTTCTTTTCTCTGGAGGGAGGAGATAGTAAGCTATGCTTAAGTGCATAGATAAGCAGTGGATCCCATTGGGAATTGTTTTTGCCGCCAACTGGCTTAGGAAAGTGCTCTGTTTCTTTAAGCTCCTAACCTGTGTATCTGCTAATTGAAGCATTGCTCTGAGCTTCTGAGTCACTACCTTACAGTCATACAACTGTTCTCTTGCTTTTGACAAGACTTGACCCATTTCTTTTATTCTCTTGGATGCGCTGGAAATAATACATTCCAAGTTAATAATGCACTGGTGCAGAAAGACAGGAAATAGAAAAACAGCCTCACCTGTGATGGAGGTCAGAATCAGCATTGGCTTCTCCAAGAGCACTTTGACTTTCCTTTAGCCGATTCTGTAGTTCCCGATAAAGATCTGTCTTATTTTTCGACTTAGCAATGACTGAATAAACCCTAGCCATGATCATTTGGTCTCGCATCAACCTTACGGTCGAATCAGAATTCTCATTCTCATTATCTTTCCTCCATATGCTATATTTTCCAAGTACTGCAGAGTTTACACCCTTTGAGCGCTGAATGGCAGCATTTTCAAGTTTCACCAATTCTTCATCATCCTGTTTAACCAACTCAAATGCTCTCCTTTCTCGTCTTCTCTCTCTCAATCGCTACAATCCTCAAGATTAAAAAAGACAAATCCAATTAATCGAAGCAGATCTTCCAAAGTATCAAACTCCAAAATATGTGTATGTGTGAGTGCTGTCAAGAAGTGTATCCTATTCTTTATTCTTGTCTTCAGGGGAACCTGGTTCAACAAATCTACTCAAATCAGATATCAAGGACTGTTCCACTTCAAGATAACTTTTCAAAAGCCAAGAAGTTGATGGAGTTGGTGTTAAAACTTAAAAGCATAGCACCGGGAAGAAAAATTAAATACCCGTCGAGCAACTATTACTGGATTATCAAGAAGTTGATGTCCATCTGCATATCAGAAAGACATGAAAATGCTCATTTATAAGTAGAGACATAAACAGTTGAAATGTTATATCAAAAAATACCAGAATCATCTTTAACCCCTTTATCGATTGTTAGCAAATCACCAGCCGCAGCAACATTTTCTGGTTCGACACGGGAAGCATTTTGTGCAACATCTGAAGCTGCCTGAATCGGCTTCAAGAAATTGAAACATGCAGCCAGATCAATAGGCACATTGAGGCTGGAAAACCCCAAAAACTTATATAGAGTAAAATGGAAATACATCTGAAATGGTCAGATTCTGAGAAGCTTCATCCTGCCCACCAATTCTCCATGAAGATGACACATAGTTTTTTCTGGCCGAATCAAGACTCCATGGTCCTAAGTCATGTCTGGTAGCAGAAATGATATCAATTACCTGTGAACATAAAGCAGAGGCATGTGTCTAGTTGAATGTTAACTCATGAAAACTAAACAAAATTCATGAGAAAACTAGAAGAAGACAAACCATTCAACATGTACCTCTTTTGTAAAAATAGATTTCATGTGTTGCATGGCCAATTGTTCCCTCCAATCAACAATCTGCAACAGTATTTATAGAGTTAATATACGTAAGAAAAATGAGTACATTGAGTTGACCCTAAAATTAGTAAAACTATGAAAGTAAGCACTAAATAGTGTGCTACCGGCTTGCTTGAAATGTGTAGAATGCCCTTCCAATCTGCATTGCGAGCAAAGGAATTTTAGATTAGTGGGACTCAGGTGAACGTATTAGAAGAGCCATGTAGAGACACAAAGAGGTCCAATAAGTAGCAGATATTAATGCTTAAAAAGTCTGTTCTCTGACAAAAGTATTGCAAAGACAGACACCTTCAGGAGTCCACTTTTAAAAATCAACAATTATCAGAGTATATACTCCTTTACCCTTTTTATCTTTATAATCAGATAAGCTGCTGACAGTAAGAGCAAATATTTCTCTCCTGAGTACATAAACCTTTTAGACTCTGAAAATCATACAAAATATAGGACATAAAAAAAATCTTCATTCCAAAATACAGAACAAATATATAACTGTATGATAGGAAGTTGGAAGATAAGAAGGTGAATTCATTTCAATGACTTGGTGAACTACTAGAGACTTTAAAGGCCTACATAGCAAGAAAATACAAGAATATTTAGGAAAAGATTTTTGGTACATGGTAACTGATGAGTTGATAACTCAACCCCCTAATAGAAACTGCAAGAAAATTT
Source organism: Phoenix dactylifera (assembly GCF_051530095.1). Taxonomy (NCBI): domain Eukaryota; kingdom Viridiplantae; phylum Streptophyta; class Magnoliopsida; order Arecales; family Arecaceae; genus Phoenix; species Phoenix dactylifera. The sequence goes on from NC_143195.1 coordinate 29,792,078, forward strand.
TCAAAGTAAATACGAATGAGATATAATCTTATTTTCTCATCATTCTGTTAACAAATTATTAGACCAATCTATGAATGCTGCAGAACAACACCACCCTACAAACCTAGTAATAAGCATGGGTACAAGGTTTAGTTTATCCAACATCCAGTGGAGCAAGTTTCAACAAGACCTAACATTAGGACCTTTCTGTGCAAAAATTGAAACTAGATGAAATATTTGCATGTGTTTGTAAACAAGATATTAAATGTACAATATATGCATGTAAGGAAGCATGCACGCTTTTGTGAGTGCATAAGTAGTCATAAGTATGTTGTATATATGTATGAAAGGAATGGCTAATGTTCCTAGAGCAAAATAACTAAAGTAGCTATGACAAAACAAATAGTAAGTAATGGAGATGATGGATTTGGCAGAGGGCATTTGGTAGAAGAGAACTTAAAGGAAGGAAAAAAGAGGTAATGAAATTCCAATTATCATACTTTGGCATCCAAGAAAAAGAAATAAAGAGAAGAAATGATAGCAAATACTGCTCAAGATTGTCTAATGTTGTCAAGTACTTTGACTTAATAAAAGAATATCTCTATGCTCACCTTCTGTTCCCCCAACTGGCATCAACAATATCCACCCCCCCCCCAAAAAAAAAAGATAGAGATAGAGATAGAGAGAGAGAGAGAGAGAGAGAGAGAGAGGGGGGGGGGGGGTCACACCATTGTCCACTATGATGGTTATTAAAAGTTGAACTGACAAGTAGTTTTATGTCATCCTCAACATATTTGCTAGGATTAATGAAACAATTACCAAGAAAAAGAGGAAAGTTTATGACTAGTTTCAACTTAAGTGGTCATTGCTATATGAATTACAATAAGCAAAATCAACGCATGCTAAACTATAAGTTCCGGTATTACCGTCTCTTAAAGAACATTCACTTCATAAAGGAAATGAAGTATTGGATAACAATACAAATTGTTCTGAATATCTATGTTTATCATCAACTGCACATATATAAATCCTACATTTTGGAGCTATATAATAGGCATCCAACTCAGGCAGGTTTCATCTGATTATACGCCAACCTAGGCCCAGCTTGATTTCCTCTGCTCATCCAAACTTGCTTAAACTGACTAAAACACTGATCACCAACCACAATATGGAACCTATTTGAACCCCATTCTGTATTCTTCCACCAAAGCACAATTCAGGTTGAAGGGAATCAAGTCAGATTGTATCAGGAAAGATGTAATTGTTTGAGAGATTTTGAGTGGAATACAAACTAAAATATATGATAAATTTTCTCATGACTGGATTTAATTCAATGTAGTCTGCATGATTTCTAACATATGGTCTATATGTTATGCTTAAATAGAGAATTTCAATGTTTCATATAAGCATGGATTAGCATGCGTGAGGGTTGTAGTATAGTGATTACAGATGATATCTAGTTAGGTTACGTACAGAGCAGTATGACATCAATTTGGACTGGATTTGGGGAAGGCCAGCATGTCCAAGCTCTTAACCCTAACCCAGCACCAAACTATAACTGGGTATGATATTCCCTAGCCCATAATCCTCCCAATGTTGGGTAAATACGTTTAGCTCATCCTAGAATTTGGATTAGATAATGTCAAGTTTGTACTAAAACAGCCCAAGTTGAACAATACTAAATCAAAACATAAAAACAGCTTTTTAACATTAAAATATAGAAAATTATTTACATTTTTTTAATTAATATGTTTCAAAAGTTATACATATTATAAAAAATGAAAAGCATTGGCATGTAGTGAAATAAACAGAGGATAATTTTAAATGCTTATATTGACACTTTATGAGTGCCTTGCTGAAAAGAACAAAGGGCATGATAAGTTGCTAGAAAGTTTTCAGCGGCATGTTCGGAAGGTGACACCCGTTGTTGTTAAAATCTTATGATTCACGATTCGATCTAATAACCCATTTTTAAATTATTTATTACTAATAAGTGCAAGCTTGTTATTGAAGTTTATGGACAAATTTTCATATTTTATAAATGTAGCTTAAAAGTTCTACCTTGTTTCTCTCTAAAACATTGTAATTAAAATGATAATTGAATTGATAAGTAATATATAAATATCTTGAATAACTAAACACAATGTTTGTTCCATTAGACATGCTAAGTATAGGCTTATCCTGGTGGACACTAGGTTCATGAATGCCTTTTTATTCTTCATTCATCCACTCTATATTTGACTTGTAGTTCAATTTCTATATTTCTTAAATAATTTTAAAAATATAGAAAGAAATTAGAAAAATCTTATGATCTGCAATTAGATTCATGACTTGGTTCAATCCAACCCACTCTACAATTTACAGCTCGATCACAATCTTAACAATATTGGTGACATCATCATGCATGGCCAAATTAATCGTCAAGGAATGTCTCATCAAGTCTAAGGGTCTTAATCAGAATTATCTACAGAGTTAGAAACCCAAAGAAACAAGTGTCATTATTGAAGGAGAAAAGATAAATTTAAAAAAAGAAAAAAAAGAAAAGCCTACTTCAATGAAGTTTCATGCATTAAAAAAAAAATATATGTGACGAGACTGATAATCTAGAATCAAGCTTAAAGATGCCAACAATAAATCCTCTAGCATGAAATCTTAAAAGCATTAAACTTCTACATGTCAAATTGCTGGTTCACTTTTCATATCCATTTGCTTAATCTTCTATTGTTTTGAAATTTAACCCTTAGCACCCAAAAAAAAAAAATCTTGAAACCCCACAAAAGTCAGGTAGCAATGAAAAAAGGTTGTTGCTCACAAATCTACTTCCCAGCATATTCTTTCAACCAAGTGCACCTTAATCATAAATTTCCTTCAACAATTCATTTATTACATTTGTTGCAGGCAGCATGTCTCACTTGAATATGTAGGTATATGTATATTTTTATGTATATAGGGTCAGCTTTCGACTACTCATTCATCAAGAACTTGTATTTAGGCTACCTTAGTTTTATTTCAAGCTTTTTCGCATCCTTCTTATAAATTTCATCCATGTTTCCTTATGTGTTCCCAAAGTGGAGTCACAGAGCCTCTCAAAAGAATAGTAAACTTCCCAGAAGGAAGTCAGAGAGCTTGGATTATGCACGTAGATCCCATTTTTATAGTAATAGAGATTCTCAACTCAAAAAATTTCTGTGGTTTAATTAGCTATATGATCTTCTTTCGTCGGCTACATACCCCATCCCCGAGCAAGATATTCGGGAGATAGAACCGACTCACCGGCCACGACGGATGTGCGGATGCCACGCGCCGCCAAGAAGAACAGCGGCGAGAGAAAGGAGAGGAGGAGGAGGTGGAGCACGGCGAGTTTGGCGACGACGCCGCCGCGGCTCCTCTGGATCCCGCCGGACGCGGCAGGGAGCTTGGAGGGGCGCATTGGCGAAATCGACCCGAGCCCTAAAGAAAGTCGGAAGAGAAAAGGGAAGGGATTAGAGGAAGAACAAAGTGGGATTTTTAAGTTGGGAAAGAACTAATGGTGCCGGAGAATCACCGTCAGAGTTTAATTCCGCTACCTGGAGTGGAGGGGAGATGAGATTGGAGAAGGAGGAGCGGCGGGGAACGAGATGGCTGTGATGCGAATGAATGAAGCTATCAAGGAAGGAACTGAAAAGCGGAAACGGGAAATCAGAGCGGTGAAAGGCTTCGGGGGGCCACTCGAAAGAGAAAGGGATTTACCAAAAAAAAAAAAAGAGAAAGGGATTGGGTTGCATCTTTCGTGGAAATAAAGGATTGATCTTCTTTCGCGACATAGACCGTTGGATCGCGACCCGCACAGCTCTCAAAGCACTCCAAACTTCCTTTAGTCATCCGCTGCACGGCTCTCAAAGCGGTCCTTGGATGGTTTAACGGTGGATTTGTGAGAAGGAAGGTGAATCGTTCTTTCGTGCAAAAGATACAACCTCCGGTAAATCATCTGAGTAGGTGACAACAAGATGATTTGACGGTCTGGAGTGTGGACTCGGATGATGCCATCAGACTAGCGATGGTATAAGCATTTTCCAATCTTATATATATTTTTTATAAAATAAAATATTTTTTTATAAAATAAAAATGTTTAGTTATTATTTTTATAAAATAAAAAATTGGCTTTTTTTATTGATTCCTTAACAACATTCATCGAAAAGTAAAATATAACGTAAAATAAAATTAATTGAATTAGTGTAAAAGGAACTAGCATTATTTCACATGTGCAAGAACCAATATCATTATTATTATTATTTTACTTCCATGTCTTGAGGCATATAAAATTCTGCCAAAAAAAACCTTCCTAACTAGAGAATTTATTTATAAAAAATATGAAGAGAATAAGTATTCGGATTAAAAAAAAGGAAAAAAAGAGAAACTAAATAGGAAAAGGATCAAGAAAACCTTTCCAACTTATTATCAAAGCATGCATAATTAAATTAACTAAGGATTCATTTGGTTGAAGATAATCTGATTCCACAAGAAATTTTTGGGCTTCCTCGAGATTGGATATCGGAACTAGGATGCATCTTTTAATATATATGATGACTTCTGAAAAATATTATCCAATGCACCTTTTGATAGCTCTCTCATAAAAGAAACAAAGCACGATCCTTAAATTGGTAGTGCATCTATCCATCCGTAAGGTGAGACCGTGAGAGGATGAGGATGGACATGAAGAAATCAGCAGAGATGGAAGCATGCCTTCAGCACTATGATGGCAAAAAATGATTCCATTCCTCTCCAGAGTTCAAAACACAGGAGTCCACGCAGATTGGAAGATGTGTTTAACTGTTCATTTCATTTGGTGTTTGACTGCCTTACCACGACGAGGTCAGTAGCGACGACTGGTAGTTACCCAGCTAACAAGGCCCAAGTCTATGTGGAGCATCCAATCATCGACAAGCATGCAATTTGATAGCTTTAGTTTATTATTTTATATTTTTTATTTCGAAAGATTCAAACTCGAGCACGACATCAAGCTTCATAAGGACGTGAGGGTTATTATAGTAGAACATTCACGTAGCAACCAAGAAGGCAAAAGCTGACCACAACACGACAAAGAGTAGTTTGACCCCCTAGACGACGACAACATAAGTGACAAAAGGTTCACGACTCAACTCGGCCGCATATCACAAGGCAAGAGAAATGGCTTGGACTTTGGAGTTCGAAAAGAGTACTGCAGTGCAACCTCACTTCGGAGAGGCGACGTCCTCCTGGGACTTCTTGAAGAGCTTGTACTGGATGTGCTGAGCAAAGGTGCGAGGGGGGAACTTGGCCGGGATCTGGTCGGTCACAAGCTCCGGGAGTGGCTTGAGCACGATCTTCTCCTTGGGAGGCTCGCAGAAGACCGCCCACGAGATCCGGACCTTCTCCTTGTTGACGAGGCCCCGGTGGAGGATGCTCTTGTAGTTGCCATTGCTCAGGATCTCAAGGGTGTCGCCGATGTGCACGATCATGGAGTCCGGGACGCACTTGGCGGTGACCCACTTGTTGTCCTTGTAGACCTGCAGCCCGGGCACCATGTTGTGGAGGATGAAGGAGAGCGAGCTCACATCGGTGTGAGCCTCGACACCGAGGGCGAGGTCGGGCTGCGGGCACTTGGGGTAGTAGTTGATCTTCATCTGGAGAAGGAGGTCCTCTATGCCGCCAAGTTCCTTCTCCAGCTTCCCCTCTTCCAGTCCCAGACCCAGGGAAAGAATTACCAGCATCTTGGACGCCACCCCCCTTAGCCGTTCGGCAAACTCCTTTGTCACCTCACTGCACCAATGATCCACATACACATGTTCGACAAGTGAGGAAAACTACACGAGAAAGAAAATAAGGAAGCTAAATACTAATGCATGAAAATTAGAAATTAGAAAGTTCTGCTGTTTCTTCATTAAGTAGATTCATGCAGTTAAAGGTGCCAGCTTAGCCTGTTGGTTTGGATCAGAAAGCTAGAGTTGAGTATTATTACCACTAGGATTTATGGTGGTAAGGTGAAGCATCGTAAAATATGACCGTTCCCAGCCATGACCCATGGCGTTAAGGCTAACTAGGGTTCATGCCAAGTTTGCATCACAGTATAGCCTATTATGTACCCAGAAAAATAAAAACCACAGCATAGAATATTTCTGTAACTAGGAAAACCCTAAGTAAGTAAATTTCCAGATGCGTTTGTTTTTGGCAATCACAGAGTCTAGAGACACACATTTAGTTGTGCTTTAAGAAATGAACGGAATCCCATATAGTACCTCCCACCGGATTGAGAGTTTGAATCCTCGGATTAATTAGCTCAAGTGTGGTAACTTTAAAGACAAAAAAAAAAAAGAGGAAGTCAATCTAACTCAAATAATCCTGCTATCTCAAAATACTTCGCATAGGCAAGTTGTAAGAAATCCCTCACCTGTGAGATGGTCAACCAAGTCTACCGTATTTCCTAACAATTCAGAAATGGTTGCCCATGTTGGCACTTCGAAAAAGAGCCAAGCAAGACTGGTTGGTGGAATACTTCAACCCTTTTTACGTCTTTCTGCGTGTGGGAGAGACAAACATGCACCACCCTAGCTACATCTTAACGTAGGAGAAGTTATAACAAAGAAAAGAATTCTAAAGGGAGGCTTACACGTAGTCGGCAGGGTGCTTGGGCCAGACGGACATGTCGGCCTTGTCATGGGGAAAGATGAGGTGAAAGAAGTAGTCCTCCCACTCCAGCTGCCCGCTCGCATTGTTCGCTAGCTTGCTCCCGTAACCGGCGATCTTCCCCGACGACTGGTCGTTCGCATACTTCTCCTTCTCCTCGACGGGCAAATCAAAGAACTCCTTCCCCACCCTCCTCACCTTCTCGATGAGCTCCAGCGGGATGCCATGGTTGACTATGTGCATCACCCCCCACTCCGACGCCACCCTCCGCACCTCCTCCGCGCACGCCCGCCGCACCGCCTCGTCCTCCGTGTCGAACCCCTTGAGGTCCACCACAGGGATCTGGGGCCCCTCCTCGGCCTTCTTCTCCTCCTCGAATGCGTCTCCGAGGTCGAAACGCTCTGACTCCGGGCGCACGTACTCGGTCGGGATCGCCTCCAGCCCGCTCTTTGCCAGGCTCTCCACTCTCGCCGCCGCCGACGCCACCTTGGCTGCCATCTCTCTCTCTCTCTCTCTCTCTCTCCCACTCTGTAACGCACAAAGGGGAGGGCTTGTAAGTGTTTGAAGTGTTCGAAGGCTGGAATGCTGCTGCTGCTCCAAGAGGAGGGCGTTCCGAGGCGTATATATAGAGGGCTCGGAACATGGAAAACAAGGGGCGCGGGGAGCGGTTTGAGGAGAGCCAGAGCGCCGAGAAGGAGACGGATTGGTGGGACCGGCGCGACTGTCTGGTGGCAAGGACGGGCTCGGGTTGTATCTTTCGCGGGAAAGAATGGTTGATCTTCATTCGCGATATGGACCGTTGGATTGAACACCACACAGCTCGCAAAGCATTTCAAACTCCCCGGCAAAGATCTCGAAGCGATCATTTGGGAATCCAACGGTGGATTCGAGCGAAGTAAGGTGAATCCTTTTTTCGAGTGAAAGATACAACCTCCGTTCTGTACGGAGGCGGGCGACGCGAGGAATCTAGAAGGATGGAAAGAGATGGATTTGACTGGCGGATCGGGCCCGCACGTGGTTTACTACTAAGTTTACCTTTTCCACATCGAAAATCTTTTACGCTCAAAACTGCAATTCATAGATCCAACGTCACTTTCAGTAAAAAAATTAGACCAGCCGAGACAGTGAGAGCGCATGACCACCAACCACGCTCGCTACAACGCTCAATCCACGTCCCGGCTTCTAGATTTGTCCTTTTTTTAATATTATATATATATATATATATATATATATATTGTTTTTAATGATAGCCTTTTTTTTCATTAAATAATGAATTTTATTAACTCAGTGTCATCAAATAATGTTTCTACCACTTTCATGAAAGAGGTTTATACTACTTCAACTAAGATGGATCAAACCAGTTTGAGAGATTTCTCATCTCGCAGGATATGCAATTCGTCCGGCAAACCTCCTTCTCTTTAAACATTTTTGTTTCCCACTTTTGATCATCTACGTGCGTTTGTTATCTAGAAGAACGAAGGTTAGGTTGCCACTGTTGACTCAATGAAAAACAGCAAAGTTTCCAATGAGATCGACATCCCCGTGTATTGCACCTTCCATGTGTGTTTTGGGGAATGAGTGCAATGCGTTCGTGTGCATGTTTTTAGTTGGTTTGGAGTGGGGGGGGGGGGGGGGGGGGGTCGTAAGTGGGTAGGGTGGTAAAAGTAAAAAAATTAAATTTTAGAATTTGTGGAGCTAAATGGGATTCCAAAGCCTGTTACAGAAAATCGGACTTTCGTATCCTCGTTGAAATAATGCATTGCTTTTTTACACCTAAAAATCTATATAATATAACATATATTTTAATGTTTTTTTACATTATATAGAATTTTAGGTGTACGTATAAAAGCAGTGCATTATTTCAATAAGGTTTAAAGTCTGATTTTTCTGAAATGGGCTGTAAAATGTTATATGGCTCCACAAACTTGGACTCCAAAATCCAGTTTGTAAAATTGGATTTTAGTATATTTTTAATTAAATTATATCTATATAGTCTATAGAATATTCTATAGAACTTTAAAGTCCGATTTTGTAATCAGCTCCAATAAACATGGTATTTCCATTAATTAATTAGATTATACAGGCTAGTAAAAAAAAATGAACTTTCCTGGATCGAATACTTCAGGGTGGATCAGTGGATATATCGGAAATTTAAATTTTTCAAGCCGGACTTCATGTTAAAATCGAAAAACCGGTTTTCAAGCTCGGACTTTGCAATGACTAGCGAAAAAATTGGTCATGTCATGTTGGAGCTGCTCGGCGCTTTTTATGCCATGAATGCTGCCATGACAAGAAATTAACTTTTTAAATATTATTTTTTGTTAGAAAAATTTTTTAGACTACTACTTCGATAAAAAAAGCTCTTAACATTTTGGTACGAATCTTAATATTTATTTTTAAATCTGAAAATTTCTAGCTTCATCGCTAAACACAAAGAAGGCAAAGGTACTTGCACCAAAAAAAAAAAAAAGTACAATGAAAAGGCATTATATCTTTTTTATTATATTTTTTTTACGGACCCATTAGATGTAAAAGTAACAGTAAAATTCAAACCAATCAAACCATGCAAAGAACGACTCCATTCTTTGCTGCTTTGAGCAAATCTCTGGACTCACAATTAACTAGCAGAAGAGCTCAGTTTCCTGTTTCAATTAAATATCTCGGGCTACATTTGGGTGAAAAAAAGATTTCAAATTCCTTTCTTTTGCGGGGCGGCTCACCTTGTCAATGCAATCCTCACCTCTCTTTTTTTATTTTTTAATGTTCAAGCTTCCGGCATTGATCATCAATAAGATTGATGTATATCGAAGATCTTTTATGTTAGCATAATTTTTAGAAATCATATAACAACTTATATCAGTTCATATTATTTTTTTGGTTAGCATGATCATGTATCGGTGAGTATTATTTTTCTTTGTTAGTATGATTTCTAAGAAATTATATAACAACTTATATTAGCGAATATTATTTTTTTTTATTAACATGAGCTTGTACCAGCCTTTACTATTATTTTTATATAAAGTCGGAACATAAATATATATAATTCTGAAATATACCGAATATGATGAAACATAGAAATAAAGTTATTTTTTTCTTTTTCACTTCTTCTACAAATATTTTAACACGATGGTTTGCTTGCAGAAAGAGAAGGAAAGACTCAGAGTGAAGGATATTCAGCAATTAAATACCTCCCTTCTAGCTCAATGGGGTTGGAGAATGCTTTCAAAAGAGACTGGCTTATGGAAAAAATAAGTTTCATATGCATATCATAGAAGGGTTAGACAATTACCTGCGTTGTAAAGCCGAATTCATCACTATGTCGGCAACCCTTTTTTGGAGACAAAATTGGTTATGTGAGGCACCTCTTGAAACTATCTTCCCTACTCTCTTCACACTTAGTCAATGAAAGAATGGCATGGTGGCGGGCTATTACAATAGGAGAACCAGAAGATGGAAAATCGGATTGCCTCCTAATGCCTCTTCCGAAACTAGAGCAAAATACTTGCACCTGACGACTCTTTTAGGCATTGTTACCTTGGACCATGAGGAAGACCAAATTAATAAACCTGTAGGTAGGGGTAAGTTCTCAACTGCCTCTACGTTTCATTTTCTAAACATATGTGATTAGTGATCATGATTCCTGTTGAAATCACCACTTGTCCCAAAAGAGGCAGATTTATTTATATATTATATATTTTCTTACACTCTCCTTCAAATGTGGGCTGAACTTTCTTTTAATGGATGACCCCAACATGTGAAATTTTTAATAATAAAATTAAAGAGTGCGGAGACAAGGTTCGAACTAAGGACCTCTACTCTGATTCCATGTTAAAATCACCACTTGTCTCAAAAACTTAAATTGATAAGATGAGGTAGATTTATTGATATTTTTTATATTTTCTTATAATTCCAGATTTATTACGACTGGGGACGGTATATCTTCGATGAGTCTATGAGTCTGTCAGTGGTGCAGAGTTGAGAGCTGCATGGGAGGACATTATCTATATGCTAGATTGGTTCTGAGAGCGGATTGTATCCATCTTGAATGGGGTGCAGAAGGTGAACGGTACTACTGACTAGGTTGTCTTCTTTGCTATGCACTATTTAGGAGAGTTTCACTAGGAGAAGTTCGATTCAACTCCTTATTCCTTTAGTCGAACTTCTTCTTTTTGACTTTTGTGGGGTGTGAGCTTTAAAAAAAAAAAAAAACAGCTTTGCACCAACTGCACGGAGTCTCTTCACTCCTCTGAAAAAAAATCAAATGCTTCTTACGGCTGTGCTGGAAAAATAAGCTCAACACCAGAGAGATCCTCGGCAAGAAACTCGGAAAAGCCTTGGGTGGATGTGCTATTTGTAACCACGCTTCGGAATCTACTCATCGTCTTTTCTCCAACTGCCCATTTCTTCTCAAGCATTCGAGAAGGCCATCTGTGCTGCATTCGGGGTGCTTCATCCTCAGTCATCATTCAAGTATGTATATGTTTGGATTGGATTAAACGGAATCTCTCTAAAAGAGTTCAACATACCTATAATTCTGATGCTCCTGGCAGCCGTCGCATGGTCTTATTGGAGGGAACGCAATGCAAGATTATTTCTCTGAAAATCCTCTCCCTTGGTATCAGTTGCCACCGAGGTGTTGAATACTTTCAATGACTGGTCGTTGCTGTGTAAACGATCAGCACTCGCTGATGACTATGGACAGATATTGACAAAAAGTCAGGAGGCATTCAGAGAAGGCTATCCAACATCCGATACTTGCTTCTCATCCAACCCCATCGAAATCAATCCTTGCCTTCACTATCTAACAACTGTTCTTTGCCATTGCATCACTGTTCTTGATCTCCTTACATAGCGAAGGACCTTTTCTTCTTTGGCTGCTGTATCTCCTACAGTCTTTGGGCTGGTTTTGTCGTTCATCTTTTGATTTACCACTGTAGCTCACTTCCCCTCATCTTTAGATTTATGTTACTGTTTGTCGCCCATCTGTTCTGTCACTATGCTGACAGTTGGAAGGTTTTCTTCTATCTGAAACTCCCTCGTAAACTTTTTTCTTCTTAGTAAACAAGCGGGTGGCGTTTTTTCCACCTCCCTTGTAAACTCTATCCAAGACGTGAGCTCAGAGTCTCTGACTGCTAGGCCGAGGGGTGTGATCTCTGGAACAAGCCCTAATTCATGTTTTAAGCAGGAAGATCCAGTCACAGTCTATGAGTTGACTCATGATGAATGGTCCCCATTGGTAGGTAATTAAACCGGAACCATCCAGTTTGATATCGGAACTAGAAATTAAGAATCCTGACGCAGTGTAGCCCTTCTCAATGCTCTTAAAATCACTCCCAACCTTGTTGAGCATGAGGTTTACAACCACCATGAGATGCTTGCTAGTAGAAGACTATAGTCTTGAGACGATATCCTTTGGGATTTAAGGGGATGAGGTGTGACCATGGAATTGACCTCTTATTGTTATTTTCCCTCGAAACATTAGTAACTTTTTCTGTATTACCCATTACTGTGAGATGATTTACCCAAAATTATGTTGGACGAGTCGGCAAGCAAAAGGTGTATGGGGTTGGTTGGCAGCAAATTAGAAGGTTTGCACGACGCCATGTTGCCCGCTACCTTTTGAAGAAAGGTCATGATGGAATGCGGCCACCAAGATCGGCTATCATTCATTCACATTATAATCCATTTTGACCCATACAAGACATCTGTCGTGCACCTTGAAAACTTACTTGTAGGTTTTTTTTTTTTTTTTTTTGCGCTAAAAACAGAAAAATATATAACGTGTACGGATACAACCAAGAAAATCAAAAAGCAAAACATCACGAAGAAGACTGGGCAACTCCGCCTCCCCCATTCAGAGGTGGTCTTTCGAATGGTTGGCAACAAAAAAAACTACCCAATCTGCAGTCCCATTGACCTCTCTAAATACATGCTTGTCCGAATATTCCTCAGCAGTGGATGATATTTTTAGGTTCTCGCTATAGACTAAGAGATTGTGACAAGGGTATTCTCCCAAAAGAAAGGCCAAAGTTTGTGGTAAATCACAAGGTTGCAGTCATGTCACATTCTCATCCTTGAGGAAAGATTAGGAAGACGCTTTGCCATTAGGGGAGGCACAGTAGGACTTTTCTCAGTAATCCTTGGGCTGAATATATTCACATTCTTAATGCTCAGGTATCAAGAATAATAGAAATTGTTAATGCATACTTAAAGTGGTGTATGATTACTTGATGCATTAGCTGAAGCAAATTTTCACAACGGTCAGTTAAGAATGTAACTAAAGATCACATTGTTATGAGGACATACCCTTGAGAGCCACGCAAAACATATGTGAATACAAATCTTATACATCACTGATATTCTGGTAATTTAGCACATCAGAAACATGAAACATCAACCATTATTTCATGACAACCAACGCAATAACTATGGTGAAACTGCAGGGGAAAGCACTTCAACACTTAGTACACTCAGAGAAGTCACCTAGCTGGACTTGCCCTAAACCCAGTCACAGCAATTCAGGTAATTCTGTAGTGTATCCAATTAATGCCCTCAACTGATATAAACATTGAATTGCAGCATTTGTTGCTTGCAAAGCTGGAGTTGCATATGAATTTGCACTTTAGAGCAAACCAAACACCAAGAAAGCCCTGATTGCAGGCAGCCTGGGTACAAAAAGATAGGCATTTCGCATTCCTTTCAATTTTCTCTGATTGTATTAGGACACACAGGACGAGAATGATTGGATATAAGTGATTTTCAAATAGAATATGAAAAATATGCACCTTCTCTTATATTTACATGGGCACTGCTTCCTCTGCAACAAGCCTACCCCCCAAAAAGGCACCTGATTGATGGTAACATATAAATAACGAAGTGATGTGCAAGCCAATGAGTCCTGCATCGTGCATTGATCCTATAAAATGATATTTTTTGGGGGAAAATGGACTCTCCATCATATACATAAAAACTTGGCATAATCCCGAATTTTTCTGGTGACTTATGTAATAACTGTGGGCTTCTCCCTGCCAGTGAACTCCTTTAGCTTTGAAATTGATAATGCCAAATCTAAGACACCATCAACAGTCGGTAAGTCCTTTGTTGCATAATATAGTGAAATAACTAAAAAAATGCAATTAACTAAAATAGCAGAATTAAACTACAAACCTATCAAGGGGTTCAATGCTATCTGTGCATCCATCTCATGCTTGGAGACATCAGGCTCAAATTGTTCAATATAAATGCGTATAGTTGCACCTGCTGATCCAGTGCCCTGGCAACACGGGATAAATTGCATTACATAACCTGAACAACTAATTCATTTTGATTCAGAAACAAATGAGAAACGTGAAGTTAGAATGTTTTGAAACAATGTCTACCGATAAACGATATATAATCCTTGATCCATCTGTAAATACAAAGCGGAGGCCTTGCTTCAATGCTACGCTGCCATCTACCTGATGTATTGTTAATTGAAGGTTAAACAATTTGAATCTACAGAAACATGTAAATATTTTTTAATTTTAATTTTTGTTTTTTCAATTAATGAGCCTAAAAGTGATGAAACTTAATATGCAGTCAGCAAAGATGAAGCCTTGTGCGGAGTAACTCACTGGATCAGTATAGCTAAAGTCATCAGCAAATTGAAGGGTATAGTTTCCTGCACCAGAAGCATGAGTACCTTCCGTTAAAATGCAAATAAGCTAAATGAAGTCAATTTAATTTTATACGAAGACTTACCATATTTTTCTCCAAATTGAGCTTTAGAAATCAGGTCCCTCAGGTACTCCATCATTTGATTGGCGCCATTAGATTCACATTCCTGAATAACAGCAGCATTAATATCAGATCATTGTACGAAAATTGGACTGCAATTGATATAGCAACAGGCACAAGCAGTGGTTTGCAGCTAAGGAAAAAGACAGTTGAAACACTGACTTTGTTATGTGTTTTGAATGCCACAACTAACAATACCTCGTAATCATATCTGGAAAAGAAGTTCCTGCCGTAGGTTGCCCAGTGCTCCTTAGCAACATCTGCAACTGAGATCAACTTCTCCCCGACCTTCTTGTCCTTGTTTTGGTAAGCAATGATCGAAAGCCAAGCCAAGACAGCCCTGCAAAGTAGAGTTGCATCAACTGAGATGTAAGCATCAGAGTCAAAATTACCTTCCATAATCAATATTAGAGAGTAAACTTTTGCAAATGACTCAGCAAACATAGGTAAAGTAAATGAAGCACACAAACGCGTCAATATAACGAGGCAAGCAATCTAAGGCAGAAGGCATTGATGTAAGCATGACAAACTTAAAACTTAGGAAATTTTACAAAATTCAGCAAGGTCCTCCATCAATTTTTTTCCCGCTTAAATCCAGAATCTTGATCTTCACATTAGTTATACTGTCCACAGTGACTTTTGTTGTGTTTAAAAAATTGAGAAATATTCAAACACCACCGAAATTCTTCTGACGCAACACTTACCATATGCCATCCTTCTCACGAATGTGATCGGATCCTGTTCCAAAACTTTCTTCCCCACAGATAGAAATCTTCCCTGCATCCATTAAGTTCCCAAAGAATTTCCATCCAGTAGGAACCTGCATGCAGAAAATTTCAACTCAGAAGAAATTTTGACGGGCCAAAAAGCAACCTAATTCTAAAAATCAAATGGAACTGACAAAAACAACGAGTCCGGAAACTTTAAAACCTCAAAGAATGGAAGATTCAGTTTTGCCGCAACACGATCAAGAGCACCACTAGTTGGCATAGACCTGGCAAGACCCTGAAAGACACTTTGTAATTAGTAACTGGAAGTAGAAATACTTGATAGAGGTATTTCACTACTTTCCCAAATAACAACAAAAAGAACAATAATAAATGCATGCCTTTTACCTTCGGGCCATTTTTAAAGTAGGGAATGGCTGCCTGTGCATTAGCTGCGATAATTGCAACAGAATCTGATGGCGTAATGAAAAAGCCTCTTCCAAGAATCATGTTTCTATCACCATCACCTGAATATGACATTATAAATTATTTATTATTAATATTGCACCTAGTTTAATATGATCGAACCTTACTCATAATATAATGGAAAGCTACTAATTATGACCAAAAAGTTAAAAGTGGTTCTAGAATGAGCATAACATTAAAACCAAAAAGCAGCAAGTCTAGTAGATGACAGTGTTAATGAAGGAAAAAAAGAAAAAGATAAATAACTTGTTACAGCCATATACTTTAGCAACACAACTATAGGTCTCATTAGAAGTGCCTCCTGAAAAGGATTGTTGCGGTGAAGTCATTTAAAACCCTTTTGAGGGATGGATACATAAGGCAGCAATGTAATAAAGATGAAGGATTGCACTGCACAAGACACTGACTTGTTACAGCTGAGTTATTCAGATTGGAATAATAAAAATCAAATATATCATCAAAACATAGCCAGTCACCTTGGGGGAGTTTTGACGTGTCCTTTCCCTACCTAGAAGTCCTCCCATATGAAGGGGTTCTCAAAGGCAGGTACGTAACTCTTTTCATGGTTGGTGTGTCAGAACTCTGAAGGCCATGAGATACCCAGATATGTGAATATACAAGCATGCGCGTCCATACATGTATCAACAACCCCAGCTTCAAAAACTCGTTGCACTGTTTTTTGTTTGCCCCATCTATTTTTTGCTTTGACGATTCATTATTTTTATGTTATAATCATTTTTTAGTTTCATTTTATTTTTCCTTGTTCTCATCTTTTTCATCCTGAAATTGATTTTATATCAACCATGACCAATATGTCTAGGTGCAACATTCAACTAAAACAACTACATATATCTAGTTCTCAGACCTCTGTGCTCTCTTCTTCGAAAGAATTCTGTTCAACCATCCAGCGAATTCCTATAAATGGTCTAGTTGTGCTAAATAAATAATTCAAAATCCCTGCTACTTGCATTAGCCATTATTTATCTTCAGCATACATTATCCAATAGTATCAAACAAGGTTCGCTGAACCGATACCAGGAGGGTACTGCTCGATGACCGGTTTGCAACAGTACAGATCTGTACTATGCCATTCCAGGCATATCGACAAAGAGAGAGCTGGAGAGGGAGAGAGAGAGAGAGGAAGAAAAAGAGAGAGGAATAGAGAGGAAGGGAGGGAGCAAGAGGGAGGGCAAGGGAAACCCTAACCTTAGCCCGACCCAGAGAGGGAGGGAGAAACAGGGTGGGAGGAACTTACCAGATGGCGGGGGAGGGGGAGGGGTTATTGGAACCGTGCCAGTCCTCGACTGGAATTGGCCGATTCAACACATTTCGGCAAACCTTGGCTATCAATAAATACACCTTCACAAACTTCAGTTGGTTGAATTTGAGTATTAAATTACCGGTACCACAATACCTCCACTGGTTAGAGACTGGTCTGGTACAGTGCCAATAGACTACCGTATCAGCACTCGGTTTATGGTGTTGACCCATGTGTTAGAACCATGTTATTGTGTGTGTTGCTCTATACTTGCTATTAGGGTTAGGATTAGCCCGATGCCGAAAAGCGCAATACATTGAACAATTATGCAACTAGGGCTGAAAGCGGGTCGGATTATATCCGACACTATCCATTTTCGTATCCAACTTGGGTCGGATTCGGATACTATTTTTTTGATCCAATCAAATCCGGATAGTTGGTTCAAAAATCTTTCGGATACAGATACGGATGCCGATACACCTGGCTTTTCCGAATTCGGATCCGAATCTGGATATCTGTATAACAAAAGTAAGTGAAAAAAAGAAGTTAAGTTAAATCAGAAAACCAATTAACTAATTAATCAAACCTAAACTAAAAGGAACCCAAATTAAAATCCTTCGATCACCCCGCACGCCTGAAAGGTTCAAACCTCTCGTTTGTCTATTTTGTCTCTTTTTCCTCTTCATCGTCTTCAAGCAACTAGGGTTTCGAAGATTCCATCCATTTCCTAATTTCCACCCGACGATTGCAACTGGAGACAGCCATGAGACGCCTTGAAGGCATGATATATCCTTTATGAAATTGATACTTTTTATTATTGATAAATGCTTGTTCAAATTACATTTTTTTGATTGAATCTTTTCTTTATGATCATGTCTTTATTGCTAGTTTCATCATTGAATTTTGCTCAAATTTGATTAATATCTGAAAAGGTATCTGATTTATATCCGTATTCGGATAAAAAAAAGTGAATATGTTTAATATTCGATTCATATCCGTATCTGTTTATAACAAATATGGATATGCTTAATATCGGATTTGTATACATATCTGTTTAAAACAAATATAGATATTAATTTTAACATCCGTATCCATATCAATATTCACTGAAGAATATGGATACAGATTTGGATATATCAATATCCGATCCATTTTCAACCCTAAATGCAACTAAGTCGTATCATCATAGCATGCACAAATCTATGCTACAAGCATGCTACTTCTTTTCAATTTTTTTATTTTTCATAATTGTCTTATCCAAAAAGTAGAATAGTTATATAGGACAAAAATTATAGGGCATTGTAAGTTGATGTCTAGCCCAAATATATCCAAAGTCATACCGAATGGAGAAAGTTTTGCAGTCTTTCTCGAATTCGGTGACTTTCAAACATCTAGATGGCAAAGATGTAAAAAGAAAGGAAGAGGTGAGGGGCTTACCTTCCCTGGAGCTGCTTCTAGATTTGGTACAACTTCAATCCGCATCGTATCACCCAGAACCATACAAAATGAAACTGTCCTCACTCTCCTCTTCTTACTCTCGTTCTCCCATGCCATCAAATGCACCTTTTCTCTCCAAAACTGCTCGACTTTTTAGCGTACTGATGGTATGGGCCAAATGTCAAAATACCCCGTGCTTGTAAAACTATCTGGTGCAATACATGGGGCCAAATTTGTGATTGGTCAGTAGAAGCAACTTACAAAGTTGCTCTGCTGGGACCATTATAACTCCAACAAGTAAATAATTATTGTTATTTCTATCATACAACAGCTGTTGTAATGGAATAACAGGCAGATAACATATATTTGTGTATGGTGCGTGAGTGTCAGTATAAGTATCCTCTGAATCCACTATAGTTACAATGTTATAACAGCCATTATTTTAAAACATGGTGAGTATCAAGAAAATAACACAAACATTAGCAATGTATCAAACTATCCCTCCTACTATCACATATTTACCAATGGAATATGATACCACAAGAGAATGAAGAAAAAGAGAAAGAACCTACATAAATATGTACATCAGACATATTTGCAATTATTTCTGTTTTACTCATCTTACACATACCATCACTTGCAGCTCCTAGATCAGGTGCATTCACAGCATACATAATGTTAACCAGATCTTTAGCATACCTGCGCCAGGTGAGAGCAGCATATCAGAATACAATAGGAATAAACAAACTTCAAGACAGGATTTTTCCTTTTTTTCCCCTACGTAAGATTAGGGTCTGGATGTCCATGCCCAAAATCTTCTAAAGGCACTCCATTTGAAATGCAATCCTGCAGGACATGGCTAAAATTTAGAGAAAAGAATGTAACCAGCAGTAACTAATATAGCTGATATTTCCAAAGGAAATGCATATCAAACCGGACTAGCTCCAAGTCGATCCACAAAAATAGGTTTTGCATATGCACCAGTCACCGCATGCATGGCATCAAATATAAACCTGGAATATTGCATTAAAATTACTTAAACAATCAACTACGTTTTCCGTGGAAAACTAACAATATTCATCCTGAAATTTGGAGTCAACTTGCTAATAGTTTTTTTAAGGTTGGAAAAACACAAAATCTGAAATCTGATTTTCCTTCTTTTTATTTGGGACTCAAATTTGAGATTGTCTTACATCATGCATCTGGTCAATCTTAGGAATAATGTTGTTTGTCTCATCAACCAAAGTTCTGCTCATCCACATGATATGGTTAGGAAGGATGCCATAAGAGAATGATCTTGAAAAATCAGTGACACTATCAATGTGAATGACCTTAATGGCTTAATCCATATTAAATCATCATAGATGCAACAAATATTAGCTAGACAATACATCAAGTAGATCCGAGTGGATCAAGAAAATCAATGTTAAGCAAATAAAAAGAAGTAACTCATACAAGGCAAGAATGGAGGAGTTCAATAATGGGTAAAGACCTAAATACACTAAATGAGATGGGGCAGGTCAGTATTTGATAGGCATCACACAAACAACTACCTAGAACAAGTATTCTATGATGAGGGCCAGCAATATAACTTAGATGATAGTGCCAAAGATCAAAGTTCAAATTTCAAAAACATCTTTCAAATGAAAAAGATTGCAGCATCTTTCAACCAATTCTACTTTCATATATACGAGTATGAGAAATCTAATTTCTAAAGAAAGAAGGGATATGCTAGACATGGAGGCACTTAATATTGAATATGGGAGTAACAAATCCATGTTGAGAAACAGATGAATAAGATCTAGCTACCATGTGAATCCAAAAGGTATAATGAAACAGACAGCCGGTAAAAAGAGAGCCATTAAATGCCATATGATAAGTAGTGATACTGATGCACAAAGGAGATCAAGAGAGTACACAAGGCAAATGGATTGGAACAGAAACTCCTAAAAAGTTTTGATGAACATAATGATTATGGAGTTGTTGAAGCAGAGCATCTGCTATGGATATTAGGCAGGTTGAGCAAAGCTCAAAGTAGATAGAGACATGGAGTCTTCTTAGTGACACCTACAAGCAAGAGCAGATGAAGGCATATCAATTTAACCTACTTCAAGACCATTTATGGAAGTCTTCCTTAAGATGAACCAAGCTTTTACAATAGCCAACATGTGAAAAGCTCGAGGAAAGAGCCTTGATACCAAAAAAAAAAAGAAACAAGAAACATTTCTGAGGCCAGATGCATGAGGAACTTGATTGGCATAAAAATGTCTTTCTTCATGAGCATTCCAAGAAATGGGCACAAATATGTCCTTTCCACCAAGCACTCAAGGGATATCTCATCAAAGTCAAGCAAGCTTACAGTCAAAGAAATAAAGGACACTTTATATAGCAATCATACGATATCAAGATCATTACAATTGACATGACGAATGAATATTAATTGATATGAGATAGAATACTGCACTTCTTCCCAAATATGTCAAACACCTTCATAGCATGTAACAAAAACAAGGAAGCAACACCATGTTAAAACACAAACTTCTCTCCTTTAGATCATATTAACAATTAAATTAAGCAATAAATATTAAATTAACATGGCTACAACTAACTATGGCATAACCATGATGGACATCAGAAAGTGGTGGCAAGAGAAGTTCCAAAGTTCAAAGAAAGAGCAGTAGCAGAGGATGTGATAAAAATGGGATACCATGTACAGTCCATCAGTCATCTCCTTGAGTCATGCACGTAACTTTCTTTGCCATGCATGCTTCACTACAGACATGGTAGACTAGTACAAGTCTATCAATCATAGTCTTGAGTCATAAAAGTAACATTTAGTGCTGTGTTTGCTTGTAGCAAGCATACCACTAAGATAATCGAGGTGAACTATAACACAAGACAAAATATTCTTCATCATATTATTGAAACTTTGGCTCTATAAAGTTTAATATAGACAGCATATACCTGAAATCAGGTCGCGAAAGAAGACCTTTGAGAAGTTGAAAATCAAACACATACTGCAAAATAAATAAAAAAAGAATTTAAAAAATTACATAGGTTGAAAGGAAACATGTTGAATATTACAGAGTAATTTGCTTCTTGAATTTTTACCTCCATTAACTCCAAGTAATCAGAAACAGGATCTATCACCTCTACACTGAAGCCACCAGAGTTTGTAACTCCTAGACAGGAGAGGTCAATATCTTGAATATCTGCTATTTTTATTTCAGAAATCTGCAGTTACAAAGTTAACAGATTTCAAATACAAAAAGATTGACAATTTTTTTTTACAAATTAGTTAATATGATGCTTAAGGTCAAAAACATAACCATCCATCCTTTTTTCCAACTTTTGGGGGTCAGTTATCAAACAGATTGTGTACTATGTGACTGCGTACTATAATTTAAAACAAAAATTACAAATTAAAGGCATGTGCATTAGCAACCAATCTTACAATAAGTACTGAAAAATGCTAAGTTTAAAGCATTTGAAGAGATAAATTAAAAAGGATAAACTAGGCCTGTATGAACTAAGAGAGTGTAACAGCTGCAGCAGCATCTGCGCCAGCAGGTCATCTGTTCGCTCAAGATACATGCCTCGAAAGAGGGAGGGGGGAGGAGGGAGGTGCCAAACATTTGTGTTACAATACGTGTAGCAGGAATTTTTCTCCAAAAGGGCAATGTCCGTGTGCAACCCTTTAATGTGATACTACAATACAATGAACCTGGCATTGGCCAGCCAAATATGATGAACTGGAGATTCATGCTGGAGCTTCATCCTTTTCTTGTGCATCCATACGTGAGCCTGTACTTGCACAATTATAAATTACATCCATCAAAATATTAGAGAAAAAGACTTTTCCACATTCTCTTTTTGTCTATAGCCAAAAAGGGTTGAAACATGTGCAGCCAACAAAATCATTATTCTGTTGGCTGGAAATGATTTTCATATTGATTGACACTGTGGGTAGTTTTTTTATACTGAATTATCAGCGGTCTTAAATCTGTACACAAGCCCATTAACCTGATAGTCTTGACTTACTTAAAAAATCATATAGAAGTTCATGTTGGACTTGTTCCATTCCCACAGTCAGAGATAATATTCACTCAATGACAGAAATCCTACCAATGCATAATTAAATATACCTGCTAATATATTGTGAGATAAGACACTATCACAACTGTTACGGGGGAACTAAGCCGCCATGCTCCACGTGACCGGCACGCGCGCCCATGAAGACTACGGCTGTCCTTTGATCCAGCAATCCGACCCCGAGTCGGACATCTTCGGCTCCACAGCCCGACCTCGAGTCGGCTGCCCTTCGATCCAGCAGTCCGGCCCCGAGTCGGACATCTTCGGCTTCGCAGCCCGACCCCGAGTCGGCTGCCCCTTAATCTAGCAATCCGACCCCAAGTCGGATATCCTCAGCACCGCAGCCCGACCCCGAGTCGGCTGCCCCCTGATCCAGCACTCCGACCCCGAGTCGGAGATCTCTTGATAACGACAGGCTGCTTCCCAGAGGCACGCCGAGGCCTCCTGCTCCACTACTCCCTGCAACGGCTGTATCCGATGCTGTTCCACGATCTCCTGTATCAGCCGTACAAAGCGGAACTCCACTACGCCCTGTCATGGCCGTACCCAGCGCTGCTCCACGACGCCCTGTAACGGCCATGTCAGTGGCCACTCCATCGCGCCCCACGATGACAAACCCCCCTGAGAGACCCCCCAGCCAGGTATATATGCGGCTGGGGGGAGAAGGGGGGGTAAGCAATATCTTCCAGAGCACTCTCTTGCTTGCTATTATCATCTCTCCTCCTCCTCCAATCTCCTCTGACTTGATCGTCGGAGGGCCCCCGCTACCCCAGTGGTGGTGCGAGGCTTGCTCGCAGGTTTCCCAGTGGAAGGTGGAGCGTAACCAACACCAACCAAGACAACTCAGACGGAACTCCGTTCACACCGCTGTGTCAATCGTTCTCGGTTTGGACCACCAGCAACAGTTGGCGCTAGAAGGAGGGCCTGATCTCAGAGCGATCGTAATGGCACGGCGAGGTGGTCGTGGAGCTTCCAATGCCTCCGGTCGCGGGGCCTCTCGCGCCTCCGGCCGGGAGGCCGCTGCGTCTCCAACACATTCTCAGCAACACTCCACCATTCCACCCCCCATTCAGATGGTCGAAGCTGCTCAGTTCGACCAGTTAGCCCAGCAGGTTCGCACCCTCGCGGAGGTAGTGCAGAACCTGCAGGGTGTGATGTCTCGAGCGCCACAGCGGGCCCAGGAGCCGCTGCCCCCCGAGCGCTCACCTGTCTTCCTCAACCCGCGCTCCTTCCTCTCCCATGGGGAGGAGCGCCGGCGCGAGGAAGGTTCTCGAGCACGGTCCATTCTGCCAGGACCTTCTCATCGAAGCTGTGCGGGGTACGAGAGGCGGACCCGGGCGCGTTCTCCGACCCCCCAGTCCTCGAGGGGCCCGCACTCCAGTCGGTCCCCCTCGCGCCGCTCCTTGTCTCCCACCCACCGGTCGCGCTCCCTGGACCGGCGGGTGGACGATCTCCACAGACAACTCCAGGTCCTGAAGGGCCACTCCAAAGATCTCTTCGCCGACTTGGAGATCTCCTCCCAACCGGCGCTTGCCTCGAGGATCCTGCGGACCCCAAATCCGCCGGGATTCAAAATGCCGGCGATCGAGCCCTATGACGGGGCGGCGGACCCGCGGGATCACGTGGAGAGTTTCAGGACTCTTATGCTCCTCCATGGAGCATCAGATCCCCTCCTCTGCAAGGCCTTCCCGGCGACCCTCCGTGGCCCAGCCAGGGCGTGGTTCGCCGGCCTGGAGGCTGACTCTATCCAGTCCTTTGACCAGTTCACTCGCCTCTTCATCAGCCATTTCGCCGTCAGTAGCCGGCGGCGATTGATTTCCGACTCCCTCTTTGATGTCCGGCAAAACGAGGGAGAAAGCCTGCGGGATTACCTTACCCGCTTCAACAAGGCTACATTGGAGGTCCGGAACCTGAGCCAGGAGGTGGCTCTCTCAGCCCTGAAGCGTGGCTTCCGGAAGGGCAGACTCACCTTCTCCCTGGACAAACGCCTGCCGCGGAGCTTCCAGGAGCTGTTGTCTCGGGCGAACCAGTATGCAGACGCCGAGGAGGCAGCCGCCCACCGGAACAAGGAGGCCGCCGAGGCCCCTCTAAAGCTCGGGAAGAAAAGGCGAAAAGAGGCACCCCAGAGGAGGAGCCCGACGCCTCAACATCGGCGCAGAAGCCCGTCACCGGCGAGGAACCACGGCGCCCCACGCCCTCGTTCTCCGCACCG